>NC_091002.1:17175000-17800000 GCF_041146395.1 Eulemur rufifrons
CACAAGGGCAGGGCCTTTATCTTGCCCTTCCTTGTGCCCCCTGGCATGTGGTGGGCACTCAGTAAATGATTGTTGGATATATGACATGCTTTTCTCTCTCATTAAGAACACCTTTTCCCCAACCCCAGGTTATAAATACCTTGCTTTTTCTTCAGAAATTGATGTTGAATTTTGTCAAATTAATTTTGGAGCCTTTTAGGATGAACTTTGAGCTATAGATAAGGTTAATTATATTGGCAGAATCTTAATTTCCTTAACAATCCTTGAATTTCTGGGATAGATTCTTCTTTGTCATAGTATATTGTTCTTTTAAAATTGACATGCTGCTTTATAGTTTTTCTTTGGTTCCAATTCTGCTCTCTGTGTCAGACTCTGGTGTTACTAACTTCTTGTAGGAGACTTCCAGCCATGAGATCAGCCTCCAAAAGGAGATTTACAACCCCATTAGCCATGCGTGAAACTGCTCATTTACTCTCATTCTGGCCAAACTTTGTAGGGCAGTGCTTTGCAATGAGAGCTGGACTTGGAATCCAACAGCTTGCATGTGAAATCTGACCTTTCATTTCCTGGTTTTGGTATATCCACAGCTTTTTTCTCCTCTCTGCATATGGCATAACACCACACCACACAGAAGTGTGGTCTAGATCAAGTGAGGTCTATATTTTGCAAATGGCAAACCTCTATCCATAATTTCTACTATTGCTATTACAAATTAAAATTGGTATGAACAGGTTCATTTAAAGTCTGGAGTTGCTGCTACTGGCCACTGTTAGCGTCAAGGCTTTTAAAAGCATCAACACAGCAGACAGGTCATTTAGGGATATGACAATCAAAAAGGAGTGGATTCTGTCCCCTCTGAGAGTTCCTGTCAATGGCAGGATCCTGTCAGTTTACAAATAAAAATCTAAATATTTAGAAACCCTAAGCTCCTACATGAAAATAAGGATTAGAAATGAATATTTATGAACAGATAGTTCTGTACCTCTCTTCAAAATGCTTTTTTCAGTGACACAAGCCTGTCACTCTTTGAACAGAAGCCAGAACCCAGCCTGACAGCATACCACTAGCTCTATGACCTTGATCAAGTCACTCACCTTCTCTGAGCCTGTCTTCTCAGTGGTAAAATTGGAAGGGTAATACTTAACTCATACTGCTACCGTGCAGGTTAAATAATACAATGTGTACTGGAGAGCCTAGTGTAATGCCAGGCACACAGTAGTTGATCAATAAAATGTGAATATCCTCTGTATGCTCTGATTTGGCTGAGATCTTTGTCATTTTTCTGCCCAGAATGTGGCAGAAGTCTCTGTGTTGTGTTATATTTCATGTAGACACTGTCTCAGCCCATTAACAAAATGGGCTGCTATAACAAAATGCCACAGACTGGGTAATTTATAAAGAACAGAAATTTATTTCTTACTGTTCTGTAGGCTGGGAAGTCCAAGATCAAGGTGCCTGCAGGTCTGGTGTCTGGTGAGGGCCTGTTCCTTGTAGTTGGCACCTCCACACTGTGTCCACACGTGGCGGGAGGGGAAAGGCATCTCTCTGGAATCTCTTTAAAAGAGCTCTAATCCTGCTCATGAGGGCTCTGACCTCCCACAGACTGCACCTTTTCATACCATCATTTTGGGGATTAGATTTCAACATATGAATTGGGGGCTGGGGGGGGGGGCGGAGACACAAACATCCAAACCATACCAGACATCCTCTAAATTGAATTAAGGACTCTTCATCAGAATTGAGCAAATCCTGACTTCTTTTTAACTTAGTCACCCTCCAGCCCAGAACTCATATTTCCTGATCAACTCCTGTGCTGATCTGTCTTTAATTGTCTCTTTGATTGGAAACATAGCCAAAGTCTGATGGTTCTTCTCATCTTTGAAGGTGGGACCCTCTCTTCAATCATTACATCTTACATTCTTAGAGAAGCAAAGGACGTTTGGAGTCACCTGGTGCAGCATGTCTCAACTGTCTCCCCCTGCCCCAAATAGCCAGACGACTAGCTATATAAAAATCTCAGGAATACGGAAGGCTTGCTAAAAATGTTGATGCTCTGGCCACATTCCAGACCAACTCACATGGAAACTTAGTTCTAGATCATCTCCCATTGGATCCCTCTAAGTTGATCCCTGTCTTGCTCCCTGGTTCACACAGATGGGGTAGGAAGACTAAAGCCTAGAAGCCCACCTGGACATAATTTGGCAGTGCTTGTCTTGATGAAAGGACTGACTCTGGAATTACAAGCTGATAGTTGAAGCACCTAATGTTCCTTTCCTTGAGCCAGGGACTAGGCTGAAAAATATGATATAATGGTGAGATTTCAGACACTAGACTTGGCCACTGGGGCTGGAGGTCATCCCTGGGCACTAAACCTGAAGCTTATTCAGTCATTCAACAAATATTTATTGAGGGTCTACGCTTTGTCCTAGATTATAAGGATATTGCAGTGACCACAGCCAACGTGACCCTTGCTTGCATGTTGTTAGAGTCTAGTCAGAGTGGTAGGTATTAATCAAAGAAGCAAACAAATAAATGTGAAATTGCATGTGTGATATAGGCTGTGAAAATTCACAGGTAGCTTGAGGGGAGGATTTGAAGTAGGGTTTTGATTGCCTTTTCTCTTTTTCTTACTCTGTAAGTGATGCTTTGGCTGCAGACGTCAAGATGAGAGTGGAAAGATGGTAGAAGCAGCAATGTGAGACCTAAGACTGAGTCATCAGTGCTTAGACCCTGAGTCATAAAGAAAATGTTGACAAATGGTTTTCATGCCCTGATTCCTGCATCAATCAATGGTAGACCCTGGCCTCTTGGTCAGCCCAGCCTCGCCTCCAGCTATAACCCCTGCCCTGCAGGGCTGCTGCTTTGCACCACTCCATAAGGCACCTGCCCATGGATACAATGTGAACAATGCTCCCAGGAGTTGTTCAGAATGGTGCTGTTAAGAGCTATCATGGCACATTGGACTTGGGCAGAGAAGGCTCACCTGAGGAAATAACAATAAAGCCTAGAACTGAAGGAAGAGAAGGGGTTGACCAAACCAAGAGAGGGTGCAAGAGCATACTGTGTGAGGGAACAGCATGGCCATGAACCCCACCGTGGGAGATGCAGGGCCAGTACCAGGCACATGAAGAAGGTGAGTGTGGCCCTAGTGTAAGATCCAGGGTTGTGTGGCCAATGAGGTGATGGGACAGCTGTAGTGTAGATGGCTGGCTGGCTTTATCCTAAGAGCTATGGGAAGCCATTGAATGACTTGAATGTTTTAACAGTAATAAAGATAGATTGCATTTATTGAGTGGTTACAATGTCTAGGCATTGTGCTTACAATGATGTGCAGGCTGTTCTAAGGGCTTTACAAGTGTTATATCTCAGTTAATCCTCCTTCTAACCTATGAGATAGGGACCTCATTATCCCCGTGAGGAAATCAAGGTACCAAGGCGCTAAGCACCTTGCCCAAGGTCTTACAGTTAAAAAGTGGCAGAGCATGGGAGGCTGAGGCAGGAGGAACACTTGAGGTCAGGAGTTTGAGACCAGCCTGAGCAAGATTGAGACCCCATCCCTACCAAAAATAGAAAAAATTAGCCGGGTATGGTGATGCGCACCTGTAGTCCCAGCTACTCGGAAGGCTGAGGCTAGAGGATCACTGGAGCCCAGGAGTCTGAGGTTGCAATGAGCTATGATGATGCCACTGCACTCCACCCAAGGTGACAGAGTGACACTCTGTCTCAAAAAAAAAAAAAAAAAAAAAAGGTGGCAGAGCTCACATTCTGAATCACTGCAGGAAGCTGCTGCCTGCTTTTGAGAAGGGGCAAGTAGGGGCTGGTATCATTCTTGAGTATAGCAGGGAAAGATCCAGCCCACCTCCTGATGAGAATACCCACCCGTCTGCCAGGGATGTGGCCAGGCACCGTGGTGTGCCTCAGTACGCATGTGGCTCCAGGGGAAGACTTGACACCTGGCTCAGGCACTCCCCTGTACCTGGCTCTTATCTGGAGCTGGTGCCTGAGGATTTTGACAAGGTGGAGAAGCCTTTATCAGCCCACACAGCTGCTTCCTGGTCTGTTTCCCCCAGGGAGTTACAGGACAGTGAAATGAAGGTGTCGACATCTAGTTCCACTCCCTGGGCAAGCTGTGCTGCCTTGGGGATCACCAGATCCCCACATGAATTAACGTGGGATGGAGTCTGCACTTTGGATGAACCCATGGCTCATAGCGAGTGGGTTGCAGGACTTGGGACAGGGAAGAATGGACCGTGGACACAGGGAAAGGAGGGGACCTGGAGAAAGCTGCTGAGCTAGGGGTACCAGCAGCTTTTGGCTGTTTGCTGAGGGCAGAACAAGGAAAAGATTGAAGATCCAGATGAGGTGATTATTTAGGTGAGATATTCTCATCAGGGAAAGATATTTTTAAAGAAACAAAATAGCTCAGATCGGTCTTACAGAAAATCCTCGGCGGTGGGCGGGAAATGACTTGATATTGTGGACATGCAATTGGAAAGTGCAGTACCAGGTTCCTCTCTCTTTCTCTTCCCGATTGTCTCTGCTTCCTGTGTCCTTTGGTGTGTCTGCCCCATGCCCCTTTCTGCACACTGGCTTTTCTCTCTGCTTGGCTGTTGCTTTCCTTCCTGACACCTCCATGTCTTCAGCCCGCAATGGGGCTAACTCTGGCCCCCAACACCTCTGGGCCTTTAAGCTTCAGCACCTTTTTGTTGAGCAATGAAGTACAAATTTGCAGGTGTGTCCCTGGCACCATTAACTCTATAGACTCTAAAATGTCAATTCTCCCAGGGACTGGGAGAATTAAGTTTCAATACATAGGTTCAGGGTGGAGAGGGCATTAAAACTCCCCAAAGGGCATCCAGATATGAAGGTAGGTAATGCATCCCTTTTCTTAGGGTCCCATTTGTTGTCGGAGTGTTCTCATAGTTCCTGAATTCTTTCTTCTTTGGAGACAAAATCTGGGCTCCTGGAGTGTTTGTCATTGAATGACAGCCAGATTCAGAGAAGACCAACCTTCCCCATCCCCCACCCTCACCCCCACCCACACACACAGGTGAGGCAGCCCAAGGCAGTGTGGTGGGGCCACTGCATCACCCCACCTTAGCCTAAGGATGAACCCAGTAAGACAGTGATAAGGTGAGAAGCTAGCATGAGCCGGTCTCCTCGGGAGTGTTTCTATATTTGTATTCAGAGCACTTCAAAGAATATTTCAATTGCTATTATTTTAGCAAATGTCTTTCATGCAAAATGTGATGTTTTTCAATGAAGGAGCCCTTTATCTGAATCAATGGGATGATTCTTTCCACCTCCCACAGGAAACACTCAGCACCTTTTAGTTACACACCTTCAACATGCTAAGGAGCATGTCTCTTAGTTGCCTTCTTCACATCTGGGGATTTGTGAGCTCTGAATCTTGAGCGGAGGCTGGAGTTCTAGCTGTGAATCTCATAAAGAGTTTGTGTTTCTTTAAATATTTCTCCAGCAGTATGCCTTGTCTCTGAAGCTCTGCTCGGCCCTAGCCCTGATTCCTCTACTTGAAGAGCAATGGGATCTCAGGGACCCTGGGAGGCTGAAACTAGAGGTTACTCCTGCAAAAGTTGTGGGAAGTACCCCCTTCAGAGAGCACAGCTTATAATAATCTTTGATGTCTTCAAATCAAGCTCCACACTCCTGAGGTTTGGGGATGGCCATACTGGGTGGGCAATGGTCATCTTACATGCCCTCTCAGCACCCTGAATTTTGTGTTCATTTTCCCTGTCCTGGGTGTAATCCATGCCCCACCTCCATTCTCCCCATACTCCCTGAGCAAGCACCCTACAGGAGGCCTTGTGGAGGGTGCTGAACCAGGCAGCTGGGCCAGAAGGCAGGGTCCAGAGACAGGGCTCTGCAGCAACCTCTGGGCCCTGAGGGTATGGAAGTAAAAGCCACATACCACCATGTTCCCCCAGGTGCCCAGACCTGGGCCCAGAGCCTGGGTGGAGGAGTCCTGGGAGGTCCTGGGCCCCTGCAACTCTGCCCTGAGTTGGAGCAGTTACCTTTCAGGACAAAGTCCCATCCCTCCAGCCCATTTTCACCCCCAGGTCGGACTCTGTGGCCGTTTCTCATGACTTGCAGTGGCCCCCAGTCCACCAGACCAGACTCCTAAGTCTCACAAGGACTCACAGAGGTTTGTGCAGGCCGTGTAGACCTCTCTGTCCCCACCTCCCACTCTTCCCTCCTGGAAAGCTCTTCTCTTAGATATCCACTCAGCTGACCCCTCACCTATCACCTCCATGACATCCTCGCTCAAATCTCACTTGAGTCTGTTTGATGCTGCCCCAGCCCTGTCTCCCCAGCTCTCTGCACTCCTTACCCTGCTCTGCTGCGTGTTTCCTTTCCTTTTGTTCACTAGAGCACTTATTATCTGCTAACATACCAAATGAATGACATATGTATTATGCTTATTGTAATTTTCTCCTCTCCTTTTACCTTCCTGGCAACCATAAGGTAAACTCCAGGAAGGCAGGGATCTTTATTGGTTTGTTCACTGGTGTATCTCAGGTGCCTAAAATATTGGCTAGTTTTTATTACTGCCCAATAGATATTTGTGGACTCCAGTGGAATGAGTCTGCAGTTTCCCTCAAAGACCCTCTCTCCTGTTGTAAATTAAAGTCAGACCGACCTACTTGGTATTTGACTCAGTGCTGAGCATTTCCAAGGCCTCTTATATGCATGGACACATTTCAACTTCACGAAAAACCTTTTTTCTTGATTTGGAACTAAGTCTTATTGAAGCCACCCAGGTGCTAGGCATCTTAGCCTAAAACCAGCCCTGCCCACCCAAGATCAAGGTCACACTGTTAATCAAGTACACATTGTCTTTCATAATCCAAAAATTCTTCCTTTTGTTCTCCTTCAGTCTTTAGGATACAATTCAAAACACTTCCTTTCTATTCTGAATGCTCTTCCTAAGTAAAAGGTGGGGGAAGGATCGTATCTATCAAGAAACACAAGAACCAAAAAAGTACACTGAATTATCAGGCAAAGAAAAAGGCAAAATCCCAAAGTCATTTTCCTTTCCAGTTTGTAGTTTGGCTTCTCCCTACAGTGGGTGCCTAATGAGGCGTGGCTCTGGAAGTCCAGGCAATCAGACCGCTTACTTCCTGGGTTTCACTCTGCAATCCCCAGCTTAGGAGACCAAGTTTACAGCCTTTGAAATGAGCTCCACTCACGTGTGCTGCGTAGTCACTGTAATCAGGGGAGGGGCTAAGCGCGGAAGCCAGCCCTCTCTGAGCCCAGCACCGTGTTCTTGCAGCACTGTCCAGAGGCAGAATCACAGGGCGAGTGAGAGGGACCGAGCTCCTGTCTCCAAAGGTATTCCGGATTCTTCCCGGGTGACCCCTGGCACTGCCTCTAGGGGCATGTCTCACTCAGATGGGGCGGAAGAAGAACTGGCCAATAATGGTAAAGTTGTGGATGGCAAGTTAGAGCTTCTTGGGAGCCACAGATGCAGAAACAGACCCTGTTGGCCAGTGGGAAGGGAGGGATGGGAAGGAAAGCAAGAGCCACAGTCTCTCAGGAGCTGCAGGAGAAAACCACGTAGCCCACAGTTAGCAACCTCTCAGTCCTGGGGTAGACTGGGACTGGGGGCAGGCAGCAGTTGGATCAGGTAGCAGGTGTCTCTGCAGAGAGGACAAGCCTGGCCACTACCCTTATGCCAGTGGGCACCCAAGGGAGGGAAGAAAGGCCTGGTCTGGGTGTTAAAGACCTAGGTTGCCCTCAGGGGGGCCCTCTGGACTTTTTATATCAGTTAGGTGCCCACGAGGAGAGTGAAGCCACTGCAGTTGTGGTCCACAAGGTCCTGCTGCCCTAGGCTGGGCTGTGGCCAGCCTGAAAGACAGAGCCCCTCTGTCCAGATGTGAAAGCTTTGGGAAGTCCCCGGAGCAGGAGGGAGTGGTGCACAGGCAAGTCACACATCTTCCTGGCAACTGCCTGCAGGTGAGGAGGGGCCCTAACTCCTGGGCACTGGCCTCAAAGTGGGAGGGAACGTGTTGGAAGCAGTGGTCCCACTCTGTGGCATCAGTGCATCAGTGCCACACTTGGCACCAGTGGACACTTTCCAATAAGAACTGCCTCATTTAGTGCTCATCTATCCTCATTTTACAGATGAGAATTGAAGGCTCAGGGTGGCTACTACTTACTCTAGACCATGCATTCTTCATGGGGATGCCATCATCCCCAAGAGGTAAAAGTTGGTTCTTGGCGGTAGGAGCAAGGGCAGGGTGTGGGAAAAAATTGTCCCTTTCTTAGGCATATGCATAATACGCATAAAGTACACATACAGCCATACAGATATGCATAGGGTCCGTATACAGCGATACAACTTATCTGTAGAATTAAAATTTCATGAGGGCACAACAGAGAATAAAAGGTCCAAATCAGAAAAAAGTTTAGAAACCCTGGTCTAGACCAGCATGTTCTAGCCACTAGCTACAAGTGGCCATCGAGCACTTGAAATGTGACTAGTCCGAATCAAAATGTGCAGACAGGGTAAAATACACCCTGGATTTCGAACACTTAGAAGAAATAACAGAATGTAAAATATCTCCTTAATAATGTTGTGTTGATGACATGTTGGAATAATAACATTGTGGATAACTTGGTTTAAATACAATATATCACTAAACTTAATTTTGCCTTTTTCTTTTTACTGTTTTCTGTGTGGATCCTAGAAAATATAAAATCACAAACGTGGCTCCCATTCTATTTCTAGTGGGCAGTGCTGCTCCAAAGGACCATCTGCTAAGAGAAAGCACCAAGGGATTTAACCCAAGTCTTCTGACCCCCTCTGCGTGTTGCTGTGTTATCTCACAGCTGCCTCCTTTAAGAACCACGTACTGTGTGGCCTTTGGCAAGCCTCTTAACCTCTCTGAGCCTCAGTTTCCTCCTGCCCCAGGCTCCTCTGAGTACTTGGTAAATAGAGAAACTCCCTCTACCTGTGAAGTTCTATTCTGGACCTGCTGTGAGCCTGGGGTCACTGCAGGGTAGGTGGGTGTGGGGTACCCAGCGGACCCATTTCACCAGAAATGACAGTTCCATAAATTCGGTGTCACCTGCTATGTGTCTGCTTCTGGGGGAATACCACAGGGACAAAGTTAGAAAAAGAGAGCTTCTAACCTGAAATGAGCAAGTTAGAGAGAAGTTTAGAATAAATGATTATCTTAACCAAGAAGGGAGAAAAACAGAACCAAAAAAAAAAAAAAATAGGATTTTATAAAACCTTCCCAAAGTAAATAGCGACTTATAAAACATCTTACAAATGCTTCTTTGCTGGATTGAATTGATGCTTGGTTCTCCAATATGCCCACACTTTTATTCATTTCCTATGCCTAATCTAGGGGAGGAGAAAAATCAATTCTGTTTTAATTTCGTGAGAAAAATGCTAAATGAAAGGAAAGCACAATAGAGTGAAACTTCAGCCTTCGGCCCCCTCACTGACCCAGAATGTGTGATTATGTGATCAATGGATTTCTCCTTAGAAAGGCCTCTCAATCTGCTCTGTCTTCTCCTCTGACAAAGAGGCAAAAAGTTCCAGGCTTGTCAGGAAAACCCTCTGGGGTGCTTGGGACATACAGGCTGGCCTCAGGTTCCCTGATCTCCCCCAACTCTCCAAATTTACTTCCACCCCACTTCCTCTTAATTTTGGCCCCTATACACCCAACCCTCTAGCCAGAATCTCTTTCCAGCCCTCCAAACTCCTGGCATGTCTTTTCACTTCATCTGATCCTCTAACAGATAGACTCCCAGAGCAGAGTTTCTGGTCTCTCGGATCTTGGAAGCAAGACTAACCACTCTTAATGATGGCAAAAGGGCAGAGGTTAAGCAAGTGGATTCTAGATTCATGCTGCCTGGGTCTAAAAGCCTGGCTCTGCCTCTTAGCATCTGTGAGAGCTCTGGAAAGTTATTCTCCCTCAGCTTTGGTTTCCTTACCTGCACAATGGGAATAGTAATGGCGATAGCCTCAGAAACTTAAGAGGATTTTTTAAATTTCAAAATATTGGGGGGGTACTGATGTTTTTGTTTACATGTAACAATTTCGTTATGCTTGAGTCAGGGTTATAACTGTACCCATAACCCAGATAGTGTCCATCGTATCCAGTAGGTAGGTTGAAATGAGTAATGCATGGAAAGCCCTTGACAGGCAAGGCAGCTGGCAAACAGTGAGCCATCCTAAATGTTCACTCATATTGTTATTATTGTAATAAATTGCTACAAGGATGTGGGGAGCAGAGAGGGGAGCCTTTGGCTTATGACCTTGTGGTTCCATGATTCCAGATCAGCCAATCAAGGGATCTTAGGACACTTTTTTTTTTCTGTTCTCCTTTTAAAAAGTATTTAATTTTAAAATAACTTTACACTTACAGAAAAATTGTGAAATGCATGCAGAGAATTCCTATAGACCCATCACCTGGCTTCCGCTCATGCTAGCATTTTACATAAACACAGTACAATGATTAAAACCAGGAAATTAACATTGATGAATTCCTCAAACTGTTAATACAATATGATTAGCATTATAGTCTACTGACATTTGAATTTCATTTATCTTCCAATTAATGTCCCCTTTTCCAATCTGGGATCCTGTCAACGTTCCTCTGTTCCACTTAGTTATTGTTACTTAGTCTCCTCCAGTCTGGGACACTGCCTCAGTCTTTCTTTGTCTTTTATGACCTCGGCACTTTTGAAGAATACTGGTCAGTTGTTTTGGGAACTGTCCTTTAATTTATTTTTTTCTGATGTTTTCTCATGATTAGATTGAGATTATCCATTTTGGCAAAAATACCGCACAAGCGATATGCTAGTAGTGCTTTTACCTTTGATCACGTGGTTAAGAAGGCAGAAAGTATTTGTTGAGCATATACTTTGTTTCCTTTTGTGGATACAAAAGAGTATAAAATGTTGCCCATGCTCTCAAGAAACTTTCAAATCTAATGAACAAATGATGTTTGTAACAAACATGGTAACAAACCACTCCAAAATTTAGTGGCATAAAACCACAACCTTGTTATGCTTACAGATGCTGTGGGTCAGCAATGCGAGAGGGCATATCAGGGATGACTTGTTTCAGCCCCACCATGTCTAAGGTCTCAGCCAAGGAGACTCAAATGACCAGGGGTGGTGGCCAGACAGCTGAGAACTGGAATCACCTGTAGGCTTCCCCGCTGAGCAGCCTGGCGCCTAGATGACTGCACTCAGCTGGGACTGTTGACCCGAGTGAACCTGCACACATGTCCCCTCCACGTGCCCTGTGTGTGCTCACACATGGCGACCCCGGGGATGCAGGCTTTTCACACAGCAGCTCAGATGCTGTAGATGTGGACTTCTCCATGGACAAGTCGGGAACTGCACTGCCTTTTACAACCCAGTCTTAGAAGTCACAAAACATCACTTCCTCCACATTCTCTTGGTCAAAGCAGTTGCATGTCCCCTAGGACTTGAAAGCAGGGGGGACATAAACTCCACCTTTTGATGAGAGGAGTGTCAAAGGATCTGTGGCTATTTTTAAAAACCAGCCAAAATGGAAAAAGTACCAAAAGGACTGTCTATTTATCCAGATTTGGAAACTCACACCCAAGAAAACAAGACCTCCATCAGCTTGGGCCTCATTAATTATTAAATACATGATTTTTGAGCACCAACTATGTGCCAGACAGGTGTGGACTCAGCTGCTGGGGAAGCTAACCAAGCCCCTCCTGGGGAGGGCAGACTCAGACAGACCCACTGCAAAGCCTTGTGGTGTGACAGCCTCCCCCCAGTCAATCCCTTGCCCTAGAAACTGTCCACACAGGGGTGCGCACAGAGAGGCTGAGGGCAAGGTGGAAGGGTGGGGTGGAGAATGCTGGGCTTTAGCATCAGAATGACCTCATTCCAAATCCCAGCCATACAACATTCAGGATTTGTTACATTTTCATTCTTAATCCTCATTTATTCAGTAAACTTTAATGACTCCTTCTCTATGCCAAGCTGGGTGCTTGGCAAGTATTGCAATAAATAAATAAAATCCAGGCTTTGCCCTTAATGAAGGATTTTTTCCAGGCTACTTCTGTTAGAATGGCTGTTGATGTGGCTGCAAGGTTCTAGGGAGCAGGGTCATAGGATTATTTCAGTTCTCAAATCTCCATGCCCAAAGCCAACTGGAGAGGAATTGGTCATGCAGTTTAGCAACTTAACCAGGTTAAACTTAGCAGAACAAAAATCAGCTGAGTGTGAAGTTGGAAGGCAAGCAGCTTACATTCGGAAACCCAAGAAGTATTGCCATGCAGACTAAAAGCCACTGGGAATAGCGCTAGACAGACTCATTAGGCAAGAAGGTTTCTGTGAAAAATAACAAAATCATAGCACCCAGGACACCCCAGCATGAGATTAAAAGCTGAAAAGGGGTTTAAGCTTCACATTATTAAGCTGCATTATGATAGTTTAGCAAGAAAGAGCTTAGAGCCATCTGAGTTGATGGTGGCTCTGTTATGGGACTCTGGCCGCATTCTTTGAAATTTAGAGCAGTTGGAGAGAATGAAACTCAGAATATCCTTCCCATGTGGGGAAGGGGAGGGGAGGCAAGGAAACTGGGAGGTAGCCCGGTGTTAAGGATCGGAGGGGCCTGAGGTGCTGGTGGGAGGGAGAACCTACAGACAGGAACACACACCAAAGTCTGTCTGGGAGCTGAGGGGAGGGCGGGCAAGAGTGGGGTCATGGTAAGCACATAAATGTTACTTCTTGTAATTATCACCCACTGGCCAAACTTGCAGTTTGGGGTGCTGGATGGTGAACACTAAAGACCCTGGGCTGGCTGCACTCTGAGCTTGTCTCCCAGCGTTTGATCCCAGAGCCAACAGGAAACCAGCTGAAGTCAGAGAAGAGGATATTGATGGGAAATAGCAAAAGCCACATTGGGCAAATAAGCTGACTCCCCCTTCTGCAACACCTCTCTGATCCATGGCGACCCAAGGAGTCCACGCTAGACTAGGGCAGCTCCCTGCAGGGCTGCAGAAGGGCTGTCATGGCAGCAACCGCAGGCACAAGTCCCTGTGCTGGTAGCGCTGGCGAGGGAGGGCAGCCCAGGCAGCCCTGGCATGGACAACCACACCCACAGGGTGGGCCTCTGGCCCTGGAGCTCAGCACTGGGAACCAGAGAAGCCTGGCAGGCATTGTCCAGAGACTTTGCCACTTCATCCATTTGTCATCAGAGCACTTTGGCTCATGAGGTTACAGAATAGAGCCTTGGTCACTCAACTCTTGGTAAGTAGATCTGGGTTTCAACACAGGTTCTGCAAGACTAAAGGCCAAGTGGTCTTCCCTCCTCCCAGGCCGAGACCCACACTCTTTGCCTTCCTGAATGTCCACAGCATCAGAAGCATGAGGCTAGTGAAGACTCGCAGGTCTTCCCCAGTGGTTTCCAGCCTCAGGAGGCTCATCCCCCTCCAGGTCTTATGCCGTGTGTTGGCTTCATCTTTCCCTGCATTCTTAGGGACCTCATTTTTCTCCAGCCAGGACTCGACAGCTCTCAGAGTCACTCCATTCACCTTTTCTCCATCCTCTCTGCTTCTGGGCTGCCCCAGGCCTTCTTTGTCATCTGTCATCTGGATGAGAACCAGACCTTCCTAGGGTCCCCTGTATTGTTCCAACAGTCAGTTTAATCTTTCGTCCCCTTGCTTGAGAATGTGCTTCTTCAAATTCAACATGCAGGAGAGTCACCAGGAGAGAGTTCTGGGCCTCAGCCCCAGACATTCTGATCAGTGCTCAGGAATAGGTCTGGGATGGGCCCATGAATCTGTATCCCTAACAAGTTCCAGGTAGATTCTTGATGCTGTTCTGTCTGCAGACTGCACTTTCAGTAATGCTGTTCTAAAACACAAGTATGATCATGTATCTCTCTTGATCACCTGCCTTCCCCTTTAAATGGCTGTATATTACCCTCAGGATAAAAATCTAAGCACTTGAGTAGTCCCATAAAGGCTTCCATGCTCTGACCCCCGTAAGGATGCCATGTGCTGTTGCATAGTTTGTCCACTGCACAAAGAAACACAGCCAAGGGGATGAAATTTATTAAGCTCTTGGCTGTGTCTGGCGGGAGGAATATAACTAGGTATTAAGAAAGGCACCATCAGCTCACTGAAGTACAGGGGGCAAGACTGAGGGGAGCCACATTTTTCTACTTTACACAAAAACACCCCTTAGACCAGCAGTGGTCCTGCCCCAAAGCATCTCTCCTGCTTTCTCTTTCCTTCACTCTACACTGTCTCTTATCACTTCCTCCACCCTTCTCCCACCCACCTCACCTGCTTAACCCCTTCATGCCCTGTGGGGAAGGCTTCTGGCCCCAGAGACGCAATCAATTTTCTGTGTTACCTGCTGCCAAGAGGCACCTTCTCTTCTTACAAGCAGGAATCTTACTTGCCTTCCCCACTCATTCCTGTGGCTCCTGTTTCCCTCACTGGACTGTAGTTCCTGAAGACTCCCCAGTGCCTCGCACCTGGCTGAGCACCTAGTCAAGAACTCAGTGAATATTTGCTGTAGATTCTATTCTGCAGCCGCAAAAGCTCTCACAGGTGCCAAACGCCGGCACACCATTTGTTGTTGTTTTGTAAATAATTTATTTTGAAACATTACAAATTTACAGAGAAGTTGCAAAAAAAATATCACAGAGTTTTATAACCTTCACACAACTTCCCCTAATGTTAACATCTTATATATAACTATGGTATATTTATCAAAACTAAGCATTCCTGTTCAGTGAATTACTATTAACTAAACTTTACACTTTTTTCAGATTTCCTCAGTTTTTCCACAGGAGTCCTTTTTTCTCTTCCAGGTTTCCATGTAGCATTTATTAAATAGTTGTTATGTCTCCTTATTCCCCAACCTGTAACCGTTTCTTGACCTTTCCTTGTCTTTGTATGACCTTGACACTATTTAAGAGTACAGTTCCGTACTCAGTCTGAATTTGCCTGATGTTTTCTCATTAGTGAACTGAGGTTATGGGGAAGAAAACCACGGAAGGAATGTGCCCTGCTTACCACGGCCTATTAGTGGCCACGTGATCTCAACAAGACTTATCACTGGGGATGCTAACCCTGATCGTGTGGTGAGGATGGTGTTTTCCAAGTTTCTCCACTTTAAAGCTACTATATTTTTTCCCTTTCCATCCTCCATTCATTCTAATTGAGTCACTGGGTCTGGCCCCCACTCAAGGAGAGAGGAATGAGGGAAGCATATCAAAGAATTTCTGAACTTATAGTAAAACCACAAAAGTAACTCATGAATTTGCAGGAAGATACTTTGAGACTGTGCAAATATTGTTTCCCCACCCATGTTAGTATCCCTCAGTGCATCCTGCCTGTGGCAACTGCCACTGTGCTGCTCCAGCAGTGACATTCTGGTTCCCTCCAGCAGGCCATTTTGCCACATCTCACAATTCTTTCGCCTAATTCCTCTTTTCCCTAAGTCCCCAGCTCCACCATGCTCAGCTGTGGCTGCCTGGCTCGATCTCCTGGGCAGCTTTAAATTTGTATCTGGAGAGCTGAGTGTAACCGCTCCTGTGTGGAGCCCGGGCACTGGTATGTTTTAGCAGGTCCCCTGAGCACTGTCTGCTCTGCCCGGTCTGAGGGCCACCGGCCCAGCCCAGCACTCTCACAGCTTCTCTGGGAGCCTGTCCTCTCTTTCTCTGGCAGAACCAGTGACTCCCACAGCTGTGCTCCCAAAGGAATTGGCTCTCTGCAATTTCCATTAATGCCTGTGTTTGTCCACAAAGTCAGGAACTGTGTCTTCTCCAACTATGTCTCCCCTCCCCGAAGTCAGGGACCGTGTCTTCTCCATCTATGTCTCCCCTCCCCGGAGCCCAGCACAGAGTCTAGCACAAAATGGGCTACCGGTGAGCATTTGTGGATAGAGACAATGAGCAAATCTCAATAGAAGCAAAAGCAAGGCAATCGCTGCTTGTGCACAAAAGCAGCAGGTGCTCACACTCATGCTGGCTCCAGTCTTAGAAACACCAGGAACAGCAGGATGAGTATCAGTCACAGTCACTCTTCTGTTGGCTTTATAGTCCTGGCTTTGTAGGAAAAACACAAGAGCTCCCTGGTCCAGAAGTCACTGGCACTTACATTGCAGACGTCTGTGGATCTGCAGTGTTCTGTGGAAGAAACGGGTTCATGTTGTATTTTTAAATTGTCTGGAAACCAAAGGGCCAACACTGCACTTTCCAACAAGAGGAGATTACCTTGAGCCGGTCTCTTTTTTACCAGTTGCCTCTGAGGCCACCTAGATGACAAAGACCATGGCCTGCAGACACTTTTGCTATGGATTGAAAAAAGGGAGAAAATATTTTAACCGGTTGTTTTGAGCTTAAAGAAAAAAAAAATGAATTTAACCCTTTATTTGATAAACCAGCCATGTTGATTGATTTTACCTGTGGCCTTGTTAAAATTTCACTACATTGAGACTTGCAGAGTATGAGCTGGAAGCCACTGGAGAAGGTCAGGGGCAGATGGGATGGATAACGTAGGCGCGGACCCTCCCAAAGCGTTTAGGGCGAGGACACACATATAGTAGCAAGAGGGAAGGGTGCTGAGCTGCAGGGGATGCTTCTGGAACATCAGGCCTTGGGTGGACAGGCCTTGACTCAGTTTACGCTACGGTCACTGATAGCTAATGCTGCTGCTAGTGTTCTCAGTGTTTTTAAAATTCCATTTGACTGTCGGCTTAATGCCAGCTTGCCTCTGATCGTGATGCTCACATGAACTTCCTGTTTTTAACCTGATATGTGTATCAGTAAGTAATACGAGTACTTAGTTTGATAAAATCATAGTGAGTTTTCTCAAGTTCGGGCCATTTCTTTGGGAGTGATCTCTTTGAATAAACTTCTGGTCCTCTGGGGCCACCCTGTGTGTGTGTCCCCTGCCACACATGGCACTGACATTCACGCACCGGCCGAGAGATGGGGCTGTGGTCAAGTGGAGGCAGCAGAGAACACTGAATGTCCCGGGGGAGGTGTCTCCACCAGTCCTTCCAGCATGCTGCCCAGATGGCACTCCTAGCCCCTGCCCTTCCCCCAGTTTACACTTTCGCCTTGTCACCTTTCTTGGCCTCAGTTTCCTCAGCTGAGGAATGGGAATAACCAGAAAAAAAAATTCATACTATTTTTTGAAGATTAAATGAGATACTTTTTTTTACAGGAGGCCCCCCTCTCAGTGCCTGGCATGTAGTGAGTGTTCCAAAAAGGTGGTTTTTGTCATGATTGCATCTTCCAACCACTTGTTTCTGAGTTCTGTCCACTTCTCTCATCCCCACTTTATCTCATCTCTTCCCTTAGCCCCCACGTACCACCTCATCCTCTAAACCCAGACCTTGTCACCTGTTCTGTCTGCATGTGAAACTGTTGTATTTTTACCCCATACCTCGCCCAGTGCCCAGACCACAGCACAGCTCAACCCAAGCGCGTTCAGGAGACAAACAAGCCCTCCTTGACAGGATTCTTTGAGGGAAATTCTTTCCTTCTGTTCTCCCCGCTCTCTTGCCCTCTCCCTGCAGCCCAGGTGGAAGAGCCACCTGTTCTTCTCAAGATGTCCCCTGGTCCATTGCAGCCAGAGCCTTGGTGCAGAAGCTAGAGCCACCTGTGGACTTGCTAGAGCCTCACTCCTGCACAAAGGGCTTGTCTCCCAGAAGTAAAGAAACTGCATGTGACCCCGCAACATAAGTTAAAACCAAAACTAAAATTGGATTTAGCATTTTACCCTGGAAGAACTGGAGGCTCAGAGAGGTTAAGCCAATTACTCAAGCCACACAGCTAATCTGATCATTCATTTATACATGTAAGGAGATGAAATGCTGAACAAACACCAGATAAGATCCTTGCCTTCTTGGAGCTTAAAGTCTACTACAGGGGTCAGCAAACCTCTTCGATAAAGGGCCAGAGAGTAAGCATTTTAGGCTGTGTGGGCCGTAGGGTGTCTGTGCAACTGCTTTCACATACTTTGTATGTGAAAGTAGCCATAGATGGTACACAAATGAATGGTGTGGCTGTGTTCCAATGAAACTTTGTTTACAAAAACAGATGATGGGTGGACTTTGGCTTGTAGACTGTATTTTGTTCAACCTCGGGGCTGGTGGAAAAGGGACTCATTGTTGAAATACTTGTATGGTTACATGTAAAGTCAGTGGCTCGAAGGAGACATATGTGACTCTGGGAACATAAAATAGGAGAATCTGAGAGTCAGAGAAGGTGCCCATAAAAAGGGTCATATTAAGTGAGGTCTAAGTATGAGGAGTCATGAATTAGGCAAAGGGGAGACATGGAAAGGAAGAGGTGTTCCAAGCTGGCAGAACAGCTGGTGCAAAGGCCCTGTGGCAGAACGGACCATGGCTTTTTTCAAGTCCGGAAATAAGGCTTGTGGTGCAAGATGGGCAGGAGAGGGCAGCCTATGCAGTGAGCTCATTAAGATCCCAGGTTAAGAATGCGATCTTCACTCTAAGAGCTGTGAGAAACCATTGTTCTTATGACATGATTGGAGTTTTATTATGAAGTGCTTGCTCTGGTTTCTGGCTCTGGATCCCACTCTCAGCAACCAGAGAGGGAGGGGGACACCCTTGAGAACTTTACTGCAGCCAGAGCTCATCCCTGGAGCCCGGGGTTGATGTGCAGCTCAGCACCCTTCCTTCTGCTAACCCTTTATTTTATGTTCGCTATTCTAACAAATCTTCCCTTCTCTCCACTTACAAACGAAGATCCATATTTCATTACGCATTTACGACCACAGCGCCATCCCATTCCATTTTTCTCACCTTCCTTCTTTCCCTCCCCCAGCCCCGATCCCCCACTAACTTCGTAAAACTTGCAAGTTAAATTTTTCAAAGACTGTTTCTGACAAAGCAGTGGGAATTAGATTTGGTGAAGCCCTTCATAAAAAATTGAAGACATGCTATATTAACATACATTGATTTATTCATAGTGTTTCATTACAAGTAAGTGAGGATCCTGTAATACCAGGGAAGGTTAGGAGAGCAGGGGAGCGCGGTATATTATATTGACAGCTCGGTGGAAATTAAGTTGCTTTTGGATTGAATTTGGAGCGCAGGAAAAGAATTGGCTAGTAAATAAGGCATGAGTTTTACCTCCCAGTGTCTGTATATCAATGTAGTTGCCACCAGCCCCGGCAGGGGGACAGGGACAGAATTTTGAAAGAATGCAAGGACACGTCCTCTCCGCTGGGATGCTGGGAGTACTTGCCACCAGCAGAACCCTCTGATCAGAAGGACCTCTGACCCCCTTCTCTGCCATCAGGAAAAAACCAGAATCCAACCTCACACTGAAAGCTCCACTTGCCCACCAGACTTTGCTTTGTTTAAGCCTTTTCCCACCCCAGGCCTTTGCCCAGGCAGTTCCCTCTGCTCCGAACCTAGAACGCTCTTTCCTCTGCTCTGACTCCCTATCATCCTTCAGGTTTGAGTTTTGCTCTCTCCTGAGACGCTGACCTGAGCACTTTGTCTTCATCTGACAGTTCTCAGAAGCAGACCCTGAGACAAGGGTTTGAATGTGAGCAGATTGCTGAGAAGTTAAAGAAACACCAGTAAAGGAATAGAGAGTGGTAAAGAGAAAGGAAAGTCGCTAATGATCAGGGTGTTTGCAAGCCAGTTACCTTTGGAAACAAGTGGAGCTGAACCCCTCAGGGAAACTGGGGTGCTGCAGGGGTATCAGTGGAGCCTGGGGAATTCATATACCGGCTCCCATCCATTGCTGGGGGTGTAATGACCCAACACTCCCAGCGAGCACCCGTGGAGAAAGTCCTCAAGCGCAGAGAGGCAGATGCGTGCAGTGCTTGCTCTGAGAAGGTGCTTGCTCTGAGAAGGGCTGGGGTGACAGAAGTGACTGGAGGGGCTGCTGTGGACAGGTCCACCAGAGCAACCTAGAGCTGGTGGCCACCTGCGTGATGGATGCACGTGCCTGTGCTCTGATTTCGAAAAGCCCAAAGCCTTCAGCTCCCTGCGTTTCTCCTCCTGGGCTCACTCTGCTCCAGGCAAAGTCTGGCCTCTCTCCTCGAGGACATGGCATCAATTGTTACACCACTACTACTTAATACAGAAGACAGAAATCACCTCTTTCTCCAAAACATTTGCTGCCCCTGCCAGAAAAAGAAAATCACTTAGTTTTGAAGCAAAGTTGGTGTGGTCCCTTTTCTGCCTGGGTTTGGCCATCCTGTAAGCATGGGACATTCTTGACTTTAGATAAAGTGATGTCAGCTGTCTATATCTGGCTTACCTCCCTCAGAATGGAAGCCACTTGAGAACAGAGCCTGGCTTGTATTCATTTGGGAGTCCCTAGTGGGGCACAGTGCGAGGCCTAGCATACAGTAATATGCAAGGAATGGTGTGCAGCAAATAAGTGGATGAATGAATGGATTCTTCAACGAATGAACTGTGTCTCCAGGCCAGACAGTGGGGCATAGAATAAAGAGCACAGGCTTTGGAGTCAGACAGACCTGGGTCTAGTCCAGCGTCAGCAATAGATTATCAAATCAGCATGAGAATGCATGATTTGCAACTATGCATGCCAACATGTATGAATCTCACAGACATCATGCTGAGAGAAAGAAGCCAGACACAAAAGAGCAGATACCATAGGATTCCATTTTTATAAAATTCAGAAACAGCCAAAATTAGTGTACGCTGTTAGAAGTCAGACAGAGGTGATCCTTGCTGGCGGTAGGCAGGTAGGGTTGGAAGGAAATGGGAGAAAGTCTTGAACCTGGTCATAGTTGGGTTCTTGATTATAGGACTGTGTCCAATTTGCAAAAATTCATCAACCTGTATATTTTTCTGTATGTACATTATACTTTAATAAAACAGTTCTGATGGAAAAAAAACTAGAAAAGACAAACGAAAACTCCTGCCACTTAACAACTGTGTAGTTTAGAGACGTGAGACTCAAAGTGTGATTCATGCAGCCGGTGCCAGGCTACCAACTGTGGGTTATTTTCACCGCAGGGTAAGTGCAGAAATTACCGAGAGTGAGCACTTCCAAACTTTTGCAGTACCTTGACATTGCTGTGACACCCAAGCGTGGGATCAGTGAACAGTGGACGGAAATCGTTCCACAGAGTGTAGACCAGTTTGGTTATTGACAAAACACACATGCTAAGTCATGGGGGGGCTTGATCTTTGAATTATTATCCGTCTGCAGTGGACTGGAAAACACTATAAATAAAGCTTGCCATAGATAGCTTGAAAAGTGCTGATTTAATGCAAAATGCTTCCAGTTGAGCCTCAGTTTTCCCATCAAACAATGAGAATTATTATCTCAATGCCCCCAGGGTTTTGAGGAAGACAACCAAGATAATGCACAAAAAAGTATCCGTCAGCAAACGCTATTCAAGTGGAGTATGGGACCCGTGATCTGCGTTTTTAACAAGCCTTCTAAATAATTCTTATTGGGATGCTACACATGGACTCTGCCCAACACCTGCGCTGTCCAATACGGTGGCCAGCCACACGGGGCTACCGCACTTTTGAAATGTGACTAGTCCAAATGAAGGTGTGCTGTAAGGGTAAAAGACATACCAGATTTCTAAGACTTAATATGAATAACAGAATGTAAATTACCATATTGATTTTTTTCATGTTGATTACAGATTGAAATGATAATATTTTGGATATATTAGACTCAAGATATATTATGAAAATTAATTTCACTTTCTTTTTTACTTCTTTCGCTGTGACTACTAGAAAATGTAAAATTAACACATGTGGCTCACATTCTGTTTCTATCGGATGGCAGTGCTCCAGCACGTCGGCAGTGGAGGATTTGGAGGCTGGGATACTCTGTAAAGTGGGTGGTAACAGGGAGCTTAGCAGAACTTGCTGTCCAAACTCACATGCCCTCCCCTTTCCTCCCCTGGTGCTCCTCCAAATGAGATCCATGCATCTTCCTCAGTGGGGTCTTTACTTGTTTCTTTGCTGACTTGTCCTACAGATCAACTACAAGGCTGTTGGCTCACTGGACCCGAGCGCCGACCTCTCCAGCCAGAGGGGAAAAGTGTTCAAGCTCCGGAATGAAACTCACCACCTCTTTGTGGGTCTGTACCCAGGGACCACCTACTCCTTCACCATCAAGGCCAGCACAGCAAAGGGCTTTGGGCCTCCTGTCACCACTCGGATCGCCACCAAAATTTCAGGTATCTCTTTTAGGAAGAGAAAAGGAAGAAAGGTTGTTTCACTCCCCCAACCCTTTCTAACTTTCCTTGAAGAATCAGAGCCAACTGTCACCATGTGGTATTGGAGTGATTAGGACAGTGCAGTCCCTAGTGGGTTACCCGTGTAATCTCACGAAGAAAACCTAGATGATGAGCTTCCTAAAGTGTAAAAACCATATTAACTAGGTGGCAAGTCACCAAATAATTTGCCCACAGGATTGCATTAAATAGTGTGTGTGTATACGTGTGTGTATGTGTGTGTGTGTATTGCATGTAAATTGGTTTTTAAAATTTATTTTCAAGAATATTCTTTTTGCCAATCCAAGACATAGCACAGATTCTACTGAAATGTCTGATGGATGAGTGGGTGAATGAGTGTCCAAGCTTGCAGACTGCCATCACACTCGGGCCCTCCACCACGAGACAGCATCGAAGCAGAATTATCTCAGAACCCTTTTTACAACTTTCATTTTTAAGAATATCTATGCAATTCTGGTTTGCATACATACATATTTTGCACATGGTGTTGCAAAAAAAAAAAACATGTTTTTTTGTAGCTTAATGTTTTCACTTATCCCGTAAGCGTTTCCCATGTTGCTACATTGCTTTCATTATAATGTTCTGTCAAGTGGATGGACGTAATTTAATTAAACATTCCTCTGTGGTTGGATATATTTGGTGCTTCCATGTTTTTGTAAAGTAACGCTTCAATAAATATGTTACAAAATAAAGTTTAATTCGTTGGTTCAGATTATAACTGTGGGATTAAATTCAGAAATTGAAAAACTGAATTAAAAGGGATGTGGATTGTAATAGCTCTTAATACAAATGGCTAAATTACCTTCCCAAAGGATTAGATTTATTTTGTACTCCTATCTGTTAGGTATGGGGGGAGGAAGTCTCATAAAAAAAGAAGGTAGAGGTGAACTAGTTTATTTTAGGTTTAATTTGCATTTTAAATGTGCTTAACAAGGTGGACTCTGCTTTCATTCCTTTGTTAATACTTATAACCCCAGCAGGAATCTGTTTATTCAGTGTGGGACTTTTTGATTCATGTGATTTACTGGCTACATCATTGCTCCCCTTCCCTGGACTCCTGCCCCTTGAAAGAACCTACTATGGGTTGCAGGAGAGTCAGGGCCTCCTTTGCTGAAAGCCTGGGAGATTTCTCATCCAAACCCTTTGCAAACTTCCTGCCTCTAGTCACCCTGTGTCTTTAAGGATGGCACCAGGGGAGGTGGTAAGTAGGGTCTGGGACCTGTGCTCAGCTCACCTGTGCTCTCTGTTCCTTGCCCAGCTCCATCGATGCCTGAGTACGACACAGAAACCCCACTGAATGAAACAGACACGACCATCACAGTGATGCTGAAGCCTGCTCAGTCTCGGGGAGCCCCTGTCAGGTGAGGAGGGTTCTTCACCCAGAGTTTGCGGTTTCCCTTC
The DNA here is from genome assembly GCF_041146395.1 of Eulemur rufifrons. Taxonomy (NCBI): domain Eukaryota; kingdom Metazoa; phylum Chordata; class Mammalia; order Primates; family Lemuridae; genus Eulemur; species Eulemur rufifrons. Next base: position 17,198,658 of record NC_091002.1, read on the forward strand.
TCTGCGCCATACACACCTCCAGTGAATTCATGTGACTGGCCGTGCCTGTGAGCAAGACTGGCCAGGAGCAAGACTTCCTGGAAGCCGGCAGTCTTAAGGCCAGTTTAAAAACTCTGGCCTCTGAGCCAGGATCCTGTTACCAAATGGTGGTGTGTTCAGAAGGAACATGCTGATAGGGACGTGAGATGGTCTGGGAGAGAACTTTCTGGAACTCACCTGGCAAATGTAGTTAGTGGGGTTGGGGATCCAAACATAGTCTCCTGGCAAGATCGTCTCCCTGTGTGTGACTGCCAGTAACAGACAGATGGACAGACTAGCTGAATTCTGAAAACAACCTGCTCAGAGATCACAACTGGGATAAGACTTGGGGGCTGGTCCAGTTTAGGGATGCAGAGTGCAAGAGTCTCACAGAGGCATTTGCCATCCAGGTTACACTGCTGTGCACACCTGAACAAGAGGTTGCTGGAGTTCAGGAACATACTAGTGCCCAGGTGGCAGAAGCATCTCTGTAGCTAAGCTGAGCAGTGCAAGTCCCTGGTATCGGGAATGAGGCCAGCTCTTTTAAACAAGCTACGCTTTGCACAAGGGCAGCAACGTTGACTGCTGGTTTTGCTCAGAACTCCGGGCAGCAGGACTACAATCCCTTGAAATGAAGCAGAGCGTTGGGTGGAACAGCTTTCAAATTGGCTCGGTTCAGTTCAACAAGCAGGCACTCAGTACCTTCTGTACCGGGAATGAGGCAGGGCACAGGGGGTAAGAAACGGTGCATTCATTCAGCAAACATTTTCATTAAGCTTCTGTCTCAGGCACTGTCTAAGCACTTGGAATATGTAGTGAACTAGCCATGAATAAGAAAGTTCTAAAGAAAGTCAAACTCTAAGAAATAGACACAGGGTCTCCCAAATCGAATAGGTCTACATGATGCAGCCTCTCGCAGCCATGCGTGTTCATTACTGGGTCCCGTTTACCCAAAACACAAGGGCCTTCAATTTAAAAGAGGCTGTGAGCTTCCATTTCATGAGTGAGCACCTATTGTGTGTCTGTCATTGTACACGATGCTACTTGTATTCTCCAAACATCGCGACAACAGTCTTCGCATTGTGCACACATAGAAGTGGAGATGAGCAGAAGCTAAGTGAGTTGACCCAGGCCATGAAGCAAATAAGTGGTACAGGCAAAATTTAAGCTTGGTTCAAATGACCCTAAGCTGACACTCATTTCACTAGACCACACCACCTTCTTAGGAGAAAGGTGTGCATGATAGATTTTGGTGACATTTCCATCCAAAAAAAAAAAAAAAAAATTAAAAGAAATGTCACTGCTCAAAGGGGAAATGGTTGGTGTCTGGAAATGTGTGGCTGCTCTTCTTCCCAAGCCTCTGCCTCACTGAGGGCGGGTGTGTACTCAGCTCCTGGAATTATTTTCAGGCTGTTGCTTGGGCATTTTGTCAAGAACAGGACGAGACTAACCAATGCCACCCAGCAAGATTTTCGGGACAACTGAAATGACAGAAGTGGAAATATCACAACAGACTTCAGTTATTTTGACCTTTATTCACCTTGAACCCTGGGTACTAGGGTGTGCATGGGGGAGGCAGTTGACCATTAGGCCATTCAACAAACATTTATTGAGCACTTGCTATGTCCGAGGAAGGGAGCTAAGCAATGGGGCTATAGCAGGAAACAAAACCGACACATCCCTGCCTCGCGGGGCTCTGTATCCAGTGAGAGTGAGGGTGGATGGGGCGTTTGGCAAATAAGCAGAGGAAATCATGAAAGCAGCAAAACAAGTGAGATGATAGGAAGGCAGTGGGGACACGCCTGTACTGATTGCAAGGAGCAGCAGACGGGCTGGAGGATGAGCCCCACCCAGGAGAGTGGACCAGTGTGGAAGCCTGCGGGTTGGAGATGGAAGCATGTGAGAAACACTAGGAACACTCTACGGCCCCAAGACACAAAGGGCTCACTAGATGCACTGGATCAAGGATGCTTTGAATCACATTTTAAAGTTGATAGTTTCCTGAATTAGAATTTACAGTACTTCCGTGGTATCGTCTGACCCTCTCTTAGCTGGTGAACAGCGGACTGGGAAATACCATCACCATTTCAGAGGAGGAAACTGAAGTCTAAGATGTTGGCTGTTTGGCTCAGTATAGGTAAAGCCATAGACCTAGTCTCCGGACTCTGAGCTCCAGGAAGTTTTGAGTTCCCCTGCCTGGCACATCAGGTGATGACCAGGTGGCCCTTTTATGGGATGCTACAGAGTAAACATCCAACAATGAGGGGGTGAGGGGTGGGAGAGTGACTTCTCAGGGCTCCTCCACCTCTGCTTGTGTGGGCCCAGCCGTAACGTGTGAGCTCCAGTGGCCTGTTTTCAAACAGACTCACACCTGAACCTCCTTCTGCCAGCAACGCGCCGACCCTGGCGGAGCCCAACTCCAGGCCTTGCTCTGCCGCTTGCTGCTCCTTCGAAGCCCCATGGGTCTGGCGCTGCCTGGTGGAAGTGAGTGTGCAGGAGGTGAGAGGGGAGGCAGGGAGGACCGCTGCCACGTGGGGCTCCCGCACCCTCATCCGTCCAGCCAAACCACCTCAGCAGCTTGGCCTATTTTTCTAATACTCCACAATGGAGATTTATTGCTTTTGCATTGCTTTCCTCGGGCCTTCAAAGATTTATTGGTTTTTAAGTGACAGAATCCCAGAATTGTTTAAAAGATCAATCAAATAGTGACTGGAATCTAATATTCAGCTCCAAATGGAACATGCCGAGCCTTCTTCCCTCACGCCCCACCTGTCACGCTGATGTATCTGTAGTAACCTTCACAGGAGAGTAACTTGGCCGTGAATTAATCACCCATGACGCAGTCCCTGAAGTGAGGCTGGGGGCAGAGCTCCAGCTTCTGTAGCAGACCCCCCCTGCTGACCACCCACAGACTTCCTTGGAGATGTCCTTTGTCCCCCTCCTCGCCCTCCCCATCCAGTCAGTCACAGAGCTTGTCCACTAGACTCTGGAATCAGCCCGGGCTGAGCTCTCCCCTCCCCCATCACCGCTCTCCAGCCCCACCCCCTGCACCTGCCAGGGTGCTTGCTGTTTGTGCGCCACAAGCTTCTTTTTCTTCAATCCATCCCCTACTGAACCGCCGGAGTGGTCCTTTGGAAGCACAAATTGGATCAACTTAACTTTCCTGCTTAAAATTCTCAAATGGGTGACTGGTTTTCTATTGTATTAGGTTCAGGCTTCTTAGCATGGAATTCAAGGCCCATCAGAATCTGGCCTTCACCTTGTTTTCAGTTTCATTCCATTTCCCTCTACCCCTTTACCAGGTTTTACTCGACAGTGACCTGCGTAGTTCCTTCATGGTCCTTTCTTGAGCATTTAATTGTGTTATGCATTTGTTTGTTGGTTTTCCTGGCTTTTGCTTTTTACACGCCCCTCAACAGGCTGTGAGCTCCGTGAAATCTGAGAGCTCGGTGCTATTGGACTCCCTTTTCATGGGATAATGTCTGGCGTTTAGTAGGTGCTCAAAGAAAATAACTCATTACTAAAGTATGTAATTAATTAATTCAGCAAATCTGTTTTGCCCACCTGGTAGATACCAGGTGCTGGGACTGTGATGTACATTATGGGCCAGACCTTCAGCTGTCTCCCATTCTGTAACAGTGTGCTGTCCAACAGAACTTTCTGCAATAATAGGAATGTCCTATATGTCTGCGGTCCACTATGGTTGCCACTGACCACACACGGCTATGAGCACTTGATATAGGGCTAGTACAACTGAGGAACTGATTTTTATTTTATTTTATTTTGTCTGATTTAAATTCAAGAGCCACATATGGCTAATCACTACGATTTTGCACAGTACAGATCTACAGGGAAGACAATCAAAAAAAAAGAAAAAATGCCCACGAGCCTGTGTGCTTGGTCAGAGGTTTCCATGAGAGTTCAGTCCAGAGGCATCCATCATCAGCCTGGTAGGTTCAGAAGCTGGGAGGGCTTCTCGGAGGCAGTGTTGCCTAAGCTGAGACCCAGGGAATGAGGGGGAGTTAGCAAAGCAGGGAAGAGTGTGATGCAGGAGGAGGAAGCAGCATATGCAAGAGCCCCAGCAGGGAAGGTGCAGGGTGTGTTCAGAGCTACAGCAGCTCTGTGGGCAGGGCAGAGACATAAGGAGAGAGGCGAAGAAGCAGGCAGGGCCTGGATAAGGAAGGTCTTCACTCTGTGTTTGCACTTTGTCTAGAAGAGTGTGGACCATTTGCAGGTGGATGCCCAGTGTTTTGTCCTTCTCGGAGCAGTTGGGCCCTAGCCCATGCCATTCTCCCCAAGCATGCCATTCTCCAACATCTGGTTCAAATCTGCCACACCCAGGACCATCGCCATCCTCGCAGCAGAATGTGCCGGCTTCTTCCAGGCTCTCACTCTGTCCTGGCCACCCTGTGTCAGATACTTTCATTTTCAGTCTTTACCAGAATGTGGCCTCTCTGAGGGCAGGGATGGGGTCCCACCAGCAGTTCCTGACTCAGACCTGAGACCCTTACACGCTCCCTGCCACAGCTGACTTCCCAGTTGGATGCACTGGAACAGGAGAGGCTCCTGGAATCAGATCCAACCTTATTCAATTACCCCACTGGGTGTTCTTGGACCAGGTACTTATTTTCTCTAAACCTCAAATTGCTTGTTGGTAAAGGGGAATACCTATGTGACAGATTATTTTGAAGGTCAAATAATTCAAAGTGCATCAAGTGCAACTGGTAGTTGTCCAACATGCTCCTTGAGTTTGGCCAAGCTGTTGAGGCGAGGTGTGGCTCTCAGCCCCGGGTAGCCATGGGCAGGAGTATTCTCTGAGCTCTGCTGCAAGCCCATGCCTGTCTGCTGTGTATCCTCTAATGCTCACATGGGATCTACAGCGTGTGAAGTGCTGGCTAGTGTGGGACACATCAGGGATCCTGTAGCTATCTCTAGGGCTGATGTCATCCCCAAAACAACATTACCTTAAGCACAGCTCTCTGGATTTGAGCATCTTTCGGATGCACAAAGTTAAGCAAGCAAGGTTATAGTGTCTCATTACAGAAGGGCTAGCAAACCCAGGGCTAAGAACAATGCCCTTGGGAGACAATTCTGCTGTTCAGATGAGAAATGAAGGCGACCCAGGTGAAAGTGGTTGTGCTGATGAGATAAAACTTGAAAGAAGTAAAATGAGCATGCCCTGGTGGTGACTTTCCGATGGGGTGGGATAGTGGGGTGTCTGGGCTGACCCCCAGTTTTCCACCTTGGCTAGTGGCATAGAGAATGGTGCTGTTCTCTGAACTAAGGGATGCTGGGGGAGGGAAGAGCCTGTGAGACACTGTATCCAGGAGAGGCCAGTGGTGGTCAAGGTGGTCTGGGAACCAATGGAGCAAGGATAGGCTGGGACCTGATGTGTGGTCCAGGAGAGTGCTGGGGGACCACCAACAAGGTCAGGGCATGTGACCTGCTTTCTTGGGCTGCTGGAGGCATGGTGAACAGGGCATGACAGCTCTCGCACGGAGGACCAGGGCGATGACAGACTGAACACTAGAAGACAGTGGAATATGACAAATGGTTTCCAAAGGTCATTGCAAGTTCTTGTCACTCCCTGAAGACAATCCATGATCCTTTTGCATTTGACAGGTTCAGCTAGTTAAGACTGTAGATTCTGAAATGCACAGTGATTAGCTACAGTACAAACTGGAGATCCGGCCAACTTTTAAAGAAAGAAGAAATTTTATTGGGAAGAAAAGCAAACGATTGCCAAATTTCCTCCAGGATTCCTTTAATAACTGTGAAGCCCAGAGTGGGAGTGCACAAAACAATCAAAGAAGGGTTTTTGCTGGTCCATGGAGCTGTGGGGAGCAAAATTGGAATCATTACTGCCTGAGTCTCAGATACCAGCATATGATGGTGTCCAATTAGGAAGGAGAAGTGAAAATTTAGAGGATTTATTAACACGGGGCAGCCTGAGGAGTTTGTGAGTCCCTGTCCACACTGGGAGAGATGAGAAACTATAATTACATTCAGACACTCTTTCTTTAAACCTCATTTATTCACTTAGTCTCCCAGCTCTCTGGGCCACCTTTGCAAGGGTCTGAAGACGAGGAGTGCTGTGTGTCCACTTTGGTGCATTGAAGGGGGCAGCATGGATAAGAGGTGCTCAGACAGGATCTGCAAGAGGAGTTAGCTTTGTAAGGAACAACACTTGTAGCCAGGCCTGAAAGTATGCTGGGACGTCACCGCACCAGACTGGGGAAAAGGAGGAGCCAGATGCAAGAGACAGCGAGCAAAAATGAGGAATAATGGGGTGCATGCCACGGTAGAACTCCTCTCCACGGGGCTGTCCCACAGTCTAAATATGGCCACTAAAGGGACAGATATTAAAGGGACATGTAACTACCACCAATGAAATCACCCAAGGAGACAGGGGCCAGCCTGGTGACAGAGTACAGAGCTGCTGTCAGTAAGATCATTCAGGAAAACAAAAGGGGAGAAGAGTGCTACCCAAATAATTTTGGTGGGTCTGCATTCACTCCAGCTTGCCCTACCTGTACTTCAGGTCCCCTTCTGTAAGGACCCAACAACCCAGCTTGCCACGAACTAGCTCTGGTGTTGGGATTCTGGATTATATTATTTATGCTCAAACCAAGGAAGAAAAACAGGTGTTTGGGGAAGAAGAATATTTTAAATGGAGCAGTCGACGGAACATGAAGAGCGAAAGTGTTCTATTTTGGACTGTCTGCCATCTGGAGAGTTGCAGACAGGGACTGTTACTGGCATGAGGGGAAGGAGAGTGGTTGTCATGTTCACCTCCTACCAGAGGGACTATTTAAACTCCAAAGTCTGGTGTGCTGGAGAGGCGTCTGAGCAGGGGTTTTAGATCTGGGCGCAGTTAGCATCCAGGTGGTATTTGATGCATGGGAGGAGTGGATGACCTCATCCTGGAGAGTGTGAACTAGAAGGACGAGAAACAAGGGCAGAGCTCCATGAAACTCCATCAAGGAACCTCACAGGAGATTGGGACAGACTAGCTAGAGAGGGAGAAGGAAAACCAAGGCAGCATAACTTCATTTCAACTTTTCTTTTCAAATAAGAGAGCCAAAGGAAGAATGGGATTTAAAAAAAAAAAAAAAAAGTGGGGGAATGTTCAACATCTGTGGTTTAATTTTCTCCAGGAGCTCCAAGCAGCTCTTCTAGCAGAAAAGAATAGCGACATAAGTTGATCCAGGACTATGGAAAAAGGAAGATGATGATGTCAACAAAAGTGCTTGAAAGTGGACCACCTGGGCTATGCTAAAATAAAAAGAAAGAGAGAAAGAGAGAATGTGAAGGTAGATGTGCAGGTAACAGAGATACTGGGGGCCAGGCGGCCTTGATACTGTTGAAAAATCTGTGTGGGGTGGTATAGAACAGTCTGGAAAGACAGAAGGTGGTATTTGGAAAATAAGACGGTCAAAGGTAAGATGTCAGTAATGGAACCCTTCAGATAATACAGCTCTGGGTGTGACCATGTTGGCAGGGAGGGTGGACAGACAGTAATAGATTCAAGGTGAAGGTCATTGGAGCCAAGTATTTCAAGGAACAAGAGGCCAAGCTAAGGATGGAAGGGCCATCCAAGTAGATGTAGTTCTTACAGTGCTAACCCTCCTGCCCTGGGGAACTGGTGAAATTCTTTGCAAGAGCAACAGTGACTCTGCAAGGTGCCTTCTCCCGGTTCTCACTTTTTCTCCAACTTTCTTTTCTGCTGACTTCTGCTTCTCCCACTGTTCTGGGCCCCATGACAGTTTGCATCACTGCCTTGTCTCAGATCTTCCACAGCTGATAACTGATGGCTCTCAGTCTCTGTCTGCAACCGCCCAAAGGTCAGACTTTGAAGTCTTCCTCCATCAAATGCGTTTCTGGAGCCTGATCTATTGATGTTCTTCTGAGTTAGCGTGTGGCTCTGTGCCATGTTAGAGTCCGGGAGGTTTGCTCTTATCCAAGAAGCATTGTGCACAATGCCTGCTCCCGCTGTTTGGGGATGCTCGGAGAGTTGCCTCCTCTCAGCAGCGCTGAGAAAAGTGATCTGAAAACTCTGTCTTTTGGGGAGGAAAAGAACAACATGAGATTAGAGTCTCCACCAATGGGCAGGAGAAATTTGTGCTTACTCTCTCACAGTCCGACCCATCCTGGCTGCAGCTGCTTAGGGTTTACAGTTTAGTGCATTTCCATTTAGGTGTAGGCTCATTAAACAATTTATAAAGATTATAAACATATAAAGTAAGTAGTCATGCCCAGGGCAGGAGGTAGCAGCCCCAGTAACACAAGAAGGATTCAAGGGCAAGACTATAGACCTACCCCCTCTCATCGTATAGCCACTAGCTACATCTGTCTATTTAAATTTAAATTAATTAAAATTAAATAAAATCAAAACTTCCATTCATGAGTTGCATTAGACACATTTCAAGTACTGAATAGCCACATGTATCCAGGGGCTCCCATATTGCCAGCATTTCCATCATGACAGAAACTTCTACTTTACTGTGTTGCACTAGACCCTAGGAGGGCAGGTAAAAAGAGGTCAGGGCCCACGGTTGATTTCAAAGAGGTTACTAATGCAGGCATTTGGGGCCACAGGTAAAGGCCAGGCCTCCTGTCATGAGAAATGAACAGTATAATGGGGGCTTAGACACAGATATAATATGTTAAGTCCTCAAAACAGAGTAAGACCTATGGCTGGGCTGACTTGTTCCCAAGACTGTGATTTATTGAGTTAGACTTCCCAAATTCCACTGCATCACCCCCACTGCAGATAAAATGTGGAAAATGGTTTAATCCCAGGGTTTGCAAACTTTGGTGAACATCAGAATCACCCAGAGAGCCAGGAAACATGCAGATTCCTTCCCATCCCCAAGGGCTAGAGAATAGGGCCTGAGAATCTGCATTTTGAGCAAGCTCCCAGATGATGCTGATCCTGCTGGTCTTGGACCACACTTGAGTATCACTGGTGTTGCCTACAGGTGGCCTTAAGTGTGAAGAAAGGAGCTGGTACAGGGAACCAGGTAGTCTCTTCTATGGCACCGATATTGGCTTGTTTTTATGATATGGGAAGGAGTTGTTTTGCATTTTGCTGTGGAGTTGCCCCTGTTGTTTTTACAGCTTTTGTAACTCCCATGTCTCTTTTGGTGGGTGTTTCAGCATGAGGATAACCAGTTTTAGCTCATGTGAGCTGAACGAGAATCTCTGCCAGCTTATTTCTCTATCCCTGCCCATGTGGGGGCTAAGAACACACCTCTGTTTTCCTATGATGGTGACAACGACTGGTGTCAAAATAATTCATGTTGTTGTTGCATGCTGATCGCTTATCTGAGTATATCACTTGTATGCAGATGTTGGGGCTCAGGTAGAAGATGGATGTTTGGTGAGGCTGAACATCAGAATCTGAACAAATCTGTATTCTTTTGTGGAAGGCTAGAGCAGCCTGGGAGAAACAAATCCATTTCCAACTTTCACTCTATAAAAAGTTCCATATTTTCTTAGATCAGACAAAATATATTGAGTGCCAAAATGCTGCAGCAATATGGGCGCGTCACTCAGCTGGGTTGGAATCTGTATGCATTGTCCCCCCGGGCCAGTTTTGATTATGTTCTTTTTCCTTTTATTGCAGTCAGCAAATCTGAATTTGCTATTGTGGGGAGAGCAGGAAGAAGAGGGGAAAAATGAAGGTTTTTAACCTTCAGAAAGTTCAGAGGTTCAGTCTGAATAAGCACAAAAACTTCCAGTATGCCTCTGAATTCCTTGAATTTGCAGAACTGCTCAGAATCCCAAGAGAACTACCTTGCACGTAGGATTCAGGCCCTGTTTTCTGGCTAAAAGGCAAAGCTGAAATTATAAGAGAGGAGCAGAGTTAGAGAAAGTAGAAAGAGGAATCAATGTTTTAAAAAAAAAAAAAGGGAGTTTGGTCCTAATCCAGGCTAAGTTTCAGCCTATTGTTCAGTTTCTTCAATTCAAAGCCATCTGCTTCCCACGGCTCTCAGATAACGTCTCCCCTGCCAGGACACCCTGTTCCTGCTTAATTGAAATTAGTTTCCAAGAATAGTTGTCCAAAGCAGTTTCCAATGGTGGGAATGTTTTGAAAGTCACAATAGGAGTTGAAGCTTTGGGATGCAGATGTTTAAAGGCATCACGTGGTCTACAACGGCCATCACATTTCCAAAACCAGGAGTTCTCTCGTTGGCCTCTGCCACTCACAAATGGCTCCTTGGAAACTGGCACCATCTCTCCATCAGGGACCTGCGATGCTGCAAGTATGAAGGGAAACAATCACTTCCATTCAGGTTTAGAGCAATGTGTTTCCCAGGCTTAATTATACCACAGGTATATAAATTACAGAAACATGTTAATGCTCCCATGATTAAAATTATAGAGTGCCTAATTGAAAAAGCATAAACTGAATTGAAGAATTCCTAATTATAGTTTGCTTTGAGGTGTTAATTTCCTCCATAATGATTGCATAATTTTTTGGAACCTGAAGAGGTGGCCTCTGCCTCAGCACGTGGGCTCCAGGCGGATGGGAAGGGTTGTCGTCTTTCAGTTCAGGAAGTTGACAAGGGAGGCTCAGTTCAGGGCTGGAGTGTGGGAGAGCCTTGGAAGGGAGCTTGGGAGGGAAGTGGCGCCGGTACACACATCACACCAAGGTTCCACCTAGGAGGCTTCAGGACCCAGTCAGATGAGGAACCCTGAGACAACTTTTCCCACCTGCCCTCCCCTTCCCTCTCCAAAGTCTCAACATTTTTCCCAGCTGATATTGGTAGAATTTTGTGCCTATAAAATTTTGTTGTTTGCAAAGTTTGGTCCCAGATGAGCAATATTACCTGGAACTTTGTTATAAATGCAAGTTCTCAGGCACTGCTCCCTACAACCTATTAAATCAGACGCTCTGTTAAAGCAGTCTATGCTTTAACAAGTCCTCCAGGAGATCCTAATGTTAGAGTTGGAGAAGCCCGGTTCTGGGGAGTGGGTCACAGACACTCAAAGTCACATCCTACTGAGCTTTGTTGAGCTCCTACTCTGCGTCAGAACCTGTGATTGGTGGCTTCCGAAGCATCCTTTCATTTTCCGCTCATGACATTGCACTGAAGTAGAAAAAGTGATCCCCTTTTCTCAGGAGAGAAAACTGAGATCCAGAGATGATGGCTCACTCTGCTGATACTGCCTTTAGGAGCTGTTGGCCTTGTAGGTTCTCATGCAGACTCAAATGCATTATGTTGTCGGTGTTTTTTTTTTTTTTTTTTTTTTTTTTTCATGGTTGTCATATAGTTTTCATCAATATCTTAGCTGAGAAATGGGCTTTCTGAGACATATGTGAGAGGCTGAGCCACAGCTGAGAATGACTTCCAGGTGAGGCATGACTTTGCTAATGCTGAGTCTAACTGTAGAGCCAGGGTGTGGGCTCTTAAGTGTCTGTAATTAATGGCATAGATTGTTAGCGTGCACTCTTCCCGAATAGCGATGTGAACTCTGAGAATAAAAGGCTGTGCCACAGCTCAAAAAAGAAACTCTGTAGTTTTTGGAAGAAATTTCCTTTGCACAGTGACCCAAGCAGCTGTGAGTCCCTTCATCCGGGACCCTGGAGGCCACAGGAGGTTGTATAGAATGAAGATGCACTACATGTCCTTCTCCTCTCTTTAGAAGTCCTAGTTCTTTCAGGTCTCTGATTCCTAGTCTAAACACACCAGGGACTCTGTGTTTATGTATGGTCTCTTTTAGCTAATACACAGCCATCTGAAACCATAAACTTATGTTCTTGGTTTTTAACATTCCATCAGGTTTTTGTGTAATCCCCAGCCATTCCCATATGGTTGAAAATTTGGGTCATTTCCAGTTTTTTGTTGTTATAAATAACCCAGTGATAACAGATTTATTCATGTTTTCCTTTTGGTTTTATATCTTTAAATAGGAAAAATCCCCAGGAATGGAATTATTGAAATGAATAAAATTGAACTGTAAAGTACTGAGCCTACTCTAATATGCCAGGCACTGACAGCCAATTCATATACATTAACATTTTTTTATTCTTTAATTTTAAAAATCTCCAAGTAACAAAAACACATAGTTGGAAAATCAAATAGCCAAACCATTCCCTGTTCTACCGTTTACGACGCCCCAGTCCTGTGCCTCAGAGGCAAATGCATTTTAATTCTTTGCCATTTCTTCTGGGAATTGGCAATGTTGCTACATAATGTGCTATTTTAAAGTTATTGATTGCAGACATTATCTATTTACTTCCTGCTATGATAGATGAGAATTTGGCTGTCTTAAATCATCCAATACCTCCCTTCTATCTTTCCAGTTAGTTAAACCACTGTTTTTAGTTAAATAAATACACCATCGCTAATGTTATAATTCCATAAAATTCAGAGCCAAATGGCATACTATTTTTATTATAGTATTATATAATTAACAAAGCTTACTAAGTGCCAGACACTATTTTAAGTCCCTTACAAGTATTAACTCAGCTAATTCTGAGCAGAACCTTATGAAGTAAGAACTAGTATTATCCCTATTATACAGATGGGGAAACTGAACTACCGAAAAGTTTAATAACTTGCCCAAGATCATGCAGCTAGTAAGTGGCTGACGTACTAATAGGATTTTAATGTAATAGTCTAGCTCCACAGTCTGAAACTCTTAACCACTGTGGTATACTACCTCTGGTTACTCTTCCTATCTCCTATAGTTGTGGGCTTTTTTGTTTAATTCATCATAAAATGTATAATTATTCTCTTTCCTCAGATAATATCTTTATTAAACCATCCATATATTTTCCTCCCACTGGGCTCTATCATTTCAGGTTTACTACTACTCTTTTTTTCCTTTTTATTTTTTTTGTCATTTTGTTCTATTTTTTAGAAAAAATACCAACTCTTATATTGCCTTTGTTTATAATTTCCACAATCATAACTTTTTAAGAGTTATCTATTGTTCTCTGAATTGTTTTTTTCTCATAGTATCCATTTCTTGTTTAGAGAAGCAATCATTTCTCAAACTTTTCTCAGGATACGATTTTGATTTGGGAGAAGGGAGGAGATTTCCTGACTCCCACGTTCTCTCTATTTCATTTAGAGTCATTTCTTCCCCATTTGTATTGGCTGCTCTCCTTTATGTCGGAAGCATTTCTCACCTAGCCAGTGAGCCTCTGCAGTCAGTATTTCAAAGGCAGGTGGACTTCTGTGGTTTTGGAGGCTGAGGCATTCAGATTCTGAATGCCTCAGCCTCCCATCTGCTGCCTGAGGGGTAAGGGGAGATAGTTCACATTTCACGTTCAAGGGTTTGATCGATACTCACATTTCACTTCTTCCGCACTGTCCATACCTGACTGCTCCAAGATCAGAGTCTCTCTTGAGATCTATGGGGCAAATCAACTCCGTTCTTATTCACATGCATCATTATTTGCAATCTGACTTTATTCCATCACACCAGCTACCTCTTCTCTGACCATTTTTAGTCTTCCAGAATTTTGTTAAAATCTTTCATCCACTGAACCCATCTCCTGTTCTCTTTTTCCTTATGAATTAATATGCTTTTTCATTTTTTTACTGTCATTTTAGTGGGATCTCAGGGGAGAGAGGAGGTAAATGGAGTGCATTAAATCTTCTACTTTTAACTAAAAGTTCACTTACATTATTATCTAATCCAGCTCTCACAATAATAATTGATGGAGACATTATTATTGTCTTCAGTTTTTATAAATGATATCATTTAAATAAATTAAGGAAGGTCACACAGCTAATAAGGTTCAGAGCCAAAATTCAAGTTTAATGCTGATTCCAGAGATTATGCTCTTTTTACTCTGAGATCATAAAAATGTTTATGAGTCTTGAAAGCCATTGCCAAAGTATTTTCCCCAATTTGATGAATCAGTTAACACTCTACTGGAATTATGTAATCCTACCAGTTGAACCGCAACTTCACTGAAATGCCCTGTTATGATTTACATTTACCTTTACTAATTTAATGCATTTTAAAGGGAACGTATTGTCATTTTGATTTGCATTTCTTGGCTTAGTGGCAAATTAAAATATTTTTCCATGTATTTTTATACTATTAACATTTCCTCTTTTTGTGGGTTGACTTTTTGCATCCTTTTCCCATTTACCTATGGCAGTGGTTCTCAACCATGGTTCATTTGTCCCGCAAGGGATGTCTGGAAATATCTGGAAATGTTTTTATTACAACTGGAGGTGGTGATGCTGCTGGCACCTAGCTAGAGAGTAGAGGCCAAGGGTGTTGCTGAACAGCACACGATGCACAGGACAGCCCCCAGGCAAAGAATTATCTAGCCCAACATGCCAATACTGCCAAGATTAAGAAACCCTAAATTATGGGGATCTTGATAGTCTTCTTTTTTTAAAATATGTGATTAGATCAGAGATTATTGATCTTTTTAGTCTCAAGACCCTCTTACACTCTTAAAAGTTAATGAAGGTGACAAGGAGCCAGAGTTTTTGTTCATTTGAGCTTCGTCTATCAATATTTGACTGTATTAGAAATTAAAGCTAAATTTTAAAATATTTTAATTCATTTAAAAACAATGTATATTAATATAAATAATACGTTTCTATTTTCCGAAATAATAAAGTTAGGGTGAAGAGGTACATTTTAATAATTTGCAAGTCTTTTTAATGTCTGGCTTCATAGAAGATAATTGGATTCTCCTATCTGTTTTTGCATTTAATCTGTTGCCATGAATTGTTTTGGTTAAAATATATAAAGAAAACCCAGCATCCCACAGATACATAATTGGAAGAAAAGGAGGAATATTTTAATAGCCATTTAAGATAATTGTGTATATTATTCCTTCATATTATACCAAAATTCTGAGTGGTAGTTTTCTAAAGTTTAGTGGTAATGAAAACATATCAGTGAATGTGTCATACTCTGTTACATTAAAATATACCAGTCTGTCTTGTATTTTGAATGGATCTTTTATCCTTTCATGATTTCGCAACCCTGTACAATGGTCATTCAAAAAATATTCACTGGATTATAAAAAATCTTCCAAATGTTGTTACATTTTATTATACTATATCAAAATATCACATTTGCTACTATACCACCAATGAGTATTGGTAGCATTTCAAGTTCAAAGTGGCAGATACAAGTTTTTCAAATTCTTATTTTCACTTGAAAGCTCACCTATGTCTTTGACAACAGCATCTGTCAGTGTTCCTGAAAGTGTCAGATAGGCTTCATTTTTTTTTTAATGGAGAGAATGTTTATTGGATATCCAAATGTGAATAACACAATTTGTTAGTTATTCTTTCAAGAAACAAACAAAAAAAAGAGGCCTCAAGAAAAACTGGTTAGTTTGGCATGCAACTCAAACAATCACAGAAATATTTTTCCTAAAGAAACCATAGCACTTCAACAAGCAGGACACATAATTTATGCATACTGCCCATTGTACCATATGAACATTAAAAAGACTGTACTTGAAGATTGAGATTTGATAAAATTTACACTTTTTACTTCTTCATCAAGGACCTTGGCATTTTTGTTGGGAAATTGGCATTTTTGTTTTTTACAGCGATGTGAGGTGGTGAAGAATATGATATAATAAGTACCATTGGGTACCACTGCCTTGATTCACGCTTAGGCACTGACAGTTTTACTCACCTCTGCAGTGTAAATATCAACACGGTGAAAAAAGGCGAATAAAGTCTTAGTATTACTGTTAAAGTCATGTTGATGTTACAGAATAACTGAAAGGGCTGAGTAATCCTCAGGGGTTCATAGACCACGCTCTGGGGACTTCTGGATTATACTTAGGGTAAGACTTCTCCTCCTGGAAACAGAAGGTCTCTGGAATTTGTTGTATAGAAGAATATGTGGTGAGACTGTTCGAAGTTCATATTCCCAAGCCTCACATCCAGAGATACATAGCGGGACTCCAGAATTCACAGGAAATTCTGCTGTCGGATGGGGACCTGGCACTTACAGTCACCTACACATATGTGATTTTCACCTCATTGCGTTCCTACAAACAACCTCAGCAGCAGGGTACATTTTCCCATAGGAAAAATGTTTTAATTGGTGTTATAATTCTTCTCTAGCATTTATTTGCCCTATCTGGTACTAATATGCCAGGTATTATGATTAATTTAATGCTTAATTAGCAATCATTCCATTTACCTTTTTAGAGCTTAGAAAGGCTTTTTTAGCATAATTTATTTCAGATGGTCTTATAAAAAACTTCCCAGGGGGCTTTCACCTGACACTTGCCTGTCCTTAGGCAAGTGTCTTTGTTGCAAGGAGAGACATCCAGGCACCCTATTGGTTACTCTTTTAAAAACACTAGCATCTTCCTCTGTAAAAGCATCACTATAGGTTCTGATAGTGAAGTTAGAAACCTGAATGCCTATCAAAGCTAGTCTCATTCAACTTCATTGTTTTTCTTTGCTCCTCTTACCACATAAGGTGACTTTAGAAAACAATAGTGACATTTCAACTGAGAACTTGGCAGGAGGGTGAAGGGGTTGCTTCGCAGAATGTCTGAGGATTAGGAGGCCTGGGGTGAGGAAAACAGCCTGACTCTTCACTAGGGTACAGAACATGCTTCAGAATGTTTATTACAAAGCAAAACAAAACAAAAACCAGGAAGTTTTCCAGTCCCCTGAAGTGTTCTATTTCACTTTCTGCTTTTCAAAGTTTAATGTGCAAATGAAATAACCTGGAATGTCTTAAAGTACAGATTCTAATTCAGTAGCTTTGGGGTGGGGCCTGAGATGCTGGTTTCCGACACATCCTTAGGTGCTGAGGATGCTGCAGGTCTATGGACCACTGAGGAGCAAAGCCCTGCACATTCTGCTTCTCTGAGCTAGTGTGGGTTAACACTGCTTGAACACCTTTTGTTAGTTAAGTCTACATAAACTTGTTTAAAGTGTTTGTTTACATGAGCTATTAACATTAGCTAATAGAGCTATCAGTCAGCTGTGATTCTAAACTAACTCAGCTCTCCTTCATACCTTACTGGATTCTTGATTGTTTGAAATTATGCTTTTCAACATGGACTCAGAAAATAACACTTCTAGAGTCAGGTAGGGATGGGGTATGTTTAGTAAATAGTAAATAGTCAACATTGACCAGCAAGGTAGAAGTGTATTAGGCATAGATTATTCCATGTCACATGTATAGATAAATCCATCTATCAATTAAAACTATGATACTACTATTTTTAATACATTATGTTAAAAAATCATTTTCAAAGTATTTTCATGTTCCTAATTATCTATGATGCTCTTCATAATACTGAGGCGATTCATACCATTTTATTTTATCACTTTATTTTGAATGACATTTTATTTAGATTCATCACAAAAATAATGCATGCTTATATAGAAATAATAGAATTAAAAAAAAAATTTGGGATATCTATTTTATTTTTCTTTACCAAATTAAAAAATTAGGCCAGGCGCGGTGGCTCACACCTGTAATCCTAGCACTCTGGGAGGCCGAGGTGGGCGGATCGTTTGAGCTCAGGAGTTCGAGACCAGCCTGAGCAAGAGCGAGACCCCACCTCTACTAAAAATAGAAAGAAATTATATGGACAGCTAAAAATATATATAGAAAAAAAAAAATTAGCCGGGCATGGTGGCGCATGCCTGTAGTCCCAGCTACTCGGGAGGCTGAGACAGGAGGATCGCTTGAGCTCAGGAGTTTGAGGTTGCTGTGAGCCAGGCTGACGCCACGGCACTCACTCTAGCCTGGGCAACAGAGTGAGACTCTGTCTCAAAAAAAAAAAAAAAAAAATTAGGCTTTATGTAATTTTGATCCTCCTTGACAATGTTGCATCCTAATTTTGCCACATATCATCGAGATAGCTATTATAATACCATTTTAATGATGGGGGAGGTACTTATTCTTTTGTTTCTCCAAATAGTTAACATAGCTCCTCTGCACAACTTTCTGAATGCTCTTTCTAGTCCTACTGACCTGTGATGCTGCCTTTGTGTGTATGTCTGTACCCCACTATATTCTTGGTCTGCCCCCACTATTCCATTAGATCTGCCTCTCTGTTCATCACTGTGTCTGCACCACCCATTTAATATAGCTTTACAAAACATTTTAATATCTAGCCCTCCTGATGTCTCTTGTTGTTCAAAATGTTCTTAGCGATTTTCAACCACTTACGTTTCCCTATGAATTTTAAAATCCCTTTATCCTTTTTCCTAAATAATCCCCAACGGGATTGGTTTAAATTATATTAAAACTATTGCTTCTCACCATCAAATTGGTTTCACTGATCATCACCTAAGAGCACATTTAGGAATAACATTAATCGGGTGTCAGGCAGATGTGGGGCAGGGAGGGGTTGGGTGTCTACATACATAATGAGTGCGATGTGCACCATCTAGGGGATGGACACGCTTGAAACTCTGATTCGGGGTGGGAGAAGGAGGGGACAATGGCAATATATGTAACCTAAACTTTTGTACCCCCATAATATGCTGAAATAAAAAATATCAAACTATTGCTTCATCTGCAATGGTTATAGTAACATGAGCTTTTCCATACTTAAATGGGGCAAGCCTCTCCATTCATTTGAGTTTTTACTATTTCTCAGGAAAACTGCATTGATTCCATCATGTAGATTCCATCCTCAGCTATCCTCTTAACGTTGTTTCTTACTCACAAGTGTGTTGTATCTTCTGCTCTCTTTCCCCTGTTATGTTTGCTGTTTTTTGCTGCTATTCAGGAAAATTTTGTGTGTGTTTGTGTGTGAGAGAGTGTGTTTGGTGTGTGTATTTTTTATGCATCCCATTTGCTGAAATCTCTTGTGAGGTTCTTTAATTAAATTTTATTATCTTGGTTTACCAGCTAATAATCATACCATCTATGAATAATGAAAATTTTGTGTCCTCCTATTCCGGTTGCAATCACTCTTATTTTGATTTTATATTTTTTGCATTGGGTAGAGCTTCCTGGGAAATGTTACCAAATAATGTTAATAATTGACCTTTGCATCTAACTCTCGATCTCAAAGACTAGACCTCCGGCAAATTTTTTTTATGTATGATGGTAATTGTAGATTTACAACAGATATTTTTTTAAACCTAGTAAGGAAAAATATTTCCATTCTATAATTTATCTTTATGACACTTTTAAAATCAGAAATGAGTGTCTAATTTTATCAAAAAGCGTTTCTGGAATCTACTCATATGATCTTATTGGTTTTTTTACTTGGACTTATTTATGGGACTATTTTTTAGGTTTTTTTTATTACTAAATCTGTCTTGTGTACCTGGGGTAAATGACCTGCTTATCAGAAGCCAATTTACTAGCATATTAGAGGAATTCTTTGCAACAATTTGGGATACTTTCCCTATTTTTTTCTGTCTTATGTAATTGTTTCTGTAACATGGGAATTATTAGTTCCTAAAAGATTGAAAGAACTCATTGGAAAAGCCATCTGGCTCTAGCGTTGTTTATTCTAATTTTCTTTTATGGAATGCATAATTAA
This sequence comes from Eulemur rufifrons, assembly GCF_041146395.1. Classification (NCBI taxonomy): domain Eukaryota; kingdom Metazoa; phylum Chordata; class Mammalia; order Primates; family Lemuridae; genus Eulemur; species Eulemur rufifrons. The sequence goes on from NC_091002.1 coordinate 17,218,159, forward strand.
TTTATTGTCATTCTTTTTTGTTTAATAACAAAGGCTTTTCAGATGCTGAAAACAGGTTTGGTCCTATCCCATAAGCATTAAACATCATTGTTCTCATTGTAATAGTTTCTAAAGAGTATGAAATTGTAGCTTTGATTTCCTATTTGATGTGAGAATTACTTAGGAAAGTTCTTATTTTCCCCAGTTGGAAGTTTTTATTTGTTTAGAATTTTGGTTTAATAATTTCTGGTTCTATCTCATTATACATAGAGAATGTCATCTACCCCTTTACTTACTCAATTTATTGATTTATATGTTTGTCTCTTGTCATTTTTGTTCTCCATACCTAATATGATCTCTTAAATATTAAAATATTGTTTTCTTCTTTGTCATATTTTCTAGGAATAGCTTTTCTAATTGGTTGTTTTATTTTTTATTCTGCATTCTGACATTTCAAATTTACATAGAGACACATCAATCTTTTGTTTTTTGTGAATTGTGCTATTGTTAAGCTTAGAGAGATATTTTCCAATCAAGATTATCTTTTTCCTTGATTGCAAACCTATAGGATGTTGCAAGAATGATACAATAAACATCTATATATCCTTTCCTTAGATTTGCCAGTTGTAAACATTTTGCCATGTTTGCTTTATCTCTCTTTATCTCATCTCTCAAATGGTTGCTGAAGCATTTGAGGGTTAGTTGTAGTAGTCATGACACTTCAAAACCTAGTTTGTATAATATTTCAAGGAAAAGGTGAGTTTCTTACATAGCCACAATATAAGCATCACATTCAGGAAAGTTTAAATTGATATAATACCAATATCTAATATGCAGCTCATATTCAAATTTCCCCAATTGCCCCAATTAATTGTCCTTCAAGGCTTTTGAAAATTCAATCCACGATCCAATCAAGGATCACACGTTATATTTGGTTGACATGGGTCTTGAAATTTTTTGATAAATTAAGTTCTGAACTGTTGGAACCCAATGTGGTTTCATATATGTGATGAGGTCTTAAATGTGACTTTTTCTCATAATTGTGGAATTTTCCTGATACTATTTATTGATAAATAAATTTTCACTTTTCTCTTGATTTGTCTTGCTTGTATTTCTATACATAAATTTCTCTCTCTCTCTTTCTTTCACACACAAAAACCCTGTATCTTACACACAAACACACACACACACAAATACACACACCCCTATCCCATTTTTATTTAATTTATACTCTAGGACCCATGGTTTAATTATTATAGCTTTATAATATGTCTTAAATCCAGCAGTGGTTTTTCAGTCTCACTCCTTTGTTTAAAAAAAAAAAAGTTACCTATATTTCCTATTTTATACAAGCAAACAAACAAACAAATCTTATTAGAATTGCCAAATTAAGGTCATCCATATCTTTAGGGTGCACAGATATCACCTAACTAGCTCGTATTCTACACAACTTGCTTTTTCCGAAAGAAAACAATACATCAATTTGTCAAGAATTGACATTTTTATAATATGAGATGCTTCCCTCCAGGACTTCAACATTTCCGTCCATTTATTCATCTTCAGTTCAGCACAATTATTTAATACCCCCTCTGCCAAACCCTGTACTAGGGGCTGGGGATATTCTTTTATATTGAATGCCTCAGGGGCCGGGCGCGGTGGCTCACGCCTGTAATCCTAGCACTCTGGGAGGCCGAGGCGGGTGGATTGCTCAAGGTCAGGAGTTCGAGACCAGCCTGAGCGAGACCCCGTCTCTACTAAAAAAAATAGAAAGACATTATATGGACACCTAAAAAAATCTATATAGAAAAAATTAGCCGGGCATAGTGGCGCATGCCTGTAGTCCCAGCTACTCGGGAGGCTGAGGCAGTAGGATCGCTTGAGCCCAGGAGTCTGAGGTTGCTGTGAGCTAAGCTGACGCCACGGCACTCACTCTAGCCTGGGCAACAAAGTGAGACTCTGTCTCAACAAAAAAAAAAAAAAAAAAAAAAAAAAAAAATATTGAATGCCTCAGTTGAGTTTATTTTTCCTTCCAATGTCAATCCTGTGCATTTCTTTTTTTTTTTTTTTTTTTTTCAGCTTATCATCATGGGGGGTACAAAAGTTCAGGCCACATACACTGCCCATGTCCCATTTGTGTTATCCTTAGGTAGTTTTAAAGGACGCTGTTCTAAAAGGATTTTTTCATTACGTCTTGCTTTTTTTTCATGGTGTACAGTTTATTTACCACTGTCTTCTATCAAACTACTTTACTGAATTTTTTTATTAATTTTAAAAGTCTTTCAGTTGATTCCCTTAGGTGTATTAGGTCACAGTCATATTATCTACAAATGATGATGAATTGTTCTCCTTTCCAAAATGTGTTTCTCTTCTGTTTTGTGTCTTACTGCATTGGTCAGAATTATCACATTTCAGATGCCAGTTCTAGAGGTAAAGTGACTTGCTCAGCATGTCAGACAGAGCAGCAAGTGGTAGAGCCAGAACTAAAACCTCCACCTTGCTTTTTAATTTGGTGCTGCTTTAGAAAAGTTGACCAAAGGTCATCTACCCAAACATTGCCTAACTAGGCCTGTATCTATCCAGTTGCTTTTTCCCAAAGGAAAGTTGACAACTGCAGTGCTTACAGTCCTCTTTTAAAAGGACTTAATCTCATAGGTGTGTTAGATGATGATAAATACTATGGAGAAGAATTAAGCAGGGAAATATATTATAATAAGGTATGTTGTGGGTTTGGCTTGTTAAAGATGTGGAAATACCCAAGTGCCCATCAATCCATGAGTGGATTAATAAAATGTGGTATATGTATACCATGGAGTACTACTCAGCTATAAGAAATAATGGTGACATAGCACCTCTTGTATTTTCCTGGATAGAGCTGGAACCCATTCTACTAAGTGAAGTATCCCAAGAATGGAAAAACAAGCACCACATGTACTCATCATCAAATTGGTATTAACTGATCAACATTTACGTGCACATATAGTAGTAACATTCATCAGGTGTCGGGCAGGTGGGAGGGGGGAGGAGGGGATAGGTGTATTCACACCTAATGGGTGTGGTGCAAACCGTCTGGGGAGCGGACATGCTCGTAGCTCTGACTTGGGCGGGGCAAAGGCAATATATGTAACCTAAACATATGTACCCCCATAATATGCTGAAATAAAAAAAAGATAGAAAGCTAAAAATGCATACATACATACAGTGGTCAGTTAAAATTTCACTGGCAGAGGTGAAGAGGCAAGCCTTCCAAGGGTTGCATATATCCAAGCTCTCCAGGCTAAGGAGATAGCAAGTGCAAAGACCTTGAAATGGGAGCACATCTGGGGTGTTTAAGGAACAGCAAAAAGGCCAGTGTAACTAAAGAATTAGAAGAGTGAGGTCAGAGAGTTCATAAAAGTGGGCCTTGTAGACATTGTAAAGATGCTGTTTTTTACTCTAAGTAAGGTTGGAGCCATAGGAAGCCTTTGAGCAGAGACGTGTCATGACCCAAGTCATGTTTGTAAAGGGTCACTCTAGCCTTTTTGTCACTCTCACTGTTTTGAGAATAAATTGTTGAAAGCAAGAATGGAGGCAAGGAGACCAGTTGGGAGGCCAGTGCAATAATCCAATCAAGAGATGATGGGGGTTTGGTCCAGGGTTGTAGCTGTGGAGATGATGAGAAATGGGCAGATTCTGGACGTACGATCTATTGAAATTGTGGCCACAGGAGTTGTTTATGGACTGGATGTATGGCCATGTGCAAGAAAGAGAGCTGGGACTGAGGGAAAATATATGAGAGCAATGGCCAGGTCTCCTGCATTTTGACTTAAAATATATTCCAAGCCCAGTCCACACTCAGTAAAAGCTAGTTATACTTCTTCTAAATATTGGAGAAGAGGATGTGAAGCTCTAGCCATCAGCAGATGGTTGTCTGGTTTCTCTTGGTAAGATTTCTTTTGCTTTCATCTGAAAATAAGGAAAACTTACTTGAATTCTTGTGTTGAATTTTTATGATTCCTTTATACAGCATATTTTTCTTCTTCTAAATTTCTACACAAAATCCACTTTTATTAAATGTATCAAATGCAATTAAATCATAGGAGAAGGGCCCACATGGAAAGCAAGGTAACTGTTTGGTGTCTAATTCAGAAACACTATAATAGTAATACATGCAGCAACTGTGATGGCTCCAGTGAACTTTTATAGAGCCCTTTCTAAAGGAAAGCACTTTCTAGACATACGATGTCATTTGGTCCTCACACTACCTTTGTAGGATCCCCTATTCTCAGAATCCTTACCTGGCAGAGTTCCTCTTTGTACCCTCACTTCATTGGATTGTGGTAAACAGTTAATATCTGTCTCCCCAGTCTTGGTTCTAAGCTCCTGGTACCCAGGGAGCAGGTTATATTCAAATTTGCACCTGCTATACTGTAGTCACTGAATAAATGTCTGATGAATAGATGAATAAATGTATAAAAGACAGACAGATGGAGCAATAGGTGATACAACTAGTCAGAGGCCAAGCAAAGATCCATGTACACACGCTGACAATAAGTTGCCAAATATATACCTCCTCTGATTTCTTTGTCTCCTCTGGGAGCTGTTTTGACTAGGCAAATAGTGAATAAAAACAGGAATTCCCAGAGCCTTGGAATAAAGGTTGGCTAACTAAGACATACCATTGTAAATTTCAGCTCATAGTTCCGAGTGACCTTTAATGTGGGGAATGTAATTGCAAAACGAGATTCTGTTGGGGATTACAGGGCTCACACTTTTTTCTTAAGCCCATCTTGTCCAATAACACCAAGGATTTATCATAGCATTTTTATATTAAAATTTGTGCTTAGTTAAATGCTAAAGCAAGACTTTTGAAGGCAGACAGAACATTCAAGATTATTCAGTCCATTTCTCTTATTTCTTTAACAGCTTTATTGAGGTATAATTTACATACTATAAAATTCACCTGTTTCAAGTGTACAATTCTTTTGTAAATTTCTAGAGTTGTGCAACCATCTCCACAATCCCATTTTACAACATTTCCATCATGCCATAAAACCCCCTGTGCCCATGTACAGTTGATTCCCATCCTCACCTTCAGTCTCAGGCAATTACTAATCTGATTTCTCTCTCTATAATTTTGCCTTTTCTTGACATTTAATATGAATGGAATCATACGATATGTAGTTTTCTGTCTCTGGCTTCTCTCATTGAGCATAATGTTTTTGAGCTTCATCCATGTTGTAAAATATAACAGTGGTTTGCTTCTTTTATTGATGAATAATATTCCATTGTATAGATATATCACATATCCATTCACCAGTTGACTATCCATTTCACCAGTTGATGGGCATAGCAACATCATTTCACATTTTAACTATAATGAATAATGTTGCTATAAACAGTTGTATACAAGTTTTTGTGTGGACATAGTTTTCATTTGTCTTGGGTAGATACCTAGCAATGGAATGGCTAGATGAATGGAATTTTTATGTTCACCTTTTTAAGGAACTGCCAGACTATTTTCCAAAGTGACTCACCATTTTACATTTCCAATAGCAATGTATGATGGTTCTAATTTTTTACATTCTTGCCAACACTTGTCGTCTATCTTTTGACTGATGACCATGCTAGTGGGTATATGTAATGGTTTCTCACTGTTGTATTAATTCACATTTCCCTAATGATTAATGCTGTTTACCATCTTTTCGTTAGCTTATTAGCCATTTTTATTTCATCTTTGGTGAAATGTCTTGTCAAATATTTTGCCATTTTTAATTGGGCTGTCTTCTTATTATTGAGTTGTAATGGGTCATTATGTATGTTGGATATAAGTCTTATCATACACATGATTTGGAAATATTTTCTCTCAGTGTGTGGCTTGTATTTTAATTTGTTTAATGGTGTTTGTTGAAGCCTAACTTTTAAAAAAATCTAATTATATACATTTCATTTTTTTTCCTCACCAATAGATTGTGCTTTTGGTGTTGTATCTGTATACTTTTTTTCTAATCCAAGGTCATGAAGATTTTATTCCATGTTTTCTCCTAAAAGTTTTATATTTTTATCTCTTACATTTAAGATACAGCATGAATTTAAATTAGATTTTTGTTTGTGGATATTCAATTGACCCAGTACCATTTGCTGAAAAGACTATCTATCCTGTTACCATTGAATTGTCTTGGCACCTTTGTCAGGAGTCAATTGATCATAAATGTAGGAATTTATTTCACGTTCTCAATTCTCCTTCAATGATCTATATGTCTATTTTTCTGCCAGCACAAAACTGTATTGATTTTCATAATTTATGAAATTAGAAACTGTAAGCCCTGCAACTTTGTTCCTATTGTTAAAAATTGTTTTGTCTATTATGGGCCCTTGCATTTCCACATTCACTTTAGTATCAGCTTGTTAGTTTTTGCAAAGTCTCCTGGGATTCTGATAGGGATTGCACTAAATCTGTAGATAAATTTGTAGATACAATTGTCATCTTAACAATATTGGCTATTCCAGTCCATAAACATGGAATGTCTCTCCATGTATTTAGATCTTCTTCAATTTATTTCAGCAATGTTTTTAAATTTGCAATGCACAAGTATTTAATTTCTTTCATTAAATTTATTTATAAATATTCTTTCATGCTATTGTGAATGAAATTGTTTGCTTAATTTCATTTTTAGGTTGCTCTTTACTAGTGATAAAAATACAACTGATTTTTATAAGTTCATCTTGTATCCTGTGATTTTGTTAAAATGGTTAATTAGTTCTAGTTGTGTATGTGTGTGTAGGCAATCCTTAGGATTGTCTACATACAGACTCGTGTCATCTGTGAATAAAAAGTTTACTTCCAATGTGGGTGCCATTAATTAAAATTAATTACTAAAATTAGTTAATTAAGTTTGTCTTATTTCACTGGCTAGAATATCTAGTATAATGTTGATCTTACATTCTTATCTTGACCCTGGTTTTTGAGATAAATCATTAAGTCTTTTACCCTTGAATGTAAATTAGCTTTATATGTTTTGTAGATGGCCTTTATCAGGTTGAGAAAGTTCCTCTTAACCCTACTTTCCTTTCTGTAGTACTTTTTGTCATAAATATGTATTGTGTTTCATCAAGTGTTTTTTCTGCATCTATTGCAATGACTATGTGGTTTCAGTCCTTTATCCTATTAATATGTAAATTAGTATAGCCTCTATGGAAAACAGTATGAAGATTTCCCAAAAACTAAAAATAGAACTACCATTTCATCCAGCCATCTCACTACTGGGTATCTACCCAAAGGAAAAGAAATCATTATATCAAAATGATACCTGCAATTGTATGTTTATTGTAGCACTATCCACAGTAGAAAAGATACGGAATCAACCTAAGTGTCCATCAGCAGATGATTGGATAAAGAAAATGTGGTATATATACACAGTAGAATATTATTCAGCCATAAAAAAGAATTAAATCCTGTTTTTTCTCACATGGATGGCAATGGAGGCTATTACCTTAAGTGAAACAACTCAGAAACATAAAGACAAATATTGTGTGTTCTTACTTGTAAGTGGGAGCTAAATAATATGTACACATGGACATAGAGTGTGGGGTGATAGACAACAAAGACTCAAAAGGGTGGGGCAGTGGATGATAAGAAATTACTAAATAGGTACAACATATGTTGTTTGGGTGGAGGATACACTAAAAGCCCTGGTTTCCCCACTACACAATATATCCATGTACTTACACTCTTTAAATTTATATAAATTTTTAAAATATGCTATTTTGCATTAACTGATTTTTGAATATTAAACCAACTGTATTCCTGGGATAAATCTTACTTAACTATGATGTATAATCTAGTTTATACATTGCTAGATTCAGTTTGCTAATATGTGGTTAAACATTTTTGGATCACGAATGACCATGCTATCATTTTTCTCTTATTGTATATGTGTCTCTGATGTTGATATCTTGGCCTTATATGATGAGTCAGGATGCATTCATTCTCGTGCTATTTTCTGGACAAGTTTGTGAAAATTGGAACTATTTCTTCTTTAAATATTTGATAGACTTCACCAGTGAAGCCATAGAGGCTTGACTTTTCCTTGTAGAAAGAATTTTAATATTAATTCAATTATTTAAATTGTTATGTAGGTCTATTGAAAATTTTAATTTTTCATGAATCAGTTTTAGTAAGTTATCTATTTTATCTGTATTGTCTATGTTTTTTGGCATAAAGTTTTTCATAGTGTTCCCTTATAAGTGTTTTTATTTCTGTAGGTTCAGTAGCATTGCCCCTTTTTTATTCCCAATTTTGGTCATTTATGTCATCTCTCTTTTCTTCTTGGTCAGTATAAAGAGTTTTCAATTGTGTTGTTCTTTTCAAAAAAACTACTTTGGTTCATTGACTTTTCACTCTTGTTTTTATGGTTTCCACTCTGATATTTATTCTTTACTTTTTTTCTTTTTTGTGCTGGTTTGGGTTTTACTTTGCTCTTATTTTTCTACTTTCTTATGATAGAAACTTGTATCTTTATTTTAGATCTTTCTTCTTTCATAACGTAGGTGCTTAAAGCTATAAATTTTTCTCCAACCACTCCTGAGACAGTTGTATTGACACTGTTGTCCAGTTTAATCATTGCTTTTGGGGGACAGAAAGTGCCAAGCTACTTATTCCACCATTCAAGAAGGTCTACCCCATAATTTTTAACTATGAAGAAACTGAAGCATATGCAGGTTATTTTAAGTTGGATTCTCTCAAAAGCAGACCCATGAACCAAAGATTTGAATATTAAGGGGCCATTCCCAGTAGAAACCAGTAAGGGATGGGAGGGAAGCAGGAAAGAGAAAGCGAAGAAGCCAAGCGAGTGTGTGGTCCTGCGGGGAGCTTTGGAGACTGGATTACTCCCTTGAACCTGCTCCCCTTGAGGAAAAAGAGCAGCAATTTTTTCACTTCTGCTCAAGGAAATTACTGTAAAATGCTATTCTGGGGCCAGGTAGGTGTGTGTTGGGGAAGATCAATACTTAAATTCTCAATCCCTTTGTACTAGTGAAAGAGATTCCAGTAGTTTTAAGATAACCCTTTGAAGAAGTCCTTGGTGTCATCATTAACTGAAAAGCACATAGAAATGGGGGATGAATGTATAAAAGCAAAAACAAGGATTAAGAGGGGCAATGACTGTATTCTCTTACAAGATTAAGTTACTTGCCCAAAGTCATACAGTTATGTATTAGCAGATCTTGGGCTAGAAAATGGATTTTTGTGAATGCTAATATTCTGTTTGAATCAACTTTATTAATAATCCACTAAAGATGTGTTGTGTAAGTCCTTGCTTACTGTTGATTAACCTTTTCTTGATGACTAGAAGTATCATTATACATACATGTATATATATGTATGTATATGTATATGAATCAACTCTAATACCAGTTGTTACTGTGTAGACCTTTACCCCATAGCTGTCCTGCCCAGCACAGGGTGCTGGGGTGATCTAGAAAAATACAGAGACAAAGAAGCATCCTACTGTCATGGGAAATTGTATTAACCTTGTGCAGAGACCACAGGAGAAAGGACAAAATTCAGTGAGCCTCAGTAGGGAGTGCATTTATCCATGTTCCTGTGGATCGCTGTCAGGGCCGTGAACAGCCAAGACCCACATGTTCCTGTAGATCATTCAGTCAAGTAACTTTTAGGAGAAAAGATATATGTAAAGCATGTAATCCTTAGTCAGCATGTCAACTGTAAGACCTTATACTTTGGGCTCTGCTCAACAATGCCAATGTTAAGGGCTTCTTAGTTAACAAGTTTGCTAAATCATCAGTCCTCCTAGAAGAGTTGAAGATACGTGATGTTGGGAGCATTTTGTATATAATATTAAAATTGCATGTGCAAACCAACCAAGTTGGCTGTAAGATGAATATCTATAGGAGAAAGGCTTTCTCCCATTGATTTTCAATATTAAATCAGAGGTTGTTCTTGCAGAAGAAAGAACAGGAAAAGATTCATCAGCATTTCATGGATAATTGTACATTATAGTGGTTTGATAGGGGAAATCCTTTTTCTCCTTTTCTTTGCTTTTCAAATTTTATAAAGTGCTATTGTATTTTCCTTGACATTAAAGAATGTTGTTTGAAAAGTAAGGTATTTGGTGGGTAAAATAAAGATGGTGGCATAACCTTCGGTGTGATAGAAAGCAGAATAGCCTGTGGTTAAGATCAAGGGTCCAGGACTGCCTAGGTCCAAATCTTAGCTCTGGCACTCAAATATCAGTGTGACCCTGGAAAAGATTTTGAGCCTCTCTGTGCTTCAGTTCTCTTATTTTGTCAAATGGCAATAATAGTATCTGCCTTTTAGAATTTTGGGGAAAGTCAAATGAGATAATGGATGGAGTGAGCTTAACATATTGCCTAGTAGATGGTAGGTATCCAATAAACATTTTCTGGTGAATGATGGCATCATTGCCATACACAGGAGCGGGAGCTATAACAGAATGGGGGACAAAGAGCTATGGGAGCAGCAGAAGAAGACACTAGCTCTAGTTTGCAAGTCAAGAGAGGCTCCTCAGAAAGGGTGACATTTGTTCAAGGTCTGGATTGGATGAGGAGCTCTCAAGATGGAGAAAAAGAAAAAATGCACTTTGGGCAGATGGAACAGCATATAGAAAGATATCGAGGCATGTAGTGAGAATCGATGTGCATGTGTACTTAAAATTCATTTTATAAATCTTTGTAAATTTGTTTTTTTAAAAAAATACTTAGTGAACAACTGTTACATGTTTAGCATAGTATTAGAAGCAACGAACTAGACAGCAAGATCTAAAACTTCATGAAGTTCACAGTCGATTTGAGGGCAGACAGTAAATAAGCCAGTAAGCAAATAATCAAACAAGATATGTTTTAATTGTGATAAAAACTATGGAAGAAATAAATCAAGAGATGGGATATACAATGACTCAAGAATGCTAGTAATTATGAATTAATGCTTTGGTGAACTTAAAATGACTCAAATCAATGATTTTCAATGGAGTAAGAATGCAGGAGGGGAATGCTACTGTTGGGTATACAGGTATAAATATCAGAATAAACAAATAAATATCAGGGCAAAGGTATAAATATCAGAATCACCTAGGTTTGTGGTTTCATAGCTTCCCATTTAACTGTCTAGAGAGCTTTAAAAAAATACTGATGCTAAGGTCCCACCTCTGGAGATTCTGATTCAGTTGGTCTGGGGTAAAGCCAGGGAATAAGCATTTTTAAAGCCCCCTGACTGATTATAATGTGCAGCTGCAGTTGAGAACTACCAATCCTGAACAACTCCCTTATGATTCTGAAATGACTTTTCACTGCCTTGAAGATTCAGTGGTGGAGAAGGCAGCATGATTGATGAGGGGTTACCATATCCCTCAGCTGAGCAGTACTGGAAATAAGAGTTGAAAAATACCTTTCCAAAATAGGTGTCTGATTTTTTTTTTTATGAGTCTCATGCAGTTGTTGTTTCCAACTGCCGTGTGGGGGCCACTGTTGGTGCCCACCCAGACCCTGACATCTCCCCTCTTCTATAGTGTGTTCCTCCCCCAGCTTCCATGTGCTTTGATGCAAATAGTTGCCAGGTGTGGACTGCTTTGGAGCTTTGCCTTTAGGCTACCAGAACCACCTTGTCTCACCTGCACACAGAACTGGGAGTGCCTGAAAGTTTAGGTCTCTCTAGGGCAGCCCATAGCCAATGAAATGAGACAAACTCCAGGGTAGAATTTATGCTCCAGAGCTCCCTGTGGGATCAGGCTGAAACTGAGACTTTGCCTCATATCACACCCTTGCTTGACATCCTCCCCTTTTCTCTCCTGCTTCCCTCACTCTCTTACTGGTTTCTTCTGGGACCTCAATACATCATTTGCATTGAAACCTTGGCTCAGGATCTGTTTGTGGAAGAACCTGAACTAAGATATGCCTCTTTCTGGGAGAATATGGACTATCCCTTTCAGGGATGGGGAAATCTTCACCTGTGAGCTAAAGAATCCACTCCATCTGTCACCTGACTTCAGCATTCTGAAAGGATACAGTCCCCAGCTAAAGACTTTTTCCCTAGATATAGAAAGGGGGGCCACAGGAATTGATGAAAAGATAACTCTCATAGGTCCTTGGTGAATCTGGTCAGAGAGGCACGAGTCACCATCTAAACCTTTAGCTTAGGAATCAGAGGGAGTGAGATGGCTGAGCGGTGGGGTTTTCCAAAGCCACTGGGGAAGTCCTGCAGGTGTTTGCCTCAGACGGCAGGAGATGCTCAAACAGAAAGTACAAACTCCCCTTGCCCTTGCAGAGACTACCTTATAGTGAACAAGGAGGGGTGGCGACAACATAGCTTTCAGAGCCCTGCAAAGAGAGATGCACAGGATAAGTAATGCAAAGAAAATGATCATAAATGCCCATCTTCTCATTGGGAGAAATAAAAAGGGTGTCAGGAAAGGAGAAAATGTATGAGTAAATGCTCTGTGTGGTAAGGTGAGCATTTTAAGTTATTCTTCTCTCATGCTATCAGGATTTTTCTGCTAAAAAATTCCTTCTCTTTATAAATGATCCTGAATAGTTTATTGCAACCACTGTTTTTGAGCTGGAGATATGACTTTTGTGGGGTTATTCTCATTTAGGTCTGATGTTATCATTACCAGCAAGCTGAAAAGAGCATGCTCTTAGATAAATGTATTCTCAAGAGAATGAGGATGAAGTTACTACAAGAAATAAATACCCAGTTTCTTGTTTCTTTCTGCCTCCCTTTCCTAAAGGGTATGTGTCAGAGAAAGGAAATTTACACAAGTGCTGTTTCTTCTCTCCCCCTCTTTAATCAGAGTCCCCTGGTCTTTGAGAGAGGCTGGATTCACTGGCAAACAGATTTATCTGACAAAATGATTTACATCTTCCTGGCCGCATTGCAGATTTGCCTCTGAATGGAAAAGCTGCAGGTGCAGTGGGCCTGAAGGCGTTTCTGGGTATACTTTGGCATAATAATCCCAATCGTATGTGAACCATATGTTGACGACACAGCTGAAACCCAAAAAATATCCTCTACTGTTCTTTGTGATTTCATATGGGGTTGGATAGGATGGAGCCAAGCAGTGTAGGCTGCCAAGTAAAAAAAAAAAAAAAAAAAAAGCTTGGAAGGCCCCTCATACATTTTATTGGTTTGGTGGGAAAAAAAGGAAGGTGGAAAAAATGAAAGATACTGAACTATGAATGAAAAGTTAGGGTTTCCACTTTTGCTGTAGTTGGACACTCATAGGTCATTTGACCTCTCAGTCCCAGCATCCTCATCTGTGATGTGGCTGTTGAGTTTGACATTGACAAGTGGATCCTCAGTAATCAGATTGGTAAGGAGGAGGAAGTGGTAGGGTTACAGGATGACTCCTACAGAGATGTCACACCTCCCACTATGGGCCTTGGTAGCATTCAAGTGTTCAGATCTCAATGAGGACCCATCTTCTAGGTTGTCCACAACTGCGGAATTTTATGCCAGTCATGGACAGTACATGAGGCCAGCCTTATGGTTCTTCTTGATTTATCCCATCATAGGAGATCCAGAGCAAACAGAAAGTGATTCTAGGAGTGGAATAGATCCTCAAGGAAGCTCCCAAGGCTTTGAGGTCTCAATTTAGAAGGCAAGGGTGACAGAAGGATTCAAGGTAGGATGAGAGGGCTGGCTGAAAACACAAGATAAAGGTCCTGTTGTATGTGCATAATCAACCCAAGTGATGGTTAGGAATAGACTGGGCCACAGGAAAAAGCAGGGTTCCACAGCTCTCTCCAACCCCTGGTTCTGGGGTTGGCTGTTGGCTCCTCCTAACTGGTTGGGGACATGAGGGCTAGATGCAGAATGTCCTCAGGTGCTGTTGCAAGCCTCAGCAGGAGGGCCCAAGAGGTTGTCAGCTTCATGAAGTCACTCCTTTGCTTTTTATTAACTTTTGCCTTTTCCCTCAGAGTCCCATGAGTAGCTGGTTGAGCTAGTATTAGCACTCTAGCCAGGTTCAAAGTTTTGCTTGCAATGATAGTTATATATAAAGCAGTGCAGATCCTGAAAGCTCTGTTACAAGCACCCCTCTGCTCCCACCCTACAACCTCTGGGTTTGGGTCTTAGGTCCTTGTGTTGCTTTTCAGTGACTGCTTTGACCTTAGCTGTCCTGATAGACATAGAAATTGTGCAATTGACAATGATCCCAGAGTTGAGGAGTGAGTATTGAAGTCATAACTTAACTTAAACATTTATGGACTTCAACTGGCACTAGGAACATACATAGATGTCATGCACTCTCACACACTTTGGGATGTTAGACACACTCAGATGTCATACACACTTAGGAGTCTAAATACCCAGGTTAGCTATAATACATTCACTTGGATGTTGCATTCGCTCATTCTGAGGTAGACATCCAGGTGCTACAGGTCATCATTTGGACATTGTGCACACTCAGATGTAGCATGCACCCCCTGAGGGGTTGGCCACATTTGCTAACATATTACTCACATGCAGCCTGGGCTTTCAGGTTCTCATTCAGATGTATATATAGGACAACAGGAATGCTCATTGAGCTGCGGCTCACCTCCACTCAGATATACTCATCCCAGGTGCTGCTCACCTCCACTCAGATATACTCACCCCAGGTGCTGCTCACCTGCACTCAGATATACTCATCCTAGGTGCTGCTCACCTCCACTCAGATATACTCATCCCAGGTGCTGCTCACCTCCACTCAGATATACTCATCCCAGGTACTGCTCAACCCCACTCAGATATACTCATCCCAGGTGCTGCTCACCTCCACTCGGATATACTCACCCCAGGTGCTACTCATCTCCATGCAGATATACTCATCCCAGGTGGTGCTAACCTCCACTCAGATATTTCATTCAAGTGTGGCATACATACGCTCATACCCATCCTTTCCCATTTGCATGGCTAACCATTCCCATGCTGACGGAAATTCAGGGGAATACTTGCCATATTGAGTGTGTCACATTTTCCTGGGGGCACTCCTTTCGTAGCCTTTTTTCCTTAATGAAATAATCCTGTGTTTCTGTCTTCTCTCAAGTTGTCCTTCTTAACTAAGTGTCTTTAGATGGATAGTCTGATTGAAGGATGGTAGCCTGCACCACACTGCATGTTCATAAACTGTGTGTTCCTTCGCTATGCCCTCTTTAAATGACTGATTTGGGGACCCTGCTCAACCACCTCATTAATTCACAGAAGTCTCCTGTGGGCACTCACTGGGCAATTGATCTTTTGTCTTAGATCATGGCTCCCAGAGATATGTGCAATAAAGCTCTTCTAAAAGTGGAGCATTTATTCAAGAGAAGTACAAACTGTGGGCGTTCCAAGAGATGGGAAAATGTTATCCAATTCCTAAACTTTAGAATGACTTTTACAAGGAGAGTCTATATATTGGGTATGCAGTTGATATTCAATAAATGTTCAGTCTACTCTGTTCACATGCTACCGTCTTTTTACTTCTTTCTAAGTTGGAGGGAACAATATAAGATCCCTAGATAGCCACTCAGGGGAATCATTGTTTATCTGATTAGCGTTTCTGCGTCCAGTCAGATTTGGTTTCATGCTTGCCTTCTGTTTTAATTCAATCCAGTTTGATTCGTTTGAACAAGCATTCATTGATCCCTTGTTGGGTGGCAGGCATACTGCTGAGCAGTGTGTGTGTAAGGAGAGTGATGTAGAGATAACACCTAGTTTTCAAAAGGTCACAATCTAGCCAGTGAGACATTAGCCCCATCTCATATTATTGCAGAAGAAAGAAGATAGCAATTAGTGAGCTTAGATAACAAAGAGCCTGGTTGGATTTGCACAGGCTTCACAGAGCAGGTGAAAGATGGGCTCAGCCTTTAGGGAAAAGCTTCCACCGAGGTAGCCAGGACGAGAGGCCACTGAAGGGGGAGGAAGCATGAGATAATGATGGCATGGGGTGATACCCAAAAGATGTTTGTGCACTAGCTTGGGGTCTGGAGTAGCTGGAATGAGGAGAGCATCATGAGAAGACCTTCTGAACAGAAGACTGAAAGCCAGGCACAAAGGGCTTCAAATGCCAGGACGAGGGGGTTAGATTATATAGTTTGGACAGTGGAGAGCCTATGAAAGTGTTTGAAGAGGAGCAGTGCTATATGATTAGGAAGATCAATGGATTGACAGATTGCTTGATCAAATAAATTAACGATAAAGAAACCAGTTGAGTCCAGGTAAGAGGTGGGTAAGTGTCCAACCTAGGCATTATCAGTGGGAGGGGAAGAAAGAGGTGGGTCAGGTGCAGCCTTGCAGAAGTCAGATCAACAGGGCTTGTTGATTTGAGATGAAGAGTGAGAACTAGGGAGCTAGGAACTGAGGATGAACGAATGAACCCTAGATTCAGGATCTGGCCACTTGACAGAAGGCACTGCCATTCACTCAGAAAAGAGACGTAGAAGAAAGAGAAAGCAGGTTTTAGGGGCTGGGGCTGAGCTGAGTTTTGGACATGTCCAGTATGAGCTGGCTTTGAGACATCTAAATGGAGATAGAGTTCTACAAAACAGTGGGTTTGAAAATCTGAAGCTCAGGAGGGAAGTTCAGTTGTAGATAGATGTAATGAAGATGTTTCCATTCAGGGGAAGTTGGCTTGACACTGTGAGAACTAACAAGCTCATCCTTCCAGACAGTTGCTCATCTATCTGCCTCTCCTCTTTCCTGTCCAGTGTTTATCAGCTGGTTGTCAAGGAGGAGCGACTTCAGAAGTCACGGAGGGCGGCTGACATTATCGAGTGCTTTTCGGTGCCTGTGAGCTATCGGAATGCCTCCAGCCTTGATTCTCTACACTACTTTGCTGCCGAGCTGAAGCCTGCCAACCTGCCCGTCACCCAGCCGTTTACAGTGGGTGACAACAAGACGTACAATGGCTACTGGAACCCTCCCCTCTCCCCGCTGAAAAGCTACAGCATCTACTTCCAGGCGCTCAGCAAAGCGAACGGAGTAAGTGTGGCCACATGGAGGCCATTTCTTCCTTGTTTGAGTTTTCACACTCACATATGATGAGGCAGTGTGGCCCTGGAGCAGAAGTCAGGAAACTAAGTAAGGCCCTCGGGCCAAATCCTGCCCCATGCTTGCTATTTTTTATATAAAGTTTCTTTTTAAATACAGTGATGCCTGTTTATTTACATATAGTCTATGGCTGCGTGGATGCTTAACAATAGAGTTGAGCAGTTGAAACAGGGACCGTGTGTAATCCACAAAGCCTAAAATATTTACCATGGCCCTTTACAGGAAGACTTTGCAGACTCCTATGTTAGAGTATGGAGAAGGTGCTTTACTTGAGCAAATCCCGTGGTCTGAGTCTCAGTTTCTTCATATAGAATCATAATACCTATCAATTTGTTATCTGGGAATACACTAAGCATGTTTCGGTTGATCATTGTATATTATTACTCTTTTGTAGTTACCATTAGTCACATCAGAAAATAGTTTTTCTCCAAAGACAAGGTAACCATTTTTGGCTCAAATATTTCTTTGGTCATGGAATGGTGCCAGTCATAACATCAGAAAATCACAGGGCGGGAAATGATCTTCAAGGTCATCCAACAACCCCCTCAGAAAAAAAAGAAAAAAAACAATGCTTCAAGCAATATTACAATGTCACAGTTAACTGGTATTAGTGCTTATTCTTGAATACTTCCAAAGACAGAGAACATGCTTATTTCTGAGGTAATTTTGTTGTTAGGGGTAGCGGTGGGCCGTGTCTCTAAGAAGGCTTTTTAATGTATTCACTTAAATATCTCTTATGGAAGTTTCCACCCATTGCTCTTGGTCTACACTCTTAGGAGCCTATAGAATCAATGCAATCACCTTCTTGGTATTCGTTCAGTTACATAAGATCTTTTCTCCCACCCACTTCCCCTCTATACAAACATGCCCATCTGGTCCTCTTTTCTGCAAGCTAAATATCTCAGTCCCTCTTATAACACAAGTTTGCATTTTCCATCCAGGATGTTTTTGTGGACACGGTCCAGGTTGCCACATTTCATTCACCAAACATGTAATGAACACTGACAATGGTTAGGCCCTAAGGTTCATATTAATGTTGTATAGTATGTGCCCTCCAAGAGCTTATAGAAAAGTAAGGGAGTTTGTCATGTGCCGTGTTATGCAGTGTATCTGGAGGAGTGAGAAGCTCACTGGATAAGGGAAGGCTGAGACAAAAGCAAGATTTGGTGAAGTCTGTGGGGAACAGCCTGTGCAGGCTCGGGGTGGCCAAGACAGAGGTCTGTCAGTGGCAGTCATTGCCTGGTGAGAAACCTGGACTGAGGAGCTAATTAACATTTAGAATGTCCACATACCTATTTAAATTCCACTTTGGTATTTCAGTTCTGCATTTATTACTGGTTCAAGCAACACTCCTTACAGAGTATAAAACTACAAAGAGAAGCTGCCAGACCGCCTTCCACCTGTCCATCTGGCCTTCCCTCTGCAGGAAGCACTCTGATGTATTGAGCAGGAAGACATAAAGACCAGCAGCAGCAGCTGGGTCTCCTCTTGTTCTTGGTTCTCTGCATCCCACGCTGGCCAGTTTATTGGTTCAGCACAACTCTCTAAGAAGGTGTGGCTTTCCCAGCTCTTGGCACACAGCAAGAGGTGTGGTTGGGTTTCCATGCTGGGAAGAGGCAGAAGTAGCTATACTAGATTCTTCTCACTAAGATACTCATAAAACCTAGGAACAGAACCCAAGAAACTAGCAAACGTACTCCAGAAAGAATTTCCCCAACCAGAACATGGTTGGCTCTGAACAGAACAGCAGGACAAATGTTAGAGGTTTTGCTCCCCAAACGTCACATCATAGACCCCCTCTTCAAGACATGGGGTTTGGCCATTGAGACAAAAAAGAAGTATCCTACTCTGAAGCTGCCTCATGTCAGAAGTAGTTTCTACTACTGCTTCTGAGATGAACAAGGCCTTTTAATTATGCATGTCTTCCATTCCACACCAGGTGTACTCTCATTTTGGAACTAAGACTCCCAGTTATAAAACACAAGCATAATGGAATTGGATCAGTGCTTATACCAAGTGTCTTGGAAACGCAGTTGGCCTCACAGGAACAGAGAGAGGAAAAGCGGTGGGAACTGAGCACTCAGAATGCTGCATTTTTCTGGCAAGGGAAAAACTACACACTGTTTCAAATTACGGTCTTTAGTATTAAGTTTTACTGAAAAGAGCTGGGTGAAAGGGTCATAGGAGCAGAATAGCCATTCTCAGCCTAACAAATCTCTGCCTGGCCCCACTCAGATTTCTCCATATTGTAAAGGGCTACAGACAATGCAGTTAAGCCTGGAGGATTTTTGAGGAGAAAGTGCTATAACCCCCAAATTCTTTATTGGCCAGGCTGTTGTTCTTGTGCAAATATATCAGGAAGACATTCTTAGTATCCAGGGGCTCCCACATGCTCTGCTTCTAATAAATCATTCAAAGAGCAATTGACCAAGCAATGAATCAAAATAAAGAAATCAAGAATAGAGAAATATGGAATAAAAGTCCCACAGTGAGCATGAAACTAATTAAACATAGCATTAAGGCTAAATATTAATAGTTGCTCTAAATATGTTATAAAACAGAAGGTTAATGTAAGAAAATTACTTAAAAATGCGTAATGTAATGCATAATGCAAAAAATTAGCAATTGTGATCTGGATCTATAATTCGCTATTTTGTCAACACAAACTGAGAAAGAGTTGGAGGATTGATGAGTGTAAATAAAAATCTGCTAATTTTCTCATGCTAGACAAGAGGGAATACATAACTACTGTTTTATTTTTGATAATGAGAATATTAAAAAATATATAGTTTTTTAAACATAAAAACAGCCTTCTAATCTATCATTAAAAAGCCAAAAACCAACACTCTACAAAGAAAAATGGAGAAAATTAAAGAAACTATAGGTAAACATGAAAATCAGTGACAAAAAAACAAGCCAGAAGACAAAAGCACTAGGTTTGGATGGGGGTGGAGGGTAGTGCTGCTTTGCTCCATTATAAAAGGGGAAAAAATAGCTTGTGTCAAATAAAAACCAGAATTCCTCAAATCAATATCACTAAAAGATTAAAAACAAAGTGAATTAAACAGATTAAATGGAAACAACAATGGTCCTTTGTTGCAGGATGGTTGTGGGCCAAGGTAGATTATTTATTAGCAGCCAATTTCATTCCTCCCTACCTACCCTGCCTGAAAGTTTTAGTCAGGGAAGGGTAAGAGAATTCTAGGGTCAGGATTTCTTTATTCTGACATTTATTCTTTATCTGATTTCTTTATTCTTTATTCTTTATTTATGTATATTAAGGATGGTTTGTCAGCTCATCAGACTGGCTATGAATTCGGCCTTTACAATCAGACTGCATACCCACAAAACCCTAGTAGCCATGCAACTTTAGGTAAGCTGCTGAAAGAATCAGATAGTATTGCTTAACTAAAGAAACATCTATCAAGCACATGCTGTATGTCAAAAGAAGGCACTTTTCGGAGTGCTTGGAAAACAGCAGTATGCCAAATAGACAAAAGTCCCTGCCCCCATAGTGTAAACATTAGAGTGGGGGATAGAACAAAAATAAATAAGTGAAATGCTGTGTCAAATAATTAATATTAAGTTCCACATTAGGAATGTGAAGTCATTGATTCAATGTGGACTATTATTAGCATGAGGAAAAAGACATTATGTAAACCCTATGGCGATCTATGAATGTGGAATATTCTAGTCCACTACAGAGAGTTCAAGTATGATGTGCATTGTTAGACATGGCAGGGTACGTGCACGCATTTTAATGAAGTGTGAGTTGTTCACAGGCACTTGTGTGGGGAATTTTGATCTGATTAGTAATCTCACATGTGCCCATTGATGCTTTCTTACAGATAACAAGGGAAGTCCCATTTATCAAAGCACTATCCTTGGTACTGAATTCATAACACCTGTCTGTCTTGTGAATCAGGCTATATTGTAATCATTTGTTTTGGATGCAGCTATATTACACATCTTAGCATCTTAGAGCCGGGTGGACTTTTAACTGTCACTTGGTCTGGAGGAGAAGCCAAAACAGAAATCTCCAATAAAGTGTCCTTAGCAAGACATTTTATCGCTTTAGCTTGATTACTGCAAATCTCTGGAGTGAAAGGGAGTTAATTCCTTTGTGGAGCAGGTAAAAATATTAGAACTTTTTTTCCCTATATAAAACCAAATTCTATCTCCTTAACTCTCCCCTCTTGGACACTTGTATTGATTTGAACAAATCAGATCTTTCTTTCCAATGTCAGCCTTTCAGAGAAAGTATGACAGTACCAACTGCCCACCCCTGGCCACCCAAGTCATTTCTCATTGATAGTTAACATGCAGTTACTTCTTTTCTTTCCCACGCGGCATAATTTCTGAATCTCTTTCATCTTATTTACCCTTTACTCTGATAGATTCCTTTTTGTCCCATGCCCTCCTTAAAAGGGGGTGCTCAGAATCTATCACTGTTCTTCAGATACGGTTAGACCATGCCTGCTACATGTTAACTACCCCTCCTGTCGTAAACATTTCCTACGACATTATTTCTCAAACATTCCAAAATGTTTTTCTTTGGGGCCTTGATGCAAGCAGTATTTTACCTAAATCTCTCTTTTCTTCATTGTTTGCAACTAGTGCCTTCTCGTTTTTTCAGACCACAGTTTCAATGTTACATGCCCTGATAACTTTCCAACCATGTTACCTAAGAGCCACCCACCAGTACTACTTACATGTTAATTTACTCTTTTTCTTTATAACCCTGGATATATTTTCAGTTGCCCATTTTTGTGTACTGCATGCCTCCTTCACCATTCCTCCAAGTATGAGGAACTCTGGTTTGGGTTTTTATTTTGTTTTTGGTTTTGGGGGGGATTTTTTGCTGCTATTAATGTATCCTCCATCCCCATCCCACGTACAGTATTTCACACATAGTAGACACTCAGTAATCATTTGATAGATGAATGAATGAGAGTATGAACTGTTTCTTGTCGTCTGTGAGTCTGTTTCCTCACTTATAAATTGAAATAGTAATACATTCTTCACACAACCATTTTGAGGATTACATAAAAAAAGATCTTGAATAATGAAAAGCACCAAGTGTAAGTACAGTCTGAATATCCATTCAGTGTTGAATGAGAGATGTGTTTTGAGTCATTTTCACCATCAACAGATGAGCCCTAAAGGACTTTCTTTCCATCACAGTAGTAAGATTTTTTTTCCCCAGATGTCTCATTTCCCAAGCTCCAGGCTCCTGGGCAGCCTTGATTTCCTCCAAATCCTCCAAATGGTACCCAGAGTAGCTGTCTCAGTTGTAAACAGCAGGTGGGTACAGTTTTGCATTGTTTCTTTCCCACTCTTCCCAGAATGAGGTCTGCTGCATTTACTGTTCTCTGCATCCTCA
This sequence comes from Eulemur rufifrons, assembly GCF_041146395.1. NCBI lineage: Eukaryota > Metazoa > Chordata > Mammalia > Primates > Lemuridae > Eulemur > Eulemur rufifrons. The sequence goes on from NC_091002.1 coordinate 17,240,544, forward strand.
CCACCATTAGCCATAATTGTGAAGTTGAAAGGACAATAATTAATGGTTGGATGCAAAACAAGTGTGGCAAACTCATGCAAGTAACCATCAGAAGCCACATTTGTTGGGCAATGCTGTGTTCTGTTTATGCAGAGAAAAATCTCTTTCCTTGCCATATCCCTTTCATCATGCAGGGGTGCATTTAACCTGGATGATGCCTCTGCCAAATGCTAAGCTAAATAAGAGAAGTGGGGAAAAGAAAGGTGATTGCTGTCTTTCTCCTACCTCCTCCTCCAAGTCTTGAACTCAGTCGCCTCTTGAGAGCAGCTGGAAGCCAGATGCTGTGTTGAATGGTTTGCCATGTTTGCAGTGTAATCACATTATAATAGTTGAAGTGATCTAGGTAGGGCTGGATTAGGGGGAAATTCTGTGTCTCTGAATGCACTGGAAGAAATTATATTTAGTTGTATCCAAGCAGTGTTAAGGAAATATTTGCACATGGATGAGTTTTCCATGGCATGGTGGGTTGGAAAAAACTGAGAGTTGAACATCAGACAGACCTGGCTTTGAATTATAGCTGTCCTCAGCCCTGTGAACTTGAACAGTTTACTTAACATCTCCAGATGTATAGTGTGATTAATGATCTATCTCTAAAAGTATGGAGAGAGAAAATGAGACAATGTATATAAAACCATCTTAAGACATTACAGCTGTAATATTTGTTCTCTGTTCCTTGTGCTGTTTTCCTGAGATGTCTTTCCTGAGAGAGCAGGGGGTTGGAGCATCCTTGTCTGGCATATCCCAGTTTGTCCAGTAGACTCCTCATGGAAGCACATCCCTTTCTAACTTTGGAGGACCTCAGGACTCTTGCCTGTGTCCCAGCTACTGACTGTCTTGACTCACCCACAACTTATCCCAGGCTTTATTCTTCTCAGTTTAACTTCTCATACATGGCTTCAAGCCTGACATCTGTTCCTGTTGAATCTTTTGACATAATTGATCTTACCTTTTGGGTATGACATTGCCCTTTCCAGCCTATTTCCTGATTCTCTTGTTAGCTGACTGACTGTTCACATGTCACGTACAAAAATCCCAGATGGACATGGAACAAGGAGCTACAGAAGACCCGGACTCAAGAGGGTTAAGAGTCAGAACCATCAGGAGGTCACATGGCAGTTTGGGTCTTGGATATTTCATCACAGAGTTTGTAAGAAAGCTCCTATATTCATTAGGATAAATTAAATCATTCTGTAATAACAAACAACAACAACATCTCAGTGGATTATCGGAAAAAAATATTTTTCACTCCTGCCCAATATCTGCAATGGGTCAGGAGAGGATTTTGCTGATTATGGTTACTCAGAGACCCAGGCTGATGGAAAGTCCATATTGACACAACCACTAAGTCAGAGAAAGAAAAATGTGTCACATAGAGCAGTGGCTGTAAAAGTTTCCATGCTAAATGATACACAACATTTTCACATTCCGTTGGCCAAAGCTAACCACATAGCCATGCTTAATGTCAAAAAGTGTAAGGTGGTTCCTTCTCACTATGTGCCTAGAAGGAGAACTGGACTATTTGATAACATCACTAATGACCACCACACATTTCCACGATGACTAAGCTTTGCTTTCAAATTCTTACAATATCCAGACCCACCCTGGAAGCACTTGTGCAATTCCTATCACAAATCCTGAGGACTTTCAGTTATGGAGCACGGGCTGTGTTTCAGACACTAAGCAAGGTACTTTCACCCGCACTGCTTCCTTGATTGGTCTCATGAAGTAACTCTATTTCTGTCAACAGATGAACAGATGGACGGACAGCCAGAATACCCCTGGAATCTCACAGAGTCTCAGTGACTTCATACCAAAGGAGGGATTTTAGTAGCGGCTTTTTGTCTTGTACCTCCACCGGGAATGGTGAAGACACCTCTGACGCTCACTGTGCCAGGGTTCTGCTCTGAAGGGCAGTGGTTCTTCCCATGCTGCCATGCAATATAGCTGGGGGCCTCAGCCAACCTGCTCACCAGGGGTAACAGAAAGCTGTGAACCAAAGGCCCCCACATACCCATTTGCTGACTTGTCACAAAAGTCCTATATTAGGAACATATTTCTGGATCTTATTAGCTCCACAGATCCCTGTGGAAGTGGAGAGGAGGACTGAACTGGACATTTGGAATCCAGGGTTATCATCACAACCTTTCTATAACTGCTTTGGAAAACCTCGGTCTGGTAAATGTCCCTTCCCAGTTCTTATCTGTCACCAGAGCCTAGGTTCCATGTCCCATCTACCTGCCTGGGCCTCATTCCGAGTCCTCAGTGGATTCTGTCTATCGGGGCCCAGCCTATTCCCTTCAGCAACTCTAATTCCAGGCTTCCATTCCCCCATCTAAGCCTTTTCATATGCTCTTAAAAACTCTGGGCTTCTGCCTGAGCTCTGCTGTGCCTCGAACTTCTCTCCTCAGCTAAGAGAGAAATTCCCTGAGTGTCACCTTGTACAGATACCAGGATGAGCTCTCCCAGGTTGATACTTTATTTTTTCACTCCCTTACAGGTCCTACAGCTTTTATTATCATGCTATGAGACCTGAGGGAGCAAGAACATTTTCCTTCCCGTGCAAATATGCTTTAAACTCATTTGGAGAAGGAGATGAAGGTTACCCAAATGTTGACAAGAGATAATCTTGTCAGCCTGGGCCTTGAGAAGTAAATGTGCCAACCCTAGTCCTAACAAGACTTGTGGAAATAGCAGCCTAAGTTTCCATATAGCAGGGTCTTTTTCCCCATAAGGTCCCTCCAAAGCGAGGGACCTCATGAAGCTTGGACTGATTGCCCCCAAATGGTGAAAAAAATGGGGAAATCTCAGAATTTTAAAACTGGATTCATGGATTTAAGGAGGGGCTCTGCCATTTATCATCTACATGAAATGAATACTTGCCTGCCAACCTCAGTTTCCCCATACGTCAAATGGGGTTGAGACGTGCCCTTTCATACTCACTGAAATCTTTGTAAATAAACAATTGGTGTGATAACCCTTTGCAAACTCTTAAGGACTTTTCAAATGGTATAGTTGCTAACATGAATATATACATATGTAGCATATATGTGTGTGCATGTGTGTGTATATATATATTCAGCATATGTACATATACACATGAATATTTTTGCATGTATATATATTTATGTGTGTGTATATATATGAGTATGCATGCATACCTGTTCAGTTAAAATAAAGTATTAAAATTAGCTTAAGAATTGTATAGTGGAATAAAGAAGAATCATCGTGCCAGGGGCCTAGTATAGGTGATTAATGAAATGGTACACTATTTGTACCTTTTGGGCTTCCTGGAAGCCAAGGCAAAAAGGAACATGTGGCAAATTTGCATAGCTTCTCTTACTTAATAGAAGGAAGTGTATATATGTATGAGACACTAAAGGGGGGATTTATCACATATATCCTTACATAAGAGGCCCTGAAGAGATGCAGGTCAATATCATAAGAATATTTTGGGTCAAACACTTGATTTGTCTCTTCTATATCAAGCCTATGAAACCTGAGATTAAAATATTAGAATTTAATACAGACATTTCCACTAAAGGATTTTGTCTGTTTCTTGTGCTGAAAATGGCATTGATGCTATTAATTAATGATATTAAATGAGATTAATGGATGTCCAAGTATATTTCTCCTCAGCATTTTTGGTGACTATGCCTAGCATGGGGTCTTTCCTATTGCATAGGTGGACACTGACCAGCCACGTGACCTTAGGCAAGTGACTTAAGCTCTCTGAGTCTCTTTCTCTTTTGAAAAATTGTGATGCCCCTAGTATTAACTTTATAAGAATTTTTGTAAACATTAAATGACAAGATGTATGAAAAAATGCTGTCACAATGCTTGGTGTGCAATAAACAATGTCAGTTATCACTCCTGGACTATCAGAGGTGGCATATATGGGGCAGAGTGGGGAGGGACACTAAGGAAAGAAGGAGCAAAATCTATAGGGGCCCAGACTTTTTACTCGTCAGTCAAATCTGAATAGACTGTGGGCATCATGTGGGAGGAGGGAATTCAGGGAGGAGGAGCAAAATCAGTGAGGTCCAGGGTGTCCAGAGATGCCAGCTGGCATGCTGGATGCATGGACCAGAAAGAGGGGAATGTTGCACTTGCAGAGAGACAAGTGAAGAAGTGGACAATTCTTCTGCCAGCCCTTCCTTCCTAGAGGCTGAATTTTGGTCAAGTTCCATCTTTCACATCATGGCCCTCAACTTTGCAAATCCATCCACTTAATTCATTAGGTTACAGAACTGAGGCGATTGACATGAACCAAACCTACAAGACACTGATGGAAATAATAGGCAATGATTTTGTAAAAACTGAATTGTTCATCCACCACCACCCCACCAAATTATTCCTCAACCTTTCCTATCTCAGTAAAGTCTGGGTTGCCTAAGACATCTCACCTTCTACATCCAATCATCACCAAGTTGTATTTATTCTGCACTTTAAAATTCTTTCCAATCTGTATACTTTTCTCATCTCCAGTGCTACCATCCCAGGCCTGGATACCACCATCTCTTGCCTGGACAACTTCAACAGCCTCCTCACTCTTCTTCCCCCATCCATGATTGCTTGCTTCATACATATTCTTCAATCACAGCCCGTGTAAATTGGTGCACTCTGTATCCTCATTTAACACGTGAGCAAGCCAGGCCTCAGAGGCTATGATTTGCTGAAAAACATTCCAGAAGCAAGAGACTAAGCTGAGTTTTAATCTTTGCATGCAAAAAATTCAAGTAGGCAGTCCTGTGCCTTTAGTGCCCTGTTTCATGCTGGGTCTTAGACCCAAAAAGTGGCTTCACAGAGGGATATGGCTCCACTGGAACCAGCAGGAGTCCCTAAAAGATCTCAAATCCCTCACACACCCATACGTTCCTCTTTCTCCCACCGGACATGGCCAGCCTCGATCTCCCATTCAATCTTGAAACACCTGCTGGCCCTGCCATTTACATCAACAAATAGTGAGGAGCTGTACTAATAACAATTATCATAATAAATTGGCCTTTGATTACATCTGTCACCTGAGAATTTCAAAGACTTTACAAACATCAATTAGTAATTACAGCTCAACGGATCTCTCACAGAGAGCAGGAATCATTAAGTTCAGATAAGAGCTGTGCGGGGAAACACGGAGGTCTGTTCCGGGTTAGGTCGGTTCAGACCCAGGGTTGTCAGCTCCTGATAGAAAGTCTAAGCCCCTCTCCATGAGGCCCTGAGGAACCACATTTCTGACATCCCAGGTAGGGGATAACTTGTACAGCCAATCCATAGCCTCAAAGTCACATCGTTGAGGAATGAGAGACGTAAAATGCGGTATTGGAAGGGAGCTCATTTATAGATTGCCCAGTTCTCTTCTTTTGGCAGAAAAAGAAACTGAAGTCCGGTGTTGGGAAGTGATTTGCTCAAGAACAGAGCCATGGGTTAAACCCAGTCTCCCACATCCGTCTGCATTTGTTTACTTAGCAAAATTGTGCCTTCATTTGTCATGCTCTCCTCTGTAAGGGGATGGTGGTAATCCGGCGATCATTGATTTAAGGGCTCACTCTGAGTCCGAGGGAGATACACAGATAAATAAGATACCTGTCTCAGGGAACCCACAGTCCATGGAGAAGACAGTCATGAGAACAAATATATACAATAACCCGTACCAGGAATCACGGTGGCTGAAGACTTGGTACACAGCTGCAAACTTGGAGGTGGAGGGGCGGGGGAGGTGCTTAGGAAAAGTCTTATAGAAAAAGTGACATTTGAGTTGAGTTGAATATTGAGAGTTAAGTGGATATTTTCCAGGCAGACAATGGGGCAGAGGAGAAGGTGTACTTGGCAAAAGCCCAAAGGTGGGAAATTCCCTGATACATTTGTGGAGATTTGCTGGGATTGGTTCTGGGATATGGAGAGAAGGCCAGAGAGAAACACAGACCAGATAATGGGGGCCCTTGCATGCCATCATAAAAAGCTCAGAATTTATTCTCTTGAAGACAGGGAAAATTAGAAAATAATCCCAATATCAATTTATTAAAATCATAAGGTTATGCACAAATATTTGCATCTTTCATGCACTTGTGCACACAAAATCTTGTTCACCCTAGTGAGACGTGCAGAGAGTGTTGCTCTCATTCTGCAGGTGAGACTGCTGTGAGTCAGAAAGATTAAGGAATTTACCTGGAGAATTTACTCAAGGTTACTCACTGAATGAGGAACAGAACCAGAATCTGAATGTCTAACTTCATTTGTTATTTATGGCGTGTTCGATATGTGCCAAATACTATACCACCAACGAAAGGGACAGGCAAGTCTCCTGCTTCCAATGGACTTACTTTCTAGGGGGAGGATGGAGGAGTGATAATTAGTAAATATACAAATAAATAGTTTCATATACTGATGTGGGAGAATTGAAAGGGGCGACACGATAGGGGCAGATGGAGAGTGTGGCAACTGAGTGGCATCAGCAGGGAAGGCATCTTTGAGCAGGTGGCATAGAACAGAACTCATGTGATGAGAAAGTGAAGGTCTCAAGGCATTGCAGGCAGAGGGAACAGCAAGCATAAAGTCCCTGAGGATGAAGTAAATTGGGCATGTTTGGGGATCATAAGCAAGACCATTGTACCTGGAGGGGAGGGGTGGTGAGTCAGAGGGGACAGCAGTGTTTGCTTGGGTGGGACAGTGAGGGTGAAGGGAGTGAGTTGGGGTTTAATCTCTGGTCCACTGGGAATCGACTGGAGAGTTTTAAACCAGAAGTGGTGGTACCTGACTTGGGTAATTAAAAGCTTACTCTGGCTAATGAGGAGAGGGAATTAGTTACAGGGGTCCAGAAAGGCTTCAGGTGGGGTGGTCAGGAAACTATTGCAGTCATCCAGGCAAGAGACAGTGTGGTTTGGACCATAATGGTAACCACAGGGACCAAGAGAACACAGTGTATTCAGGATGTGGGAAAATATGTATTGTTCTCACCTTTACAAAAATGTTGTTCGGAAACCTTTCACATGTGCATGTAAATAAAGAGGATAGATGATAGAGTGATCTCTGTATGCCCATCACTCAGCCTCAGCAATGACTGACCCACAGTCCATCTTGTTTTATCCCAACTCACTCCCTCTATTCCACCAAATATTTGTTAATTCTGTATTTTGGATAATTTCAAACTCACAAAGAAGTTTCAAGAATAATATAAAGAACGTTCATAAACTCTCTGCCTGGATTCCCTAATTGTTAACACTTTACCAAGTTGCTTTATCATTCCATTTTCCCTCTGTCTCTCTCTCCCTCCCTTTTTTCTCTTTTTCTCCTATCTATAAATCAGTTGATCTATCACCTCTTTATTCCTAAATGCTTTGATGTGCATTTCCAATGTAGCCGCAATACTATTGCCGGGAAATTGATGTTGATGTAATACTGCTGGCCCCAATGTTAACAATTGTCTCTGTTGCATACTTTACAGTAAAATTTTAAAAAAATTCTTGTCCAGGATCACACGTTGCGTTTAGTTGTCATGCCCTTCGGAGTCCTTGTATCCCTGTCTTTCCTTGGCTTTTACGCCCTTGACTCCTTGAAAACTACAGGCCAGTTATTTTACAGAATGTCCCTCAAATTGGGTTTATCTGTGGTTTCCTCATGATTAGATTCAGGTTATGCGTGTTTGTCAGGGTCAGGAACATCGCAAAAGTGATGTTGGGTTCTTCTCGGTGTGTCGTATCAGGAGGCATACGATGTCAATTTGTTCTATCACTGATAATGTTAACTTTGATAAATTAAAGTGTCCACCATGGTTTTCTCCACTATAAAATTACTATTTCTTTGCAATGTATAAGTATTTTATACAGACATATTTCTAGCCTATGGGAAATCTTGTTCTTCACCAAATTTTATCCCTTCGTTTTGGCATTTGCTGGTAATTTTTGTCTAAACCAACTATCACAAAGATGTTTGCCAAATGATGATTTTCTAATGCCATCCTTCATTCTACATTTATTAGTCAACGTCTGTTGTGAGGATGAATTCTCCTTTCTCCTCTATTTTTAATGTACTCATTTATTTATATGAATAAAAATTCATAGATTCTTATTTTATTCAGTAGGTTATAATTCATTACCATCATTATTTATCTTTATGCTAAAAATTGTCCCAGACTTAGCTAGTGGAGCCCCTTCAAGATGATTCCTTTGTCCTTCTGGCATGTGTCCATTAGTTCTTGAAAAATCCTTTTCTTTCTGACACCGTATCTGCTGCGTTCTCTGCCCCAACTCTGGTTCCTTTTAATGAGGAATGATAGAAACTCAGATCTGGTAACAGGTGAGTGTCAATACCAGTGAGCATCATTGACTCTAAGGCTCTTACAGTGAGTCATAGTTAAAAAGTCTTTCTTATACATAGGTTATAAAGGAATTTGCCCATATCTGCTTCTCAGTCTTATATAGTTTAATTTTTTTAGATGTATAATTTTTGCTGTTTGGTGTTTATTTTTGTGTATGGTGTAAAGTATGAATCTAATTTTACCTGTTTCCCCAAATATTTGTCTAGTCGTCCTGGCAACATTTATTAAAAGGTCCATCTTTGCCCTGATAATTTGAGATGCCACTTTGATCATATTTTAAATTTTCATATATTCTTGAGTCTTTTCCTGGACTTCGTGTTCTATTCCACTAGCCTGTTTGCCTGTTTGTGTACCGGCACCAGCCTGTTAGGATGAAGGGCTCTGTGCTTTAATACCTGGTAGGGAAACTCTCCCCACCCAGGATTCCTTTTTCAGTCATTTCCTGACTCTTTTACATATTCATTTTTTCATACAAAGTTTAGTGTACAATTATCCAGCTCCATAAAAAGTCTATTAGTAATTTCACTGGGATTGCATTAAATTTTTAAATTAATTTGGGTGAACTGACATCTTTAAGATGTTGAATTATCTTACCTGAGACAAGGGATGTCTTTCTATTTATTTGTTCCAGTCTACTTTGTGTCTTTCAGGGGTCCTTTAAAGTTTTCTTCATACAGGTTTTGCATATTCTTGTTATTACAGTATTTAATCTTGATTGCCTTTGCAATGGGGTTTTGCTACCATTATGTCTGACAACTGATTGTTGGTTGTATGCAAAGTAACTAGTGCCTTTGTATGTAAATTTTGGGGGATGCATAGATATTCATACCTATCACATTCCTTGTTAACTGTGGGTTTTAGCCTAGAAAAGTGTCCTTGTTTAATGCTTTTTGAGTTGAATTTTTGTTTGATATCAGGATAACTAACACTGCTTTCTTATTTTTTTCATTTGCTGTTTACCGCTTTCTCTAATTCCTATATTTTTGCCTTTCTGAATAATGTTTTAGGTGTGACCTTTACATACAGAAGGTAGTTGAGTCTTGCTTTGTGAGTCAGATTGAAATCTTTTTCATTTAATTTGTGTGAGCTAAACACATTCACATTTGTTGATATGACTGATATATTTTATCTTGACTCTGCCAAATATTGTTATATAACAACTTACCATATTAATTGTATAATACTTGTTGCTGTGCTTCCTTTACTCTTTTATTTTAAAATTTCATTTGATATTTAGGAAGGTTTGTATTTTTGTTCTAGTAGTTACCTTTATTTTTATATTTTTAATACCTTTAATCCTTGTTTATCTTGTTTAAACTTTGGCTATCTAGTTTGTCAATGTTTTATGGTATCCATTAACTTCCACCTATTTCCTATACCACAATGAATGACCTTATACTACTCTACTCTTTCCCTATTTCTTCTCTTCCTCATTTTCAATTGTATTATTTCTATATTTCTATATTGTCAGAAGATAATGTTTATATATTCTCCTTTCAACTGTGTCCCTACCTTATTTTGGTCTTAGATTTATAATTAAATATATTAAATGCTTATCAACAGTCCTTTTGCTGAAGTTTCCTCAATCGTATCTTTGTTGGATAACATTTAACCTCTACTGATTGTGCAATAAAAATTCATGAGTACAGTATTCCCTGTACTTTTGAATGTTAAAAGCTATTTTTCTATAGCTTTGCTATTTGAAAAACTCCTGGCTAGCTATAAAACTCCTGATTCATACTTTCTCTGAGCTTTCTGAAAATGCTGCCCCATTGTTTCCTTGCCTGTTTGTTGTTTTTGACAAGTTTCATGATAGTCTAATTCCCTTTCCCTTGAATATTTTTGATCTTTTTGTCTAGAGGCCTTGAGGATTTTTTTTAAGTTTAACACTATGATGATATATCTTGGAGATGATCATGTCCCTCTTCTCTGAGATTCCAACTATACATATATTGGATTTTCTTTGTCTTACTTTTAAACCATTTTTCCACTGATGCTTGTGAATTTTTTTTCTTTATTGTTGTTGTCTTTGTTGTGTTTCTCTCTTTCTTCAATACCCCCTGTTAAGTTACTTCTTTGGACATCTTGCCGTCTAACCTTCATCTCTGACATGATTTTTTTTTCCCTTTTATTTCTTTCCTGAGTTAAATTGTCTCTCTTTTTATATTTTCCTAATTTTTTGTGCATTTTCGTTTTTAACTTGTGCTTTTCTAAATCAAAATTGTGGATATTTAATTTGGTTTGGAATATTATGTTATCTTTGTTTTCTTCTGTTTCATAATTGTTTTCTTTAAGAGTTTCCGTAGTGTAGTGGTTATCACATTTGCCTCATAATTGTTTTCTTGGTGAGGGTAGAGTTTCATCATTAGTGACGTTTTGATTTTCATTTTCTATTTTCTTTATAGAGTAGCTTTATTGAGTCCCTTCAATTTTTTTAATTGTATAGATTTAAGGTGATTTATAACATTCCCAGTTTAGAAACACTCTGTTCTGATGGGGTAGTAAAGTACAGTTTATTTAATGAATGATTTTTTGTGTATGTCATGGAAGATGGGGGTGGGTTCTGGTGTTTCTTTCTTGTTTTTATCTGTTTACTTTTATGATCCTAAAATTCTCTCACTTTTTTCTTTTTCCCTTCACCATCCAATTGCCCAAGGTTACTCTCTCTTCTTTTTACCTCATTTCACCTGTAAATGATGTCTATTGAAGGCTGCCACCTTGAATCAGGTGTTCTTTCAAGTCCTTTCCCTGTCCTCATAGTTTTGATCTACCAGGAATGATTTTTAGCATTTTCACAGGTAGCATGGACTTTGTCTTTCTGGAGCTTATTTTACATCAGCTATATGCTTTCTGCTAGCTTGTCTCTTCTGTCTTCCAAATTGTGTTTCCATATAGCCCTTGCTCTTCACAAAGGCTTATATTGAGTGACCCAGAGAAATGTCATTTGTATTTGGTTTTTATTTTTCTACTAACAGCGACTGTGACATTTTGAAACTTCTCTGTGTGTTAGTTATGCTTAGGTTGTGGATTTTGTACAATTTTATTTTTTCTTTTTGTTTTTATGTGTTGTTTTTGAAGAACATTCAGGAATATTTGGTGTTATATTGTTACTCATTTCTCCACCTACCCAGAGCAAACAGGAATTTCTGGTTGATTGGTTGTGCGAGTGATGGATCTAGAATAATCAATGATGATTGCTCGGTTTTTTACTTAGTCAACTGAGTAGATGATAGTGGCATTTAATCAAATGGGGAAAACTAGTGATGGATAAGGCTCGGAGTGAAAATGAGGGGATAAACAGAATTCTTTTAATAGTGTTTGATTATGAATAGTTCAAGTAGACAGATGGATAGATGATCCCAGACATCAGGAACACCAGTGCTAGAAAAAGAAATGTGAGACTGCTGAGAACCATGTCTACTTTTCTCATGCTTAGAACCCCAGTACCCAGCACAATGCCTGGTGCATAGTTATCATTCAATAAATATATACTGATTGACTGAATGGATAAATGAATTAGGTAGGTTATCAGGGGGTCCCAGTCCAGTCTTAGAGGAAAATTAAGACATGAGCCAAAGTAATTTAAAAAAAAAAATGTGGAAATAGTCCAGAGTCAGGGCTAAATCTCATCATATTAACTAGAGAAGTTCAGTCTTAGAGAAGACAAAGGCACAAGTTAGAGTAACTGGGGAAACTTTGAAAACTATGGGATCAGGGCTAAATCCTGATCCTATTAAATGAGGAGTCTAATGGGGAAGTAGAGTAGGAATTGCAGGTATTACTCATATACCTAGGGCTTCTTCATCACGTTGGCTGTGCAACTTAACCTAAGTTTTTCTGGAGGATAAGCAGTGGCTGCTGAAAAACATGATACCCTGGACACTTACACTGTGCAGTCCTCAACTGGACAGGCATCTTGTAATCTCAGTAAATAATTGAAGGATGGAATGATGGACAGGTGGATGGATGGATAATGGATGGATTGTTGAATGAGTCAGACTTGGCTTAGTCTAAAAATGGAGATTATAAGCAGATTCAGATGCGAGGCATTCTGGGAAGCAAGGTAGGTAATAGCTTACCAATGTATCTGCATGGGGTGAGGTGGTATGGAGTGGTATCAAGAATCAAGAAGACAGAATAGTGAAACAACAGGAATACTGACAGTAGCTGAAACCAGATTCAGCATTTGAGGACTTGAAGCAACCTTAGAATGGCCTGCCTACTGCACCAAAGTGGCCTTTTCTACCCTGTTCTCTGTCATTTGATTGATGGGGTAATTGAGCCACAAAGAGGGACAGAGATTTACTCAATATTACACAGCACTGGCAAAGCCTTGATTAGAAGCAGTTCTCAACAGAAGCACAACAGTAAGGATATAAGGTTCTACCCCAAGGTGATATATACCTTTGTGCAGATTTTAGTCTTGAATGGGAGGTGGAACATGAGTAAGGTTAAAATAATGGAGAAATGAAATTGTATTGTCCCATCCCAGTATATATGACAGACCTAGAAGTAGGGTATAGTAGAGATAGAACACGAAATACTCTAATTGTTTTCATTCCCCAAAGCCTTATACAATCTGAGCACAAAGAAAGTACTCATTTCCTGAGCTGTTTGGGGACTTGAACACATGCACACTGGCCAGACCTCTCATATGATGGAGTTCAGGTGTCCAGTGTATTCCTCATTTGCTGACAGTCCAATCACACAGAAGGTCAGGAGAGTGACTCAGGGCTTTGTTATTCTGTGCCTAATTCTAACCAACAAAGACAAATTGGTCAGGAACTTAGGAGAAAGCAAACATGTCCACATCGTGTTTGTCAGAGTCAGGAAGAGTTAAGTATCATCAGACATGCAGTCTAGATTATAAGAAACAGACTTTAAAAAGTGTAGGTTATTCTATATGCTACATTATTTGGTTCTTGAGAGTAAATTGTCTAATCCTCCCACTCCCAAATAAGAGTATAGTATTTGAAAGTACACAGGTTCAAAAAAAATCTAACATAATTGGCATAATAGGTATTATTATGTGGTTATAAGTACATAGTAAAATTATAATGATTATGAGTTGAGCTTTGTGTACCAAAACCTTTGTTTTTATTAATAAAAATATTTTTATTGAAAAAAAATGTAGGGCAGTTGGGTGGTATTAGAAAATGGCTTGTTTTCATGCACAAATCTGTAGAAGGAAGATGATTCTAAGGAGAGTTAGAAAGTTCTCACATATGATGCAATGAACAAAACCAGGCAGTAGAATAAACAACTGCAGCTACCCAGAATTCTCTTTAATGAGAATTTCCACAAAATGCAAGTGAGTGTTCACCTTTGTGGGGAGGAGTTGACCAGAAGGGGCATGATGGAGACTTCTGAGGCGCTGGCGGTGTTGGGTGCTGGTCATAGGTGTGTGTTTACATGGTGAAAGATTTGTTAAGCTATATTTAAGATTAGTATACTTGTCTGCGTGTATTTATCAGATTGATTGTACAACAGTTACTAAGATTTAGTATATTTCCTTCAGGACTTATTTTTTAATTAAGCTCAGATTTAGATGTTAGTTGTAACAAACAGTTGCACTTTGCTTTATTTATTTAATGTTTTCTTATGCGTATCATTACATGCTATTTATGGCCTTCACAATCATTTTTGTTAACAGCTTCATATTAATAATATTCCAAAATATGGATAGACTCCAACTTTCTTTTCTTTTTTAATCTGTTTTCTTTTATTTTTAATTTTATTTTATTTCAGCATATTACGGGGGTACAAATGTTTAGGTTATGTATATTGCCCTTTTCCCAGCCAAGTCAGAGCTTTCAAGCGTGTCCATCCCCCAGAAAGTGCATGCCGCACCCATTAGATGTGTATATACCCATCCCCTTCTCCCCATACCCATCTGCCCGACACCGATGAATGTTATTATTATATGTGCACTTAACTGTTGATCAGGTAATACCAATTTGATGGCAAGTACATGTGGTGCTTGTTTTTCCATTCTTTTGTTGTTGTTGTTGTTTTTCCGTTCTTGGTATACTTCACTTAGTAGAATGAGTTCCAGCTCTGTCCAAGATAATACAAGAGGTGCTAGTTCACCATTGTTTTTTGTGGCTGAGTAGAACTCCATGGTGTGTATATACACATACCACATTTTATTAATCCACTCATGTATTGATGGGCACTTGGGTTGTTTCCACATCTTTGCAATTGTGAATTGTGCTGCTATAAACATTCGAGTGCAGATGTCTTTTTTATAAAATGTCTTTTGTTCTTTTGGGTAGATGTCCAGTAATGGGATTGCTGGATCAAATGGTAGTTCTACTTGTATCTCTTTGAGGTATCTCCATATTGCTTTCCACGGAGGTTGAACTAGTTTGCAGTCCCACCAGCAGTGTATGAGTGTTCCTATCTCTCCACATCCATGCCAACATTTATTGTTTTGGGACTTTTTGATAAAATCCATTCTCACTGGAGATAACTGATATCTCATTGTCATTTTGATTTGCATTTCCTTGAAGATTAGAGATATTGAGCATTTTTCCATATGTTTGGTAGTCATTAGTCTATCTTCTGTTGGAAAGTTTCTGTTCATGTCCTTTGCCCACTTTTTGATAGAGTTGTTTGATTTTTTCTTGCTGATTTTCCTGAGTTCTATATAGATTCTAGTTATCAGCCCTTAATGGATGTGTAACATGTGAATATTTTGTCCCATTCTGTATGTTGTCTGTCTGCTCTCATAATAGTTTCCTTGGCTGTGCAGAAGCTTTTTAATTTGATCAGGGCCCATTTATTTATTTTTGTTGTTGCTGTGATTGCCTTTGGAGTCTTTATGAATTCTTTGCCTAGGCTGATATCTAGAAGAGTTTTTCCAACATTTTCTTCTAGCATTCTTACCTATTCATGCCTTACATTTAAGTCTTTTATCCATCTTGAATTAATTTTTGTGAATGGTGAGAGATATGGATCCTGTTTCATTCTTCTGCATGTGGCTATCCAATTCTCCCAGCACCACTTATCAAGTGGGGCTTCTTCTCCCCAGTATGTATTGTCTGCTTTGTCAAAGATCAGATGGCTGTATGAGGATGGTTTTATATCTGGGTTCTCTGTTCTGTTTCATTGGTCTATGTCTCTATTTTTGTCCAAATACCATGCTGTTTTTGTTACTACAGCCTTGTAGTATAATTTGAAGTCTGGTAATGTGATGGCTCCAGATGTTTCATTTTTGCTTAAAATTGCTTTGGCCAATGGGCTCTTTTCTGGTTCCAAACAAAGCGCAGAATTATTTTTTTCTAGATCTGTGAAATATGATGTTGGTATTTTGATGATGATTGCATTGAATCTGTAAATCACTTTGGGTAGTATGGACATTTTAACACTGTTGATTCTACCATTCCACGAGCATGATATGTTTTTCCATTTGTTTGTGTCATCTGTGATTTCCTTACTCAGTGTTTCATAGTTCTCTTTGAGAGATCTTTTACTTTCTTGGTTAAGTATATTCCTGGGTATTTTATTTTCTTTGTAGATATTGGGAATGGTATTGAGTCTTTGATTTGATATACAGACTTGACTATTGCCAAGTGTCCTTTAAGTTTGTGCATGTGGATGTATTACTGCTTGTAACTAAGTTTCCCAAGAATGCCCTTGTTCCATTTGCTCACTCATGCAACCGAACCAAACACGCTACGTACCACAATGTACCCACTAAGTGTGATTCTTAAAGTTGTTGGGTACTAGACAGTATCTGATATGTTTATAAAGTGGTTCTGCCAAGGGAAGAGGTTTATGAGGTAGCAGAAGCCAGGAAATGAACCAAACAATGTATGCACCTAGCCTGAGACGAAATAAAGAAATGGAATTAAAAGGTGATTTCAATGGGAAAAAAAAATGGAAAGGACAAATTTTAAATTATAATTAAAAAGACATACGCTTGTATGTATATGCATAGATGTGTATATTTTCTTTATATAACCCACAACTAATTAACTGGTATTTCATTTTTTTGTTCACAGGAGACCAAAATCAACTGTGTTCGTCTGGCTACGAAAGGTATGTTGGCATGTCCTTGTCTGTCTTCAGCTGTTCTTTAGCCATTTCAGTAATATTTTTCCTCTAGCCACACAGGGAAAATTTAGGCAACAATGACAGAAAACAACAAGAAAGAATTATTATTTTCACTGGGGTCATTTGCATCCAGACCGTACATTCTAGGGTATATATTAGTAGCATAGTGCCTAAAACATAGTAAGAGCTCAAAACATATTTACTAAATAGATGGATGAATGGATGAATAGATGGGTGGACTGGTATCAGTGGAGTGATGAACATAAATTTACTGAAATATTCTTCTGCTATATATTTTCATTGTATTTAGGTCTGTGTTTACGTGAGTGTTTTTCTTTAAGCATGTCTATCCCATCTTCTGGGTTTTGTACTTCATTCAATTGGTATATGCCTTTCAAAAATTAGGTGATTAGTGTTGGCGCCTTTAATAATGAGAAAACAAATGCTACATTGTTATGTTGTTGGCATTTTCAACACTTATCCCCAAAACTAAGGCAGCATTGTTCAGGCTCATCACTTTTGTTTTCCTAATTATAATTGAATTGCCTGGCTCTTTCAACTGGTACATGTTTCTGTTTATTACTTTTTTTAAAAAACGAAATCAATGAATGGTTTGTTATCATTTAACCTCTTTCAAGGTTGAATGGTTGGAAATCAGGTTTATCTTTTTGTTAAAGAACTGATATTTTTAACAACAACCCCCCATACACACACACCAAAATAGGGCAATTCTATTCTGTTTCCTGCATGTATTGATAGCATACATAGTTTCATAGATTGCTTCCAAGGAGATAAAAATTATAAATATAAGTAGACAAATAACCATAGATATAAACTATAAACAAAGGCAGCACCCAATTATATATGTGTATGCATGTTAGTATATACACACATGCACCCACCCACATACACACTCATATAGGTGGGGGAGAGAAGACAGAGAGAGAGAGAGAGAGAGCATATCTTTGGCTATTGGACAAAATACGCACCAAGACCTACCACACCTGACTTTTACAACCAGCTCAAAAAGACGAAAATCAGCTCAATACGTAGACACAAAAAGGAAGATGCAGGAGGAAGGGGAAGGCAGAAGCACTGAGGATTCACCGTGATAAAAAGTTGCCCTGATTTCACATAAGTCATAGAGGGCAGCATGTCCCTAACTTGTTCCCTCTCAGGAACTCAGGCTACTGGATGGGAAGAGATAAAATACTCTCTGTGAGGCAAGGAGAATTGATGGCCTGCAAACAAAAGTGACACAAATCACAGGCCCTGGCAGACTTTTCCGCTGAAGAAAACAGATAATGTAGAAGGAAGAAAACCATCAATTGGGTAGCACCAGGGCCCTAGACAGCAGTCAGGACAGCTGGGTGTCTGCAGCTTAAACAGGCAACCAGAGAGGGAAGGGAACTCACAGAGAAACCTTCACCATGATATGCTCTTTGGCTTCCTGATAGCTTTTGACCTCTAGACCAGGAAGAGGTCAATGCAATGACTCTGCACTCCGTGGGGTATGTGGGATTCTAAGGACACCCTCTGGGATGAAAGCCCTTTGAAAGGGTAGCTTTCTGGGTCATATTTTCTAAACTGAAAATTGGGAACATGTGACCTGACAGGCAATAGGTACAAATGGGGACGATGGGAGGATACCTAAAACTATACTTTCCTGGCAATTTCAGGACCACTGCCCTCAAAGGCATGGAAGCCCACCATGCCTGGCTTCCCCAGAGTTGCATTGCTGATGTGAAGGAGAACTGCAGTGGCATTTGAAGAACTAGAGAGAAAAGCTCTCTGTCCCCCGCTTAGCATAAGGGCTTCTCCTCTTGCTTGGTCTCTAGGTTACTATGTTCTTTTAGTGGTGTATGTGTGCAGGTGAACTGTGGATGTGAAAGGGCAGGAATGCATGAATGGG
Organism: Eulemur rufifrons; assembly: GCF_041146395.1. Lineage (NCBI taxonomy): Eukaryota > Metazoa > Chordata > Mammalia > Primates > Lemuridae > Eulemur > Eulemur rufifrons. Next base: position 17,258,864 of record NC_091002.1, read on the forward strand.
TATGAGTGCCCAGCTGCTCAAGCCAAGGCAGGGCTCTGAGAGGTCAAGTATTGGAGAGTCCAAGCATAACATCCCGGCTTTCCAGTTTAGTGAGAGCCAACACTTCAGCCCAAAGAAACGGGGCCCCAGTAATACTTGGGAATGGGGCAGAGAGCTAGATAATGCAGAATGCCAGTCAACCACCATTCAGCACCACATCAGATGAGAAGGATGCTTGGGGAATGCGGAGAGAGGGCAAAGGGAAGGAGACCTCTGTCTGATTAGTGTCCATTCAGTGCCAGGTGCTGCAATTGGAATATCTAGGGTCGATTAAAGGCAAACCTTATTTAACTTCATCCATTACCCATGAGAAGTTTGTATCAAGGATCTAAGGCCAGGAATCAATATTTGACCCATCTCCCCGACTACCTAGATCAAATTCCTTCTAGGTAGGCTTGCTGGAAACAGTATTCCTTTAACAAAGGAAAATACTGGGAATCCCGCAGGGGTATATAAAGTCCCTGAGATGGGCCATCAGCCCTTCCCAAGCTCTGCCATCTCTCTGTCATCATGGACCTTCCTCACAGGTCTGCTGGCAGCATTCATCTTCCTGAGTGTGCTCCCATGTCAGACTCGAGGCCAATGCTCTGATGATGGAGCAACTTGCTGCTGTCCTGGCCCTGACCCTGAGAGTCCATCCAGTGGGGCCAGCTGTGTGGATCCTGCAGAACCAGAACATTGCTACTTGGAATAGCCCCAAGCACTCGTTCAGCGTCATTCTGACCTGCCCTCAAGCCCAGTGCCTCTTACATTAGACACACATCTGGCTCCAGCATGTGTCTCTAACCCTTGACTTTCAGAATGTTGCTACTAATCATCCGGGATCTAATTTAGTGCTGTTCAGTTTGGAAGGTTGCAAAGCAAGGGATCTATATTAGTTTTCTGTGGCTGCTGCAAAAAGTTCTACAGATTGGGTGGTTTAAACAACAAAAAATTTATTGTCTCACAGTTCTGGAGGTCAGAAGTCTGAAATCAAGGTGTTAGCAGGATTGGTTCCCTCTGAGGACTCAGAGGAAGGATCAATTCCATGTGTTTCTTCTAGCTTCTGGTGGTTTGCTGGCTGTCTTTGGTATTCCTTGGCTTGCAGAAGCACCACCCTGATGTCTGCCATATCTTCACCTGGCATTTTTCCTGTGTGCTTGTCTGTGTCCAAATCCATCCCCCATTTTTTTCCTTTTTAAGAGGCAGGGTCTTGCTCTGTCACCCAGGCTGAGGTGCACTGGTGCAATCATAGCTCACTGCAGCCTCAAACTCCTGGGCTCAAGCAATCCTCTCACCTCAGCCTTCTGAGTAGCTGGGACTACAGGTAAATGCCACTGTGCCTGGCTAATTTTTTTTTATTTTTTGTAGAGATGGGGTCTTGCTGTGTTGCCCAGATTGGTCTTGAATTCCTGGCCTTAAGCCGTCCTCCCACCCCGGCCTCTCAAAGTGCTAAGATTACAGGCATGAACCATTGTGCCCAGCCCAGAATTCCCCCTTTTTATAAGGACACTGGTCAGATTGGATTAAGGGATAGCAAAAAGCTAACAAAACTGCCTCAAATCCATTCTGAAGCCCTTTACTTGGCACACTCTAACGCTGGGAATAGATCTGCTTAGAGCTGTAGGGAGAAAACCATAGCCAATGGGTAAATAAGCATTAAGTTTTGTTTTTGAAACGAACAACACTATTATTCAGATTTTGAAGAGGAAACAATAGAAAATCAGGGAGCAGAAAAGGTCAATTTAAAAATCATGTTTTGTTCTTATGGTTAAAACCGGAAATGTGAGAAAGGGCAAGTGAGCAGGGGAAGCATTTAGAACCATTAACAGTGTTGATCCTGAATTTAGAAAGTGAGAGATGGGCTCCACTTAGGCACAGGTGGAAGATGTAAGCTCCAAAGTGATCCTTGGGAAAGTGGAGCATGTGGAGGTTTGGGGTGGGGGGTATTTAGACTTTGGAGGTGTTGAACCTCAAGTAGAGAGAAACCAATTCTTCCTGTGGAAGGTACATCATCCATCTGGTAGAAGATGCTCCAGGCTGCAGCTGCTGAAGGAGGTACCCAAGTATCTCAGTTCATGTCCCTCTGGCTGGGACAGGGCAGGCCAGGAAAAAGTTGTTTCTGATGTAGTTGTTTAATTCTGGACCATACTCGTCAGTTCCTCTTTGAGAACTGATGTCTACTTCTATGCAAGTCCCCTCACCCACTGATTCTCCTGTCTAATTCCTCACCCTGCCTCCCTCCCTGCACCCAGCTATTCACTTTTCTGCTTTCTCTTACCCACAGGCCCTGCCCCTACCAGTCTTGCCTGCATGATCTGGCCCCTCCTACCCTCCAGCCTCATCTAGGCATCTATCCTCTTATCCATTACACTCCAGCACACTATCTTCTTTCAGTTCTTCAGACACGTCAAGCTCCTTCCAACCTCAGGGCCTTTGCTCATCCTGCCCTCCCTGGTCTGGCCACCATATGAGTCTCCTTAACAGATTCAACATCTTTCAGACTTTAGCTTAAACCTCACTTCCTCAGAAGACCATCCTGACCTCCAGTTTAATGTATACACCCAATTTTTCATTGTCATTATACACTATATTTTTTTTCATAGCACTCATCACAAATTACAAAGAAATATATAATATATATTATATATAAATCTGATAGACTAAGTGACAGAAGTGCAAATACTGTGCCTATAATGGGCACTGTCATATCCCCAGATCTTAGCATACACTGGTGCTCAATAAAATGTGTTGAATGAACAAGTGGATAAACGATGGAGGGATGGATCAATGGATCGATAGATGGATGGATGGAGGGCTAACAGGTTACTGTTCTTCCATGGCCTCAATTTTTTCAAATACATGTGACATGTCAGGACTGTTCTCTTAGAAGCTAGGAGTAAAAGTGACAGAGGCAAGGACTCAACTGTGTGATCTACAATCCCCACTAACAAGAAGGCTGGCCAGCCTCTGCTTGGATGCTTGGGCTCCTGCTGTGACAGGGACCTCATCCGCCCTCAGTGCCCATCTTTGAATACTTCGGTTGGAGAGAACCTCAATGTTATGAATCTAAATTGGCTGTTTATTATTTCTGCCCATTAGCCCTTGAGGTTACATAGATCCTGTCTGCCATTTCTCCTTCCATAAAATAAAATTTGCTTCCCCTGACTTGCCTTGGGTAGGGTCAGGAAGGTACATGGTGGCCTGCCTTCCTCCTGTTGGTTGGTACCACTCTGGCCGCCAGCAGACAGTAGCACTCCCATCTCTGGCGCCAGCCGTCACGGGAACACAGCTGGCTCTGCAGACTCCTGCTGGGTGCACCCGAGTGGCAGTTAGAAAAATCAGCTTTGATTTGATTTGCAAACTGAGCCGAGTCATTGAGACAAAATAAATCCGAAACCCATAAAGCCATTTGCAGAGTTGCTTTGCAGAAGACAGCCACAGTTTTAATCTAGTAAACACTCTCTAAGGATCCCATTACAACAGCCCTCTTGGAGTAGGAGCTGCAAGCTGGAACTCCAGAATAATGGATAAGGGACCAGTGCCACCAATAGTTCTGTTCTGCCTAGTGGTGGTGATGGACTAAAACCATTGTCACAACGGTGACAAGCAAGAGGCTTGGGCTACAGTCTTGTGTAAATATGCCTTGTTTTGTATAAGGGCTAAGCCTGAGGTAAAGCATTTTATCTAGCACTTTCTCTCCTCTCTCCATAGTGGATTCTTACTCCTACAGGGACTGACAGGGACATTAAATGGCCATTTTCCAGTGAGATGCCCTCATCTCACCAATGCTAAGACTGGAGCCCAGAGGGGCAGTGATATGTCCAAGGCTTTTTCATCTACAGAGTAATAGGCCACAGGTGATGTGAGAAGCCAAGTTGAGATATAGGAATCATCTGCTATAGGTAGGAAATTCCCACCGCTGTTGATACAATTCTAGATGGAAGGTTCTGTCTTATATAAAACTTCCTTGAGAGGTTGCATGGAATGACGGGAAATGAGAGACACCTGTATCAAATCCTGCCTCCAAAGTCAAGCTGTTTGACCTTGAACAAGTCACTTGACCTCTGTGAGTCTGTTGCTTCACTTTGAAGCCTGAGATCCTTAGTTGTTTCCTACTAATTATTCAAGAACATAACAAATGATAAACAATGTGAGTTTCCTTCCTTCCTCCTTCCTGACTGACTCTCTGATGTGAGACTTGGACACGCTGACCTACTAAGCACAGGGCCTCTCTCTCAGTGCCCTAAGGAAGAAAGCCAAACCTGGACTGTAGTCACTTCCACAAATCCACACATCCACCATTTGTCACATGGACACAGACTAGATAGAATGTGCAGAAACTGAGAGTGGACGGGGATGATGCTGCCTCAACTGTCAGCACTTGACCTTTTCATCTATAGGTCATTGTGTTAAGATGCCATCCTGCACAGCAGCAGTGTATGTTTATTGCCCACTTATAGCATTGTGCTCATTCACTTGCTAGCCTTTGACTCTGGCACTATCCTTTCCTCATCACCTGCCCAGCGATTTCAGGAGGGACTCAGGACCACAGCACACCCAAACCTACTATGGCAGCCGGTGTAAGGCCACAATGAGGGATCACTGTGAAAGGAACAGCTGTAGTGAGGTAGTCTGTTGTAAATCTCTTGGATGTGGTTCAGTCTTTAGAAATCCCAGAGGGGAAAGCTCAGAGTGTGTGGGAGGCGGGTTGAGATGGGGCAATGCTGTCCTTCCCTAGCCAAGTCCGATGAGATAGAATTCGTGAGAATTACACAAATGTAACAGGTTCTCCTTGACTACTGGCCCTCTTTGCTCTCACCCAGTGTCTTTGAGGTCCTAAACTGTCAATGGGATAATACAGATTTTCCTGAAGGTTTTGTGAGAAGACAGAAGAAGGGAACTATTTCATAAATATACCATAAAACAACCAAAGATGACCATTATGTATCCCAACTCTTTCTTTAATATATGTCTTGCTACAACAGCTGACGCATCTCTCTAGTCTTCTTCTGTCCTCCCACCTGTTATTCTCTACATTTACTCAGATTTCTCTCTCTCTCTCTCACACACACACACACAAACACACACACACACACACACACGTGCGCCTCCCTTTTCCATACCCTACTCAGAAAGACAAAAGTTGGTGTGACAGAGACCAAAAAAACAAAGGTGACGACCCACTCTTATCTTTTAAGCACATACCTGGGAAGTCCCAGTCCATCCCTCTCAACTAGAGAAATAAGAATTATCTACTCAAGACCTGAGACGCCTGAGTTGACATTAGCTCAGATCTGTTATTCCAAAGAAGGTGCATCTTATAAAGGGAAAAGGAGGCCTTTTAAAATCAGAAGTCAGGAAAGGGGGGCATTTAGGGTAGGCTGGAAACAAGGGTTAGAAATAAAGAGATTAAAGCTGCATTGGAGGTTTTGAACCCCATTGATGAGATCTCAATGTTATGTTTGAATGAGGGGAGGAGGAGCTTGTAAAAATTAACCACCTATTGTATGCCAGTCACAGAGCTGTGTGTACTGACATGAGGTTACAATGAGATGATACAAGTAAAGCCTGGTATATATTACACACTAAACAAATAGTGGTCATGATGATTAATCAAGAAATGAGGGCAAATAGGCTCCAAAGCATTAAAGAGCTCAAGGTCCCTCAGAATGGCAACTCAGATTTGACTCCATGGCACCATTTTGAAGCTCATTAATAGCACAGACTTGAGGAAATTCTATGGACCACTGATGGGACCCCCATTTCCTATTTGTTAACCCCTTCCCACATCTCTTTTTCAGTGATGATTGATAATAAAAATTTTAGGGTGTGATGGTCTTTGGACTGTCTCCAGGGATGCCCAAGCTACGTCCTGAAATCTGGAGCAGAAGGTGAGGTGGCTCAAGGAACCCTCAGCTTTCTTCATTTCCACAACATATTGAAGCTAATAAACCAAGAAATTAGTTTGTCTTCAAGGTTGTCTGCTCCAGGGCCATCTGTAGCCCAGCGGCATCTCTCTGCACTCAGCATTCATTGCTTTAGAAGGAAAAAGAGTCTGAAAGGACGTCTGAGGCACTCAGCATTCTGAGCTCTTTCTTCTTTGCATGGTCTCAATGTTTTCACTCATGACTGACAGATATACATAAATTCACTGATCAGGCCCAGAAACTGTGAAGAGAGAGGGGTCCTCTCCAGAAAAAAAAAAAAAAAAAAAAATCCTCCAGTAAAAAAGTGATACAGCAGGGGGACCAGGTAATATAGGAGAAAACAAAAGACCTCCACCTCTTCTCTGGCTGGATTAGTCAGGATAGACTAGGCTTTGCTGCAACAACAAATTAATACCCAAATCTCAGTAGCTTGATATCACAAAGGCTTATTTGTTGCTAAGCCATCTAGCCTCAAAGGACCCCTCAGCAGAGGAAGAGAAAGCATAGAGGTGGGAACTTGGGTCTTAACTATCTCACTTGGAAATGACTCATGCCACTCCCACTTACCTGGCTTTGATGAGGACCGGTCACATGACAGCCTGACTGCAAGCTGGGACTCTTTTGTGTGCCTAAGAAGCAGAGAGGGACCAGACACTGGCAGACACTAGTCATCTCTAGCATGATATATAGACAAAAGTAGGACCTTTGTCTAGTTCTACTTCCCTTTGTGTTCTGCTGAGACCCGCGATCCATCTCTTTATCTTCTGCTGCTCCACCCACTAGAAAAATCTCTCCCCATCCCTGCACCTGTCCAGCTGTCCTCTGTTCCTACCCCTGGTAACTGAGCATCACTGCTAAGCAAAGCATGGGGTGTAGCCCTGGAGGGTGGAGTGGGGAGGCCCCTCCATGGGCCTGTCAGCAGAACTAAGGTTTTAACTGGTTCATTTGATCCTTAAAATAACTTCATGAGATACTTACTAGTACCCCCACTTTAAAGGTAGAGAAACTGAAATTTAGAAATGTATGTAATTTTCCAAGGGACACAGCTAGTAAGTGAAGAATACTGAACCAGAGTTTCATGCGTTCATTTCGTTTTCAATAGACATTTATTGAGTGCAACTTGGTATTGATATGTGGCCCCGTGTTCCCTGGAAATTAAGAACTTCATCTTTGGGTTTGGACAGTCTTTGATTCTAGGTGGGAAAATGTACTCAACTATTCTGTGCCTCAGTTTCCCCATCTATAAGCCAATGACAATATCACCATTTACTTCGCAGGGCTGATGTAAGAATTTAATGAGCTAATGTATCCAAAGTGCTTAGTGCACTCCACAAATAGGAGCTTGTGGGAGCACCAACCAATAAATGTATTAATGCAGTACAATAAGGGCTATGAGGAAGGTAAATTCAGGATGCCACTGTAGTGCAGAGAAGGGAAACATAAATCAACTTAGGGTCTGCTTTCTCAGAGTGTATGGTCACTGAGACAAGTTGTGAAAGAACAGTGACAATTGTGTTGAACGAGATTCAAGAGTAAGGAAGAAAGGTCTTCTAAGCCACGGGGATAGATGTGCAAGTCACTGCAGGCAAGAGCACGTGCTGCTGAACTTGAGTGGGCCAAGGCAAAGGAATGATGGCCAGCAGGCCGGTGGGATCAACGTTTGGAGTGGTCAGAGATGAAGCTGAAACGACAAGCAGGGCTAGGCCACCCAGGGCTCTGTGTAGCCCCGGGGTCCATGCGTGTGTGTGTGTGTGTGTGTGTGTGTATACATATATAAACTTTGTCCTGAGACAGTGGAGCCCTCTGAGATGCTTAAGCAGACTGCCTTTTGTGGGAAGGACACCCTGGTGGTAGTTTAGAAAATGGACAGGCGAAGCGGGACTGAGCCAGGGAGAAGGCTGCAGAACCGGAGAACAGTGAAGAGTCTGTTGGAGGAAGCCAGGTGGGAATCCATGAGTCATCTCTTCTCTAAAGCCTTCTGTTTCTTTTTCTGACACGTGAGCTCAACAGTCCTTGCCTTGCTTGCCTCAAAGTGTTGGGGGAAAAAAGATTTAAAAAATAGCTGCTTAGAACAGGAGTTAGCAAACTCTTCTGTAAAAGGCCAGATAGTAAATATTTTCAGCTTTGCAGGCCTTATGGTCGCTGTCACAACGACTAAACTTTGTCACAGTAGCTCAAAAGCAACCATACGTAGGAGAATATGTATAAGGATGAGTGCAGCTGTGTTCCAATAAAACTTTGTTTATGGACACTGAAATTTGCATTTTATATAATTTTCATGTGTCACAAAATATTACTCTTCTTTCCCCCGCCCCAACCATTAAAAAATGTAAAAAACATTCTTAGCTCCCAGCCACACAGAAAACAGGGAGTGTGGGGCCAGATTTGGCCCATGAGTCATAGTTTGCTAACCCCTGATTTAGAATGTGCTTTAAAAACAGTGAAGCTCCCCATATTTTTAAGGGAGACGTGTTATGATTACTGTTTACTGGTGGTTAAATTTTATGATATTTCACGGCTGTTGATCAAGTTGCCATCTGTGTTATTTTTGAAATTGTGTATTTCCTGTTTAGCAGTTGGTCTGGGATGCCTTACCTCTTTCTCCATTTTACATTAAAAACTTTCTGCAGTTCTGTCGATGAACCACTAAAGTTGCAAGCTTTGATCAACCCTAAGACACCTTTTCAACCTTGAGTAGGATTTTCTTTAGAGAGGCAAGTGGTGGCTTGAAAGGGCGAGAACATTGAAGCCAGACAGGGTTTCAATGTAGCCTCTGCCGGTGACTAGTTTCGTGACTTTGAGCAAGTTATATAAATTCTCTGATTCACCACTTCTTCATTCATTCATTCATTTATTCAACAAATATTCACCGAGTGCCTACTATGTGCCAGGTACAATGCAAGGCCACAGGAGTGCACTAGGAAATGAGGCGCAGTGTCTGCCTTCAGGGAGACTACAGAATTAAGGAGAAGGCATCCACTTATACTACGGTGAGGTTACTGGATGAGAAGGGAAGACGAGGGTGTCGTGGGAAGACAAAGGAGGGTTCATCCCAGAGTCGGTGACACACTAAAGACTGTCTAGAGGGAAGGGGTTCTAAACTGACACCCAAAGGACGCGCAGTTGTCAGCTGAGTGAAGGAGTAGGAGGGAGTATGTTCCATGCAAAGTGCTTCACCTGGGTGAGTCTTACAGACTAGAAAGTAGGGGGCTGTCGATAATGGGAAGTTGTTTATTATTTCCATCGTTAAACAAGGGGAAAACCAGAGGGGGCAGTGGAGAGAGATGAGGCCAGAGGGCAGGCAGGGAGTTCCTCGTGAAGGGGTCTGTACCCAGGGTCGGGGTGGAGGGGGGGTGATGTTTATATTGGGGACAGTGAGGGTCACTGATGATTTCAGTGAAGGGCAGAGAGCAGACTGAGGGGGGTGAAGCTAGAGGCAGGGAGGCCAGAGGAGGCTGCATAACCAACCCACGTGGAACACGGGATGGCTTGAACTAAGTGGGAATGAAATTAAAGAAAAGGGGGCACCTTCAAGAGCTTTTCTGGGGTACAATTAATAAGGCATGGTGATTGATTATAAGGGGGAAGTCATAAAAAAGGAAGGATAAATGGTCTCTCCCAGGTTTCTCCATTGAGAAGCTACACGGTGGTGGCACCATTTACAAAGAAAGAAAAGACTGGGGAAAAGAAGTTTGGGTAGAAAAATGACAGATTTATTTATAATAATAACTGACCTTTCTGGGTTCTTCTAAGTCTCAGAAACATTGTGTGTGAGGCACCTGGAAAAGTACCTGGCATGTTGTGGGTGCTTGATAAATGGTGACTCCTCCTCTTGTTTCATTTTTAAAAATCTATTTCGGGCCCTGTTTCGTTAAACCATGATGTTCTTTTGCCGTTTAGTGTGAGCTCTTCAGAGCCACAAGAATTGCAGTTTTGTTCACCGTACCGCACGTTTTCATGTGTGTTTCTTTCTCTCCTTCTCTTCTGCATGCTGCCTGGGGACTGGCTTCCTTGTGGTCAGCACCAATGGGCAGCGCCCAGGTGACCCTGGGGACTCCACTCTGCCTCCTCACCACAGGTGACCACCAGAGCCCTGGGCGGGTGGGAGGGGAGCGAGAGTGGCCCACACTCCATGGGTCCTCCAGGCCAGGTGCACCAGGGGGAAACTGCCTCCACCTCAGCCCCCATCCACCCCCTCACCTATCCACCCATCCATCTGCCCATCCATCCATCCCTCTAGCCACTCAACCATCCATCCCTTCTGCCAATGCTTACTAAGTACCTACTATGCGCCAGGCACTGTTCTAGGCACTGAGGTTACACTGATAAGCAAAAGAAGACATGTTCCTATGCCACTGGCTAAAAAACTACACAGATAAGTGTGCAATTGGGAGTAGTGCCACAAAGGAGAAGTGGGCAGTGTTCAAAATAAACAAACACACCTGGAGCCAAGGGAGTGCTTCACAGGAGAAGTGACAACGGAGCAGTGGTCTGAGGTTGGGGAAGAGTTGACCTAACAAGTCTGTGATTAGGAAATGAGTTCTGCTTATGATCTCAGGTCTTCCATTTGTCCTAACAAGTTTCCATGACTCATGATCAGCCCCACTTTTCCAATCTGTCAGGTAGGGATAACAATACCTACCTCTCGGGGGCACCATTTGCATTGTAGACGCCACACAGACAGAGTTCGATGCTGTTGTGTTCTAGACTGAACAGGATACTTCGTGTCAGAGGAGCTGCTATGGGTGTGCCCAGTGTAGAGAAGGCATTTGTTTGGAGGAAACACCAGCCCCTTTCCTCAAGGACATTGTAGGTATAGCTCATTTCACACAAACATGAGCCATTCTTCAAAGGATCCCCAGCCACCTATGTCAGAGGCTAGTGCCCATCGTGGGGCCCAAGAGACAAAAGACAGTCTGCTAACCTAGAGATCTCTTTTTTGCAGGGGCCCCTTTCTTGTCAATGGGAAGTTTCTAGGAGATTTCAAACCTTTCCCTGTCACCTCTCTCAAAGCCCTTGCCCAGGCAATGGCCTCCTCTCTACTGATCCCTGACTGGTCAGTTTGTCCTGGTGGGAAAGAGGGTGCAGTGGGCAGTAAGGATGTGCGTCTGGCCGTCCATACCTCCACTCCTGCCCACCACCCTTCCCAAACTCAGGACCATCACTGCTAGTGAATGTCTTAGACTGGGGTTCCCTGGACACTGAGCCTGAGACAGGGACTCTTGTGCAAATTATTCACTGAGGAGTGTTCTCAGGAGGAAGAAAGGGAGGGGGATGGAATGGGGCAGGGGGCAAAGCTAAGGGAGGATGTGCACACCTGCCTCAGCCGGAGCCCGGGGGGGACAGGGGAAGTCTGGAGTATGAGGTGTACCGCAGAGGCGGTCCGACCTGGAGGCAGTGGGACATTTGTACCATGGTATTTGGCCAGCCGTGTGCTGGGAGCTGCCATGGGGGTGCATGACCTCCTGGGAACATGGTTCCCTTTGCTTGACGCCACTTCTCCAAGGAAGAAGGCATCTGTGAGCCGTTTGCACACCCACTGCAGCTGGAGAGTAGACGCCCCAGCCCAGTAGAGATCTGGGCAGAACCTCAACGGCATCCTCTATGGCCCAGTTTTGTCCCCGCCCTTGTGCTGCCGCGTACCACCGGTGTGTCAGTGCCAGCACCTCAGGAATTGCATCTCAGCCACTCCCTGGTTACATGGCCTTAAGCAAGTTGCATAGCCTTATTTCACCTGCAAAACTATTTATCACACTGAGTACAGTCTATTAAAGATTAATGGACTGTTTTATTTAATCTTTACATTAATTAAATAAAAGATTATTTAATCTTTTATTTAAGTTATTTAATAGATAGCCCTAGAGAGCTAGTGCACTATCTGTGCAGTAGCAGCACATAGTAGGTCTTCACCCAATGCCAGCCCCTACCCTGACACAATCACGGGTCCACCGGCCTCACCCTTCCCTGGGGAGGTGGCGGCTGCAGATGGACAGCGCGAGGACAGTGACTCTCTCCACTGTACCTGCCCCTAATTTGCGGAGAGGCAAGGCTTCTCCCGAGTGCGTGCGAGCGGCTCCATTTCTGCGGGGCCATTGTTCTCTGGGCTCTATTCCAGTCGAGCAGTCGGGTAATGTTTTCTTTAAACAGAACCAATCCCACATCAGGTACATTTGTTCTTACCTCTCGCCTTCCAAGGCGTCTAAATGTTCCTCCTCTGACAGGTTTATTTCATTGTGTTCCATTTATTTCCACACGTCTCTCAGCCTCCTTTGACGGGTGAGGCACCTGTGAGAGTTTCTCTTTGAGCAGGCTGTCCCTTTCAAGGGGTGTTTTTGTTAATGTTCCTCCCCTGGTAGCAATAATGGCCGATGTAAATAATAACTGCCCAGGTCTGAGTGATGGGGATATTAGACTTTAAGCACAGGCAGCCTCTTTTCATATCAGCACTGACCCAGAGAGCTGCAGAACCACATTATGTAGCAGGGGCAGGCTGGCATCGGGGGTGCATTAGGCTAAGTTCAGCTCTAAGCTGTGCCTCTTTCTGGCCTGGTGATCCCTGGCCAGTTATTTCTCTTCCTTGTACCTCATTATCTTCATCTGGAGAAGCTGGGATAATAATACCCCTGGTCATAGTTAATCATGAGAATTAAGTATGATAACAGCTTTAATTGCTTTGCCCAGCTAATTCCAACTAATTCTTCAGGTCCCCATGATGTATGGGCCTGTCCTTCAAGGAATCCATGCTCTGGAGTGAGGTTTCTCAACCTCAGTGCTATTAGCATCTGGGGCCGGAATCATTCTTTGTTCTGGGGGCGGGGAGCTGTCCTGATGTTTAGCAGCACCCCGTCCTCTAATCCCTAGATTCCAGCAGCATGTCAACTCCAATTGCGACAACCAAATATATCTCCAGACATTCTCAAATGTCCCCTGAGGATAAAATCAACCTCTGTCAAAAACTTCCAGAGTTGCACTGTTCAATAGAAATAAAATTTGAACTGTGTATGCAATGTTAAATTTTTTAGATTCATTAAAAAGTAAAAAGAAATGGGTGAAATTAATTTTAATAATTTATTAAAATACAGATGCTCCTTGACTTACAGTGGGTTACATCCAATAAACCCATGGTAAGGTAAAAATAACATCTCAAAAATGTATCTCACACACCTAACCTTACTGAGCATGTTAGCCTGACCTACCCTAAACATACTCGAAACACTTACATACCAGCCTACAATTGGGCAAAATCATCTAACACAAAGCCTATTTTATAATAATGCATGTAATTGGTTGAATACAGTATTGAAAGTGAAAAGCAGAAAGATTGTATGAGTACTCAAAATACAGTTTCTACCAAATGCATATCACCTGCACACCATCATAAAGTCGAAATCGTAAGTCGAGCCATTGTATGTCAGACCATCGTGAGTCAGAGATCATCTGATCTATTCAAAATATTATTTTAATATGTAATCAAGATTTAAAAACCTACTGATGAAAGTTTTTGCATTCTTTTTTGTACAACATCTTTGAAACTTGGTGTGTATTCTACACTTAGAGCATTTCTCAATTCAGATGTTAAGTTTTCAAGGGCTAAACTGAAATATATGATTCAAAAAAGGTAAAAGTTTTGTTTAATGAGTAAACGCGATTTACACTGCTTAAGTTTTTAAATTTAAGTTAGTTGAAATAAGGTAAAGTTTAACGTTCGGTTCCCCAGACACACCAGCCCATTTCCAGTGCTCAGTGAGCACACGCAGCTCAGCGAGTACCATTGCGGACAGCGCCGCCCTGGAGGTGACAAAGGTCTTCATCATTTTTGTCCCTAGTTGGTGAACAGAGTACATATGTGTGGAGTAGAGGCTCCGTAAATGTTCAGCTCCCTTGATCCCATTTTCCCCCCAGGGGACATTTGGCAGTGTCTGGAGATGTACGTAGTTGTCACAACTGAGAGTGAGGGTCGTAGGCCAGGGATGCCTCCATTGAGAGAAGTAAGGTACAAACCTCTTCTGGCCAGGACTGCGCATTTTTCTGTAGTGGGTTGACTTGAGGCCGTAGTGGACAAATGACTGGTTGATTAACATTTCACCTGAGAGGACTGTGTAGCCCAGGCCCACCACTGGAGAAAGAACCCCGCTCCTTACAGCCCTCCTGCAGCTCAGCCAGGCCTCGAGGGGGTGGTCCGGGCCTCTGAGCCCAGTAGGAGACTGGCAGTGTCCAGTCTGGAGGCCAGAGAGGGTGCACTGAAGGTCCCCCCAGGGGCAGGTCTGGATTCGTCACCTTGGCCATGCCCAGTGGCCCACCGTCAACTCTCCACAAGGAGAAGGGCCATGGGACAAGCCTTCATCTGGAGCACAAACTCTATTCCTTAAAACTGAGCAACCCTGAACACATCGCTCAGCCTCTCTGAACCTCAGCTTCTTCCTCTGTGAAATAATAAGGACGAGCCCCGCACAGCCAGGCACAGGCACGTCAGGGGCCGGCAGAAGAGGAGGCAATCCCAGCCCGGCTCCGGGTTTGAGAAGACGTTGGGTACAACTCCTCTTATCATTCCTTCCTTCCTGGGCAACTAATGTTAAAACTCTCTATTATTATTTTCCTGGCAATTCTTTAAGCCAGCACCTTGCCGTAGTGACAGGATCAGACTGTCGTAGGATCTCTGGGAATGCTTTGCAACTGCCCCTAAAGTAACTCTCCCAGGGACAGTTTGCAATCCTGGACCCAAGTGGAAAGAGCTTGAGCCTTTGGGACAAGGCTGTGCAGGCCGAGAGAAGACAGGGAAGCAGCCCAGCACCCTCCCTAGGGTCACTCCCTGGGCCCTGCCAGCCTGGTCACCCTGGGGTCTCAGTGGCCCTCCCAGGGAGCTTGCGCCCTCTGGAGGGGGTTGGCGGAGGGTGTGAGAACAGGAGCTGAGGCAAGAGAGCCAGGTGAAGTGCCAGCCGGAACCCCCACCCCGGTGGGACTATGCTTGGTGGAGAGAGGAGGAAGACAGGCGGTTGGGGCAGGGGGCACAGCCTGGCAGGCTGGCTGGCACGAGGGGGCAGCTCTGGGGGACAGTGACATCAGGGGTGTCCACAAGATGAGGAAAAGAACACTATGACAGCAAACACGTGTTATGTACTTCCTACATGCCACGGAATGTGCTGAGTATTTCACATTACTGACTCACTGAAACTCCCAACGACTCTTCAAGCAGCGTGCTATTGCTATTCTCGTTTTATGGATGAGGAAACTGAGGCTCAGGTGACTGAAAATCACACAACTTGAAAGTAATGAACGCAGGTCTCTTTAGACGTCTGTAATCTTACTCATCATGGTCTGTGCCCAAAGCCACCGTGAGCACCTGTTATGAGCCAAGGACTGGGAAGCACTACAGTGGAATGGGTCAGGATTGTGTCTCGGAAGCCACATAATTTGCTAACTGTGGGACTTTGACCCACATCGTCGCCCTATTTCCTTATCTGCAAATGGGAATATTAACAATGGCCAGTTGTTGAGAGGAATAGTGAGATAATACACTTTATTGTCTCAGATGTGCACTAGCATCGTAATGATTCTAAACCCATCTTACAGATGAGGAAACTGAGGTCCAGAGAGGAAGCAGGCAGGCAAGCTGTCCATTGGTAAGACTCGGGCACAACCATCGCTCCTGAGGTGGGTGGTTGGAGAGATAGGTAAGAGCCCATCAGGACCTCAGGCCTGGGGCACCTAAAATGCCAGACAGAAATCATGAATCAGGGCTTCCTAGGGAATTGGGATGCAAAGTGGGAGGCTGGACGCAGCAGCGCATCAACCCCAGCAGCTGTGGTGGCCCAAGGCCACAGCAGGACTGAGAGCTGGGATAGGTGATATGACACGTGGTCCCTGAGCTTTTGACCTGAGCACCCTCCAGTCTCCCTGGACCTAGGCCTTGGTTGGTCCCAGAGCACACATGGGCCAGGGATGTCCCCACAGACTAGGGGCAGAGCCACAGCTGGAGCTCAGGGAGCTCCAGGAGCCACGAGTCACTGCAGAGGACCCTCCTCAGCACTTCTGGGGGGCTGCAAGGCTGACTCTACAGAGCAGGGGCAGTGGCTAGTACTGGGTCAAGTGCACCAGAATACTGTCCTTGTCAACAGCCTTCCAGCAGATGTTCCAAGCTGGACAGACACAAGGCTGCTGCTGCATCATTCTGGCTCCCACTTTCTGTTACCAGGCTCCCCACCGAATCAAAAGACTTAATACAGAAGAGGGATGTCACATCCTTATGGGGTGTCCTCCTATAGAAGGTGAATGTTTATGCCTCCTTCAAATGAACATCTAATCAGGGAGCATATATGACCAGGCTCTCACTGCGCCTTTTTCTGTCCTAGGATATTCTCCTTATACCAGAGAGAAATCAGTCTCCAGTCTTCTGCCCAAACTGCCATTAAATTCAGAAACCCAGTGTCATCCTTTCCTTCTCTCTCTCCCTGTCTTCAATACCCAATTTGTCACCAAATCTGACTCATACGTCTCTGAAATCCCTCCTGAGCCTCTCTCCCCTTCTTCCTCACTGCTACACCTCATGTCCGAGGCCCATAAAGTCTTGCTTAGATTAGTGTCACAGCTTCCAAACTGGTCTCCTTGTCTTCACATCGGTCCCCTTCCAACACATACTCCCCACTGAAGCCAGAGTGATCATCCAAAAATAAGAATGGGATCCTGATTAAAATGCTCCCAAGGCTGCCCTGGTGCTTTGAGAGAATTAGCTTGAATCAAAGGCCATTTGCTGTCTAGTCCTGTGTGTTCTCCATCTCTGCAACTTTGTTCCCTCCCTAGCATCCTGTGCCCCATTCACACTGGTCATGTGAGTGATACCCGCCTTCCCACATCCTCCTGTCTGCTGAGATGCTCTCCATCCATGGCCTGTCTACCAACTTGCCCTCTGCAATCAAGTTCAGACAGCTTGCCGTCTGCAAGGCCTTCTCTGACCCGCAGTATCTCAGCCTGCAACCAGAGGAGCCAGTTAACCTCTGTTCCAGGCCAATCAGCACAGAGGACCACCCCGCCTCAGCCCTGAGTGAGGGTCCTCTTGAACATGGCACAGTCACAGTACAAGCACGTTGTCTTGGAGGTGTTTGGTTTCTGTCAACTCTTTCCCTGTGCCCAGCACACATGCATGAAGGGTCTGACGAATGAGCAGGTGGTGACCACTGATAAAGCATGTGCCAGGGACGGTACACTCTTCCTTGTGGTGGCTCAAGCTCCTCAGCCTGCTCACCTTCTACCATTTTGTTAGGCTGACTGGGGGAGTCACTGAGCTCTAGTTTTCAATCCAGTATTTGAACTCCCTGCAGCCCCACCTACCAAGCTTCCTCAGGCCTGGGACTCCAGAGCCTTGGAGTTGTGCTCCCCCAAATCTGCTGGGACCAGTCCTGCTGAGTTCAGTGCCTGGACTGGATTCCCGTAGTGCTGGCCCAGAAGAGGGTGGGCTGGGGACAGGAATGGTGGGCAGTCGCAGGGGGTACCCTCTCGCAGGACTAACGCAGTCCAGAGTGCCACTGTGGCCAGCAACAGTCACCAACACCACAGCATCCTCCTCTTCCACCCTCCTCACCTTCCGCAAACAGCAGAGCTGCTTTTCCACCCATCCTTTGGGGAGGAGCCTAGATCAGCTTTTAGTACAGAACACAGTGATTCAGTGTTTCTGCTTTCAAAAGCCAAGGGGCAAAGGCTAGAAGAAAGAAAACATGTTCATGGTGGATTTGGCTGGAATCTCAGCAATCGATGCCGTGCTCACTGCGGCTGATTTTATTGCCCCGGCTTGGGTTAGTTGCACTAATCTGAATTCCGTGCTGCGTGTGTACCTGCTGCTCTCTCTGATCCTACTCATGTTCCTACTAATCCTTCTATAGATTTCTTGTTTCCTCCTCCCTCGGACCTTCTCTCCTTTCCAGGCACTCTGATGTTTGCTGTCAGCTGCATGTTGCAGAGGCGTGATCTGGGCAGAGCTGCCCCAGCTGGGCACAGCTTTGCTTCTCCTCCCCCTTCTTGCCCCTTTGGGTCAGGTAATACAGTCATTCCGTAAGGGATCAATTTGGCCAGAGCTGGCTGGAAAGAATTGAATTATGTTTCTGAGTGAGAGCCTTGGGGAGCCTTGGCCCCTGGGGCCCCCTGCTGTGCAGCTCAGACAGAGGAAGCGAGGAAGTATTGCCCATCCAGAAGCCTGTGTTCTGCTCAGTCAGGACCGAGCAGGAGGCTCCCATCCGTCTCCCACATGCTGTCTGTCCGTTGGCCCTGACCACTGTTGCCGTTTGCATTTTACTTGGTGAAATGCTAAGATCTCCTTCCTGTTTTTAGCCCCTCCCCAGGCTGTTTGGGTCACAGCTCAGCTTAACCCGCTATTATGAGTTGAATTGCATCCCCCCAAAAAGATACGTTGAAGTCATAACCCCTAGTGTCTGTGAGTGTGACCTCATTGAGAAAGAGGATCTTTGCAGTTGTAACTAGTATAGATAAAGTCGGAATGGTGGACCCTAGTCCAGTATGACCGGTGTCCTTACAAGAAGAGGACATCATGATGTGAAGGCAGAGACACACAAGGATGACACCATGCTGACAGCAATGGCAGAGATTGGAGTGATGCATCTCTGAGCCAAGGAAGGCCAAGGATGGCAAAGGATGGCCAGGCAGAAGCAAGGAGAGTATACCCAGCGTCTCAGAGGAAGAGGGGCCCTGCTGCAACTTGATTTGGGACTTCTAGGCTCCAGAACTATAAAAGAATAAGCGTCTGTTGTCTTAACCACCCAGGTTGTGGTAATTTGTGACAACAGCCGTAGGAAACTAATATACTTGGAAACGCAGGTGTCCTGAGTGCTGGTCAGTGGGCGGCAGCGGTCAAGCCCAAGGCTGTGCTTTTACAGTGGACAGACCTCAGGGAGACCACAGCCGGGAGCTGCCATCCCAGAGAATCTCTTTGTCCCATCCCCTCTCCCCTGTGAGGTCCCTTTGTGGACCGTGTTCTATGTTTGGCCCGGACTCCGGCTCTGACCCTTCCTGTTTTTGTTTGGTTTCTGCCTTCTCCCTTTGAACAGACGTAGCGTCCGCTGCTGGTCATGCCCCGGCCTGCACCTTTGCCTTGCAAACCAGACTGTGGTACCCTGCTGTCCGTGTCCTGCGATTATATGAGATTATATGACCCGGAGCCTGTCCCTGGTTGGCTTTTGTTGTCTTCTCTACACTTACCACTTCTTAGAAGGCGTCCCTTGTCCCCATGCTTCCCTGGGACTGCTCTGAACTCCACAGGAAGAATTACAATCAGTTCAGTGTGACCATGCGCTCTCTCCTACCGGCTGCCTGAGAGAGTCTAAAGGGACTATCGCTTTGCCGCAGGGCATCCTAAAGAGTGTGTGTTCTCCTCTCCTACATCTGCTCTTCTCACTAAAGCCTTAATCCCCAATGCAGGCCGTGGGTGCTTCTGTCGGCAGCAGCTAAGCAGCTTTGAGCCCCCTGGGCTCGGGGCTCAAAGCACAGATTTCTGCAAGCCGGGAGCCAGTGCTGTCGGCGGGTGCTGAGCTGACTCAGCCGTTCATCCTCATCAGCAGGGCAGGCCTGGTCTGGACCACAGGGAGCCAAGGTGGGGAGGGGAGAGAGGTGGCCACTGAGTGGTCTCAGGAGTACCCGTGCTGTGTCCCACTCCACTGATGACTCCGCTGGTGGAGATCAAGTCTGCAGTCTGAGTTTGCCTAAGCAGAGCCACGCATGCCCTTTCCCGCACACACCTTTGTGTCAACACCCATCGTGCTGAGCTTTGATTTTCTGTTGGCACACTGCCCTCTCTCACTGAGCAGGGAGCTCCAAGACAGCAGGGTTGTCTCTCAGCTACTTTCCATGCTCAGCGCTTTGCTGTACCCGCTGGCATCGTGATCCTAGCACCACTCAGGTTAGGCAACGTCTAAGCCTTTTCCTCTGTGGCCAAGGGTTGAACAGGTGCTAATGAGACCAAGGTATTGGATCTCACTTGAGACCAAGTCCATGTGCAGGTCACTTGGCTTTGTCCAGTTAGTTCCATCGCCATGGGCTAAATTTTATTTCTGGCCAAAGTCTAAGCACAACTGTAGGCACAGTTTGACCCCTCACCGAGGATGCCAGGACACACCCAAGCCCAAGCCACAGGCTGACTCCTGATCCCTGCTTTAGCCTTGACCATGCCCTGATACCTCACCCAATCTACAAAGTATGCCCTATACCAGGTTCTTAGACAACCTTATACCCCAATCTAGGCATAGCTTAAGGTCCTAGTCTAGTCGCAGGCTGAACCCTCTAACCCCAGCTGAGTCCTGGCCGCACTTGTTGGGCAGGCCTCTCCTGGGCACACGCGTGAGCAGTTGGGGTCATCGGGAAGCATACGCATACTTCTGGCCCACCAGTGATGAAAAACTCAACAGGCCGTGCCTTAGAAGGAGTGTGTCAACAATGACCGTCTGTCATCAGTTGGGCATGACTGCTCTTAAATAAGCCCGTTTTGCTACACATGAACAGATGAAAAGGCATTTTAGAATAAAGGAGTCTTCTCGCGGCCAGAAGAGATTCTCCGTAAGAGCCTCATTTAGTCATCTCTCCTAGTGTGTGCAGCATGACTGAGTTAGAATTTGACCTACACAGAGCATTTACGGTGTAAAACAAGGTCCACCTGGAAACACACATTCAGGAGCTTCGTGGAACCAGGCAGAATCAGCACTTGAGGAACAATTTATTTGAGTGGCCTGAGTGCTTTCAAACAATCAATTAAAGCTATTCCCATCTCGCAAGGTGCTAACCTTCAATTGAGGCTGAACACGAGGGCAACTTCTGTCAGCAATATTTAGCGGTTTCAGTTGTGTAGGCTGTGATGGAGTCAATTCTAACCTCTTAGGACCGGCTGGGTAATATTGAGGGAGCCTGAGATATTAGAAATGTGTGTCTTCTTTACACTTAACTCGGCACTTATTAAATGCTTTTCCAAAGCAAGGGTAGAGCTGTCTTAGAAAAACTTGTATCTCTGTAGTGTTTTCCAGCTACTTAATATTGACTCTGAGTTAAATCGTGGCTAAAAGCAATTACTGTCATATGATGACTTGAGGCAATTTATCTATTACTTAAGAGACATCCTAGGTGATGTCACTTAGAAGAATGATGGAATAATCCTTCTCAAGTGCTCCATTACCAACCAGATCTGGTGAGGGAGGCACTGTTCTGAGGCATGGGGGGTAGGGAGTCAGCAATTAAAAAAAAAAAATTAGTCACAGTGAGATCAAAGAAAGAGTATGAGAGGCCAAGCAGAACATGGTCACCTGAACTTGAGCGAGACTTGCCTCCCTGTGGAATTACATGGGATGCTTTCACTGCTAAATATCAAGAAGGGTATTATAGAGAAAGCCCAGGGATTAATAATAAAACTAAATTCAGTGTCTGAAGGGCTTGGAGATGGTGGTTGATATACAAGGAAAGTGAAAAGGATGAGGGAACTTAAGCTAAAAAGGTCAAGTTTAAATATCATTTGAGCAAAGCCTGTATAATTTGGCCCCTGTAACAAGATTCACATGACATGTTCATCAATCCCTTGGATATTAGAATATGCTGTGTGGGTGCGAGGGCACAAGGGGACACAATCTTCAAGAAGGGCTTATGAATGGAACTGCATGATACAGCAGGTGACGAACTCGGCGTGGACAGGCATAAATGCAAAGGTTTTCATCTGGCTGGTCAAGAGAAGATTCAAGATCTCCTAAATACTGGTCTGCTTCTTTCTTCCAGATATTTGAAGAAAGACAACCAAATTTCTCTGCTGAGCAATCTCTCTCCCTATGTATTAGAGAGATGGCAGAGTAGTATAATAGTTTAAGGAGTGTAACTTTCTGTGCCAGACTGCCAGGGTCCACATCCCAGCTCTCCTGCTTGCTCCTGCTACTTAATCTCTCTGAGGCTCAGTTTCCCCATCTCTGAAATGGGTATAATAATAGAACTGCTCCACAGTGTTGTAATGAGGATTCAAAGAGAGAAAGAGGCTTAAAAAGGCATCCCGGATTGTAGTAAAAGCCCCGAATATGTGTTAATTCTTTGTTGTTAATTCTATCAGTGTTTCCCATGTGGTCAGGTATCCTAAGCCTTCTGTTTCCATCTTCTGGAAAAACCCAGTTTAACACCTGGCTGTCCTAAAAGCCAGCCACAATTTATCCATCTCAGCCTTGACTTTGCTGAAAGCAAAACACAGTACTGGACATGCTCTTTGATTTGCAAATCCAGACACCTCTCAAAAGTGGCAAAGAGGTGAGCCTAGCATCGCTTGTTCATAGGAAGCCCAGGCTGGCCCTGGGCCCATCTGGTCTCCCATCCATCCTTCACTACTGCCCTGTCCTGCTGGGACACGCAGGTGACACCTGCAGGCCGTGTTTCCCGGACCCCCATGCCAGCTGGCCTCTGGGTTTGGCCGATGGGAGACATGCACAAGGGATGGTAAAGCAAAGGGAAGGGAGGAGTCTTCCCCCTCGTGGGCTCAGGCCCCTTCTTCGGCAGCCATTGTGTCTACTCCGTGGCTTCAAGGCCCCGGACGGGCTCCTGGAGTTCCACCTGTTGGGCAATCCTGACCTCTGGGCTCTGATAACCCCTCCACCTCTTTTTGTTTCTCCAGTCTGGGCTGGGTAGTGGCTTCCTGATATTGCTATCCTCTGGATTGCCTCACCATTGTCCTCTGATCCCTGTGTACCAATTCTCTAGTAAATTTGCTCCATTTGAAATGTGTGGAGTGGTTTCCCTTGTCCTGGGTTAATGCTGGCTGATGTGGAGCCTGTGCTGCTTTGCAGTGATCATTCCTTCCTTTTGTAAGTGGTAATGGGGAGAAAACCTGATTTAATCATCCAGTCTATTTTTTTTTCCTGTATCAACATCACACTTACTAGTGTAAAATATCTGAAATACACACTTTTTCATTTAACAAAAAAAGTCAGCAACAGCATTTGTTTCTCCCCAGGCTTCTCGCACCCCTCCTGTTCACTCCAATTTCAATCCTCAAAGACTGCCAGAGTAGTTCATGATCACAATTACAAATACTCTCAATGCCTTGGGATGCTATTTGTAAAGTCTAGAGGCTCGAATCTAATGAAGTATCCAGATGCTCTCCTATCCACTTCTTTCATATCTTGGACTCTAATTCCATCTTAAAAATAGCCTGCCATTTTGAGAATTTGTTTCCAGCAAAATCAAGAAGGTGTACGTTGCATACCTAACTTTAGAAGAGCCAGAAAGTTGCCGGGCTTCCTCATCTTTTCCCTGTTATCTCCTCTTGGCAAAACCCCCATTGTCAGAGATGCCTGCAATGTTTAAAACCTTCACTGGCAAAGAGGAAGCAGCTTAGAGTCAGGGCTTCAAAGGTTTTCTCTACGGGGTGCCAGATACATGCAAAGCCAGAGTAAAGACAGAGAAACTCTTCAACAAAAGAAGTCATTAACTAGACGGGGGTAAACTGCCAGCACAGTAAGATTTGCCTCTGATAAGCCACACTGGGGATAATATGCCCTTGGACAGCGACGAGGCGGCGGTGTGTTTTGAAGAGTGCAGCTTTTAGGAATTGTGTCCCCGAGAGTTGGCTTCCTTTCTCTACCGTCAGCAACGATCACCAGCATGGGTTACGCATCCATTGGGATTTACTTGGTTTTATCAATTGCAATTAGATGTTCTTTATCTGTGACTTCTATTTTTGCTCCATATCTTTATAGGGAAAATTCTCTGAAGTAAAGCTATAGAAGTGGGCCTGTCGCCAGTGAGAGCACTTTGAGAATGAATCATTAATCCCTTGTTGCCGAATTATGTTATTGCTGCCATTAAGTCACGCAGATGTCAGCCTGATACAGGCCCTGCCTCTATGAGGAAAGTTAAGTGAATCGCTCTGGGGGCTCTGCCTGCCTTTATCCTCAGGACTGGAGGGGCTCAGGCAGCAGGTTGCAAGGAGGCATCGCTCCAGCCTCTGGCACCCACAGTTCAGGGACACAAAAAACCCTCTACCACCCTGGGGCCAGTTCCAAGGACATGTCATCGTTATGCCACATAGGTGAATAGTTCCTCAGAATTTATCAAGCACTCTTACCTCCACTGTTACATTTGATCCTTAGAAAACCCCTGTGTGAACTAGGCATTTTTTCCCTCTTTCACAAATGAGGATATCAAATCACACCATCATTAACAGATTCGGTCAAGGTCACACAACCAGTCTGTGATGACATCTGGAGGAAAGCTCACATTTTGATCTAAAACCTATTCTTTTTGACCAGACTCATAAGACCACAGGATCTCAGCATCAAAAGAGGCATAAGAAGTCACATAGTCCCTTTTGCTCGACGGGGAGCACACTGAGGTCCAGCCAGCTCCTTTCATGGTTGATGACACGTTCCCCTGCCTTTGAGAGTAACTTGGGAAGGGGCAGGGCAGGAGCAGGATAGACTGCATGGGGGTCCTGTGGCTCTAACAATGACGAGGAGAATTCCTCTCACCAAGATTGTGGGTATCACTGGAATTAGAGGCACCAAGTTGAGGTGGGAGGTGACATCAGTAGACAGACAAGAAAGGTCAGCATCCCATGAAGGTGAGGTGTCCGGGGCTTGGTTAAGCATCCAGGAAGCCAAGGAAGTGAGAACAGGTAGAGGCAGAGTGCAAGTGAAAGGCCAACTCCGACACAGGACTTGGGAACAACGACCGATTCCATCCTCTCTCTACATCGGCTTGCTGCCTTGGAAGGGCCTGCTCTGGGCTTTAGCCTCAGCTGGGTAGCTCTTCCGCATTGCAGCTTTTCCTGTGTTGGCCCCCAATCTACCCCCTGTCACTTTTACCCATTGATATTAGCTCTGATCTTTGAAAAGTCAGTGATCTCTGGACTTCAGTGTGCACCTGGATCATGTAGAGACCTTGTTAAAATGCAGCTGCTGATTCAGGAGGTCTGGGGCAGGGCTCAAGATCCTGCATGTCTAGTAAACTCCCAAGTGATGCTGACATTCTGGACATTGGGCTGCTTTTGGAGTACCAAGGCTCTGGAGGTCCCACTCAGGGGGGCTGAGTCCACAGTTGGACAGGACTCACCAGAGTGGCGAGTGTGGAGCAGAGGAGAGCAGCACTGCCCTTGTTGAGACTAGGGAGTCACTGGGGACAATCAGTAGGGATGGTTGTTTGGTAGCAGGGGAAGAGGCAACAGAGAGACCAAACATGGCAACTGGGCCCTATGTAAAGAGCTACTATTGAAGAAGAGGAGTGGATTTTAAGAAACCAAGAGCCATGCCTTGGGCATCAGGTTTCCATATGTAAGAGCAGACAGGTAGCACATGAAAAGCCAGATGAGGACTCCGGGCTGGAGCTGGGAGGAGACTAAGCCATCGTGGCTTTAGGGAAAAGAGCAGACAGCGGGAGGCAGCAGCAGCTGCTTTGAGAGAACTGGCTCACCCTTCGGGAGCGCTCAGAGATCACAGGGCACAGCTGGCCTGCGTATAAGGTCAGGCTTGCAGCCTCATGTTAGAGACAGTAGTCTCCTGCCAGGGCAAGCTGAGTTCACAAGAGTGTTTTTGATGATCGCATCACACAGGGGGTTCAAGTACAGCCTTAAAGCTTCTCCAGGTGGATAAATTTATCACCTGGTGGTCACCTGGTCGCCAATTCGGATTTACTTGGACTATTCTCCACCTTGGGTCCCATGAAGGGCAGAGATGAAGAGGATTCCCCCTTCTCCCAGTTCTTAAATTCCCGGTCCCTGCTTAACAGAGAGGAATCACCAGAGTCAGAGACAGAGTCTTTCAGGGAGTGGGACTCATACTAAGGCTGACCCTGATGAAAAGGGTGGGCTTCAAGTGAGAGCAATCCAGCCACTATCTCACTGAAGGGCTTCCAGTCTACCCCTCTGAAAAGCCCCCTTGGGTTTTGGGGCCACTGAGTCAGACAGGCAGCCTCCTGTGTGGGCCCAGTGCTGGCATCTGTGGAAAGCCCATCATGTGGCCGGGAGGCCCTGTAGACACCAAGCCTGGTGTGCTTCCCTGTAACTGCTCCCACCCGGCTCCACTGGGCACTTACAGTGTGAGCCCTGGGGACACACTCCTGGCTCTGCCACAGGAGCAGGACCATCCCGCCCTCTGTCCATCCCTTTGGTTTTTTTTTTCTCCCAGATACAGGAGCCACATGTGAATGCCACCTGGCCTTCAGTCCCAGGGCCGTTTCCGTTGTCCCTTATTTGAACACTGCTGGCACCCTTCCTTTATGAACAGAGGCAAAATTCCCCAGAGTCGAGAGCAAGTCCTCTTAAAGAAGTGAAAGTTGGATTTCCAAATCCCAGGGCAAGCTCACATTTCTGTGTGTGAACTCTGGTTGGACCAGCCAAGCATGGCTCCTCCCAAAACCTTCTTTGTGTAGTCTGTGATTTCAGCTCTGATGCCTGTTGGCTGAACTTATTGAATTTGTCTAAACCACTGGACTCTGACCTTTCAGACAGCCTCCCACAGTCCCCTGGGTGTTCCTCTGTGGCCCTCGAGTATGTTCTATTGTTGGTTCACAGTCACTGCTGAAGATACTTCTGTTTAGGAACATCTTGGAATTGGTGGTGGGGGGAGATTTTCTAATATTCATCCAAGATCTTTACTTTCCTTTGGCTACGGAGCTTGATTCTACCCTAGGAACAGCATTGGACACAATGGATCACTCTCTCGTTTTTGAAACAATCTCTTCTCTTGGCTCTAGGATGTTACAGTCTCCCAGGTTTGCTTCCTACCTGTCTGGTCATTCCTGTTTCCTATATAGTTTTATCCTCCTCTACCCACTCACTAAGTGCCGCAGACCCTCAAGACTCTATTCTAGGTTTGCTTCTCTCCTTATTCCCTCCCTGGGTGACTTCATAAACCCCCATGCTTCAGACACCATCTATGTGCATATGACTCACACATTTTCACCTCCAGCTCAGATATTTTTTCAGAGCTCCAGATCTGCATTTTTAACTACCTACTTTTCTGGAGTATCTCTCAGCTCAAATTGTCCCAAATACACGTATTTTCCCCCTAAAACTATTCTTTTTCCATTGTTTCTGGAACCCATAAACATCACTCTCATCCACCTTGTCATACAAACCAAAGATGTATGGTCATCCGTGACAGTTCTTTCTCCTTCATTCCCCATATCCTATCCATCAAAAGATTTTTTAGCTATATCTCTTTCAAGTAATTGTCTCTTTTATCACCTCTCTCTATCTTCACTGTTATCACCTGAATCTAAGCCACTACCGCTTCCCACCTGGATTCCTGCAATGGTCTCAAAACTCATCTCCCGAGTCCACTTTTGTTCCACCCTGAAGCTGGAATGGTCTGTTGCAAACACAAATCTGACCATATCATTGCTCCATGGATAACACTTAAGTGAGTCTCTATGTTTCCTGGGCTAAAGAACAAAATCCCTCTTTGTGGCCTATAATGTCCTGTGTAGATTTGTTCCTGCTGCCCTCTCCAGCTTCTTTCCGACTCTCCCCTCCTTGATTTCTCACCCTCATCTTTTATTTCTTGAATGTGCCAGGGTGCCTGCCCCAGTGCACAGCCTTGGCCAAGGCTACCTCTGCTGCTGCTCCCATATGCTCCTCTCTTGCTCCCTCTGCCTAGTTTTAGCCTGTCTTCCCTTGGAGCTCACCCTACCAGCCACTTCCTCCCAGAAATGACACTCATTTTCCTTTTATACACATTCCAAATGTCATGTACCCCTCTGTTCAAACCGTTAACAGTGTTGAAAATTCAGTATTATTGATTCTTGGTTTATTAATTGTATGCTCCTGGTCCCAACCACTGCTAATTATAGACTGTTTGAGGGCAGGAACTGTGCCTGTTTTGCTCACCACTGTATCACCAAATGCCTGGCACATGTGGGTCCTTGTGATTGTTTACCGAAGTAACAAAGTGTGAGTTTCATTAGACCAAGCTAATCACAGAGTTCCTAGGGTAAGGAGATCCTGTCCAGGGGCTCTTTGCCCATGTATGCCAGGTCTCTAGACTTGGACCCCATAGCAGGCACTAAGTGAAATTTAGCTGTGCCAGTGCATGAATGCTCCAGAGCCAACTCTTCCTCCAAATCTTAATAAAAAGACTCTGTCAATATAGAGGAAGTTGTGATCTGAAGTGCTCCACTTCCTTTATGCTTAGTACATGGTGGCTTAGCCATATCTCAGACGTTGTCTCCAATCCAGGAGATGGGGGTTCCATAGGAGCTATTCAGAAAAGCCCCCACTCTGGAAAGTCAGACCAGCCCTGCTACAGAGGGGCTGGCTAACTCCCCCAGGAATTCTCTAGGCTGTACGTTGGCAGAGTCTGCTGAGGTAGCTCTAGAATTGGATGAGCTGGTCTTGCCTTTAGCTTGGGAAAGGAATGAATAAAATCCTTCATCCATAAGTCTTTCCAGAAGAATCTCAGACCCTACAGACAGCATAGTTTGGCACACAGAACATGGGTGCTCAATAGCAAAATAATGAATGACTGAATGAATAAATGAAGCCAACAATTTGATTCACTCACCTTTATGTCATTTCATAATCATCTGTTAAGCAACGATTATTAGGAGGAAGCCCTGTGCTAGACACTGGCATTAGAGAGATGAATAGGATGCACCCTGTTCCTTAAGACTTACTATTCTCACTGGGGAGACTTGGCTAAGTAAACCCAACTTGTCTAAGTTACAGCAGTCTGGGGCAAGTGCTCTGAGAGAGGAAACCCTTGACACTCGTAAGCCAAAACAAAGGGATGCATCAATGTGCTAGAGGGCTGTTCTAAAACATCATGAGTTTGGGGAAATCAGAACAATAGCATATGGGTAGTAGCATCTCTTAAACTCAAGGCTCAGCTGAGTTCTGTGAGCACATGACTAAGAAAAGGAGAAAACTCAATTTAGTTCCACGAGAACAAATGTGTGTGGGCAGAGACGTCATCCCTTGAGCTAAACAGTGAACAACCGCAAACATTTAGGGAGCCGTTATTACCAGCCAGACTCTGCTAACATGGGAAAACAAAGATAAACGAGGCATAATCCCTCGCTTCTGAAGAGCTTGCAGACCACTGGAGGAGACAGATGTGGAGACAGATAACTAATAATATTGATGCATCGGGGTAAGAGAGATTGTGAGGTTTGCGCAAAGTGTCATAAAGTGTTAACAGAATTTAGAGGAGAGAGAGAAACTCTCCCGGGAGCACACGCCAGAGAAGGTGCTCTGGCTGATGAAGGATGTGCTGAGGCTGATGTGGCAAAAAATGAGGAATGAGTTAGGACTTTCAGCTGCTCGCACAAACGTGGCACCGTTGGGAATGGAATATGAAGGGGAGCAGGAGGACGTTCACTTAGGGTGCTGATAACCCCAGGACCACTCTCCAGAATGTCTGAAATCAGAAGTCGTCTCTGATCCCAAGAACGTGGCATGAGGAGGCTGGGCTTTGGCGTTCTTTGACTGCTTATTTTTGCTATGGTATAAGCCAAATGGTTATTTTAGGGATAGTGGGATTGAGAAACTAGGGGATTGAGAGTTGAATTCAAGGTTTATGACCACTAAGGTCTAAACTTGGAGGCAGAAAACCTGTGGAAAACCTGTGGAATCCTGGCCCTGGCCTTGATCAGTTAACCTTTAGCAAGTTCCTTAAGTTCTCTTGGTTTCTTTGTCTATAAAATGGGAAAATCAATGTCTATCTTTGGGAATATTTTGAGGATTGACCAAGCTAGATCCATGAACTCAGCACAGGTTGGGAATGTGGTAAGTGGGCAGTTTCCTGCCTTCCTCTACTGGGGATGGAGTCACTGAATTAGCACCTGATAGAACGCATTGCATTAGACTCATGGAGCTAATCAGATTTAAGTGTTTTTGGAATCCAAGGCAGTTTCCTTTAATACAGTAAGTTTTTACCCTACCATTTGTTTCATGTGAGGAATAAAACAAATGCTTTTTTATCTTTAAAAGTCCAGTGATTTTAACTGTGTTGCCTTAACATGAAGTTGTCATTTCCACCATTTACCTGAAAGACTAAAGTAGGGTTAGGAACAATTCCATGAACTCAAACACGGAACTGTAGATCAAATGGTTTGATCCTAGGGACAAAGCTCTAGGAGATAAAAATTTGCCACTTGATCTCACTGGAGGGAAAAGGATGCTCCAACACAGCACATACATGACCTTAAGCAACTTCTTTCATTTCTCTGCATGTCAGTTTCTTCATATGCAAAAAGATCTAATGATAATCACAACCTCACAAAGTATTAATCCTTAAAAAAGGTAAATCCTTAAAAGGTATCAAATGGGACAATGTATATAATGCTCTTAGTACAGTGCCTGGCACATAGTTAGCTCTCGATAAAAGAAAGCTGTTGCCATTATGTTTATTATGAAATCGCATGTGTGAACCTTTTCAACATCTCTGCCTTCTTCTGTTCCCCTCCAAGGTGCCTCCACCCAGAATTCTAACACCATGGAGCCAGAGAAGCAGGTGGACAACACCGTGAAGATGGCCGGTGTGATCGCTGGCCTCCTCATGTCCATCATCATTCTCCTGGGCGTGATGCTCACCATCAAAAGGAGGTGAGTCTCTGCCACTGCCCTAAAGACTCTGCTGACCCCATGCTGACCTGCCATGTGGTCAGGTCACTGCTCTGTGGATCACTGTCCAGCAGGGATCTTCTGATTTGATTGTCATGGTCCTGAAATACTTGGGCCGATTGTGGCTCACCGTGTTGGTATCCAAAGGGTGTGTGCTACCTGCTCACCCTGAGATGGCTGGTCTCTAAGGGGCCAGTGGTCTCTATAGCTGGGCCACCTTGATGTGAACTGGGTTCTCTGTATCATGAAATGAGTCTTCCTGTAGTTGCCTGCTGTGCTGTGATCAGTCATGTCATTGAGGCAGCTGGGGAGCCCGTGGAACATCCATGAGCCCAGAGATGCAGTTGCAAGAAAGGAATGCTTTGTTCTGTTCACCTCCAAGCAGCCCTGATTTCCACTGGTCAAGTAGCAGCATCCCAAGCTGCCCTCTGCTTGAGATAAAAAGCCTACAGGGACGCTCCTATTCCAGGCTCCTTCCTACTCCATGTCCCCCCAAACCTTCCCAGCTGGGTTGTTGCTGCTTGTCACCTCTTAATATTCTGTCTCCCTGGGCACCTCCGGCCAACTCACACAGTTTTCTCCTACTGTGTATGTTTCTGCCAGTTGTGTTGCGCATGAAAGCAAGGGTACAGACTCCTCCCTTTTCCCAGAATTTACTCCACCAGCATCTCCTGGTTAGGAGATGTTCACAGGCTTGAGGATAACACAAGGGAATTACAAGGAGTGAAAGCAAATACAAAGAATGAATATCACCTATAGCTGACCTCCAGGTGCATTGGTTATTCCTCTAAACAAGAGTCCTGCTGACCTCCTCTCCTTACCCCTGCCTGCCACCATGTTACCAGGCCTACTTCCCACCTCCACGTCTTCTCAGTTCCAAAGCCAGGGCCCCAACCTTGGCTCTACCTCCCCACTCTCCAGTTTTCCAGAGCAAACAAAGCATTTACCCACATTATAATATGTGCTATTAATATAATGTGCTCTGCCCCCAGTGAAAAGAGCCTTCTACATTATTAACCAAACTAATATCTCAGCCTGAAGCTCTGGGTTTTGGTTACACACAGAGTTCAGGGCAACCCCAAGAACTAGGGCCAGGGACTTCCTTCTGTCTGAAGGATAAAAAATGCACATGAAACTTGCTCCCCACCAGAACAAAGGGACAGAATTCCCCCAAGACTAATTGCACCTTCTGCCTTAGGAACCACATGAATATAAATGCAGAAAATAAAATTTAAAAAAAGCAATGTCCCTATTTCCAGCCACCAGTGATTCAGAGAGAGATACCGGGGTTCCCACTACACATGCAGTTGGCCCTCTCTTAGCCACGTAGGCACCAGAATGTCCCTCTCTCTTTCTCTCATGATTCTGTTTTGAACCTGTTTTGAGCCTGTCCTTTCTCTTGCCAGGACAGCTTATGTTAGGACAGCCTTTCTTGACATCTTGTGTCTGATGGGATCACTCCTTGCCTCAAACTCTCAGCAGAATGGGTTAAGAGTTAAGGTTCTCATCCAGCTACTGATTTTCTGGTTGGAGGGATCTAGGGAGAAGAGAAGGTGCTGTGTTAATATTGGGGGTGAATAGTGCTCAGAGGATTAAGGACAGCACAGTGTTATCACATCACCGATGAAACGTAGCCATATAATATGTCTCAGTGACTAGGCAGCTGCTATTATATGAGGCAGGACACGAGTTTAGATTTCTCTGGGGACAGTAAGCATATTGCACGTGGAAGATCATTGACATGGGTATTAGAGGCAGAGGTGAGTTTGGGATTGTCTACCTGGAAAAAGTAACCAATTTAGTGGAATTGAATATCTCTTTAATAGGCCTGAAATTCTCTCATTCTTTGCCACTGATTTGTAAGTCAGATATACTCTTCCAATTTTGCTCTTTCTAAAGCCTGGCTTAACCCACGTCACCATCGTCTGTGAGCTTGTGAAGAAATTTCACTTCCTTCTCAGCAGCTATTTCTGAAATGTGTGACTTTGGGGGAGGGAGGAAAGGGCTTTATGTTTCCAGGGTGGGAGCAACTGGGAAGTGTGTCCTTGGTGTGGTTCTAACCCCCTCTGAGTGTCTGCCTCAACTCTCCTGTCTATTAGAACTGTCCGTCAGACCCAATCCACAGGCAGCGTCATATGAGCACCACCATCTGTCCCCAGGAGGCAAAACTCAGACATCATGGTGGTGGGATGGGAAGGCGCCGATCAGTGTTTACTTACACAGTATCTTTTGGAGAAAATAGGACACTTTGCCGACCTAGTTGATAGAAACAGTTTAGAGATGGGTGGAAAGAAGAGGAGAAAATGTGGATCAAGAGAAAAATTAAACACAGGCCTGCACCCTTTGCACTAACCTACGATGTCTTTCTGTGCCAAAGGACAGTGAAAGGTGTGGTGAAATCCTCTGTGCACCTTTTCTGAACTTAGTCCCGTATGTAAATATGGGTAAACTTCATTGATCAATTGAGTCTGTGACTAACTTACTCCTGGCCAGAATGCTGTCCACGTCTACCTAAAAGAAGTATTAAAATAAAAGAAACTCCCAAATAATAGGCTAATCACCACAGCTCAGGCTCTTAGTGTCAGCACCTCTTCAGCCTCCCATCATCGCCCAGCCTTCCTGGATCCAGGAGTTCTCAGAGGTCAAACACCTGCTATGCTCCATCCACTAGCTCGAACTTTCCTGGGTCCTCTCCCTACCCTCCATGTGCAGGGGCATAGGTGCTTTCAGTTTTTTTGATGTTGTTGTTGTTGTTGTTGTTGTTTCCTGCTCCTAATAAATTCCACTGACTCAAAGTCTCCCTGAAGCTACAGCTACAGATGTTTCTAGTAAACATTAGAAGTCCCCAGCTTCTCCCTCTGAGGAGTCTCCACGATTGGCCTTAGGGCTTCCTCCTCATTCTCCAAAGAGAGTCTTTCTCTTCCCATTAGTGTTTTCCTTTGTGACACAGAACTAAAAAGCAGGAAGAGAATGGGCTTGAGAGACAAAGGATGAAGGGGAGGGCTTCAAGAAAGAAGCTAAGTTAACTTAAATTCAGACAACTGGGGGGGGAGGGGAAGAGGGAGGAAAAAAGAGAAAGAAAGAGAGATCGACAAAAATATCAACAAGGCCCGAGGGATGTTTTGTTACTGTTGCTTGGTTTTGTTTTGTAACAGGGTAGGGGGTCTTGAGAAATGGAAGGCAGAAAGAGATATGAGATGTTGGAGGGTAATTCAAAAGGAATTCTCTTATAGTTTGCAAGAGATGCAAGTTAAAGTTCAGAATTCTTTTGTATCACCTTGGCTGTTTAGACTTGGATTCTTTGAATGTGGAACCATGCAGAATCGGGACTACATAAAGACATCCAGGGTTACACGAGCATTATACGAAGGGATCCTGGAGCCCTTCACTGATGGAGTTAGTTACTGGTGTGGTTTTAGCCATACTCGCTGTGAAATATCCATCCTTATGCTGTCACTAGATAATGGCTCTATCTTTTTCTCCCAGATCTATTGATCACATCTGCACCTTAGAATGTTCTAAAGTGGATGCCACATGCCATTATGTCACAAGACATACCTCCTTTTCATGAGGACCATGTTGAGTCCTGACATTGAGAGAGACCCTCATCACTGACTCAGCACTGCAGTCCTGGTCATCTTCATCCCTTGTGTCCTCTCCTTAGAATAGTTGGACATCCTCACCCACAAAACAATGGCAATCAAGGAGTTGCAAGGCCGCCTCTGTGGTTCCTCAGCTTAATACCACAGGGCACTGTGCGCCTTCAATGCAAATTAAGGTGGAAAGCTCAAGTTTTAGTACTTAAACCAGTATATCCTAATGGTTGAAGGTGATTACAAACCATTCACTTATGAGAAGGTCTCCACTTTAATGTTTGTGGGGTGTGGAATTATATGCATATGCCCACATGTGTCATATAGTTCTATTTTACACCTTGGGACATACTTCCTGGTGTCTGAGCATGGTCCCCCAAAGCTAAAGGTGTAGCCTGCACTTTTGCACAGGGTAATACCAGAGCCAGGTTATGCCGGATTCTTTGGCAGAGCTGCACCCCAGGACTTGTCTGGGTCCTACATTGACTTCATTCCCTTCTTACTTTGCAGATGAGAACTAGGCAACTTTTAGGGAGATATTTTCAAAATTGATACCATGCATGGTTCTAGCCACTAGGAATAACTGCCTATCTCCTCCCCTCCTCCTCCACCCTGCCTTTCCTGGTCCAGCCTAAACTTTCCACAAATCATGCCTTATCTGTCCAAATGGTAACTTTTCCAAGAGTATATCTGTAGTATCTTGAGTTTGAAAGATGAGTGTCTACTGTAAGATATAAAATATATGCATCTCTGGTTATGCATTGATCCTCTGTGATTTGTATCTGCCCTCCAATGGCTCCCAGCCTAATGGATGCAGACACCTTGTAGCTGTGGGCCAGGAATCAGAAAAACTGGATCCAAATTTTCACAGTCGTGTTTATTTGCTATTAATCTTAGAGAAGCAAGTTAACAAATCTCAGCCTTTGCTTTGTCATCTCTGAGATGTAGCCACTTTTAAGGAGCTATTCTGAAGATCAGATGAGCTAATTGTTGTAGTAGGTTTTGTTCCCTGGTCCTGCCTAAGGAATTACAATGCACAGTATCTACAGGGACATCCATCTCCACATGACCATCAATTGTACCAAGCCAGCTCCTCACCCACCAATAATATGGTAACAGCAGTGTTGCAATAAATACCTACACTGATCTAATTTGTTCATTTTCCATTTAAACTGCTGCCATACTCTGATTTTAATCCTCCTAATAATCATAGTAGGACATGCCTTTTGCTTTTTTGAGAAGAGGAAACTGAAGTTCAAAAAGGTTACATGAGTTGGCCATGGTCCCAGGCAGAGTTAAGATGCCAGCTGAGACTCTGACTCCAGAGCCCATGCTGATGACTTCTGTCTGCTCTATCTGTCCATGGAGACTGGCAGCAAACAAGCAAATCCTGGACTAGGGAACAGGTGCCCCAAGTTCAGGTCCCATTTTTCCTCTCTGGGGTTGTTTTCCCCAACTTCACGATATTCTTCCTTTGTGCATACACTTTCTCTGAGTGAAATGTCTTGACATTCTTCACCTACAAATTTCCTGGTCACCCTCAGCCTCAAGACCTTCCAAGTAGGACTCCCAAGTGTGACCTCCTCAATGAAGTCTTCCCACCGGCCCCCAACTCCAGACAGACCCAATGGCACTCCCCTGCGTGCAGCCACTGTGCCACATGCACAAGTCTTCATTTGTGGATTTGTCACTCTGCCCAGTGGTTGCAGTGTCGCTGGCCTTGAAGATGGAAATGGCCTACAAGGAATGAGTCTTCACTTCAGTCCTCTCTCACTAGAGCTCCGTTGCCCTGGATCATCTGTCCCTGGTCCTCTACCATGAGAATCCCTCAGGTGTTTCATAGTCAAAGTCAGAATCATTACCTACTCCCCAACCTGTTGCCAATCTTATGTCCCCATCTCACTGACAGGCACTAACTACTACCTCCCATCCAATTAGCCCAACAGATGGGATTCCAACACCCCAGATTCTTCTAAACCTGCATCTTTACATTCTCTTGGTCACATACTCTCTCTCTCTCCCCACCGACTCCTCTTCTCTGGGGCAGACCACTATGGCTCTGTTGCATAAGTTTCCTCACTGGCTTCCTGGCGTCATCACACCCCTCCAACCCACCCTCCACACTGTAGCCAGGGTAATGTTTCAAAAATAAAACTTGTACTCCCAAACCTGTCTAAAATCCTTCACTGTTTTCTCTCCCTTATAAGGATGGTTCATGGGGTGGGAGTAAGGGAAGAAGCACATGTCTGGGGAACTCTGTCAGGCTGTGCTGTCCCCCTATCCACAGCGGTCCTGGCAGGTCTCCTGACGTCTCACCCCCACTCCGATAGTTGTTCCTGTGAACTTTCTCCTTATTCAATGCCTATGTTCCCAAGCTTCATGTGACCAGATATTACCCATGTTTAAGGTCTATTTCAAGAGTCATCTTCTCCAGTAAATCCTTCCTGACCTCCACCTAGACAGTCTCTTCCCCAGCTGGATCCCGTCTGCAAGGATCCATGTTATGTTCTGCCTTATATTTGTCCTTTGTATTCGTATCGTATCCCCTCCACTGAACCATCAGCCATTTATTCTGATTCATCCTTATCTCAAATGTGCCTTGCAAATACCGGGAATTCCCTAAAAACGTGTTGAATGGGAAAGCCCAGTGAAATGAGAACAGATGGTGCCCAAGATCGACACTCTGTCTCTTGTGCAAGAGAGCGTCACTCAGAACACAGCCCCTGGTATCAACATGGAGCATCGATGGTGCACCAAGTCCCGTGGTAGCAGGGTGACAAGGCTGGAGGGCAGTACCTGAAAGACATGCCATGGCCTGAGCCTTTGGAGGACACATCGTCTAGTGAGGATGAAAGAAAAGCAAAAACAATGAGGCAATCAGAAAAGCTAACTACTGGATGAGCTAAAAGAGGCAGGGCATGTTACTAGGTTAGAGTGTGCTACAGATCAGAAAACTGAAACACATAGAGTTTAAGGAAATTGTCCAAAATCACACGGTTAATAAGTGGCAGAGCTGGGTGTCAAACTTGGGCAATGTGATAATGGAGTCCACACACTGAAACACCATCTAACCTGGGTTAACTATAAAACAGAACCTGCAGAGATGCTAAATTGTGTGGCATAATTTTGAGTGATTTGTTGAGGTGGGAAAACAGCCCTAACAAAATGTGTCATTTTCTCTTGTCTGCCCCATTCTAAACTGTTCCTGACTACACACTCTGAAAAGTGACCCTTTCTCCTTCTGTTTGCACTCATGTGAGCAGCCATTCAAACTGGAAACTTGGGAGTCCTCTTCAATATGCCCACATTTGATCACGTGTTGATTGTGTTTCTTAACCACCTTCCAATTCCCCACTTCTGCTCCATCCTCATGATCGCTATAAAGGGGCCCCCAATATCTCTTGTCTGGCCCTTGTTGCAGTAGCTTCCATGACCCCAATTGCTCTCCCGTCTGACTTTCTCCTCACCCTCCTGCCAGAATTATCCATTTGGAACAAACGTTTGGCTACTTGGCATCTTTGGTTTTTCCTGTGACATGTAGGATTGAGACCAAGTTCCTTGAGCTCTTTGGGACCCAGCCCTTTGAACCTGTTGACATTCCCACTTTGCTAACCCACCTGCCCAGTCCACAAATACAGTTCAATGTGCCTAAAATTACCTTCCCCCTCTTCCATGTGGCTTCGCTTCGACTTCACAGCTCTGGGCATCACAGATTCTGAGCCATCTTGCCTGTTTCCCTCCCCACCTCTACCCCCACGTATGACCCCACAGTTCCCTTTGTTACTACATCATACCATTTGTCACTCCAGAAGACAAAACAACATACTGGTTGTCAATACAGGCTCTTTAGGTCAGACTGCCTGGATTCTCACCCTGCCCATGCCGCTTAACAGCTCTGTGACTTTGGGCAAGTTGCTTAACCTCTCTGAGCCTCACTTTTCTCATCTGTCAAATGAGGATAATAATGTCTCATAGGGTTATCATTAGGATTAAATAAAATAGCTCACATAATGTACTTAGAACAGTACCTGGCACATAAATGATCTCTCACTGTTTAAGTGGTAGCTATTATTACACCTGTCTTATAATTTTTTTCTGGTGCTCTCATCAGTCATGTGGGCTGGATCAGGATCTTATTTGATTCCTATCTGTACTTGGAAGAGACAGGTATAGAGTTCACTCTTGAGAAGTTTTTACTGAATTAATGATGGAGAAATGGATGAATGGATGATGGATGGATTGCTGGATAGATGGATGGATGGATGAGTGGATGGATGGATAGATGGATGAGTGGATGGATGGATAGATGACAGAGTGAGTTTATGGGATAGACAGAAAGGTAGATGGATGGATGAATAGATGGATGGGTGGATGGGTAGATGGGTGGATGGGTAGATGGGTGGTTGGGTAGATAGGTGAATGACTGGTTTATGAGCTAGATGGATGGGTAGCTGGTCAAATGGGTGAGTACATAGGCAACTAACAACCTGTTAAACTTGATCCTGTTTAAATGGTATGGAACAAAGGAAAACTGTGCCCAAAGTCAATCTTGTCAACCAGTTGAAAAGAAGGTTCTGCGGTATGTGATTTATTAAGTTTCAGGTTATTGGTTTTTTTGTTGTTGTTTTGGGGGACTTTTTCCTAAGCACAGCTGTCTTCCTGCTCAGGATTTTTGGTTTGAGGCAATCTGTTACTTGCAATATCATTGTATCCTTGTAAATTTAGACCTTCAGTAAATCTTCAAGGCTTAGAAAAAGCACACAGGTAAACTGTTTGGTCACAGAGTAAAGACCTGTGACACTTGCCCTGGAAGACTTTGCAGTTTAATTGGGAAAAGATACTCAATTAATAGAAGTTTGTTGATCACCATCATCCTGGAGTTGCCTTGAAGCTAGGTCAAGAAAAACATTGGCTTTTGGTGACATCCAGGATAATTCAGAGAAACTACTTGGAAGAGGTGGTCTGTGGTTTGAAGGTGAGGAAGGAGGCATGTTTCCTTGAAGATATGGCTCAGGAAGGGTTGATTACTGCAGGTTGAGAGCAGAAAAACTAGAGGGTCCAGATGCTGAGTGTAACCTGATCCCAAGAGAAGGTAGCAGCTGACAGTGAAGAAATCCAGCCCAGGATGGAGGGCTTTGACCTAGTGAGGAACAAACTCTTAGAACCTCAGAATCTTCATCTAAAAGGCAAACAGGATGACTTTTTTTCCTTTGGGTGGATACCCAGTAGTGGCATTGAGGTATCTCCATACTACTTTCCATAGAGGTTGTACCAGTTTGCTGTTGGGCAGCAGGGCGGGAGGAGGAGGGGATGGGTAAATTCACACCTAATGTGGGTGATACGCACTGTCTGGGGATGGGCACATTTGTAGCTATGACTTGGATGGTGCAAAGGCAATATATTGTAACCTCAGCGTTTGTACCCCCATAATATTTCAAAATAAAAAAAATAAAAGGAGAATACTGATGTCTGCTCTGCAGGGTCATGGAGGGGATTAAAAGAGACAAGGCATGTGGCATCTCAATGCCTCAGCAAATGCTCAAGGTGCATCTGTTTTCTTCCTTCCTGGAAGGCAGTGCAGGCTAGCTTTAGAGCCATGCTGCTGTCAAATCCAGTTATTAGCTGTGTGGTCTTCGGCAAGTTACTTCACCTTCTTTGCCTCAGTTTCCTCATCTGTAAAATGGAAATGACAACAATGCCTACCTTTTAGGGCAATTGTGAGGAAAAAATGAATTTATGTAGAATAAGAGCCGAGAACAATGCCTGGCACATATGGGTGCTGCATAAGTATGTGCTCTTACTTTATTCCTATTTTTATTATCCCTAAAGAGGTGAACACTTTGTTCCTGACATCAGAGTGGGAAACAGTAAGCCTTACATCTGTGGGTGAGGTAGGGACACAAACCACCCTTTACTGAGCCCTGCTATCCTGCTATAGTCCGGGTCTTTAGGTTAATATAATGTAATATTAACTTAGATGACTGTAATATACATAAAATATTTTATATATTATATATCATATCTACTTTGAATCTAATTTAAGTCAATATAATCTAATGTTAATGTCCACAATGACTCTCGGAAATAGGTAATTATTATCTCTAAGCTTGAGATGAGGAAGCGGGGACTTGGGGATGTTTGGTGACTTGCTCAAGGCCATGCAGTTACTAACTAGTGGTACTGAAATGCTGTCTGAGCTGTCAGTCATCTGTGCCATCCACCTTGGTGCGTGGATCAGGAAATAGAGGCCCAAGGGGAGGAATTTACTTGCCCAAGATGTCACAGTGAGCAAGCGAAAGACCTGGGATTGGAATGCTGGCCTCGTGGTTCTCAGCCCGGTGTTCTTGACACTATGGAGAACTCAGGTGTCTGTTAGTCTTCTTCAAATGGGTAACGAGCTTTCTAGACCAACCGGCAAGGAGGTAGAGGAATGGTATCTTTATGGTGCCAACCCATGTGGCTGGCGAAGGGGATTTGGTAACTTTCTGTGGGATTTTCCAGTCCCTATCCATCATGGATCCCAGTTCTTCACCCTCTTTCATCCTCTAGGGCCGCTGTTCTTTCAGTCTAGGATATTGAACAGTTTTCTGCATGGGCAGATCTTGCTGCACGGTGGCTCCTTGTCCCCCCCTCAGCCTCCTAAAGAGGTGCAGGGCTTTCCTTCTGCCAGCTTCTTACCTCTCAGTGTTGCTTTCCTAGTGGGGCTACAGTGTTGGGCTTTGTCAACAGATAAGAGAAAGCCTAGAGACAGCCCTGTCTTGGGGGCTTTGGCAACTTCCTACTTGAGAAAGGGAAATTTGGGGCTCTAAAAACATGCCCCCTGACATGGTTATAAAGATCATATCTTCCTGGCCCAAGCAAACAAGACAGTGGTTCCAATTAATCCAATAATTCAAGAAAGAAGGAAATAATTCTTGCCTACTTAGATGGATATTGGGAGACTTGAATCATCCAACAATTTTTCTCAATCCACAAATGTATCACTTATTGTCAGTGTAGCTAAATCTGATATGAAATAGAAAACATTCCCCTTTATTTTCTTGCAACACAAGAAAAGTTCTAGCAAAGAGAATATCATGAACTTATTTGAGTTTTTTGATTGCTCAGAAGCCAAGAGCTAGGAGGGACATTAGAAAGAGATTGAAGGCAATGATGTTTTCAAGCTCTCTTTTGGAGAGTGGAATTCTTAGCCATGTGAAATCTTAGGTGAAACTCCAATTTATAAAATAGGTAAAGATGGAGATGCTTGGCTTTGGCAGATGGTGGGGGACCAGCACTCCCACCTGCTCTGTACCCTCCTTCTTCATTACAATGTGGCTGCTCTGCGGAACCTCCAGGCTTCTGGGAAAATAGTTTGAAAACTACGAATCTAGTTCAGCCTACCTTAGGAACAGGTGCAGAAATGAAGGCACAGAGAATTTATTCAAGGTAGAGTCTGTTCAAGTCGAAGGTTGGAACTCCCTTTTAGTACACTGCTCTTTCATGATAAGGTTGAGTTTTTTCTGGTTTTCCTGTATACCGCTGTGTAACAAACTACCCCCAAAATCTAATGGTTTAAAGAAGAGCAACTACTTATTTTGCCCATGAGTCTTCACTTTAGGCAGGGCTTAAAGGGAACGATTTGTTTCTGTTCCGTGATGTTCAGGGTCTCAGCTGGGACGAGTTGGTTGACTGGGACTAGAATGTTGGGGACATTCGTTTCTCTTCATGCAGTCTCAGGGCCTTTCCATGTGATCTCTGCAGTGTGAGGGCCTCAGGAAAACGGGCCTTCTTACGTGGAAGCTCATGGTTCCGAGACAGAGCTCTGGACAGAGCTGTGAGGCTTCTTTTCTACCTAGTTTAGAAAGTCTCGGAATGTAAGGCCTGCCACATTCGAATGGTCACACAGGTCTAGCCCTGATTCAGTGTGGGGAGGACCCTGCACAAGGACTTGCCTATTGGGAAGTGGGGGACCCTGGGAGCCTTCTCGGGTGCTTCTACAGGATTTCCTTGCGTTGGGCATGACCTTGCTGAATAGATTATGAGGTGATTTCACTTGAACTAAAGAAGACAGAAGGAGTAATTGTGGTGTTGCTTAGATCATGGGAACACTGTCATGTGCAGGAGCCACATGTGTCCTCGACTGGTCCTGGGAGGCCACAGAAAGCTGATCCAAGACCAAAAAAAAAAAAAAACCCATAATTATAAAGAAGCTGGTTTTGGTTGACCACAAAGAACTGTCCAACAATGAAAACAGTCAACTTGAAACTTGGCTTCCTCTGTGCGAAGTAATGAGTTTCCCTATCACAGGAGAGGTTTCTCTCATTTCTTCTACCACTCAAAATATCTGATTCTCCATGAAGACAATTAGTGGAGGAACTTGCATCTGCTTGAGCTTAGGGATGCTAAAATAATATATGCATTTCTAAGAATCAAGATTTCATAAAAATCTAATTCTTGTTTGTTTGTCTTTTCTTTTTCCCCCTTTTTGGACATTTTCTTCATCTGACTGCCCATCAATATATAGAAGAAATGCTTATTCCTACTCCTATTACTTGTAAGTATCGAGCCGGTGTTAACTTTGCTTCGTGCCCTGTAAGGGAACCTGTAGCATGCATTTCCTGCACAGCCGAGTGTCTGTTGGTTTCTCATATTCACTTCTGTCTAAGTCGTCTGTAGCCCTGGTTTTTGTTTTACGTAGATGTGTTCCATTTGAAAATGCACTGTCTTTGTTCAAGTCTGTTATGTTTCTGCCATCTTAGACTTTTCCCCCCTATTTTTGGATATATGAAGGGCTTTTTCTCCTTTGGGAGTATAATTTTCTAGTTAGGAATAACTGAATTCCAGCGAGAGGGGGACTCAATCCTCCTGCAGGACTTGCATACATAAGACAGATCTCAGCAACTTCTGAGTTCCCTTGTGTCTTCTTAAGGAACGGGTAGCCCTGGGGGCTCAAAGGTTAGAAAGGGATTCATTGGCATTTATGGTATTTCAGAAAGTCTACAGGGTATCTTGACTTTATCTAGAACCAGCCTCATAGGTGACAGAAACATCCAACGTCTTTGCTTTGGGCTGAGATTATCTGTTTGGTGTTTAGCATTAGTTATCTCATGTTATCAGTGCATTTTGTTGGGAATTATAGATGTCTGCTTTCCTATCATTTTTTTTTTTGCACTTGTTAAATAAAGGTGATTTTTTAATTAATAAAACAGAGATTCTTACAACATGAGAGTAAAGGATAAAAACTCTGTACAATAGATCTTTGGTGATTAAGAAAGTTAGAAAACCACTGAATTAGTTCTGCATTCCCAATACGCATTTTCTATCTTTGGAAATTGAGGTCCCTAGAGGTATGTGAACTCATCACACATTCAGCTAGCAAAAGAGTGAGATTAAAACTCAGAATGCCTGGATCCTGGTAAGATGTATTGCCCAACACTCCATGTCTTCCCTCACCCCTGGCAAACCCAGCTTTATGAGAGAAGCCATGCCTATCAGCAGTGACCTGCTGAAGCCTTCACAGGTGAAGATGAAGCCAGCAAAAAGCTGCCTCATCCCTTCTGCTCAGTATCGGATCTGCAGGTCTGTAGGGCTGGTATCACCAACCTCATGTTATGTAAGAACAAGTGGACCCCCATCACCACCAATGCAGGAAGTACCAGAGAACTTACTTCATTTGTTTATTTACTTATTCCACAGACATACATGGAACATGTACATTAGGTTCCAGACAGTGTGGATGGAGAAATGACCAGGACTTTCAGCCTCACCCTCACAGTGTGCTCAAGCCTGAGAGACTAGCATAAAATCAAACAATTGAAACGCCACCTGAGAGGTGCCAATACATATTGTGGCATAGGAACACTTAGTGGAGTGGCTAATTTTTAATTTGGCAGGGGATAGTTGTTAGAGTATTTAGAGATTCCTTCAGCCAATACTGAAAAAAATAAAATTTCTGATTAGAGGAAACAGCATCTGCAAAGGCATGAAGGTATGAGACAATATGGTGTGTCATTGCTGTGGTGGAGAGAATGAGTCTGTCAAGTCAGGCAGCTCTGGACCCAGGTCCTGCTGCTCACTCACCAGTTATGAGCCTTGAGCAAATTTTCTAAACTGTTTGAGTCCCCTT
Source organism: Eulemur rufifrons (assembly GCF_041146395.1). Lineage (NCBI taxonomy): Eukaryota > Metazoa > Chordata > Mammalia > Primates > Lemuridae > Eulemur > Eulemur rufifrons. The sequence continues at coordinate 17,303,084 of NC_091002.1, forward strand.
TTTCTTAACTCTAAAATGAGAGTAATAGTACCTAACTCGTAGAGTTACCATGAAGAAGAGATGAGAAGATTTTGTGCCTGGTACAAAGTTGGCACTCATGAAATGTTAGTTTACTTTCTTTCCCGTTTCAGAAACCACAGGGGTCATGGCAGTAATGGTGGCCCCTGGGAGCCCATCTGTCTTCCAGGGGTTCTTATGGCATCAGTGTTCCACAGTGGGTGACCCATCACAACCTCTGTGCACCTCACCCCTCTGTCCGTTAGCCAATGTATGTAACATTGCCTTCGGGTGCCCACTGTATACCATGCAGTCTTCTGGGTGCTGTGGTGGAATCACAGATGAACCGTGTGGATGTGCAGAAGACAGATGTGGAAATGCTTGTCATTCCAGGTGCAATGATAAGCAGTCGGTGCAGAGATGACGTTTTATGCCATGGCCCTAGAGTGTGCAACTCATGCTGGCATTGTGATGCAGAAGCATCTGGCTGGGACACAGGGTTCCCATAATAATATTCATAATTTTATATTCACCAACTCCGAAGCAGCAAGTGTATGTCACTGTAATAGTCTGTCTTCTATAGAGAAGCCTTAGGTAGTTAGATTTTCTCTTAAGCACCATCTCCCTATCCCCAACCTCCTCCAAGCACTTGTGAGAGAAGATGAGGCATCTCCCAGAATGATAAGGCACTGAATAGGTAAGGTGTGTCTAACATCTGGACAAGAGGGGAGAAGGGAACCATCACCACATGCCAAGTACCTTGTACATACTTAGTTCACTAAGTCCTCGTAATAGCCTAGTCTGGTAGGTACCATTATCCATACTTAATAAAAGAGAAATTGCTCAGAGAAGGTAAATCATTCTCCCAAATCCACCCAGATACAGATGGGAGGGAGAATGGATTATCTTGGAAATAGAGAGATCTGCGGAGGGAGAGAATGGTTTGGAGCAAAGAGGATGAGTATGACTCTGAATATATTGGGCTGAGAATGCTGGTGGAGCTCCCAAGCAAAAGTGTCCCGTGGAAACTTGGAAATGCAGAGGTAGAGTTTGGGTGGGAGGTGGATATTTGGGGACTTTATCTGAGAGGTGGCAGATGAGAATATGGGGTAGATGAAATTAGGCCTGGAGAAAGAATACAAGAACAGAGGGCTAAGGGCTGAGGCCCAGGAACTGACCAAGGTTAAAGATTCAGAGGAGGAGAAACAGACAGATGGGAAGGAGGAAACCATCAGAACCAAGAGGTTAGGGCCATGGCAGGAGGAGGAGTTGGTTGGCCATAGCAGATGCTGCAGAAGATGGAGGTGGAGAGCATGGGTATGACCTTGACCTTGGCCATCAGAAGTCACTTGTTCAGGTTTTGAGGTAGGGTAGGGGAGGAAGCCAGCCTGCCTGGGGGCTGTAAGAAGGATCACCTTAACTATGGGCTGTAAAACAGAGGAGAAACATGATGTTGACCACTTGGGAGACCAGAAAGTCCCAGGCAGAGGTATAGTTAAAATGGAGGAGCCCAGGCAGAAGGAAGAGAGAGGGTGATGATGCTGGATGTGGGGTGGCGTGGACGGGAAAGTCTGGGGGCAAGGGGACAGGAAGCTGCCTAGGAAGGAGGCAAGGACAAGTCTTGTGAGACCACAGGATTGAGAGAGGGGCATGGAAATGGAGAAGAGAGAACAAAAGGAACTACGGCCTCCAAGTGCTAGTATAGGCTCCGCGTGGGAGCCCTGAGCCCTCGCTGCCCAGCGTGGGTACCATGAACCTGCAGCATTGGCATCACCCGGGAGCTTGCTGGAGACGCAGCATCCAGGGCCCCAGCCCAGACCTCCTGAATTAGAACCTGCAGCGTAACAAGATCCCCGGTGATTCATGTGCATGTTATGGTTTGAGAAGCACTGACTTAACCAGAGTCTCAGTTGTCTCTTCTGTAAAATAGGAAAAATAATACCCTCCTCACAGGGGTTGGGAACCCTCTGGTCCCTCCAAAAGGCCCAAAATCTTCCATGAAAGAAAAAGCCTTCAACACACTTTAAAAAAAAAAAAAAAAAAATCAGGCCCACAGGTCCCAGGTTGCTAATCCTTGCCCTACACTTTCGAGAGTAGGGAGAGGATGAAGCTCAAGATTCACCCTGCTTTACTGAGCTCCTACTAGGTGCTGCATCCTGTGCTTGGTTTTCAGACATAAAGGTGAGTAAGGTATACCCTGTACAAGCCTACGAAAGGACAGAAATTATCAGTTGGTCCCTACTATGTGTCAGACTCACCTAGTGCTTGTAACATGTCCTGCAAGGTATGTTACTGTGTTGATTTTATTTAGATGTTAATACTGAAATTTGAAGACTTGTCTATATCCTACAGCCAGGATGCAGCAAGGCTAAGTTTGAGCCCTACTCGTACTTCTCCCCAAGCTCTGTTCTTCAAGGGGCAGAGCGACTCCTGCCACGCAGAGCTTGCAGAGCCTGGCCAGGTCGCAGGAGATCCAGCCTCCAAATGCAAGTCTGTCTGCCTGTAGAGCCTCATTTCTGTGTACAGCCGTCAGGGCCTTGCTAGGGAGAAGACGTGGTAGCTATTCTGGGGCAGCAGGAGGCTCTTGGGGCAATCCTGTCTCTGCTGTCCTGGGGATTGGCCACGTGGTGTGGCTGTCTCCCAGGCAGCGCTGTGCACAGGTAACATGCTAAGGGGGAATCAGAGCTGAGGGCCCTGGGCTGCTGCAGCAGAGGAATCCACAAGGTTGGAGCGAGAGGTGGTCAAAAGAGTTCCAATGACTGGGATTAATAATGGCCCAGTAAAAGTCGAGCTACCCATAAAAGGATTTGGGGACCTTGGGACACAGGAGAGTTTAGCATAGGGCCCTGCATCATCTCTCCAGGATACACACACACACAAATGACAACAGCATGGGTTTTGGTGTCAGACCTACATCACAATTCTAGGTCTGCCTCTCCCGTCAGATTTTCACCTTGAACAATCATGGAACCACTCTGAGCCTCTGTTTCTTCATCTGCAAAACAGTGTTAACAACAGTGACTTCCCAGTGTTTTGGTGAGGGGTGATGAGAGAATGTGTATACAGAGTGGCTGGCACATAGTAGGTGTTTTACAAATAGCAAATACTATTCCTCACATTCTAAGCTGACAAAAATGCTTCTCTAGAATTCCTTTTTGCCTTTCTATAGTAAAGCAACACCCAACAAGTGCAATTGTTCAATGTTTGCCTTTTAAAAGGATATTAAGAGTTGGCATGTGTCCACAGGTTAATTTACCTCAAGGTGTGTGATGGGCACAGTAATTGTTTTGAACAGAGACATTTTAGTGTAGTAGTTCTTTAAAAAGCACTAAGATGTTTACCAACCGTTCTGGCTGAGAGAGCACTTAACTATTTCACTTAGAGTTGGGCAAATACCTTGTGCAATGTCTCAGAGACAGAAAACTCTGACCCGGCTGGTTCCTGTCTGCAGATACTCTGTGGGACTCTTGGGCTTTTGCTGTCTTCCTCCTCTCTCTCCTACCATTTCAGTATATTCAAATTCTCCCTCATTCTTCAAGATCCAGAACAAATGTTGCCTCCTACAGGAAGTCTTTCCTGATTCTCCCCATCTGTGGAAAGGGCCTCTTCCTCTGAACTGCAGTCACTTTGTAACATGGGCAGGGACAAATGTGTCTTAAGGATATTTCTTGTTCATTAAGGTGCTCTCTGTGGTACCCCTAACCTATACAGTGAACCCCGGTAAATGCCTATGGAGTGAGTGAAGAACAAGACGAAATTAAAAGACATAACAGCTAAAGTCAACAGGAAGATGGTCTGTTCTTAAAAAGAAAAAATAATGGCATTGAGTTTTAGATAACTCCAAACCAGACCCTGTACCTTGCTTGCTTTCGTAGCTTTAAAACAACGTTTTCTCCTATTTTTGCACCTGTGTGACCTGGACAAGCCATTTAACTTTTCCTGAGTCTCAGTTTCCTAATATGTAAAACAGAGATTAAAAAATGCAAAACGGACACAAGTCTCACAAGAGTGAATGGACGTAAGGTTTGTCAAATGCGCATCACGCAGTAGGGCCTCAGCCAAAGCGAGAGGCTGCTTCCCTTCCCCAAATGCAGATGCCTTTTCACATCATCGGCTGCTTCAAGTCTGATGTCGTTGCCTCAATATAGCTAAAGAGGCATTTTAAAATGATTATATCAAGAGATACTCAAAAAGTATTTAATGTAATTTATCAGCCACTTCGAATAAAAATGAAGGAAAAATAGGAATAGGAGAAAGCCATTTAAAGATGATAAATGCCAATTACCAAAAGCTGACAGCAAACATGTTGGCAGGTGAAGATCTAAGACATTACCGTGCAGTCAAGACAAAGGTGGTAACTGTCGGGGCTGCTGTTCAGCCAGCAGGAGGACCTTGGTGAGAATTCAGATTCTTGGGCTCCACCCCCAGATCTGCTCAGTCTCTTTGGAAGCACGGCCTGGGAACCTGCATTTTAACAAGCATCTTCAATTATTATTTGAAGGGTTCCTGACACCCTCCCCTCACTCTGATGTAACTGTCCCTTTCACAGTGTTTGTCTCTGCAGGACCTTCTTCCTGGAATGCCCATGCCCCTCTGTGCCTGGAAAATTATGTTATCTTTCAAAAGAGAGTACATGATTCTCTCTTGCTTTGGTAGCCTTCCATTCCTACTGACCATATCCGTAGTACTGGGCTCATGTTTTTACTGCTGAATTCATCTTTTGTGCCTTCACTCATTGCCTCATTCATTCATGAACCTTCCCCGGTTATACTGCCCTTAGCATGTTTGCATGTCTAGCTCTTTGTAGACAAGGATGGTGTTTCACTCATCTTTCATTTCCCAGTGACTAGCTCGGTGCCCAAAACAATAGGCATGATAAGATTGTGTTGATTAGATGTGTGTATGTGTGGGATTAGTACTCCTCCAATTTTTTTTTTCTCTCTCATTGAGTTATATTATTCCCTTCTCTAGAAGCTAGTTAATATCCATTTTCATTTATTTTGGCATGAGGTGATGGTGGTGCTTTCAGATCACCTATTTTGTAGTTTCATATTGGTTTTAGGTTTAGAAATGTTGCATTTGTACTTACATGTCACAACTACAAATGCATAAAATTAGTGAATGCTGTCACAACATGATAGATACAAAATGCACTGGCTAGATCATGTGGACAAATAGCTTTGGACGGGGGTTGTTACTCAATGGAGGCTTTGTTGCTTACTCCATTGCACTGGAGTCTAAGCACATCTGTCATGAATGCCAGAGTAAATCTGTAACTCAGGGCCTCTATCACCTTAATCAGGGAAAATACAAATGAGTGTTTCCCCTCCAAAGATAGCAAAAGATATTTATACTTCAGTTGTAAGTGCATACCTAAGTGTAAGTTTTAATCCCAGCCATTTATTAGTGATGACTTGAGGCCTTGAAACGTCTGTCTGTGGTTCTAAATGCTTCTACTCTGTAAACACCTTTGGACTTCATAAAGAAGCTAAACAGGGGTGTGGGGGATTCTCTGCTGACCAAGAGAGGTGCCTACTGAAGTGTGGTTAGGAAGAAAATTCCCGTAGAAGACGCTGGGATGTGCTACTCAGATCCCCCTACAAGAATGAAGGACTTGCTCCCCCAGTTGCTGGCACTGCCCTTTGGGACTGGCTTTTTGGAGTTGCCTTACTCAAGGTCATCCAATAGCTGGTCAACACAGGGTGTCACAGTCACCCCAGCTTCAGAGCTTCCTGTGTGCTTGGCTTCAGCCACCACTGCAGCTACAGCATCACTCAGCTTTCCCTTCTGCCCACCCTTTCTCTTCCCCTCCCTCCCTTCCCCTACCCTCCCCCTCCCCCTTCCCCTGCCCTCCCCCTCCCCCCCTCCCCTGCCCTCCGCCTCCCCTCCCAGTCCCTTCTTTCTGCAGCTGAGACTTCCCGAAATACATCTCCTGCATGTCAATTTCTTTCTCAGAGTCTGGTTTTCAGGGAGCCTAACCTGTGGCACTCCCATTGGCTTTTCCTCAATTTGGCCACTGTAGACTAGTGGGCTTGAGTATGTTGTGTTTCCCTCCCCCGAAACGCACTCTTCATTGCCTATGGACACTTTGCATACCCGCTAATTGGGGTTATTACTTTGTTACCTGTTGATGGGTACACTCTAAAAAGTTCTTCCTTGGGCAATCATTCATTCATTCGTAGGCATTTGCTGCTCCCCTGTGTTTGTGCTGGGCACAAGGGACACAGCGATCTTTACACATAGCTCCTGCCTGGGGGAGCTGCAGTACATCACAGAGAAGACTTGTAGTAACACCCTGAACAAGGATCAGAAGTGCCCAGCCACTGTTCCCCTTAGTCATGTGTCTCCAGGGCAGGAGTGGGTTTACTTCTGAAAGCACAGCCTTCAGCAAGCATCTCCCAAATGGGAAAGACTCTTGCAGCTAAGGCTGCAGCAAAGATAGGATCCTAAGATGAACAAACTGGAAAATGTCTTTCTAAGTGGTTCAGCATAGTGCTTTTAATGGAAGGAAGTGCGTTAGTTAAGTCCTGCAATGTTGGTGATAATGGTAATGATTGCATCTTGTTTGTACATAGAGCTTTATCTCTTCCAAAGTGCTTTTCCACTTATTACCTAGTTGTCTGGTAAAGCTCGAGGGTGTTTCATAAGACATCGTTAGATAGATGACTGTGCCAAGCAGCAAAAGCCCTGAGCATTCTGGCTCCACAGTTTTAGATAAGTCTCTTAATTCCATCCCAACTTCAGTTTCTCATCTGTAAAATGGGAGTCATAACATCTACATTTTAGAACAGCCCTGATGTTTAAATGACATATTCTTTCATTCACAAGCATTCACTTAGCAATTTCTTTGTGCTAAGCACTGAGCTAGGTGTTGAGTATTGAGTAAGAAATATTCTTCTCTCAAGGAGTGCACAGCTTAAAAGGTACTTGGACATGTTAAGAAAAACTTATAAAATAATGTTATAAATGCGTGAAAGAGGAGCAGCGAAGATAAAACAAAGGGAAGGAAGTCACTGATTCTGCTTTGAAGAAAGATGCCATGACATAAAGGGCCAAAAAGTTCCTGGTATAAAGAAGATGCAAGATGTTTTCTTCAAGAAATGACACAACCACTCACTTTTCTCCTTGACCTCACTATCTTGAAAACTGCCCTCTACAAACACACTTTTTTTTTCATAATTAGTTGGGTGATATGCTAAGAAAAAAACTTGAAAGGGAAAAGAAGAGGAAGAAAGGAATGGAGTCGAGAAGGAAAGAAAAGAGCCAGGAGGAAATGTGAATCCTCATTCCACTACTTAGCAGCTGTGAATTCTAAACCCTCTGAGTGTCAGTTTTCTCATCTGTAAAATGGGAATGATAGTGTTTGACTCATGGGATAATCTTAAGAAATTATGTAATACAGTATATGCACCAAGGGAAATTGTTTTTATTCATGATAGGGTAGAGATGAGCTAAAACAAAGCAGTGGTTGCTTATGTCAGAGAGAGAGAGAGAGAGAGAGAGAGGGAGGTATCAATTATAACCACCAGATATAGTTAAATGGAAGAATTTGTCAGATAGCATGAAGTAGGGTGATTATAGATGGTGGTTTCTAAACTTTACAGATTTTCCCCTCTGAGCAGTTGGATGGGACACCCCTCATCCTAGCACCCACCCATGGTGATATCAGCAAGAGAGATCAGAGACAATGAATGATGCTGGCCAGAACCTCAGAGTAGACAATATCGTTTTTATACAAGACCAGCGGGCAGAAATAGGGCTGGGGTTAACAGTGAGGAGCAGGGAGACAATGGCTATTTCCAAGTATAGGGGCTTACGGCCGGCCTTGTCCTTTATGATGTGGCTGCCAACACCTTCCCTTAAGAAGTCAAGGTTCTCAGAATGCGAGAGGGGCCACTACAGTCTGGGTGGTCCTATTGGAAACATCTCCTCCTTCCTGGGAACAGAGCTTAGAGGAGTTGGTGGTATTTTGGGGAGGGCAGGCACGTAAGGGAGGGGACCAGAAGCCACAATCTATAAAGGTCAGAGAACTGATTTAACTGGTTTGGGGTAGTGCCTAGACACATGATTGTCCTCCAGGTTACTCTAATCTGAAACCGTGGCTGGGAAACATCCATCTGGGAGAACCTGAGGGCATTTGGAAGAGCAGCATGAAGCCTTGTTCTAACCATTTAGCCCAGAACCTTAGTTGAGAATTTGGTCCCACAGAATCATCAGATAGACACGGCTTTAACTACGACGATGGAACCTGAGTTTGGAGGGCAAAGTCCACAGAAGACAAGACGCTATTTGATGGCACCATTTCCTTTCTTAGATCTTGAGGCAGACGGTCCTTATGCTCTACATAAATGTATAGCGATCATTTAATGAAGGACTAAAATGCCCCAGGTACATGTTTAAATAGTATTTAATTTATGGCAACAATCACTATTCATGGTGGTTTTGGTGCCACTCCTGGAGCAAAGACCCCTCAGCCTTGGTTACAGAGAAACCCTTGCTCAGAAGCCTCGCTTAGCACCGGAGCCTCCGGAGCCTGACACGTCTGCTGATGAAATCTCCTTTTTAACAGGATAAAAGAACACTGGTTGAGCTGATTTCTAGAGCAGTTTTTTATTCCAAGGGCTTTCAACCACTGTGCAGAACATTCTAAGAGGGAGGGAATTGGTAGGCATATTACAACTACCCACATTTTTTAAGTGGAAGAATGGGAAGATTAGTGTGGTCAAAACCCTGTTTTTAATGGGAGACTTGATTTTTATAAAAAGCTAAATATGGTTTTATTAAGGCTATAAACCAAATTGAGCCTCAAGACTAAAGAAGGCTTGTTTTGTCTTGGAAAACATCTTAGCACCAATGCACTTCTACAGAAATGGAGAAAAGCTAAGAGAGTCTTTACATTTTATTTTATTCTTCCTTTCCGATGTCAATTATGATTTGGGTATCCACTCAATGAGAAGAGAACTTTTGGTGAAAAATATAAGCTCAGTTCTAGTTGAGATGGAATTTCATACTATTCTTTTTTCTTATCCTTTGCTTTATACAGTAAAACTACCATGAAAGTGTAAGATCTAAGGTTTTTCCAGGAGATTTGTGGCTGATTCAAAGTGTACACACTGCCTATATTGCTGTGATGTGTTTTCCACCCATCTAGGCAGGGGGCAATTTGCTCAATAAATTATACTTCCGTAATCTCATCTCCCATTCCTGAAGGGTATAAAACCGTGCTTTTGCCTTAGCCTTGAATGGTGAAGAAAACAATACCCCACGCCGGGAAGCAGCATTGTAGCTGCACGGACTGGACTTAGGTTTTAACCCTGGACTTTGCCGTGTTCTAACCTAACTCCTCTGAGCCTCTGTTTTCTCATTTGTATATTGAGGACAGTAATACCAAAATTTGGAGAGTTGCTGTGGGGACTTGCCAGGACAACATAAGATAATATGATACATGTACAACATCTGATTCTACATCTGGTACATAGTAGGTGCTCAGTACATTGTAGTCATTATTATTATCACATTTTATGATTTATATTAGTATGTATATCTCTGTTTTGCATTTTACCAAGTACTTTCACATAGGTATCTCATGAAATCATTGACTCACTCTGATGAGGAAATATCATTTTAAATTGAAGGTTCACCAAACTGACCAGGGGCACAGGCTATATGAAGAAAGAAACCCATGGAACTAGTAACCCAGTGACTAGTGTTGTGTTCTTATCATGAACTGGGAGGTAGGTGTGTCAAGGATTCTGAAAGAGGCCACTTATTTTACATGGCAGCAAAGCTGATAGGAACTGCAGCCTCTGCCCCAGGGAACAGCATTTTACAGGTGTGAGTCCAGGAGGAATATGCAATGAAAGGGTCCAAAGGTGGCCCTTGCCTGAAAGTGTATAAGCATTGCTACAAATTACAATAGGAAAAACCAAATTAAAAAACCTGTTCCAACCACTTTATTCCTTTAAATACATTCACTGTACAAACGGGGCAAGAATAAAACAGAGGCAAGATCATTCATTGTTTTACAATTTGTATGAAATTTATAATCTGCACTGGAGAAATAGGACAAAGATTAAAAAGAGGATAGGGTTGGGGTTGTTTTTAATTGTTGTTTTCTAAACTGCCCTTTTAAGTCCCACTTTTAACTTCATTGAGTAACTTTTCATCTCTTAACATGTAGTTTATAATGTCTTATATAAAGAGTTGTGCCTTGGAGAGGATTTTATTCAAATTCTTCTATAGCAAACATACAGAAAAAAACCTGTATTTAAAAAGCATAGCTAGATGATTATCCCTGAGGCTAGGGCTTGACATCTTAACTATCACAGAGGAAGATGCCAACGGGAGCCTAAAGAACTTCCCAACAGTGCTTATTTAACAATGGAACAGGTTGAATGTGAGGTAGTGAGCCTCCTGTCACAGGAGAATGGACCACCTCCTTTTGAGAATGGCACAAGGGAAGTCAGGCATCCCTAAGAGTTGCTCCCTGTGTTGACTACAACATCTCCCCCTAACCCCCCATGGCATTATAAGCAGGACCAGTTCCTGGGTCTCCCCAGTCCTCTAAGATACTTGACCTACAGACACAAAGAGCTTGAAGCAGTAGACAGAAATAGTATCCCTGAAAAAACAAACACAGACCAGACTTATCTTTCCATCAGCTGCAGTTTATGATTGCCCATTAAATTCAATTGCTTTCTTTAGGAGGCTGGTGTTGGGACCCGTCATCTCTAACCCAGTGCCATCCATTCTAGCTTTCCCCAGGAGTGCAGACAGACCAGCCGCCTTCCTAGTGTACACTAATTAATTTATCTCATGCTTGTGATTTTACGGCGCTTAAGTGCTGGAGCATTTCTGTTTATTCTTCTCCCTGCAAAGCACCTCACGTTGCATAAAGACCATGAATCTCCATTGCAAATGCCGTCTGCCTCTGTTTTCCAGCCCACCGGCTGCCTGTTGTCTTGCTGGCACTGCCTCTTACAGCCAAAGTAACACATCCATTAATTTATCCTTAATGACATTTTGACATTCCAATCAGTTCATCAGATGTTCCTTTTGCAAGACTTCTCCCGCACGGCTGGGCCAGGGTGCCAGGCCACTCTTGATGCATAATGCATGAGATCAGCACTCTGCTCAGTACCCTTTGACAGACAGATGCGTCTGCTACTGAAAGACCGCAAGTTCCTGGTAGCCCTGGCTCCTGGAATGATCCGCGCTGATGCCTTCAGAGTCATTTTCTTCTGCGCTTCCAGCTTGCTCTCCTTGGGAGAAGCTGGTCAGTGCAAGGAGAGGGACCTGGGCTTGGAAACAGGCATGAAACAGTGCTAATTGGGGCTGCAGGGAAGTAAGGGTATGTCAATCCCTTGCCATATTCGCATGACTTAGAGAAGCTTTAATTCTGCTAATTCAGGTGGAAGCCGGCCCTATGGCAAACTTAACAACTTGAATCTCATCATTACCCTGCTGCTGCTTAGAAACAAGGAATTCAAAGACACTCTGATAACAATAATGGATATCAAAGAAGAAAGAAAAATTATCTTTAATATCTTCTGTCTAGCACACGAGCCATCCGCACACAGATAAACTTCCTCATCGTTGTAATCACAATATAGACACAGTTTTATTTTCCAGGGTTTTTTTTTTTTTAACTTAATGTAATCCACTTAGCATTTTTCTATGTTGTTACATAGTTTTCATTTTTAATGGCACTCCATCATTTTAATAGCTGCATAATATTCCATCGAGGGGATACACTATAATTTACAGAACCAGTTCTCTATTGTTAGACATTTATGAGGCTGTAACTGATCGTTTGCTATTAAAGAGAAGCAGCCAAGCAGGGTGAGGGGAAGAGCATGCTCACAGGCTAAAGAGCTGGGCTCAAATCTCACCTGTTCTCTTTACCTGTCTTACGAGTTTAGGATTGACCCCTCTGGGTCACAGATTCCTCATCTCTAAAACCAAAGAAATAATCACAACCTTGTAGCACTGTTGTGAAGATTAGAGCTGTTTTCAAGGTACCAAGTACACCGTAGTATCCACTTATGTTAAACTATTACATTCATATGAATATGCCAGTCGTAGAGGCAGTTCTGTTCCCCCACCACTCCCGGACATTTGGCAATGTCTAGAGACGTTTTTGATCACCCTACCTGGGAGTGGGCAGAGATGCTGGCATCTGGAGGGCGGAGGTCAAGGATGCTACTGAACATCCTGCGCTGCACAGGTCAGCCGCCCAAAGCACACAAAATGAAGAACTATCTGGCCCAAAATATCAACACTACTGAGGTTGCAAAACCCTGGCATAGAGGAATCCGTGTTTCCATTGTTACCTTCATAATATATGTATATTTCCTTTTTTATTATTATCTCCTTAGGATAAAGTCCCAGGAAAATGCGAATCCTGGATTAAAGGGTAGATGATCTTACACCCGTTGGCAGTTTTAGGAGGAGTGAGGTGGAGTGGGGGATCAAGTACGGTTTGAGGTGACTGATGGAGAAAAGACGGCAGATAAATGGTACAGGTTCCCCTAGGGGCAGGGGATGACATTCCACAGACTAGCAGTTCTCAAAATAGAGTGCCCAGCATCTCCTAGGAAGTAGGAAGTGCAAATTTTCTAGACTTATCCCAGACTTATCAAATCGGAAACTCGGAGGAAGGAACCCAGCCATCCCTGTTTTAACGAGGTGACTCTGATGCACACTCAAGTTTGAGAATCACGCCCTGCACCATCTGCAGATGAAAGTCAGCTTGTGGAACAGCAAGTAGTCCCTGCTTAAGTGCACATGCTCTGTGCAGAAAGAGAGGAAAAGAGTCAGGTCTAAGTTGAGGAAGCTCAAACATGGGACAGAGCAACAGAAAAGGAATTGAAATTGTCTCTCATTCATTCACTCATTCAGCATGTTTAAAGCTTTTGCAACACTGCACCGAATGCTGAACTAGGTGCTAGAGGAAATACAAACATGAACAAACGTCTACAAAGTACATTGATGATAAGGAAGCGTGATGAGAGCAGGCAGGCAAACGACTAGGACACAAAACAGAAGTCAGATGTGCCCTGCCCCGGATAGGTCAGGAAAGGTTTCCTGGAAGAAGCAATACATGGGATGGAACTTGAAGGATTTTTGATCAACTGTTAATGCATTAATCCAATAAGTGATTACTGAGTACCTGCTTGTTGTAAAAACCATGTAAGGCCCCGGGGAATTGGTGGTGAACAAGGCCACCATAGTCCCTGCCCTTGTGGTTATGGTCCAGTAGGGGCAATAGCCTTGTGGGCTGGCCGTCAGCAAGTAGGAGGTGTTTCTGGATGAGGACTGAAAGTCTGAGGTGGGGCAGGGGTAGAGGAGGTGTCTGTCTGTGGGCTTGTGAGAGGGAGACCATGCTGAGAGTCCTGGTTTGAGATCTGAGAAGAGGTGTGGGCGTGTGGCTGTGGAATGGAGAAGAAGGTTCACTGAGCTGGGAAGGGAATAGCCATACAGCATCAGCAACCCAGGGGGACTGCTTGGAAGAGGCTTCTTGGGATACATCTTGAAGGATTCATGGTCAGCCACCTATCCACATACAGGCTTTGTGGGGACAGCAGACAGCCTGAGGATTGACATTCAAGGGGGCCCTTCAGGAGGCAGAGTTCAGCTCAACCTCTGCTCAGAGGGAAGGGGCTGCCCGCAGAGGTGATGAGACCCTGTCACTGAAGTTGGGTGGTCAGCAGCTGGAGATCCACTGGCCGGGGCTGTTGCAAGGGGTTTCCTCGCTAGGGTAGGTAAATGACTTGGAGGACCCCAAGGGCCTTTCCAGTTCAGAGAATCCAAGATTCTGTATCTTGTAATGACCTCAGACACCAGAATCTGAGAGTCAAAGCATGACTGGGAGAAGAGCATCTGCCTGTCTGGTTTGGCTGTGGTCGTATGAGCAGGGTATTGGTGCAAGGAGGTCTGCAGGGAGAGAAAGAGTCACCTCGGGTCCCTGGAGTACTCACCTCAGGAAGCTGATCAAATGCAAAATTAGAGTAAAAATTACAGTGAGGACAAAGTCATGCCAATTGCTGAGGTGAAGAAAGGGAAAAGGAGCTAGTATTTGTTGAGTACGTTTATATGCCACGGACCGTGCTAGGGAAATATCATTTATCATTCTCATCATCACAGCGACTCTGTGAACTAGCGTATGTCAAATCCCATTCCCCAGATGAGGAAACTGAGTTTCACAGTCCCATAGAGAGGGAGACTTGGTCGTGATCACACAGCCAGCTAGAACCAAGTCAGTCCAGGGGCCAAGTCCATGGTGTTTCCACAGCACCAAGACCAGCGGGGCCATCTGCCCAGCCCAGGGCCTTGGAGCATGGTGGCCTGAGAGCATTCAGGGCAGCTCCCACTGTCCAAACCGAGGATTCTGTCCCCACTCTGCTTCGAGGCATTTACTCCCTTCTCATTGCCTATTACTCAACAAACACTTACGCAGAGCTTATTTGGTAGGTGGCAGATCCTGTGTGAGTACTGTCACATTTATAAGTCGATACCTCAAAGCATTGTTAAGACAATTCACTGTAATTATACCTATTTGACAGATGAGGAAACTGAGTTACAGAGAGGTTGAGTAATTGCCCAACACTATACAGCTAATCAATGGTGGAACGGGGATTTGAACCCAGGCACTCTGGCTCCAGAGTCCATGCTATTCCTACTATGCTCTGCTTCAGGGTCCAAGGGGCAGTGTGGCCATGTGCCCTGTAGGAAGAGGGCCTCACATCTGTCTTAGGCCTTCTGTAGCTATGGTTTCCTGCCAGCTCCAGAGAATGGTCCAATAGGGTCTGACTTACTGAAGAGTGTGATTGGTAGGAGAGCCCACCCAAGACAGAGCGGGGGGGCGCACAGGCAGGAGAAAGAAGCAGAGGGAGACAGGTAAGGGCACAGACATGGGGAGCTAGACAGCAGAGGGGTGGAGGGGAAATATCAAGTTCCTTGGGCCCTTCAGATTGGGATGAGATCTGCTGCTGCTGCCACTGCTTCTGGAAGTTTGCATTGTGGGAGATGCACGGAGAAGCCCCAGGCTAGCATGGTGGGGGTAGGACCAGAAGGACCCACCAGCTATGCCCCAGAACTGGTCCCCAAAAGAGGCAATGAGCAGACAGGATGCACGTTGCCTGAAGGATGTGAGTGGGTGTGAATGTGAGCTTGCTGGCTGCAGGTGTCTATGCATGTGTGTGCATGTGTGTTTGCCTGGGGAGGAAGGGAGGCAACTGAGAAGGCTTTGGGACAAGGGGACAGACGTTGTGGAGAGCATTACGTAATGAGGAATTTCAGGGTACATTCAGAAGCCCGACTGCTGTGGTTTGAATCCCAACTCCAACGCTGAAAGCCTGGGAGACTTTCTATGAGTTATTTCAACTCTCTCTGCCTCACTCTTTCGTCTATAAAATGGTGATAATACTACTACTGACCTCATAGAGTTATTAAGAGAACTTAATACACTGAATTTTAAAAAGCCTTGAATAGTGCCTGGCATGGAATAAGTACTATATAAATGTTTATTAAGTAAGTGAAATTAATTTAGGACTTATTGTTTTATGGTCATTTTATTAGTTTCCTCGGGCTGCTGTAACAAAGTACCACAAACCGGGTGACTTAAAACAACCTAAATTTGTTCTGTCACAGTTCTGGAGGCTATAGCAGTCCAAAATCCAGCTGCTGAAGGGCCATGCTCTCTGAGACCTAAGTAGAATCCTTCCTCGCCTCTTTCCTGTGTCTGGTGGAGGCCACCAATTCTTGGTGTTCCTTGGCTTGCAGCTGCCCCACTCCGATCTCTGCCTTTGCTGTCACGTGGCCTCCTTCCTGTGTCTCTGTCCAGATTTCCCTCTTCTTACAAGGACACCAGTCATGTTGGAATCAGGGCCACCCTAAAGACCTCGTCTTAACTTGATTGCATCTGCAAAGATCCTATTTCCAAGTAAGGTTACGTTCACAGGTCCCAGGGATTAGGACTTTAACAAATCTTCTGTGGGCAGGGGATGGGGTGAGCGGAACACAATTCAATCCAAAACAATTGTTTTAAAAGCATCAGTTCTTGCCATGGTTCTCAGATGCCAGCTTTCCCCCAGAGTAAAATCAATACCTAGAGAAGGGAAAGGAAGTATTCACAGCAACTCAGTGAGATATTTGGAGATCTGGACCAGCACCCGGGTCTCCTACCTCCTGGTTTTCCATTTTCATGAATGAAACATGATAGGGACTCTTTGCTAATTCAGACCAGCTGAAGAGGGGGTCCACTTCAGTGGTTCTCAAACTTCGGCATGTAGAATTGCCTAGGGTGCTTATTAATCACCTGGAGTTTCTGATTCAGTAGGTCAGAGGTGGGGCTGGCGAAATTGCATTGCTAATACATTCCCAGGTGAAGCTGATGCTGCCGGTCCGGTGACTACACTTGGAGAAGCGCTGTTCTACATCGGTGGTGCGCAAGCTTGGTGGCACATTCTAATCACCTGGGGAGCTTCTAAAAACCCAGATGCCCAGGCTGCACCCCAGACCAATTAAATTAGAATCTCATCAGTAATTTTTAAAGGTCCCCAAATGATTTGTGCGGCCAAGGTTGAGAAGCGTGGTTCTAGAATACATCAATGGATGTTTTTAGAAAAAAAGCCATTCTTCGGGACATCTGCTTTAAAGGATTCATATTTGATAAATAATGAGGTCATTTATACTAACATGGCTGCTTCCTGTATTTAAAAGATGATCATACCAGAGAGCATTTATTGAATGCTTACTGTGTGCATGCCATGGGTAAAATGCCTTGCTAGCAACCTACCATTTAATCCTCACAGCCATCTTACAGGGAAGTACTGCTGTAACCTGTGTTTTGCAGACAGGAGGAAACTGACATGTGGAGGGATGAGTAACTTGCAAGAGCTCACACAGCTAGTCTGACACGGAGCCAGGTTCCAATGCCAGGCTGTCTGGCACCAAAGCCAGTGCGTTAACTGCTATGCCGTCCTGCCTCCTGAGGTAGGGAAAGCAGTGTGTTCTCCTTTAAACCCTGCATACATCCATATCCTCATTCATGTTATTAATTACTACGTGATAGAGCCCTGCCTCTGCCTCGGTTACAGTAATTCTGAGTTAGTGGGGTTTAGATAAGTAAGGTTTTGCTGTATGTGTAGGAGACCAGAGTCATGTGTACCATGGACTGAATTTTGCACTTCAGATCTCATCCCTAGAAGAAAGGTGGAGGGATGTTGGAACAGATGTCCTGAGCTGGCAGGCAGAAAGCTTCCACCCCTTGCTGTGTGCATTGGCTAAGTGCCTCCTCTGTCCAGGCCTCAGTTTCTTTTTTAAAATGAGGGGATGGTGCAGGTCCCTTCCAGTTATGATGTGTAACTCCAGTTTGAGGTCCAGCCATGTCAGCACAGAGCATCCCATCTTCAAAGAGTACAAAGCCAGCTTTTAATAGGAGCAGGGCCTCACTCGCGTGGTTTTTTGGTCCACCTCCTATGGTTGGGATACCTCTCTGGTTCCAGGGTTCCAATCTCTGTGGTTTCCCGGGAAAGTCTCTCCAGGGATGCCAATGGAGGATGGGGCAGGGGAGGAGCCTTGTGGGGAAGGGAACAGTGTCTGACCAATGTCTCCCTAGGAAAGTGGGTGTGGCCCCTCACATTCAGGGAAAAATTCTGGGTGGAACCCCCAAGAACCCCCCCCACAATTGGCTGGGTCCTCCTGTTCCCACCCGAAAACAGATTCAAGGGGTTTGCAGAGCCCAGGTGCTAGAATCTTCCCCTGCCTCTTTTCTAACTGGTTTTGCAGTCTCTACTTGAACTCCTCCAATGATGGGGGGCTCAATACTTGCAAAAGCCTAAACATCTGGCTTTTCACATCATCGTCTCCTTCCATCTGATAGCACTGGTACAAAGTAGGTGCTCATTAACAAATTAATGAGCAAAGAGGAGGCAACGACTCACTTCAGGAAGGAGGCAAAGACTTAAAGAGTAGGGGATGTTGCAGTTGGGCCTTAAAAGGTGAAGAGAAGGTTGCCAAAGAAGACAAATTGGGAAGGGAAATTCCGGCTTTGGGCACTTCTAAAAGAGACCTTAGCCATTCTACTTTGCTAGAAATTTCTTCCTTGTGTCAAGTCAACCTGGTCCTAATTTTGTCCCCTGGGGCCACACAGACCCAGCTGTCAGGTGTGTGAAGAGACCACTTCTTTGTATTCTCTGTTGATGAGACATATCCCTGGATGCTCCACACACGCTTCCTCTCATAGCGTGATTTCGGCACCTTTAACAGCTCTTCATTCTTCTCCCTTGAGCTGTTCCACCTGCCAGTATCCCTTGTAAAGAGCGGCGCTCAGAATACATCACAGGACTCACGGCCCATCACGGGCACATCCCCTGCTGCCTACCCCTCACTCTGCTAACAAGCAAAGGTCGGAGAGACCTCAGAGTGATCCGCTAGAGGGGAAAATGCCGAGAGCCATAGCCACGTCACATCATTCTCACCTGTCAGAAGTGGTAAACTTCGGATTGTTGTGTCTTAAAACATCCTTCAGCTCCGGAAATGTCCCTGCAGGGGAATAAACAGGCTTATGCATGCTCTCTTTTTACCAGCTTTTGGTACCCCCTGCTGGCGAAATTGTGTGACCCAATTGGCAAGAATCTTAGAACAACTAGAGAAAAAAATCCCAAATTCGGAAACTCATAAGTTCTTGAGTCTTGAAGGCTCTGAGGATTCCATGAATTATATGATCATCCATGAGTCATGTGACTATTTTGTGAGTTTTAAAGGAAAATTCTACAGCTGTGGATATTCTGTGGGCTCTGGGGGGAAAAAAATCTCTGACTTCTGTGGACACTCCATTAATTCTGCAAACATTCCAAGAAGAAAATGCTAAATTATTAAACCGAAAATAATCCTAGGTACAAACATTCCAGGTCACAAACTAATTTTATGCAGGTTTTTCTCTTCTCTTTCTTTGCACGTATCTCCTTTTAAAGTGGTTATAATTTGTGTTCAGAGTAGGAGGACCATCTTTTCTATACTTCAGATCATAGACTTAAATATAAATTTGTGCAACAAATTTGTTGAGCACTGGCTATGAGCCAGACACTCAGCAAGAAATTGGAGTAGGTGCAAGAAGTCAAAAGCCCTTCTCCCAAGAGGTTCTTGTCCTAGTGGGTGAGAGAGTTGAAGACTGCAATTTGGCTAGACAAGTACTTAACTGACATAGCACCAAAACCTCCCCTGACCTCCTGCCAGAGTTTGGAGCAGGCATTAGCTCTCTCATAGCACCTGGTGTTTCTTCTTGGCATTCATCATCTTTGTGATTTTGTCCTTATTTCTGTATTTCTCTGTTTAATGCCTCTCTTTGCCGTTATTCTCTGCATTCCATGAGGGTCAAGGTCAAGCAGATATGGTCTTCTTACATCTAGCAGAGACTGATGCATGTACTCTATCAATAAATGTTTGTTCACTGGATGAGACAACCAAGAGGGGAAAACTGTAAATCTATCTAGAGAAGCAGGGAGAAACCTCCAAGGAGATGTGACATTTGAATGACAATTGAGCCTTGGAAGATAAAAAGGAGGTGACCAGTGGAAAAGAATGGGGACACATTAAGGAATGGAGAGTACTGAGGAATGATGTGTGTGGGGTGAGGGGGAGGTAGTTGAACTTTTCTAGAAGGAGATGTGTGCAGAGGATACAGCTGAGCTGAAGCCTGGACCATAGTTTGAGGATCTAGTGTGCCCTATTCAAGGGTTTAGATTTTTCCCTCTCTTGAGAAAAATTTTTAAAAGAATGGTAAATGTAACTCTTTGGTTATGGGAATGAATATCAATTTTCCTGTGTTACTGGGAGGATTTCTTAGAACTTGAATTTTGAAAGAATAGAGAGATAGGTCCCCAGACTGTGGTTTTGTGTTTTGTTTCCTTCTACACACACCCCATTCATTTCCTTCTTGCAGCTGTGTTTACCTATCGCCAGAACATCTGTCTATACATTTTCAAATTCTCGTATGGCATCATTATCACCATGAACATGTAGTGTCAGCCATGAGGTAGGCACTAAGGGTGTCAGGTATCTGACTTTTTACAACTAAGTTAGCTTTCCTGCTTTTAAATATCTATATGTTTTGGAAAGACTCAGTTTTTCTTTTTTTTTAATACTGGTGTTCAGAACTACCCAAACATGTCTATAAAATGCCATTTTTCATAAAAGCAGCAAGGCCTTTTTTTATTATTATTATTCCTTTGGAAACCAGTGATTTGTGCCTAAGACAACCCTCTCCATATTATATTACCCTGAGTGGAAGGAGATTGGTTGGGAGTTCTGCCCCCAAGGAAATATCAAAGCCTCCAATACATACTCATTTATAGTTTTTAAGTTAACTCTCTTATCGGATTTCTTTTTATTTCCTGCTGGGGCAATGTGAGCCAAGCTCAGACAGAGGCAAAGGATCTGCCATATATCTTTTCAAATTTATGATTAAGAAGGTCACATATACATTTTTAAACACACTCCTTTTTGATAATAAATGAAGAATAAAATTTTGAAATGTCATCAGCCGCAGAATTACTCATTTTTCTTTCGTTGGCGTTCCCGCTCTCCCCGTCTAATTGCCTGTTGGTGCTGAGAAAGGGCCCGGCTGATCCAATGCTTCATTTCTTGTTGCTTTTCTGTCTGCCTGGAATAGTTCCAAGAGTAGAGCAGCGCGCCCGTGGCCACAGCATTACAACTGAAAGATGCATTCTATTGCTGAGTGCCCTTCTTTCCCCAGGCCAATCTAAAATAAATAAACAAATAAACAAATGAAGAATTTCATTTTAGGCTCCGTGTGTCTTCCAATGATGGCCAAAATAAGGGATGTAAAAATCTTTCTCTTCTTGGTCTGGATTCCTGCAGCCAGATTCGCTCTCCACCTTTCTCCCTGTGCTCTGTGCTTCCAGAGTGTGCTCTCTATGGTCTCTATCAAAGGACCGCTGGCCACCTGTGGCTTTTCGTGGGGTTTAGCTAATGAGAGCCACTACAGGAGGTCAGAGGAAGGGGGGAGGGGTAGTCAGGGCATGGCTTCCTCTGGTTCTGTCCCTGTGAGGTTGTCCAGGACTGGTTGGGCCCCTCCAGAGAAAGCCACTGCTTCTCTTTAGGTTTCCTCTTCTTCCCAACTCTCTCCTTTTGGGTTCTGGTTACTGCTTCTTCTATTTGTCCCCTCTGGACCCCCAGGTGGTCTACAGCTCTCCATTGCTGTATTATATCTTGGGTCCCCTGCACCCTTCCCACCTTTGTCAATAGTCCTTTTATAAATAAATTTTCCTCAAATTATCCTCATCTGAGTGTGCATCTGTGAGTCTTCTGTGCCGTCTACACCTGTTTCATGAGACCCATGTTTTAAGGAAGATACTGTCAAACTGTTATTAGTCCTATAAGAACTCCTCTAAAACACTTCTAAATCTGGGTTTATTCTTTCCTTTAATAATTCCTATGGCAGGGAGATAATGAAAACTTGAAACTGCCTATTTCACGATCAGGTGGGCTCAACTTTGGAAAGTTATTCCGTATATTGCACTGAATTTGACCTCTCTGGAACATCTGTCCTTTCTGTGTTGAGATAGGAATGACCAAGATTGAATTTGAAGCCAAATTTTGTGAAGGATGGAGCAAGAGACCTGGAGAAATTTACTCTCTGGATATTTAATGTTTAACCCATCGCCGTTCATGTGATAGGAACATAGTAACTATATTTAGCTGTATATATATATATTGGAAAACTCAGAGGAACCATGCTGACTTTTTAGAAATATTTAAATAACTGTTATATGTAAGAGGGTTTACTCATATTTTTATATCTCTAATAATATATCTAAGACCTATCAGTTAAAATTTAGGAGAAGTAGATTTCGAATCCTTAAAAGAGGAACTTTTTAACCTCTCAGATCCGTGATGAGGTATTAAAGTCTCCAGCACTTGACAGAATTCAGGGAGAGATGGGATTTCATAGTGGGGCTGTTGGGAGGCTCCGACACTGGAATATAGTTGGATCAGGTGGCAAGAATATAAAAACAAGAATAGCAACCGCCATGTGTTGGATGTTCACTCTGTGTCAGGCACTGTGCTCTGTGTATTTTATGCATTATCTCATTTAATCATCACAACTCTGTAAGGCTGGTCCTGTTGTTTGCCACAGTATACAGAAGAAGAGTGCAGGACTTAAAGAGATTAAGGAACTTGCCCAGGTCATGCAGCTAGCTGGCAGGCAGCAGAGGTAGGCTATGAACCCAGGTCTGCCTGATACGAAGTGGATGGTTTTAACCTCCAGTGGGTTAAAACCATGCAAAGGTCTAGGCCCTGTCCTACTTCCATAAGCCTGGGCCTCTGGGTACTTTTTCAGTCCTTCAGGTGGCTCAAATTCACACCAAAGTTTGAGAACCACTGTTCTACACTATTAACGTTATAAATGCCCGTGTGGTTCTGAGGGTCTATTATTCCTATGGGAGTAACTGTACATCAAATTCAGCTTTAACTTTCCTCCTTTTGAGCTATGAGACTAACCTCCACCCTCACCCCCAGCTAACCACCAGCTCCTGCTTTAATCTACCATTATTTGGTGGGATTTTTATAAGCTCAGTCCCTGAGAAAGCCCAGCTCCGTTTTTAATCTCATTCAGAGCCACAGAAACAGAAAGACCAGTGTATCCTCTTCCTCCCTGTGCAAGGAGAGTGGCGGAAGCGTTGCACAAGTCTCACTGAGTTCCCGTTTTAAGCTCAGATATAGAACACGTCCGTTGCTGGGGAGGGGACAGCAAAAAACTCATATTTCTGAGTAAATGGAACCCATGAATGGTTTCAGGAGGACTTAAATTTATTTCACCTTGACCTTGGAGGGCCTGCCTTGACTCTGTTTCTGGAGAATGAGCCAGGTTTAGGGGTGGAGGGTGAGGGGCGGGGAAGGAGGAAATCCATCTTCCCAATACTTTAATGCAACTGTCACCATCTGACTGTGGTTTTTCCCCTTGCACATGTCCCAAAGGAAGCTGGCCAAGAAGCAAAAGGAGACACAGAGTGGAGCCCAGAGGGAGATGGGGCCAGTGGCCTCGACCGACAAACCCACCACCAAGCTCAGCACCAGCCGCAACGATGAAGGCTTCTCTTCTAGTTCTCAGGACGTTAACGGATTCAGTAAGTTGAGTCAACTAAGGGGAAGGGGACATATGTGGTCCAGCTTGGCCCCAGCACTTCCTCTGTGTACACCTCGCGGTGGTCAGATGCTGCAGGGATGAGTTGTGGATGCTTCCCTGAGATGGTCCAGGATGAAGGTTCTCTTTGGCAAAGACTTTGGGCAGCACGTCCAAAGGTGAAAATGAGTATTTAAGAATCTACTCCAAATTAGATGGAAATGAGAGCAAGTCATCCTAAATGTTTGTGGACATAAATAGAAGCAGGTTAAAAATAACAGTAGTAAAAAAGAAGGAGGAAGAAGATGGCTATGCCTTTAAGGAGAAAAATATGCCACACTAATTGAGTGACTTAAAATGTTCAAAACTATGTTTCACATATACCAGGTGAAGCAGGTGAGTCATGCCTTATGGTTTCTATTCCCAGCACTTAGGAAATGAAGGGTCAGAGAGGCAACGTCTCCAAAGTCCCACGGCTGGTAAGTTACACATCCAGGCTGGAAGCCATTGCCTCCCAAGCTGTGGCCAGTTCCCTGCCACAGCCCATGCTCTAAGTGGCTTTAGGCAAGACCACCTGAGTCCTCATGCAGAGTTTATAAAGAATCCCAAGCTAATAAGATTTCAGGGTTAATCCTTATCCAAAGGAGAACCCCAAGACTGGCAACATCCAGGGCTCCCTTGGGGATCAGACTCAAGAGAGCTAGATTCTGTTCTTCTCTTTCAACACTGCTGTAAGCCAGTTAATAGTCTAGATTCTCCAGCCTCTGACCTAAACTGGGTAATGCAGGAAATCTAAAAAGATCTGAGCATAGATGGATGTCTTCCATTTACCATGTAAATTGCAAATGGAAGAAACCACATTTTGTAAAAACCACTTTGGGGATGATGGGGTCTATGAGAGGATGATGGAAGAAAGGAAATAAATATTCTCATTTCATCCTCACCATAGTCCTGTAAAATACTTAATATCATTGCTCCCATTTTATAGGGGTACCCAAGGCTAAGTGTGTTTGGCTGGCCTTTCCAGAGCCACACAGTTTGTTCCTCAAGACCCCCGATCTGCGAGTAATTCAGGCCCATAATTCCTAAGCTTAAATGCAGCACAAAACTCACCTGGGAAGGTTTTCAAAATTCACAAATCTGGGTCCCACACCTTACCTTCTGAATCAAAATCTGGGGTATGAGTGGCAGGGCAGGACTGAGGGATATGGATTTTGTGAAAGTCATTCAAAGAGTCCTTACAGTCACCCAGGTTTAGAATGTAGGTTTAGAACACAGAACTTCGACAGAAGCAATAGCTGTTTTCAAATATTGACCTGCTCTCTCTGGGGATGAGAGATTAGTTTAAACCTACAAAAAAAAGTTGAGAAAACAGAAAAATGAATACTCATATACCCTTTACCTAGATTCACCAATTGTTAACATTTTGCAACATGTGCACTTTTGCCCTTGTTCTTTCTCTCTCTCTCCCCCATATATATATATAATTTTTTTCAAAATTTTCATAACCATTTAGAAGTATGTTGCATGTGTTTTCTAAGAATAGGACAGCTCTTCAACATAAACAATAAAATGTAATCTCCATTCGATGACACCCAATATACCAGTCCACAGTCAAATTTCCTCAAAGTCACCAAAATATTCTTTATTGTTTGTTTGTTTGTTTGTTTGTTTTAATCCAGGATCCAGTCAAGGTGCTCACGTGTGTGATAGTTATGTCTCTTCATCTTCTTTCATCTAGAACAGCCTTCTCAACTTTATTTCTTCTTTCAGGACACTGACATTTTTAAAAAGTCTAGGGCAATTGTCCTGTAGAATGTTCCACATTCTAGATTTGTCTCACTTTTTCATCATGATTACATTCAGGTTAAATATTTTGGCAAAAGTGTTCCATAAATGATGTTGCGTGCTTCCCTTTGCGTGGTATCAATAGACACCTGACACCGCTTTGCCCCTTATTGGCGATGCTAAGTTTAAGCACTTCTTAAGGTTGGTAATGGCTTTAAAAGACAAAGTCTAAAGGCATATACTGATTATTTTATGAGCAAATATTTAAGTGTTGTTTCTCTTAGAGATCAGAGCAAATTTGCAATCTGCCTAACCGTGACATCAGTCCTTTTCCATTTTTAATCCAGGTGAATCACTGGGACTCATACATTCCCTAGGGCACGGGAAAAAGGAATGTTGACGTAGACTAGGAGAAGCAGAGGAGGGGTTGGCAAAGAAACGGGTTTAATTTTTCTTTGAAAGAAAGAACCATCCTAGCTTTAATTTTGTATCTGTTAACCAACCTCTGATACAAATTACAGCTTGATAAGAGGAATAAGTTATAAGCACTATAGAATGGCTATAATTAACAACAATTGATTGAATATTTTCAAATAGCGAGAAGAGTGGATTTTGAATGTTCCCAACACAAAGAAATGATAAATGTTTGAGGTGATAGATATGCTAATTATCCTGATTTGATTATTAGACATTGAATACATGTATCAAAACATTACACTGTACCCCGTAAATATGTACAATTATTATGTGTCAATTAAAATAATAATAAAAACGAAAAAAGAAAAAAAGGACCATCTTGAGCTCACTGAGCCTCTGGCTGCATGAAACTGTCGCTGGCTTTCCTGATTTTGGCCCAGGGGCAGAGAGGTTCATTTGCAAGCCTAGTTGATTGAAAGTACTGACCAAGTGGTACCTATTCATCAAAAACCCTTTCTGTACAGTCCAGCCTCTTGTGCACACTTTTTTCCATTTGTAAGAGTGCCCTGGGAGGACTCTGAATGCCAGAAAGATTATGGTCAAAGATGTAGGACAATCGTTGTGACCCTGAAATTGTAGGTATTTGGTCTCAAGCTTTCTGATCTCAAATGAAAACTTGGGTAACACTGATTTCTTGGATTTGGAAGGGAAACATCACCACCGTTTCACCATAGACCCTTAGGATGAAAACACCCAAGACAGAGACAGATTAGCTATAGCCAAAGAGGAAGAAGAAGAAGAATCAATGAAATCTAATTAGATATTTTAAAGGCCAGGGACAAAATTCCAAATGATTGAGGTGTGTATTTTGTGTATGTGTGTTTTATATTTATAAACACACACATGTATACACACAGAAAGAAATTTAGAAATCTATACAGACATATACATACATATATACTCAGACATGTCTATGTATATGCATTCATTTTAATGATATTTCTTTTAAAAAGACAGGAAAAAACTTGATTGACTTATTACACTCAATTATTAGGAAATTTTGCATTTGTTTGAATCACTGAATATTTTAGGACTCTATGCATCTGATATCCTCAGGCTACAGCTCCAAAAAAACACTCTGGGGATCTTTCGAATGCCCTAGAATGCATCAGGTACCTTTTAAAATGCCCTGTGGAACCACTGAGATGAGATTTAAGCGGGGGGAAAAAATGTAAGTAATGCTTACACTGGAGATGAGAAATTGCTTCTGAAATCACCCTGAGGTATGTAAAATTGAATCTATTTTTGTGGCATTAGGGAAGTGACTGTCTGCCTTCTGAATTGGTGTCTTTAGGAGGCCCTGAGATTACGTGCAAATGTTGAAGCAGCATTGAGAGAGGCAGGTAACAGAATCGTTGTTACAGCAGAGAAGATGACAGAAAAACGTGCCCTGAGCAATTATTTCATTATCGAACAGGTGGGCCCTTGCCTAATTCAAATTCTGCCTCTCCGTGCGTACATTTGTTTTCTGGATTTTTCTGTTCCAAGTGACTGCTAAGTTCTGTGACATCTATTCCATCAAGCTTCCGAACATTGTATAGGAACAATGACCTCCGGGACTCCAAGGTGTGTTGGGGCTTTGTCAGATGTAGGCCACTGCTTTGAAGTGCTTTGGCATTCTTGAAAAAGGAGTGCATGTCACATTTCAAGGACAAACAATGTGCATTGTTTTCCATTTAAAGAAATGCTAGCTTTTATTAAGTAATCTGATTTTGATCTTACTGCCCTGTGTACTTGTCATTTTTTTTTTTTTTTCTGCCATCTTTTGCTCACTGGGATCATTTTCTGGGTCTTTCTTCAGTGCTTAAATCTTCTTCGTTATCTCTTTTGTACATATGTCGTCTTCTTCTTGTTCATTTTTAGTCCAAAGGAAAATGCTTCAAAACAAATCCCTGTTGAATTCCTGTGATATGAGGCTTGGTTGTCTGCTCTTCCCATAGTGGCATTTGACAGACTCGCTTGCCTGCGGGGTCCCATTAGTTAGCTCTGTCTTAGTTTCGAGGCTTCCATTCTATTGAACAGTCCCATGTCTGGTGGGTGAAGGGCATCCTTCTCTAGAGGTCGTCACATGCTGAGCCCTCGAGCTCTCTGCTAGGGGAGGAAGCAAGCATGAGTGAGGCCTCGGAGGTGAGATTTCATGGCCATTTTCTCAGTACTTTGTCCGTGCCTGCCCCTGTGCTGTGGGTGCTGGGGCACAGTGCGGGGGGGAGGGGGATGGTGAAGTAATTACAAAGATGAATAAAATCGAGTATTTGTTTAAACTTTTCTACTTGTAAGCTTTCCAGAGTTTACAAAGTCCTTCCACAAAACACTCCAGCAATGGTTCCTTATTCCTGTGCCATAAGACAGCTAGTTGGTTTAGTATTACCCCCATTTGACAGATGAGGAAACTGAGGTTCAGAGACACTCTGTGGCCCAAAGCACACATACACTGCCAAGTCATGTTACAGATCCATTTCTCCTGCCATCAGTTAGAATCTATCCACTTCATTCTGCAAAGAATTTGGGGACATATCCAATAAGAGCACCTATAATAAAAAAAAGTAGTAAGAGAAATAATCAGGATCAAGAAAACATGAAAGTCGAGACCAGGATATTTAAAAATGTAGTTATATTATATTATATTAAACTATAATATAAATATGCAGGCTGGTAACTTTTAAATTCATTTGGCTCTGATCTTTCTAGTAGTAAAAGACCAAAAAGGAAGATAACTTTTATTGGGCACCTACTATGTGCTAGATCTTGTGTGCTCTATATAAGTTTCATTCTTAAGCTTCCTAGGAACCCTATAAGTTGACATTATTCCCATTTTGTAAAAGAGGAGACCAAGTTTCAGAGAAATAAAGTAAATAAGCACATAATCACACAATGCAGAAATAGTAGGGATAGAATCAAAAGCCAAATAGGATTACTTGACTCCTAAATCAGTGTTCTTCTCCTGTACCAGGAATGGTAGCCCAACATTCATCAGTCTCACTGAGTGAGGTTGCTGATGGCTGGGAGAAGGGGAGAGTTCCTCTCCCCTCCCAGTGGGTCAGCTGGCTCTTCAACCATGTGGGCAGAAGCTTCTGCCACACCTGTGCCCTGTGCAGAGTCCTGGGGCTGGGTACTGGCATGGAGCCAAGCAGAGTCCCACAAGGTGCCAGGCACTATGATAAGCATGCTCAATCATGGCATCCTAGTCCATGTTCATTATCAAACCCAGTTGAGGAAACTGACACTCTCAGATATTAAAAGACCTTCCTGAAGTCATAGGATGAATACACATTAAGGCCTGGACCTGAACACAGATATTCTATTTTCAAAACTAAGCATCTTTGTTTTTCCTCTAACAGTAACTGTCTTGCCAACACAAAGCTCTAGGGTCAAGGAGAGACAGGAGATCAAGGCAAAATAGCTGTGCTGGCTAGGAGGACAGTGCCTCTTCCTGGTTCCTCTATTCACTGAAACTCCTGTTCTGGGAAAGCAGCGGCCCAGTGGGTGCACTCACAGGCAGGTTCTGTGAGAATCGTCCTACGAGGAGCCTCAAGGAGGGTGGGACTACAGACCAGGGGTCCTATCCTCAGGCATTCCTGAGCAGGACCAATCCCTGGGCAGACATAGAGGGAGATGAGCAGGGAAAGCCCCTGTCCACAGGGAAGAAAATGGCCCAAGAAAGAGCATCTTTGTTGTACTATCGAGCACAGTAGCGTCCTGCACAAAGAGCCACAGGGCCCTTCCCTGGACTTCGCAGCTCCCAGTGTGACCAAAATATACCCGGTGAAAATGAGACCAAAATATAACCTTAGGAGATTAGACCTGCTGCTGACAAGGAGGATGGACCCTGAGACCTGCTGCCCTCCCTTATCCTTCTGCACACAGACCTCCTAAAAGGCTTTCTTTGTGGCCAGGTCAGGGAATGTCCAAGCGTGATACCCCATGGGACTGTTAGACAGAGATGGGGCAGGCAGAAGAAAGCACCAGGCAAAATTTTAGTCTGGTTATTTTAGGAACATGTTATGTAACTAAAGCAATTCAAATACAGAAGACAGAGCATGCCTTTAAAAATAATGGGGTGCCAGAGGCCAGAAAGGGTGGGGGAAGTGGGGATAAGGAGAGGTTGATTAATAGCTACAAATACACACTTAGAAGAAATAAGACCTGGTGTTCCATAGATCAGTAGGGTGGCTATCGTTAACATTAACCCATTGTACATTTCAAAATAGCTAGACGAGAATAATTCAAATGTCCCTAGCATAAAGAAAAGATAAATAATGAAGGTGATTGATATCCCAGTTACCCTGATTTGATTATATGACTGTATCAAATTATCACATATACCTTGAAAATATATACATCTGTATCAATAAAATAAATAAATATGAATAAAAATAACAGGGGTAACCAGCCAGGGTTATAGTAAACTCTTTGGGAAGATTCCTTAACCCTTTCGGGAGGATGGGGAGCCAGCTGGAGAAATGGGTCTCTAGGAGAATTGGCCTGACCGTGGACTTCTCTGGGGAAACTGTTGATTTAATGATGTGCGATGTTAGGGATTACTGCCTTTGTTTGGGACCTTTGGGTCAGTCATTTTGCTAGATGCTGTTCACATATTATTCCTGATCCTCAAAACAGTGCAACCAGGTAGGAATTGTTATCCTGATGTCATAAATGGCATCACTGATGCCCTTGAGGTAAAGGCTAAAATCCTAAGCCTGGCTGCCTGGGCCCTCCGTGGTTGCCGACCATTGCCCAACTCACTGACCCATCAGATACTCATTGAGTATTTGTGTGAATGGATGGATGGATGAATGAATGATGGAGCTGGATTTCACACTAAGATCTTCGAGTTCTAAGCTCACGTCTGGTTCCAGCTCTTCTGATAGTGAATTCTGCCTTCTGTTAAGCTGAAATCTGTTCCCTGTAACTTCATTCATTCCTGTTTTTGCACACAAGCCACCCCAGTTATTTCACTGCAGCTGCCTGTGTGCTCAGGGCCTTCCCTCGGGATAAGCAGCCCCCACATCAGCCATCAACCTTCCTCAGGATGCATTTCTGTTTTTCAATCTGCTCAAAATCCCAGCTGACCCCTCTGCCCCAATTTGGTCCATGCCTGTGGAGTGTGTGGTTTCCAAGATGACCATGGGCCTCTCTACCAGGCTGAGTGGGGGTTTAGAGAGCTGCCATCACCCTCACTCTGGATTTCAAACTTGGGTTCGGAATATACTGCTTATGTTTGAATTAACCTCTAAATATCCATCATATGCCTGCCTAATGTAGAGACCACAATTTCCAGCCGGGCTGTCTCATTTAGCCCAGATGAAGATGACATTTAAGCGAGCACGTGAAGATGGCATTTGGGGCCCAGGTGAAGGACTCTGTTTCCTTTGTGCTGTGTCTTCTTGTTAGATTTGACCCTATTATTCAAGCCTACTGGGGTTTTTTAAATTTCTGATTGTGCCAGCCAATGAGACCATTTAATCCTCCCAGTTTGGGGCCCCCAAATGTAATACTTATTATATTAATATTTATTAATTAATTATTAATAATTATTATAATTATCATAATTATTTATGATAATATTTATCATCTAATGAGCATTAATTATATGCCCATTTCCATGCTGAGTGTTTTATATGTCATCTTATCTGACTGGTATGTTGGGGGGATTAAATAACTATTATGATTATATCTGATAATTTGAAGGTGAGGTAACAGGCTTAAAAACAGTAATAACTTGTCTAAGCCTTCACAGCTTTAAATGACAGAGGTAGAACTCAAAGCTAGGTCTGTCTAACACCTCTCAGCCCATAGCTAAGACCAATCCTCTATCCCTCCTTCAGTAAAGTAGGTTGCTATTAATATTAATCCCATTTTATAGATCAGGAAACTTAAATCCATAGACGTGGAGTCATCTGCTCAAAGCAGTGGTTCTCAAAAAATGGTCTCCAGGTGAGCAGCATCACGTCACCTGGGAACTTGTTAGAAGCAAATTATCGGGCTCCACCTCAGACCTACTGAGCCCAAAACTCTGGGCAGGGCCCAGCAATCAGTGTTCTTAACAAGCCTTCCAAGTGATTGAGATGCATGTTCAAGTTTGAGAATCACTGGCTCAAGGTAAAGCCCAGGACTGTCAGACTCCAACGCCCTCGTTCTTCCTGTGCTAAGTTGTCTCTGATAATAGTAGAGTCATGGATGCTCTGCAAGAGGAAGGCTCTATCTCCTCCCTTCCCAGAGTGGATGCACCAAGAGGACATTGCCATTAGGGGTGCTGGACCTGAAGGCTGCGAAAGCCCATTAATAGCTATGAGGGTCCCCAAATCTGGGGGTCCTCTCTCAGTCATATCTGGGATTTTCTCTCTTGTCTGAACAGTGGACAATCTAAGAGTCAGGACGGAAGGAGTGGAAATTAACAAGGAAAAGCAATGATGTGAAACCAAGCGAAACCAAGAGCTCAACAGAGCATGGCAAAGAAGAATAAAAAAAAAATGCAAAAATTCTGTTTGCAGGAACAATTATATTTTCTGATTGCATCAGGATTAAATTGAATCTAGGAGAAGAATTGAATGTTACAAGCTTGCCACCTCCAGTTTTATTGAATATTTCACAGGAATTATTGAATATATTGCAATCATCCACTTGGCTGACAGATTAAAGGACACACTTATTAAGTTCCTGGCAACCGAAAGTTGAATAGAATTGTTTACTCCTTAGAAGTGTAAAATGGAAATTTAGTTAACCTTGAGAAAGTAAACAAATTTTCCATCACAAACACTAAGGAGTTAAATTAAGACACGTTTCAGAGAAGATTTTTGGACTCAGAAAGGGATATAAATTATAATATGAATAATCAAAACTATCAAAATAATCAAATAATCAAAACTGATCTAACCACCTCATTTTAAAGATGAAGAAGTGAGTCCCAGAGAGTTTTCTCAGGATTATTCATTGAGTCTCTAGAACTAGCAGGGCTAGAATTGGGGCTGTGAGCATTCTAGCCCTTGCCCCGTGATCTCCTTCCAAGGAATGAAGTATAGTCAATAATTGTTTGTCTTCTATTTTCCATAGACTCCTAATCCAATTTCTGCACAAATAGAACCTTCTCAAATTGAATTATACTTTTCATGTCCTAGTTATGGGAGTAGCTGAGGGGTTCCTTTAAATATTCATTAAATGCCGACTATATGCCAAGTGTCACAGGGATTGTAAAAATAAGTAAGACATGGTTGCTGTCTTCAAGGATATTACTGTCCTCCAAGAGAAGAGTTGGAAGTGGATTAGTTTCAATAAATGTGATAAGTGATAAAGAAAAGGCATGTACAGTGTCCCAGGAACACTGATCAGAGGCTCAGCAGCTGGTTAATTCTGCCAAAGTGATTTAGAAAACATTATGTAAGGAGATGGGTTTTGATCTGAAGGGAGTGCAGGAGAAAGACTGTCCCAGGTAGAAGGGACAAAAGTTTGGAGGTGTAAGAAACATGGTGGGCTCAGAGAAGTGGGTTGAGCATCCAAGGTGCTCTGTGCTGAGAGCATATGGCCAGAGATGAAGCTGGAACACTGGCTGGAACCTGCTTGGAAAGGGCTTCACATTTGTGTCCAGTTGAAATTCACTTTCGGAGAAGGGTGACTTATTTGGAAATTAGAGTGATTCCAGTGTCAGATGCCCTTGTGTTT
Source organism: Eulemur rufifrons (assembly GCF_041146395.1). Taxonomy (NCBI): domain Eukaryota; kingdom Metazoa; phylum Chordata; class Mammalia; order Primates; family Lemuridae; genus Eulemur; species Eulemur rufifrons. The sequence goes on from NC_091002.1 coordinate 17,336,151, forward strand.
TGTTGGAACCTGGCCTCATAAGCTCTTTGAGTTGTATAGATTGATCTTTCCATTGCAGATAAGTAGGGAGAGCATTTTATCAGCTACAGACCTTCCCTGTCATTGTAAACTGGCCCAGCCATTCCTTCTCCATACCCTTTCAGAGACCTCAGTAAACCTACGAAGCTGATGTTGCTTCTGACAATTTATACTAGGCCACTTCATCTTGAGAAGAAAACAGAATTGTTCTCTCTACCTCACAGGTGGTCCTGAATTATAACAGGGCATTTAGAAAGTGCTTGTTAAAGTAATCAGGGATAAAGAAGTGATGTTGAAAACGTAAATATATAGTTGCTAGGTAGCGGAATAAACTGAGCTTGGAGACCAATTTTCCCCCACCCTCAGCTCAAAGCTACAGCCTTGATAAGTTGAAAACATAGAAAATAATTGTACTAGCTAACATTTTTGTTAGTAATTACTGGACAAAACACTTTACATGCCTCATTTCATTTAATATTCTCAACAACTCTAGGAGGCTGGTTAAGGAAACTAAGGCTCAGAGAATTTAAGTAACTTGCTCAAGGTCCCTACAGCTACCAAGCAACCCTGTCAGGTTTGAACTAGGGTTCATATGATGGTATCGGCAGCCTCTCCTTCTAGAAACAATTGCTTTGCTTAACTTTTGCTCTCCTTGTTTTTCACGCTCCTCCCCAGCCATTTCTTCTCCTTCTTCCTTGCTGGTTCGTCCTCTCACCATGGAAGTGCCCTAAAGTTCTTCCTTCCTGCTTAAACTCACTCTAGGTGGGTGGTGATGACGCTAAGTGAGATAATGAGCCCAGGCAGAGGCCAGATCTGAAGCAGAAGAGGGGGAGTTTAAATTGAGACGGGTTAGGTTTGAGGTGCTGTTGAGTCACTGAAGAGATGTCAGGTAGGCAGTTGGATGCGTGGGCCTTGGAGCTCAGCAGAGGAGCCTGGCCTGGAGATATAAATGTTTGCTACATTTTTTACATAAGGTGGTTGAAGACTTTGCAGTGAACAGGGAAGCTGAGGCCCACAGGGGTGAAGCACCTTGCCGGGGGTCACTCAGCAAGTTAATGAAAGAGCCAGAACATCGACTCAAGACTTACATATAGAAGTACCTGTAAAAAAGCAGTCGGTTAAAGCTGAGGGCATAACATTAAAACAGGGGACTATTTTATGAAAGCAGCTGTGTATGTACATGTGGTTCAAGTGCATATACTTAGCATGCAACCTTCTGGCAACCCACAGGGATGTTTGGATGGAACTCCGAATATGTAAAGGAGCCGATGTATGAGGTGACCGCATGGTTTCTTTTTCACCCTGGACTGTGCTAGGATCTCTGTATTCAAAGTAGAATTTCCTGGCAAGAACTTGAAGTCTGATTTATATATTAGTGGTTGGGAGCAGATCTATATGCCTTGGAAAGACAATGAAACAGCCATAGGGTTGAAGATTGAAAAGTAGCATTTCAGATGTAGTGGGAAAGAGCAAAGGGCAGAGGACAGGCAAAGCCCCTTTGTTCACCGCATTGCCATCTCCGTCATTCTCCAGGTGGTCTCCTATGTATTTTTGAAGGGGAATGTCATAAGGCTTAATGACTCAGCACTGGCTGACTTTAAGTGGGATGCTCTTACCTAGGTTAAGAGAACAGCCCACACACCAGCCACTGAACACATCTCAAACCCATACCTGCCTCCAGAGTGGACAGATGTCAAGTGAGCAGGAGATCCCACCAACCAAAATAACTGTTGCTGGCAAAAAAAAAAAAAAAAAATGGCAGTTCTACTCTCAGAAAGCCCAGGTAATAGAGAACACAGACAACAATGCTATGGCTTGGTGCACCCAGAAGAGGTATGTGCAGAAGTCGCCAGGAGAATGGTGTCTGGCAAGGGGGTGCTGTCCTGGCCCGTTAGCCTATGATTCATCTCTGTTCAGATGATTTACTTTTCACCTTACCAATCATGTCGGTTGATTTCCTAATTATATGGAGGCAGAAAATGAAATAAAATTTCAATTCCCCTTAATAGCAAGGATACATTCAGCAGAGATATAACATAGATTAATCTTGACATGTCCTCCTTTCTCACCTCCCATATCCAATTCAACATTAAGTTTTGATTATTCTACATCTTTGATATATTGAGAACTCATCTACTTTTCTCCATATCCATACCTCCATCCTTGTCCAAGTCATCATCATCTCTTAAGATCTAAAGCCCCTAAATAATGCTCATATCCATCCTAGTCCTTCTCTAGTCTATTTTCTTTAGAACAGCCAGTGAGGTATTTTCAAGGCACATCTGGACATGTTGCCTCACTTATCTCTGGATTAAAACAATTATATTGTTTCTATCTTGACTTTCCACACAGGCCTTTCCCTCTGGCTCTTTCTTGGGCTCTTACATAATTACTGCCTCTTTCTCTGTGAGCTCCAGCCACACTATCTTCTTCCCACAGTTCTTAACCTTTTCCATGCTCCTTTTACCACAGGACCTTTGACCATGCTTTGCTCTATCTAGAGCAGAGGTGGGCAAATTGCAGCACATAGGCCAGATCCAGCCCACCGTGTCTGCTTCTGTGAATGAAGTTTTATTGGGGCACAGCCATGCTCATTTGTTTACGTATTTCTTATGGCTGCTCTTTTGCTACAATGGTAGTCACACGGTTACCACAGAGACTATCTAGCCCACAAAGCTTGAAATGTTTGCCCTGTAGCTCTTTACAGAAATGGTTTTCAACCCCGCATCTAGAGCACTGGCTGTACCCACACTCTTTCCCCTAATTGACTCCTCTAGATCACAATTCTTGCATTTCTTCCTTTCCTGGCCTCCTTCTCCCCTTACTAAATTGTATTCCTTTGTTAGGTACTATCATAGCATTGTATTCCCTCTTTTTTCTGGGCACTGACCTCAGTTTCCAAATGTGCTTGTTTATGATCTGACCCCCTCTAGACAGCAGGGTCCCAGAGGGGGGACCATTTGTGTTTTGCTTATCACTGTATTTTCAGCACGTAGCACAGTGTGTGGCACAGAATAGATACCCAAACCTCTTACTGATGGATGGGTAGATGAATGAATGGATAGATAGATAAGACTCAGGCATATAAGTCCCATATACTTAGACAAAATTAGCATTAGGAAGTTTGATACAGCTGACAACACGCACCATCATCCTGTTTTCAACATTCAATTTCAACAGAATTGAATGCAGGCAGAGAAGGGGATCAAAAACACAATGCTTTGTCAGTCAGATGCCATCTAGATCTTAGCCTCTCTTCCACTCCTGCCACCAACCCACAGGCTGCTAACACTGAAGATTTTACAAATCCCTTTTTATGGTTCCTGCAAAACCAGGAGCTGCTACTCAAAGCAGCCTAAAGAAGTCAACCATTGGCTGGACTGGAAATGTGATACAATCACTCCTCCAATCATAGGAGGAGGAAGGGATTTCAGCTGGTGATCTTCAGACCACATACAAATCTAGGCAAAGACTCAGGATGCTATCTTGCTCTTCCAGTGGAAGAATGAAGAAAAATAGTAAAGGAAAGAAGCAGATACATCATATTGTGGTTCTCCATTGTTTGGAAGACCTCACAAGTAGCCATGAGAGCATCAGTTATTTGCAGAGGTTCTGGGAGATAAGGAGCACCTGTCACAGGGGTCCAATCTGTGTGGTCGTGGACAGCTGGCTTTCCCTCACCATCTGTCCTGGGGCCAAGATGTTTCCTTGGTTACTGAAACGCACTAGGAAAAAGGAAGGTATTTGTACCATTTTGATTTTCTAGGTGAGAGAAGGCCAAGATGAATGAGAGAATATCAGCAGGACATGGAAACAGGCTCCTTAGACTACTTCAAGATGATCAAGAAAAACATCATGGAGGAGTTGAATGTTAAAGAATGAGTGGTCAGACTTAGCCAAGGCAGAAAAGGAGAAACAAATTATTGCTCTTTGTTTTGGTGAAACACACTATATCAAAACTTAAATAAAATAACAACCATTGTATTTTACTTACAATTCTGTGGGCCAGGAGTGTGGACAGTATACAAGAGCGGTAGTTTCTTTCTGTGTGAAGCTTCAGCTGGGATGACTTCAGAGGCTGGAATGGCTGTGACAGTTCTCGTGGGACCATATGTCTGGAACCTCAGTTCTTCCTCAGGTAGCATCTGTCAGAGAGGGAATGCCCAGATGACTCTGTTATTTCCATATCTGACCCCTGGGATGAAATGACTAGAACATCTGGGGTGGGCTGGCATTGCTCTCTTCCTGTGCATCTAACTTGGGCTTCCTTGTAGCATGGCAGACTCGTGGTAATCAGACTTCTTACATTATGGCTGGCTTCTCCCAGAGCAAGTGTTTCAAGAAGGCCAGAAGCAATGCCAACCTTCTCTTACAAACTAGGTTCAGCACTTGCCAGCACCACTTCTGCTGCTTCTCATAAAAACTAGGAGCAGCACTTGCCAGCACCACTTCTCCATTAGTAAAAGTAGTCACACGCCAGCCTAAATCCAAGGGAGCAGAGGAGCAAGCTCCACCCTTCTGTAGGAAAATTGCATATGCATACAGGAAGGGAAGGAACCAGTGGTAGTGATCTTGGAGATAAATTACCCCACTATTCTAAAAGAAAAGAATACATGTACTATATAGGGACATAGAGGGGTGAGGAAGTCTACTTGGCTAACACAGTCAAGAACAAATAGGAATATTTTCCACATCTCCAGTTTCCACTTTGATTAAAGTGATAACTCTGCCATTACTCGCACATGGTTTGGCAGGGTCTCTGCAGATTTTCAGACTCTAGAAAGAGTTTTTTCTCTCTTATACAGTTCCTTGTAAGTGCAAATGTATTCCTTAAAATACAGAGTCCAAGAGACATCAATAATGTTAACATCTTCCTACAGCCTGTGAGAGAACGTGAAGGGTAGGAGACAGGCGTTAGTCCATGGTGCTGGTCTTCCTTGGGCCTTTTCCCAGGAAGTCCCTTCCCTTGGGCTTATAATTATGAGTGGTTTCACCTCTTTATAGTACTTGGAGTATTAGCTCCATAGGGTTAAATGGCAGGAGATGAACCTGGAGATGTAATCAGGGAGTGTGTATTAAAAAGTCTCAAATACTAGAGAGCTTGAAATTTACAATGTTTTCTGCAAGGAGCTAACAGATTTTAAGTGGAGGGGCAGGATTGAGCCCAATTTTAGAAAGATCATCTTGGTGACAGTGAGGTGACTATGAGGGTGGATGAGACTTTAAGTAAGTATTGTTTCCGCATATGCCTCTATCAAACTTCAAGGAAAGTGACTTAGCATGAAATACTGGTGTACATGGAAATTTTATTGCACATACACATACACACACACATACACATACACATATACCTGCTCATAGGATTAACAGTCACTACAACCCAATGGGTGTGGCCAACTCTTTGTACTGAAGTGGTGATAGAGGAAGCTCTTCAGCATGCCATTCTTAAAGCTGTTTCTAAGTCCAGTGTATTGACTGGATCTCCCTGCTTGCTCCATATTTTGTTGAACAGTCAATATTTTGAGAGTTTGATACCTGGAAATATGTGGACATGTTTGATTTGGAAATGGGTGTCCTTATTCACTTAATGTCACATTGGGCTAGTTCAGCTTTTCCAAGGTGAAAGCCTCTTTCATCTGCAAGGTCTTTGATCTAGGGTAGATGAAATTCCCTCTGATCTACAGCTGTGACAGAGGCTCAGAAAGTGAGAGAGTCAGTCATTCGACACTAGAGTCACTTCTTCCTCTGCTGCAGTGGAGACCCAAGTGGCCAACCACTGAGTCGGCAGCCAGCTGTGTTCTGTTGAACACATACACTTGCAAATCTCGTTCCTGGCCCACTCTCTGTAACCCTTCTCATTCCATCCCAGCATTGTCCTTTCAAATCGATCCATCCGCAGAGGTATACCTAATAATTCAATAGCATTGTCATGCTTTACTGATAAAATACCTATTTGCCTAGTCTGCTCTGCAGTTTAAAAATGCAAATCTCACCATGCCACTGCCCAACCAAAAACCTGTCATTGGCTCCCCGCTGTCCTCAGGATGAAGTTAAAATGCACCTCATGGTCTCCACGACTCAGAATGACCTGACGCCTGTCAACACCTTCGGTCTCATCTCTGGCTACTCTCGGACTTGCTCAGTATAGTCCAGTCATATTGACATTCTTCCTGTTCTTTGAGAACATTAAGCATTTTCCAACATCATAGCCTCCACAAGTCTGTCTGCCCGTTCCAGAATATTCTTTCCCTCTGTTATCATTATTTAGCCACTGTTTATCCCTCAGGTCTATGTCATTGGGAGGGGGGGAGCTTCCCTAAATTTCCAATCTATACAGTGACCACTTTTTTTTTTGTAACAGCACAGGCCCTCTTAGCAATGTATGTTTATTCATTTAAGTATTCTTTTGGTTAATGCCTACCTTCTTCACTAGACTGTAAAACCTCAGTGCACAGATCACTTCTGTTTTGGCTACCACTGTATCCTTGAAGACTAATATGGTGTTTGGCATGTGACAGATGAGCAGTATTTGTTGAAAGAATCATGATGTTAATTTTGTAGTTAAGATGGATTACAGTGGTTTACTTTTAACTATTCAGTATTCAAACAATTGTTTTTGTGCACTGCTGAGAAAACAAGGACCTACAGACATGGAGGTGACTAAGGTTACTCTTAGGTTTTACTCCCATATTGGAGGAAGGGGAGAGGGGACTAAGGGAGGAGGTGATTGCTTTAGTCTGGAAGAGATATAGAGGGTGCAGTTTGCACCTCCATTGCTTAGAAAGTCCTAACCCTGGTCTCTTTGTCCTAGTCATCAGTTCTAAAGGCCCCATCACCAAAGGTTGGCTTCCTTAGACTCTACTACCCAGCACAGCCCTGGAAAACAGAGGGAACACTCTTTCGAACAAGTTTGTAGCTCCTGCTTCTCCTACCCTTGTGATCTCTCCTCTCTCCTCCAAAGGACACTGAGCTTCTACCCTTTTATACTTCCCTAGTTACATCTTACCTTTCTCCAACGTTATGCCCTTGTGGGTCTTCCCAATGTCTAGCATAATCTGAAAAATCAATGTACCCTTACGTATTAAGGGATATGCCTCATTGTCTTTAAAGTGGAAAGTAGAAGAAACTAACATTTATCGAGCCCTAACTATGTGCCAAGGACTATGCTAGGTGCTGTACGTATGTTATATCATGTAATCCTCACAAGCTATGAGATGATGATTGCTATTGGTACCAGGCTTCTTTCACATGTGTAGAGATTGAGGTGCAGAGAGATTGAGTAACTCTCTCAAGGTCACACAGCTATTAAGTGACAGAGCTGGGATTTAAACCTAATCTTTCTCTCACATAGGATCCTACACCTGTAGTGTACTCTCTCCCAGATAACAAGAGATATGCAGACACTTCTGAAGCCACTGAAAGGATGATATACTCAGACAGTGATGTCTCCAAATCCCAGGACATAGGCTCCATCTATTTCTGGGATTGCAGAGGTTGGAGCTTCAAAACACTGCTGCCATTCACTCATTCCACAGTGTTTGTTGAGCACCTACTATATGCCAGGTGTGATCTAGGTTCTTGAGCTATACCAGTGAATAAAGCAGAAATTAAAAATTCCCTGTCTTTCTAGAGCTTACATTTTAGTGGTGGTAGGAAGTGGAAAGAGAGATAGGAAATAAGCAATGGGCCATGAAGGATAAGTAAATTATATGGTATGATAGAAAGGGATAAGTGCTGTGAAATGCTAGAACAGGCTGAGTGGGATTAGGAATCATAAATGGGCAAAAATTGCAGTTTTACAGAAGATGACATTTGACCAAAGACTTTTAAAAGGTAAGAGATGTGAGCCATGTGAAAAAGGAGTGTTCCTACTAGAGGCACCCAAGGCAAGAGTGTGCCTGATGTGTTCAAGAAAAAGCAAAGAAGCCAAGACCCTGTTCCAGCTGCAAGGGTCCAGGAAGCAAAGTTTTAATGAAAAGTCTGCGTTCTTTGTTGGACAAGACTTGAAGGTCCAAACCAGTGGAGCCGATAAAAAGTATGGACTTACCCTTTGAATTCAGATCCTTCCAGAAGGCACTATTGTAAATGGGTTGAATCCAAGATGCTTCCAAAGAACAACAAAGACTCTTGTACCTATGAGGGCTGAATCCCACCACCATCCTAGCCTTCTGGGGCAGAGAGCAAACTCAGTAATCTTTGACCTCCTTGTTTATGATAAAACACACGTCCATCTGCAGGAATCTATCCCAGAGCCACTGGTTTCAGGATTTCTTTTTGGTGTTGATGTTGATCTTTCTTAGCCTAGGATGGTCTGACATTGAATCATGCCTCTACTTACCGGTTCCTGAGTTCTGCTATTACTCCAACCTGGCTATACAGGACTACATACACCAAGCCTTCATTTAGGCCAGTCACGTGTGCTATGACCATGGTGATTTCTCTGGTCCCCCAGAACCTAGTACCCCACTCAGACTCATTCACTTGGCCCTGCTTGGCAAAGAGCCCAATGTAATATTATTAAGGATGTTAGCTGGCACAGTCACTTTTGTCATTGTTTTCTGAAAGCATCATTGCTTTTTCAGCTGGCCCTAGATGTTGTGAGTGTTTAGTCACCATTCCAAGTCATTTATTTAGCATGAAAATTTATTAGTTAGGCCATTGTTTAGCAAATTCATCACATTATACTTTTTACTTAGTAGAATCACTTAATTAGTGTTGTATTACTGGAATCGACTGTCAATTATGTGGCTAATTCATTTTCTTAGGGATTGAATTTTTTTTATCAGAGTAAAGCAGTGCAAAGTGCATCGTTAACTCTTTAATGATTGGGGATTTCTGTCAATGGTGATTCATGTTATAAAGAAAATTAAACCATTTACTTTCCTTGAAATATCAGATGTTGGAAGACTCTTTGGAAAAGTGTAGAGAGGGTAGCTTAAAAAGTTTCATGAATTAAAGAATTTTTTATTAACTGAATGACTCAGACTACTTGGCAAAGCTCAGCCAAGTTAGCCAGAGGGTTGTGACTGGAGCCCTCGGAATGAATTATTATAATATACTCTTATATGTGCATATTGCTATAAAACCTATAAATGTTCATTCATTGGCATTATTTCTTTGGGTTCTCACAAAGTTGTGAAGTGACATTAGGATTTGTGGTTGGCAGCCTCTAAGGTGGCCCCAGTGATGCTTGCCTTGTATTCCACGTCCTTGTATAATCCTCTTCCTTTGAGTGCAGGCTAGATCTAGTGACTAGTTATCATTGCAAAATAAAGTAAGGGGATGTCACTTTTAAGATTAAGACTAGGTTATAAAAAGACAGTGGCCTCTATTTTGGATTCTCATACTCTCTCACTCACCTCCTCTGTGGGAAGTCAGCTGCTATGTTGCGAGTTGCCCTTTGGAGATGCCCATTTGGAACTGAGGGAGATGTCCAGCCAATAGCCAGCAAGGAAATGAGGCCCATACTTTAATAGCCCCGGAGAAAATGAACTTGCCAACAGTGATCCAAGTTCACTGTTGGAATCAGAACTTGGATTCCCTCCCAGTTGAGTCTTCAGATGAGACCATTGTCACAGCTGACAGCTTGAGTGCCACCTCATGAAAGACCTTGAGCCAGCAGTACCCGTTTAAGCTGCATCCTGATGTCTACCTGTAGAAACTGTGAAATAGTATGTTTATTATTTTAAAATGCTATGGTTGGGGGTAGTTTGCTATGTAGCAATAGATAACTAATGCAGGGCTTAACATGTGAGATGTTACAATAATTTGCCCAAAGCCTTTGGGTTAATAAATAGGACAGCCAGGATTTAACTCTGGTTCTTCTGATGCATTTCAATAAGCAAGAAGGATGTGAACTGCAGTCCAGACCTCTCATTGCAGCTCTAGATACCCTCAAAGCTTTGTCATCCCACAAGGGTAACTATTCAGAGATTATTTCCCTGTAACAGCGATTCACTTGTGGCCTGCACACCTTCATGACCATGAGAAGGAGCCACTGGGACTCTGGAGAGGCTGGGAAGCAGGTTTGAAGGAAGGATCTTCTTTATCGTGTTGTCTATCAGGAATTGAGTCAAACTTCTCCTGTTTGTCCCCTTGTTCCTCTCCTGGAACTATATAACCCCCATATAATGGTGATAACAGTAGTTCCTAAACATAAGTGGCCCCAGACTAAAGCTTCTAAACCCCAGGTACGAAGCCAAAGAATCTATATTTAATATGCTCCCTGAATGACTCTTACAGAGAACGAGAATTCAGGGTCCACTATATAAAACAAAGTAGGTTGGCATTTCAGTGATCAGCCTCTATAATTCACCAGCTAAGGATCTGCCAGGGCAAACCTTTATGTGGATACTCTGCTTTGTTAGTTCTTATGAGAGCATTAGGTGTCTGTTCTTCCCAGAGTAGAGACCATCAGCTTTGATAGCTTGTATTTTTTTGTTTAGTTAGTTTTGAACAATACTAAGCTATACTACCTCATTCATTCACTAAGGGCAGAAAACAACGAATTATATTGGTCTAGGACCCTTAAAGGACAAATTATATTTTTTAACTAGAAGGTCCCTTAGAGACCATCTAATCCCTTGCTACTCAAAGTGTGGCCCAGGGACCGGCATCATTAGCATCACCTGAGAGCTTGTTGCAAATGCAGACTCTCAGGCCACACTCCGGAGCCACTGAATCAGAATCTGCATTTTAAAGGATCTCCAGATATATACATTAAAGTTTGAGAAGCATTGGTCTAATTTAGCTTCCCAATTTTAAAATTAAGGTCCACAAAGGTGAAGGCAATTGCACAAGATAATTTAGTTGTAACACCAGGATGAGAACTCAGGTCTTGTAACACCCAAGCTGTGTTCTTTCCACTCAATTAATGTTCTGTTGTCTTTGTGGTTTGTTAAATCCATAAACTCAGCTTAAGTATCCAGGGTATAGTTTGAAATGGAAAAAGGAAGCTTTTATCCACCCAGTACAATGGCAAACTCTTTTCAAACAGCTGTTGCACATTAAAATTTCTTCTTCCAGACAAGTTTAGTTATTTCATTTTCTCTTTCCTATACATCAATGAAAGACAAAGTCACCTGTCAGGCTGAAGATTGCAAAACCTGTCAAAACTGAGTTTTTCTAGTTTAGCTAAGTGTTACTCTGCAACTGTTCTGCATACCTTTGTCTTATTACAATTTTGATGAATGAAAGATGAAAATAAGACAAGCCCGTGTTTTCAGTGTGAGAAATTATTTGAAGTTTTTTGCTTCTATCACACATCTTCCCATGAGTGTGTGGGTTCTAGAGTTTGGCGATACATACACAACGCAAAATGCTGGGCCAATTGTTTTTAGTGTGCGCACAAACAACCCTGAAACCGATGAGAAACTCCCAATCATGTCCGGCGCAAGCTGGAGTTGCAATGAAGCGGACAGCCTTTGTTCTGAGAGAAGCACATTGGATTCACATCACCAGATGCCCATCTGGAGAAGAAATGCATTTTGAGTAAATGTAGCTTATCAACCTCCCCACACTCGCTAAGACAAATGGAACTGAGGCCGGAAATAGAGACCATGCTACTGTCACCGTAGGAATTGGAAGGCACGAGAGCTGGATCTGGAAGACAAACAAGCACTGTGTTTATCAGCAAGGTGGAGGATGGATTTCAGAGACCCAGGCGTGCCTACCAAATGAGTAATTTCCGAGTAACCACCAGATCCTAGAGATACACTGGTAAACAACCCAGATATTGCACCAGCCTTTGTGGAGCTTATAGTCTAGTAAAGGATACAGATACTAAATAGTTTCACTATTATTCAGTCATTACTATAATTCATGAAGATGAAAGATGCCCAGGAATCTATATTATAATTCATAAAGGTGATATTGTTAGGCTACAACATGGGGCCCTCAGATGGAGATGGCAGCAAACAGGGGTGTCTCCCTTGATATCTTCATTCAGAAATGTTAAAAGATTTTTTTGGTGGACACCATCACCTGGCCTATACCATTAACCTTTTACTATACTTACTATCCTCTATCCTCCCATCTATCCACACCTCAATCCTTCTTGATTTTTTGTGCATGTCAAAGGAAATTTCAGACATCAATAAACTTCCTTTTCCTCTCAATCCTGAACTGAGCATATCATTAATGCAAGCTCAATATTCTGGTATTTCGTCCTTCGAGATAAAAATTTACAAAAAAGAAAAATGCACAAGTCTTAAGTTTTCCATTCCATGAATTCAACAATTGCATACACTTGTGCAACCCAATCCCCTAATAGCATACAGACTCGCCAAGGAGATCCCTCATGCCCATTCCCAGACAATCCATGTCCCCACTCCAACCAACAGGTAACCACTATTCTGATGTCTTTTCCTACCATGGACCAGTTTGTCTTTTCCAGAAGAGGAAGTGACTTTTGAGCTGAGTCCTGAAGGGTGAATAAGAGTCCACTTGGCCTTGGAAGGTTGGAGGAAAGTTAGCCATTCCAGAAAGCACATCATGTACTATGCAAGAACTTGGTGAGGAGGACAGTGTGGCTGCAGCCTAGTGAGCAAAGGACAGGGGAGCATAGGAGGAGGAAAATGAGAGCAGTGAGAGCTACACCAATCATAGCCTTGAAGCCATATTAACTATTAAAAATCTGGATATAGCCAAAGGAGAGTTAGCAATGCAACCAAGAAAAGGTCAAGCAGGAAGGTGACATGCTCAGCTTTGGACTTCTAAAAAATTCTCATCCCTAATTATAGAGAACAACATGAAGAAGCAAGAGAGGGTGGAGGGAGTTATGAGGATTCTGTTTAAGCCATCATGGAGAAAGAGGGATGCAGCAGATAAGAGGATGCTGGCCATGGAGAGAAAGAACCATTTCTTCTTCCTCTGTGTTAACCTCTGACCTCTGATGCATTGAGCTTCTACAGTTATAAATCACAGTGTTTGATTTTTTTCTATCTCCAGTTTCCAGAGATATCAGCCATAAAGCCTTTGTGAAAACTGGTTCAGAGAGGTTAAGTAACTTGCCCCAGGTCACACAGCCCATAAGTGGTGGTGTCAGGGTTCTCACTCAGGTCTATTTATGTCTAAAGTCTGTACACATGTTTGATCAGTTCCCTGTCTTCAGAGAGTATGATGTGAGTCTCTCGGTTTTTCTAATTGAAATCACTACTCCCCTCGTTATCTCAGATTCTTCAACCACTCCAGAATTTTCAAGGCATCAGATTGCCCAAGTTGCTGGCAGCTAACTTTGGGTCCTATTTTAAGGGTAAATTCATCAACCATAGCCCAGGCTTTCCTTTAAGCAAATGGTTTAGGACCAGGGGCAGGTGAGTCAACATGGATCTACGAGCTCTTGGTTTTATTTATGCTGGTTGTGACTCTACAGGAGTCACCTGAAGTTCTTTGTGCTTGCAGAAGAAACTTTGCCAATCCCTTTGTCTATTACTCATACCCTTCTTTGTATAATCCTAGACTTTCCTTCTACATGAACTCCTCTCAAATGCCACCCCCTGTTACTCCTTCATGCCTGGAAGAATGTCAAGACTGTGCAGTTTACCTTTCTTTATCATTCTGCTTTGAGTAACCTACTGACCAAGACATGTTCTTCTAAGTTCTTTTGTATATTCTGTTTATGTTAACACGCCACAGCCATATACAGAACTTCTTACTGATAACATTAACTTCCCAACAATATTAATCTTTCCAACATTGAATAACCTCACAGTTTCTTCTTACTTTAATACACACTTCATTCTCTTTTTTTAAATAATACACTCCCTAGGAATCCATTTCTTGCCAACCAATCTGTGTACCATACTTTATCATCAGTTTGTAAAATTCTTTAGGCATGTATTTCATTATCTATTTACGGAGTCTTTTTCTGCTGGTCGAAGTTCAGCATTTTTCATGTCTGTTATTTTCAAACGTAAGTGTCTCAAAGGAGAGTGCAAATGATTGGCGAATATGCAAGAATTGAACAATAGACTTACATGTCACCAAAAAGGGCTGGTGTTTCCAATGAGTTAAAAACACTTTAAAAGTCCGGAATTATATCCCTTCTCCTTTCTGATTCAACAATATATTTCCAGGATTCCACACTGCCCCTCAGTGTCATTCCCTTCCTTCTGAGTTTGAGCACTAAGGGGATAGGACCAAGGAGCATTCTGTTACTGCTAAAGGTCTACTGCTCTGGCACACCCCAGGACTTTCATTTTTGTTTCAATTGTATTAAGTTTATACAACCTATGCTGTGGAATACTGGTATTGGCACTTTTGCTGCCTATTTTCCCACTGATTTTCATGAAATTGTGTCAAAAAGAAAAAAAAAGATTTTCTAAGTTTTTTTAATAGTGAAACCCTAAGACATTCTATAAAAAAGACATCTGCACGTGAATGTTTATAGCAGCACAATTCACAATTGCAAAGATATGGAAACAACTCAAGTGCCCATCAATACATGAGTGGATTAATAAAACGTAGTATACCATGAAGTACTACTCAGCCATAAAAAATGGTGAACTACCTCTTGTATTATCCTGGAAGGAGCTGGAGCTCATCCTTCTAAGTGAAGTACTGCAGGAATGGAAAAACAAACACCACAGGTACTCACCATTAAATTGGTGTTAATCGATCGACATTTATGTGCACGTATGGGAAGTAACATTCATCGGGTATCAGGCAGGTGGGAGGAGGAGGGCGGTTGGGTGAATTCACACCTAGCGGGTGTGGTGTGCCCTGTCTGGGGAATGGGCACACTTGTAGCTTTGACTCGGGCAGTGCAAAGGCAATTTATGTGACCAATGCATATATTCTGCAATATTCCATAATATTCTGAAATTTAAAAAATTGGTGAAATCCTTTCTTCAGACAAAATCCTACTTAGAAGTCTATTTTTAAAACCGCCAAAAAGCCATTTAGATCTGGTTGGGGCAGAGGTGAGGGAAAACTTTAGTGCTTGCCAGGACACACACACGTACACACAACACAGGTGTGAGCATACATGCACAAAACCCTTCATGGTGGCCCAGTTCACTCCCAAGTCACAGAAGAAACTGTAAACAGAGGTCTCCTTCCCTGACTCTGCCTCAGCTCTTAGGGCACTAACTCCACAGACTAGTGATTTGCTTATTTCTCCCCCTCTACATTAACTGGGTGAACTTTTCCACTTGATTTACTCAAAATGAAAATAACCACTAGTCACTTGAACAAGTCAAGACTGATGGCACTTGTGGGTCACAAGAGCAGGGAGGAGGGCATGGGTGAATTCACACCTAACGGGTACAGTGCGCCCTGTCTGGGGAATGGGCATGCTTGTGGCTTTGACTCGGGCACCCTAAAACTGAGCAGTGCACAGCATGTACAACCGGCAAGATGTGGTGGTCCTGCAAAAGCCTGGGTTAGAGGAGCATCAGGAAAGATGGGGCCCTAGTTTGTAGGTCCCTAGCAGAGTTTGATATTTTATTAAGAGAGAATTCTTTTCTTTATTACTACAGCCACTCAGGGTCCAGTATCAATCCCCAGTATAGAGACAAGAAAGAGACTCAAAGGCCAGTGTAATGCTGCACGGGAGACCCTTGCGATGAAATTGCTTGTGCATCTTGACTGTGGTAATGGTCACATGGATCTACACATGTGATAAACTTGCATAAAACTAGACATACACAGTGCATGTAAAACTAATGAAATATGAATAAGATCAGTAAAATATATCAATGTCAATTTTCTGATGAGGATGTTGTACCAGAGTATGCAAATGTAAACATTGGGGAAAACCGGATATATGGGACCCTCTATGTTATCTCTTACAACTGCATGCAAATCTACAATTATCTCAAAATAAGACTTTTTTCAAAAAGATGGAGCTCTCATGAGGGGATGGCATGTACCAATTGATCCTGGCCACGTTCATCAGAGTCTTGAGATGTGTCTCTTGGCTTCGCTGGTCATTAGTCACTCGCCAGTCCAAGCTTGTGATAAAAACGTTCTATTAATCTCTAGCAATCCGCTACATGGTTTATTTGTGTCTTTTTTTCCTTAATCATTTTTGCCAGATGTTTGTCTAATTTATAAGGGTTTTCAAAGGGAAGAGACAGGTTTCGCTTTTCTTCAGCTTCTCTGTTGTATCTTTAACTTGCATTATGTTCCATTGCTGTTCTTATGTATTTATTTTCTTTCTTTCTACTTTCAGGGACTATGTTTTTCATCTCAAGAAGCTGAATTTATATTTTTCAAACGCACCTATCCTGTTTTTCATCATGTGTTGCATTATTGCTGTGGTTCATATTCCTTCATCTTTCTCTTTAATCAATCTAAATGTGTTTACTGTACAGTATTGTTGCTTTATTATTTTCAATTCTTGGGAGGCACATTTTTCTGTGTTCATGGCTGCTGACTGTCCTTTTTGGAGATAAGCTTCCTCAAATGGATTGTCATAATTTATATTTTATTTTTCCGCTATGAGTTCATCTTTGGTGGGGGCGGTTTTGTTCTGTGGGAATTAATGTGTCTTGAATTATGAAAATACCTCTATAGAATGGTTTCTCATTTGCTTGTCAGGACAGTAAGATTTTCAGTGCTATTTCACAGGTTTTGTGTTGATTTCTAGCTTTGCAGTTGCACTATCACACAGGTAGCATAAATGCAAACCTCAAATTTATGTGTGGTAGAGGTCAAAGTTTTCTGTGTTTTGTTTTTTACCTTTAATTATTTTAATGCACTACACCCTTCTTTTTATTCTACCAATGGATACATTTAACTTAAATTTACACATATACACACTTAAATAATATGCACATACTTGCTTGAAATTCTCGGAATTGTATCCTTTCATTAACAGCATCAGGATTAAAATAGTATATATAGACTATCCATTATGAAAGGTGAAGAAGATATACTTTTATTTCTAGTAAATAAAGATATACTTTTATTTCTAGTGATGCATCAGTCACCCCCTTCCTGGTTTTTACCGATACAATTTGAAATTTTAGTCAAGAACTTTCATAGTAGCTTTTTTTTTTTTTTTTTTTTTTTACCTAATTTCTCTTTGGGAATTCTTTTTTGTAGCTCATTCTGTTATGATTTATATTTATTGTGATTTTTATACTCATATCTATGTTTAACAGAGTTTGGTGTTTGCCAAATTAGTTCTTTTATAACATGACTTCTTCCATTCTTGTGAGCGGTTTTTTCCCCTTAACTCTGGAATGACACTTTTCACTATTTTCCACACCTACCCGACCCTCTGGAAAAGAATCAGAGCCAACATAACTCCTGAATTTCTGTGTATCAGAAAATGTCTTTCTGTAACCTCACAAATGAAAAACAGCAGATCTCAGTGTATAATTTTGGGGTCATGTTATTTCCTCCTCAAAAATTTTGTTCTATTGCTTTCTGGCTTTTAAATCTAAGCAAGAAAAAAAAATATGACTAACATTGTCTTCATTTCCTTTACTGAGAGACATTTTTCTAGCCTAGATGTTTATCTGAGTGTTTCTGCATCAATAATATTTAAACATTATATCAGAATATAGGTCCTATTTTTAAGTTGTGCATGGAGAACTCTTTACAATTGAAGATTTAAGTTTTTATTCTGTCAAGGAGCTTACGTTGTATCCTTTATTATTGCTTCTGTTCCATTTATTTTGTTCTCTTCTTCAGTAACACCAATTATCTGTCTTTTATATGTCTATTTTCTTTTCTCAAAAATGTATTTTTGTTGTCTTCACACATGAACACACATGAGCAGATGATAGAAACAAAAGATTCATCTTATTGTTCTCATTGCCTTGCCTTTTCATCTGCAAGTTCCTCAAATTAATTTTCCATAAATGTCTACCTGTTGTTTATTTTCATCACAGATCTCAATGTCCGTTTTAATTCTGCTAATGCATTTTGATTTCTTTACAATCTTTCCTTGCCTCACCTAGTGAATTTTTTTTCTAGCCACTTCTTAACTCGATCCATTTTTGGAAAAATCTGTTGTCTTAATATTTCATCTTTCACTTTCTTTATTCTTCCATGTTTTTTTGAATTTTATTGAAAACAAAATGCATTTCTACTTTCTGTTGTGCAGATGAAGATACCAGTCACAGAAAAACCCAAATAAAATGGGCTTCAGTAATAAGTTAAAAGATTATTTCTTAGAAGAAAAAGTCAAGTGTTAGAGTTGGTTGAATGAGATGCCCATGAGTGTCATTAGGGGCCCAAGTTCTTTGAAGCTCTCTGCTTTGCCACCTCACGTTGGCATTGCCCCCAGCCTGTTCCCCTCGTGAATGCAAGATGTTTTAGCAGTTCCAGGCATCACACCCAGACATGGTAATGCCCAGTGGCAGAGAGAGGCCACTGAATTATCCTTCTAAGAGATAAGAAAAACTTTCCTAGAAGCACCCTAATAGAACTTCTTTCTCATATCATTAAATTTTTTTGGAAAAAAAAAATAGCAATACCCTGATTGGCTTAGGGAAATCAAGATTTTCCCATCAGTCTGGGACTAGAGTCATCCTTCCCTGGGAGACATGGAGAATGTGTATGCACTGAAACTAGTTTGGGGTCTCTGCCAGAAAGGAAGAAGGTAGGGATGGCTCTTGGGTAGACAGTCAACACTGACTGCTTTTCTTCTTTTGAAAATTATATATATATATCAGCATGCAGACTGTCATTTTCCTTGCTGTTGACATGATGGATTTTTTTAAGACCCCATGTTGTCTTGTTTCTGTTTATTTAAATTTAAAGAAGAAATGGTCACTCCGAGCCTGTTGTTTGCCAATAAACAGAGCAGGTGGATTCTCATTGTTGTCTTCACCATCCAATGTATTAATATTGGAATGCTTTTCATCTGGCTTAAACAAGAGGAGTAATGGATGTTTCCAGCCCCCATCCATAGGTAGAGCATCTCACACTACCCTTCCATCTGGGGTGAGGGCTGTGGAAGAAGAAATTCACGCTGTTCTTACAAAGGGGAGGATTGAGTTCCTTATCAGAAAGAGTAAATGAATCCAGGAAGCATTTTCCCATGACTGTTCCCATCATAATTGTTTCCTAACGCTGAATCTGCATCTGGAATACAAAGCTACCTTCTTTTGTCTTTTCCATATCAAAGAGCCCAATGAAGGAGAATGAGGAGGAGACGGGGCTTAGAGATGCCCTGACCTTACTGTTTGGTTGCTAGGGTCTTTGACTCTCTGATCCCAGGAGAGAAAGTGGGAAAAGGGGAAGCACTTTTTTTCTGTTCTTCAGGCCCGTGGGTGTGCTTTAGTTCAAGTACAAAAGTCTATCAGTGTTGACTGCAGATTGTAGAACGTCCATTTCCACTCCATAGAAAATGGCACAGTGGGGTGGCATTCTACTTACTATTAGTTTTACAAGTTCAACCCTAGGCATTTGGTCAGACATAGGAAACAGAGAGAAGGTAAATCCTCCTGTCATTACATCGAGTAAGAGTATGTCCCCAAGGGGACATAAGACGTGAGATGTGAATCTACTGTTCCTCAGGGGTCACAAATCCCACACACCTGTGCTAGTGTGAGTCTAGATTTCAGAAATGCAGAACAGATTTTTCTTACAACAGGACTCCTAAGCACAGCCAACTGCTTCATCTTATGCTTCACTGAAGAAATTGTAATCACTTCCAACTCTAGAGAGGAAACTACCTACGTTGAATCAGCTGAAAGATGATCTTACGCAGTTTCAGAGATTTTTAAGAAATTTTGGAAGAAATGAAGTCTTTACGTACATGTTAAGTGTAATGCTGCTATAATTAATGGATATCCCTCTGAAATTCTGGTAGTAGGTTGGCTGACAGATTTAGATTTCAGTACGATTATGAGTTTATCATCTTGAGGCTTTGTTGGTATTTGGTGGGGGACGAGAGACGAGGCATTGACTGCTAGCCAGATGCCACGTTGAGACCTCTTCCAGTGGAAGCCCATTTAACCGGTGCAATAACCTTCTTAGATGATGATGATGACAATTAATCATGATCATCACCATCACTATCACCAATTACAAATAAAAATCTTAGGCTCAAAGTACAGTTGACCTTTGAAGAACAGGGATTTGGACTGTGCAGCTCCACTTATATGCAGATTGTCTTCTGCCTCTGCCACCCCTGAGACAGCAAGACCAACCCCCCCTCCTCCTCAGCCCACTCAGTGTGCAGACAAGGAGGATGAAGACCTTTACAATGATCCACTTCCACTTAGTGAACAGTAAATATTTAATATATTTTCTGTTCATCCTTATGATTTTCTTAATAACATATTCTTTAGTTTACTTAAAGAACATAATATATAATACATACAACATACAAAATAAGCGTTAATTGTTTATATCATTAGTAAGGTCAATAGTAGGTTATTTGTAGTTAGATTTTGGAGCAGTCAAAGGTTATACATGGATTTTCAACTGCACAGGGGGTCAGTGCCTCTAACCCCCACGTTGTTCAAGGATCAACTGTAACTTATTTGAGGTCCTATAGCTAGAATGTTGTGAAGTTCATATTTGAGTCCAAGTTTTGTCTTCAGATTCTGTACTTTGACTCCGATGCCTGCTGTTCCCACAATACTCATGATGTTGGTTCTAATCACACCTCTGCGCCACGCAAGTGATCCATCCTTCTCCTGACTTCTAACCCTCTCTTTCCTCCCAGACTCTCCCCTCCCAGTAAGCAGTCTCTAAATATTTACTCATCCACTCTTCATGCTCTCCTGCCCTAAAGGGCACACGGATTTAGGAGGAATCATGACAGAAGAAATAAGAAACTGGTACTGGTACCAGAAACTATGGGAATTTGCTTGGCTAGTTAAGAAATTTTGCCTTCACTCCATGAAGACTTTTGCTAAGAAAAATGACTTGATCAAAGCTGTGTAAAGAGAACTGTGAAAGCAGAAAGGGCCATTAGGAAACTGATGGAATAGTCCTAATATGAGGATCTGAACCAGGGCCATAGCACAGGAATAGAATAAAATAGATGGCTTTGGAGTGTGTCGTGAAGGAAAGTAGAGTGGGGACAAGGAACAACTAGGGAAGCCCTAAAAGGGTCCCTAGAGTCCCTCTCCAGTTTGTGAATTGTCGTGCGCCCAACAAGACGTCTTGTACGATATCAGAACAGCTATTGATTTTTATTGCTCACCAGATACCAGACACTGCACTGAGCACTTAGCACGCACTGTCTCTTTGAATCCTCACAACGTTCATTTTCTCTGTATTATAGGTGAAGAAACTGGGGCTCAGAAAGATGTGTCACTTGGCCAAGGTCACAGAGCCCATAAATGGTTTATTAATGATCCAAACTCCATTCTGTGTGATTCCGGGGCCCTGACTCTCAGCATTTCTTGGGGTGCAGATTGTGTTCCTCTCATGGGACATGGACAGACCATTTCTTAAATAGTTATGTAAACATTTTAGCGAGCATGAAAACAAAACTAGCACACAGCACCCATGAGTTCACGTTCCACTATCATTTATAATGAGACAAAGTAAAGAAAACATAGTGGAAAGTTGTCTTAAAGAACAGTTTTGGAGGTACAATCGTCTGCACCGTTCAGTACAGTAGCCACTGGCCTCATAAAAGTAAAACTCGTTTCCTCAGTCCCATGAGGCACATTTCAAGTGTTCAACAGCCGCAAGTGGGAAGTGGCTACCATATTGAACAGTGCAAACATAGAACATTTGAGTCATTGTAGGAAGTTTTGTTGGAGAGTGGGTGCTGGGCTAGAGCTGTCTCACATTAGATCAATGTCTTTTTATTTAGAGTTCACTCAAGCTCTAAATCAGCTCTCTTTCGAACTTTATCTGGCTCTGGGTATGTCTGTGTGCACCTGCCTTGTCCAACACAGTAGCCACTAGTCACCAGTGCCTGCTGAGCGCTGGACATCTGGCTAGTCTGAACTGTTTTACTCCATAGGCATAAAGCACTCATTGGATTTCAAAGCCTTTGTATGAATAAAGAATGTCAAATATGGAATTAATAATTTTTGTACTGATTATATGTTGAAATATTATTTGGGATCTATTGGGTTAAATAAAATATATTATTGAAATTAATTTCAAAAATTCTTTTTTCCCTTATTTGACATTGCCAAAAGGACATTTTATGTTACATATGTGATTTTATGTATGAACATTTTATGTTACATATGCTGTATATTTCCACTGGCCAGCACTGCTCTAGACCTCTTTGCTCCACTGTGTGACTCCAGAGCTCTCCCCCTTTCTCTGTATCTACACTGCCCCATACAGCAGCCATAAGCCACATGTAGATATTTCAATTTAAATTAATTAAAATCAAACAAAATTTAAAATTCAGTTCCTCAGTCTCGTCAGTCACATTTCAGATGCTTAGTAGACACACGTGATTAGTGGCTACCAAATCGCAGAGCACAGATGTAGAATGTTTCCATCGTTGCACAAAATTCTACTGGACAGCGCCGATAGTTGGTACATAGCTAGGGAAGAGCCACAGAGATGGTTGATGAATGCCTGAAGTCTGGAGAATGATTCATGGTGCCCGACTCTGTGGCACATCCTCCTCCCATCTCCTAGGTGCCTGTCCCTTCCTACCTCCAGTTAAACTTGTTTATGCACACCTTATCTTTTCTTATCTCCTCCTACCAGGGCTGTGGCATGCTTATCTCTCCTTGAACACACCTTCCTCCCGCCTCCTCTGTGTACACCGTATCTAACAAGGTGTTTTGTACAATGTAGGTACTCAGTAAATGTTTGTTAACCAGTTGAGTGGCAATTCCTAGCAAGTGATTGGAAATATGTGATTGAAGCTAGAGAAAGATCTATATGGCTGGTAGTGGGGGAGCAGGGGCAGGGGGAAGAAAGAGAGGCCACCTTCCCAAAGAAGAAGAGGAGCTGGCAGAGAGATAGCAAAGAGGAAATCGAAGGGACAGTGATGGTCTGAAGTCTTACACATGTCACCAAAATCCCTCTGCCCACCCCACAAGCCACACGCAGGCAGTGACAAGAGTTATTGCGAGGGAATTCACAGGCTTAGGCAAGAGCTATATAAAAAGCATGAAAGAAATTCAAAATATTATTATGTGATAAATAAACATGCAAAACCCATGAATGAGAAGCTGAAATGGCATGAAAATTAAGAGTCTGGTGAGGAGAAAAAAAAATGAAAAATGCTCTGTCCCTGGGCCAGCTGGTGTGAGTTACATTTTATGATCGGCATGTGAATTCCAGCGCCCTTGTTGAATTAGCAGCAGAATCGCACATTAGTTTTAGGGCTCCCTCTCGAATAGGAACATCATAACGTTTTTTAATTGGAGCTGATAAAAACCTAGCATTACTTGTAGGTTCCTGAGAGAAGTGAGTTGTGAAATTGGGTTTTCATTAAACCTAATGATGGAAAATTAAGTATAGTGCGTCTGGTGAAATGGGGTGTGATAAAAGGCATCACTTCTGCATTATCGGAGGTTAATAAGGGAATAGGTGAGGTAAGATACATTGAAAAGGGGAGTCCAACTACTTGAATTAATAAACCTTGAAAATCCCTTGGTTCTGAGTCTGTACAGCATCATTAGCACTGGCATTGACATTATTACAAATGTTACAGCAATACAAGTTGTTAAATTTCAAAAGCACTTATTTTCCATTCCAGTGTTGGTTTTGCTGACACCAAGTTTATAGTCTGTCTAGCAATGTGTTTAGGGAAAATACCCATATTGATAGCTACTTGGTTTTGGAAACATTGGGCCCCTCACAAAACTTGCCAGGTGCCATCCCTAGGAAGCCTGCCTTTGCTGGTCTCCCATGCCGCCCGTGCCCCAGGTCCTTTGGGAGACATCTGTCCCCATGCACGATGGTGATTTACCAGGGAAACACTCGCAGGGCTCCAGGCATCAACTCTGGCCCACCCTGTCCTGGGAGTCATGAAGTGTGGCATCTAGAGATGCCCCTTTCCTCTCCTGTCCCAGCCCCACCACGACATCATGAGAGGAAGAGTCACTGGAAAGATGCCCCATATCCATGACAGCTGGGACACCTCCAGGAAAGAGCAGGAGTCTTTAAAGAAAGAGATTCTTCTTAAACCCCTTCAACACCTTCACGCTGGCTTCCAGAGTCTTGCACACTCACAGCTTTCTGGATCTGCCTCGCCTTATCCCTTGCTGCGCTGCCCCCGTGACATTTCCACCCATAGCTGCAACTCCATGCCAACCTCCTTGCTCTTACCCAAGCGCACCTTCACCTCTCAGTCTCGGTTCTTCCGATTCAGATGGTTCTTGTCTGTTCTCCCCACCAGACCACCAAGCCTTAAGGGTGGAATCTGTATTTCTCTCTGCATTGCCACTGCCTTGCGGAGCCCCTGGCACAGAGTGGGTTCTCCTAAGTCTAACCCATGATCACAGGGGGTGACGGAGAAGAGAGGCAGCCCCCACATTTGCCAGGTGCTACATTCACACAAGGCCAGTGAAGATGCATCTGCCTATTACCTAAAATCTCAGGAGTAAGCAGTAGTTTTCTTATGTGCAGTTGTGAAGGTTTTGTTAACATTTTGCCTAGGCCCTTCTCCTTTGTGCATAAATCTCTATCTTCGAGATCTTTCTGTTGGCAATTCAGGGCTGATGGGCTGGTCTCAAATGGCCAGGCTCTACCTTGGTGATGTTTACCTATCACATTGAATCAGGTGGTTTTAGTGCCCACACTGTGCATGCAATGGCCCTGCCCACTAATTCAGTGTGACCCCATCAATGTCTCCAGTTCAGACCAGTCAGATTAGTAGCCCCTCTTCCCTTGGAGGAGCTTGGTGCGGGCAGGTGGAGAAATGGAAAATGAGAACTGCATGCCCCACTCCATCCATAGACACAGGTGAAAGCATTAAGGTGACCAACTCTCCCTGTTTACCCATGAATGAGGGGCTTCTCCGGTTACTGAACTTTCAGTGCTAAACCCCAAAAAGTGTCAGGCAAACTGGGACAAGCTGGTCACCTGGAAAGCATGCAGGCCAGATGTTCCTGCCACTGTTCGTTCCTGCTTGCTGATGCTGTCACAGAGGAGTAGAGTGTGTGTTCACACACGGAGTCTGTGTCTGATGGATCACTGCAACAAGACAGGCAAATATGCTGAAGGGAACATGGACTTTGAAAAGACACGTTGCAGAAAATCAGGAATATATGCTAAGCCTCCCAGGGAACGCGTGTGGCTTCCGCCTGGTGGGTATCTGCATTGACACAGTGTCTGAAAACATCTGGGTGAGAAGCATCGACTGCCACGTCTGATAGTGCTCACCTTGTGCGAGCCACACACAGGGTGTTCCAGGGTGCACTGTCCATGTCTTTGGAAGGAGGTTGGGGGGGCCAAGCCTGGATGGTTGTGGGGAAGATAAACTGGCCCTGGAAGACTAACAACGTATGGCAGGGAGGTGGTGCGGCAACACAGTGGTTTTACTGGTCCAAGGGGAGTGGAGGAATTCAAACCCAACCTGAGCGGGTGTCAGTTTCCAGGGTGGCCAAACTAACAGAAGGCAGTTAAAGCAACTCCTTGGGTATAAAGGTTCTTATTATGGGAGATATAGATTTTATATCAAGGAGAGATTTTGTGAAGGAGATGAGGCGTAGGATCCAGGCCTGGAGGATGTAGCTGGCAGGACTGAAGGAAGAGGTTCAGGCTTCCCTACCTGCAAGGCGGGTTCAAAGATGCTGCTGGATCAATAGCATCGAGTGTTGGGGAAAGTGTACGATTGGAAGAAGGTGGTCACTGTTGCAGAGCCCATAACTGGAGAGGGCAACTGGGGGAGTCGGGCTTCCTGCAAGCTGCTGGGGGTCCCTCACTGGCTCCACTTCCTCCCAGTGTACAACCCGAAGGAAATGAGTGAGCAGAGAAACCGGTCACAGGGATGCAGGCAAAGGGACCAAAAGCAGACATGCGGCTCTGACCTCCAGGCACCTGAGGCTCTCCTTACTTGCAAACAGGCATCGAAGACTATTTCCAGTCCCCCACCTCCTAGACAGGAGGGCACTCCCAGTATCTAGCCTGTCTGGCTTCTCGCTGGTTCTGGGATGGCCAGGATTGGCCCAGACAGCCCTGCCAGGCCTGGAGGAAGGACAGACAGGCAGGGGATGACAACCAACCTGGAACTTTGTCTTTACCCTACCAATATGCCCCCTTGAAACAGAAGTAAACCAAGGGTGATTGTGTTCACTGGTTTGTTGTTTTAATATTTAAATCTACCAACACAGCCGTGCTAGGGAAGAAGCATGTCTCTCGTCTTTCTGCGGTTTCCTAATGAGTTGAGTCCCAAGTGAATTCCTTCTGGCCTGCTCAGGCCACGCTGGGAGAGGCAGGGAGGACACAGGACAAAGCTCCCACAGGTGACAGTCTCTTCTGCCTCCTTCTTTTTGAAGCAGATGGCAGCCGCGGGGAGCTGTCCCAGCCCACCCTCACCATCCAGACCCACCCCTACCGGACCTGCGACCCCGTGGAGCTGAGCTACCCCCGGGACCAGTTCCAGCCCGCCATCCGGGTGGCAGACCTGCTGCAGCACATCACCCAGATGAAGAGAGGCCAGGGCTACGGGTTCAAGGAGGAATACGAGGTAAGAGACCGGCCTGTGGGAGACCTCCTCATGGGCTCAGAGGTGCATGCGGGTGCCGCAGCCTTGCTACTAAACATATGGCCCCCGACAGGCAGCTTCCGTGTCACCTGGACATACAGCGTCCAGGCGCCATCCCACCCTCCTGAATCAGAACCTGCATTTCAACCAGAATCTTAGGCAATTTACAAACACATTAAATCTGAGAAGCACCACGCTAAAAGATTCTAACACCCCCCTCTTTCCCCCCTTCTTTTCCAACCCTCCCCCATTTCATAACCCGGTTATCTTTGAAATTTCTACACCGTGGAATCACACCTTCCTTCAATATGAAGATAGAATGGCTCAAGTCCCCATTACAGGTGCTGTAGAAAAGCCAGAAAATCACCCCTGCCAATGGTTCCCGGCAGGCCTGCTTGCTCCCGGTCACGCCTTGCCCCACATTCAAGCTTCTGTGTTGCCCTCACCCCGACAAGGCAAGGCCTCATCGCCAGTGACAGCTGCCCCCTCTCTCTGAAACTTCTCCCTCCTGCCTTGGGCGTCTCTTTCCTTCCTCCCCAAAGCATCTCCAACACAGAGGATTTGCAGGTAGTGGCTATTACTGAGGGTTGGGGAATAACAGAGAAGGATTGTAACAAAGTACAGGACACTGATTCTGGTAAGTTCCTTAACCATCCACATTGCTGCTAAGTCCTTCTAAGGTCTGGTGACCTGACGGGTCTCTATCCAATCCCTCCCCAAAGCTTTTATTTAGTGTTCTCAAAACTCCCCCCACCACCGCCCCTCAGCATCCAAGAAAAGAACCCCACACTCCCCTTACTTTACTATGCAGAGCACTGTAGCTTTCTTTGTCTGGCTCCTTTCGTTTCAAACCTTGCCCATCGGGCCTCACCTTTTACAAAGAAAAGGCAAAATAAAACAGAAGGAAAATGCACAAAGTTGTTTTCCTGAACCAAAGAGCAGCTCGCTCCCCAAGAGTGATTCTGCAGCTCTCCTGATGCAGGTGGGACCCAGCTGCAGCTTGGAAAGCAAGCGCTTCCCTCCTCGTGTTCCCTTTCCCTCTCTGCCTCTCCTCCTTCCTTCCCGAAATATCTTTTGAGCATCTTCTGTGTGCCACGCTCTGAGTTATATGCACTCATTTTTTCGTTGTTTGTTCTTTTTTTTCCCTCACATGCAGCGTGTGCCCCAGATATGCTCCGTACATTTTCACTCTGTGCAAACTCATTGGCTCAGACTCCACGCATTTGGAATTCTTGCTAATGCAGACTAAGTTTATCCCTCGGACGATATTCTGAGAAAGAGCTTACAAGGCAATATTTCAGAAGTCGTGTGAGGTCGTTACATTGTGCTAAACTGGGGGCCCAGACAGCTAGATTCCGATATGGTAAACGGTGTGGTCTTAGCGTATCATTTTGCTATCTGAGTTTTAAATTTTCTTCTTAGTTGAATGAAGAGTTTGGATAAGGTGATTTCAAAGGATCTGTCTGATCCTAAAACTTTATAAGAGTATAAAACATGGTGACAAGGAGCCATGTCTGACATTTATGAGAACAAAACTGTGTATGTCAATGGATGTAATTACCAGCTAGGGAGAACTGGCAGTTAATTTCAAAAATGGTCTAAGTAAATGGCATTTTTCATATACTCAGTCTACGAATTTTAGAAGAATATAGAAATTGGAGTTGAAGAAAAAGATCTCATCACCTCCCATCCCTGGGTTTATTTCTTAGGGGGCCGAATGGTTCCAACCCTGGGGGGCCCGGTGCATGTGAGTGTGCCATGCACATGTATACAGATATGTTTGTTGAGCAAATGTCAGGTAGGGTGTGTTGTTTGTAAAGGCATATTCAATATCATGATGCTTTAATAAGTCATTAGTCGTAAGTATTTGCTTAAACATTTCAAATAGCATTAAGGGAGATACGTGGCTTATCAGAAAGGAGGACAGGCAGCCACAGACTGGGAAACACATGTTCTAACAATTTGCAATCTAAAACCCAAAGACAGAAAACACAAATGTGTTTGACTACTTTGGTGCATTTCCTTCCAGAGCCAGACTGATATTTCTTTTAAGTGTGTTCATCCCTGTGTGGTGAATTGCTTTTCAAAAATTACTCTTTGTACTTTTTTGCATTTTCCAAACTTTCTAGCATGGAAATGAACTGCTCTTAAAATGAGAAAGCAAACAATACTTGTTGTACCATCATTTGAACCTCAACCAGAAATATCTCTGACTAGGCCAGCCTTGCCCTCAATTAGTTCAGATTATATTAATCAGCAAGTTGGAAAGCCTAGCTTCTGGTTAACATCATTCTCTGATTAACTGAGGGTTAATTGGAATCTTTCCTTAATGAAAGTCTTTCCACAACATGCTAGTCCACTGTCCCAGAGTATAGCTCAATATTGCTGTGATTGTCAAGGCTCCTGTGATGTCTAGAATTTTCATCCTGAGCATGAGACTCACGGGTCTGTTTGAAGACTCCCTGTCCTGTTGCAGATGTACGACTCCTGCGCCTCCTCTCCGTCCATCCTGCTCCATGCTATTTGCTGCCTCTCACTCTCCTGTCCTGCTCAGTTTGTTCATACAAATAAGTGAGTTTGACAGTTGACATGTGAGGAACCACCCAGCTAGAGCAAGCTGCATCTTCTAAAATTCAATCCAGTCATACTATTCCTTAAAATTTGTTCAATAAATATTTACTGAGTATTTACTATTGCCAGGGACTATTCTAGGTGTTTGGGATATAACAGTGAACAAAACAAAGATTCATGCCCTCATGGAGCTTGTATTCTAGCAGGGGAAATAGGAAATAAAGAGAGGCTTAAAAGTAAGTGAATTACATAACGTAGTGAAAAATACTGTTTGCTGTTTTACAAACTACCCCACATCTTAACAACTTAAAATAGCCAATTTCTTGCACTCGCTGATGCTGTGGGTCAGGGATTTGTTCGGGCACAATAGGGACAATTTGTCTCTCTTCCATGGTGTCCAGAGCTTTGACTGGGAAAGCTACAAGGCTGGGGGCTGAAATTATCTGAAAATGCCTTCACTCCTGTGTCTAGTGATTGATGAAGGCTGTCAGCTGGGGTGTCCGCTGGGATTGTCCCCTGGAACACCTACACATGGCCTCTGCAGGTGGCCTAGGCATCTTCACAGCATGGTAGCCTTTGGATAATTAGACTTTTTACATGGTAGCTCAGAGCTCCAAAAACGAGCCTCCCAGATAACAAGGTGAAAAGTGCATCACATTTGTAACCTAGACTTGGAGGTTGCACTGCACCATTCCTGCCATGTTCTATTGGTTGTAAGCAAGTAGAATCTTCCCATATTCTAGGGGAGGGACATTAGATTCCATCTCTTGATGAGGAGGAGAGGCAGTTGCCATATTCTAGAAGAGCATGCAGAACAAGAAATATTGGAAAATACAATATTTGGATATACAAGCTGCCCTAAGTATGATAGAAAAAGGAAGAGTAGAACAAGGAAGGGAGATGTATTTGAGGGACATGAAATGGGGGAGGTTCCACTATTAAGTAGGATAAAAGGGTAGTCCTTAGTTAGAAGATGAAATTTGAATATAGATATGGCGGAAGCTCTCTGGAGGAAGAGCTCCAGATCAAGGGAGTAGTATACCTGGCATGTGCAAGCAGAAGCAAGGCGGCCAGCGTGGCAGAAGTAGGGTGAGCACGGGGCGAGAGTACTAGGAGACTAGATTGGAGAAACAAAGAGGGACCTGGCCCTGTGCTGCATCACAAGCCATTGTGAGAACTTTGGCTTTTGCTCTGAAATGGAAAGCCACTGCGGAGTTTTGAGAAGACAAGTGCTAATGATCTGGCTTTATTTTGAAAGACTCATTCTAGCTACTGTGTTGAGAGTGGGACAAAGGGAGGTAAGGGTGGAAGCAAGGGGACCGGTTAAGTGGCCACTGCACAACCCAGGGGAAGGACAATGGGGACTCAGCATGGAGGGGACATGGCAAGAACTGGCTGGATTCTGAATGTATTTCAAAGATAGAGCCAAGAGGATGTCCTGACACATGGAATATGAGAGAAATAGAGGAACTCAGGGTGATTCCAAGGCTGTTACCCAAGCCATTGGGAGGATGGAGTTGCCACCCACGGAGGTGAGAAGCCTCAGGTAGAGCAGAACCAGCAATTGGAAATTCAACTTTGAGTGTCTGTTAGACATCTTGGTGGCTTGAAATGGGAAGTAGGAAGTTGGAATTTGGGAAATTAAGCCTGGACTAAAGAGAAAGCTTTGGGGGTTGTTGGCATCTAGATCAAAGCCAAAAGACAGGGTGAGGTCACCAAGCAAATGAGTGTAGACAGAGATGAGGATCAAGGACTGAGCCTATCTGGATTTCAACTTTAAGATATGTGAGGGCCGGGCGCGGTGGCTCACGCCTGTAATCCTAGCACTCTGGGAGGCCGAGGCGGGTGGATCGCTCAAGGTCAGGAGTTCGAGACCAGCCTGAGCAAGAGCGAGACCCCGTCTCTACTAAAAATAGAAAGACATTACACGGACAACTAAAAATCTATATAGAAAAAAATTAGCCGGGCATAGTGGCGCGTGCCTGTAGTCCCAGCTACTCAGGAGGCTGAGGCAGTAGGATCGCTTAAGCCGAGGCGTCTGAGGTTGCTGTGAGCTAAGCTGACGCCACGGCACTCACTCTAGCCTGGGCAACAAAGTGAGACTCTGTCTCAACAAAAAAAAAAAAAAAAAGATATGTGCGTACTCTCCTTGGGCCAGACATTTCCTAGGCTCTAGGAGCAGAGGAGATGAGATAGAGCCCTTGCTTCTGGGCAACGCAGACCCTATTCTTAGAGACAGACATAGAAACTGATCATTTCAACATCTTGGCAAAATGCCACCACAGATGTACCCCCAGAGCTATGGGAATCCTTGCATTTGGGGTGCATTCATCCAGCCTAGAGGTAGACAGCCAGTGGCTTCCTGGAAGACATAAAGCCTACACCAAAGCTCAGGAAATAGGAAAACCAAAATGAAAGAAGAGAAGGGTGTTCCAGACAGAGGGGTAGAACAAGCTATGGCAGGGGAGTGCGCACAGCAGGTTGAGTTAAGAGAATCACAAGCAGTTTGATTATGGGAGGGCCCCAGAGAAACGGGGCTGAAACTGCCAGCAGGGGCCTCCTAGCAGAAGAGGAGGCAGGTATTTGTCAGGTTAAGGAGTTTGGATTTTAATCCAAGGGCCGTGGGAGCCATCGAAGGGAGCAGGATTTTTTAAAGAAGCTTTGCATTTCAGATGTGGGAGAGATCAGAGCAGCTAGGCGGCCAGGACAGTAATTCAAGTAAAATATGGGACGGCCCGAACCAGAAGACTGGGCCCGGAGCCCAGACAAGCCCACACACTTTCTCTGCTTGTAGAGCCATAAAATCAGCTTGTTCTCTTTGGCATGAAAACTTGAGTCTCTCAATATATATTTTAAGTTCAATTATTTGAAGTAGTGTATGAATTGTCCCGAATTGAGAGTCAAAATGCCCAGATTCAAGTCCTGTCACATTCATTAAGTACTTGGGTGACCTGAGGCAGGTCACTCCTCCTCCCTGGGCCTCCATGTCCACAACTATGCAGTGGGAGTGAGGGGGTTGGTCAGAGTGATCAGAGAGCCCTTCTGTCGCTGATATTCTGGGAGTCTAAACAGGAACCGATGGGCCGGGCCAGCTGGACCTCCTCCCACACATCATCCCCATGGTTAGGTCTCAAGTTCTAGCAGCCACGATTGGCCAGGGGTCTGGGCTCCCAAGAACCCAACGAGGCCTGATGCAGATTAACTTCACCTGTGGACAGATCTGGGTCTCAGTCAGAGGTTTCCCATCTCGGTTGCACATTAGAATTACCTGGGAAAGTTTAAAAAACACCAGTGCCCAAGCCATGTTTCAGATCAATTACATCAGAATGGCTGGGGGTGGGACCCAGGGATCAGCATTTCCAGCTGATTGCAATGTACTTTACAAGTTGAGAGCCACTGGTCTGAGAAAAACCCATGGAGTCCCCAGCATGTGCCCTGCTTGTCCCCACAGACCTGTCGCCGTACCTGGTCTGCTGGCCGCCCCTCAGATCTACCCCTGCTGATGGAACACGGCCACACTGCAATCGAGGGACCGTGATCTTGAACTGCAGAGTCCTCCCTCCTCCCCATCCAGCTTCCCTCAGCCAAATCCTCCCACCTTCCCCCATGACCAAAGAAAACCCTAAGCATGCCAGCAAATGCAAGAGATGTGGGCTGGAGAGTGGGGTGTCTGGGGGCCCTGTAACCACCACCATGGTGGTCAGAAGAGCAGCGGGTTTGGGGAAGATGAGGGAAAGCAGGAAGGGGCGACTTTGTGATGGGGAGAAGGAAGAGAAGCACGTTTGTCCCCGTCCAATCCAGACAGCCTGTCGTCATAATGAATGGAACCAGCCCAGTAGGGCGACCAGAAGGTATCTGGTTATTAAAGCTCCATTAAGACTATTTAAGGCAACAAGGAACAGCTGTGCAGACTATGATGTGGCCTAATGAAGAGCAAACATTTGTTCATTTTTCCAGCTCTGGACAGACACACCGTATGTGTGGCTTTTGTGGGAAAGGCCTGCGTTGCCAGCTAGCTCTTAGTGGCCTGGGGGTGACGTGATGCTGGGCTGTCAGCCTCCTGACGGGCCAGAGCCACAGAGATGGACGCTTCAGGTCACCCAGGGCCCCCTTCTCCTCCCAGAGCCACCTGGGCAGAGGCAGAGTACACCTCTGCTCCGCCCACAAAGTCTTTACTCCTCAGCTGGTAACAGAGTCACAGGACATCCCACTGCAGGGGACCCCAAGGGATTCCGGTCCAGCTCCTCAATTTGCAGATGAGGGTGGTTCCGGGGAGGGGCATGAGGAATTAGTGGCAGATGCCCAAGGCATGAATGAGAAATCCATGTTGTTCCTCAACCCTGGGAACCCACAATGGCCAAAATGGGAAGACCTGGGCTCCACCTGCTCATGTCTCTCCCCGCCACCCATCCCCCAGAGGAACAAAAGAAGAAAATGGGCCATTCCAGGGTGTGGCCAAAAGGAATGAATAACCCATGTGGTTTCAGACTTTGGAGTTTTTACAGCAGGAAAGAGCTCTTGTGGAAGAGACTATTAACTCAGTCCTTTCCTTTTAGCCTCTTTTTACCCTTCCACTTATAATACTGTTTGTGACATGACAAACAATATATTTTAGTGTTTAATACAGGAAACCTCCCAGCGAAGTGAGCGATTTTCAGGTGGTTCTGTAGGAAAAGCCCTTGACCGGCAGTCAAGGCCTGGTTCTCTCTGCTCGTGAGATTCCGGGTGGTCGTGGGCAAGACTCCTCCCTCTCTGGGTCCCATTTTCACCTGTGAAATGTCCGACTCCGTACTACATACTTAGCGTGGAATCCCAAAGACTGATAGTGTATGCTTCTGTTGCATAAACATTCATCTGGCCAGAAACACTGACTGAGCACCTACTGTGTACCTGGCACCGTTTAAGGCACGGGAGACAGAAAGCTAAATAAAGAAAAGAAAGACCCTACTTCATTTTTATTTTTTTATTTTAACAAGTATTTACATAACAAAAGACCCTATTGTCAAGGAAGCTCATGGTCTGGCCACCCAGAGTAATTACGTCACAGAACCCTGGTTAAAATGCTTTGCAGACACATGCATAAGGGCAGTGCAGGACAAAGGAGGCCTTGGGTGGTGTTATTGTAGTTTTGTTTATTTTTGCTTTTCATCCGTTCTTCTTGCCAAGATCAGCCAGGAGCTTCACAAAAGATGAGACGCTGAGCTGAAGAAAAGTAGAGGATGGGTAGAGGAAAAGCAGGTGTAACGACAGGAGCTACATGTACAAGGCTTGGAAGCATAAGGAATTGAATTGCTACAGCCAGCTTCTAGAAGGGAAACAAAGATGCCTGCCTAGGAAAAGATAAATAAAACTGAAACTAGGTGGGGAAATAATTAGGAATCTTACACCTCTTGCATAGTTCTCCTGAACAGAACTGGCAAGGTTATAATCGTGGCCTCTGACAGTCTTCCTCGTTACCTGAGCTGACTGCAAGTTTAGGGCACAGTTGTTGGCCTAGAGACAGTCACCCAGAGGCTCATGCGTGATCATGGACAGGATCTGTAGGTGGCTGGAAGTCTATAGCTTGGGATGGGACACGGGAATGCCCAAGATTGTATACTCAAAGCTGAGAGGAATACAGGTACTCTCATATGAGCCTCCTCATTAAGCTATAGACTTCCGGAAGGTAGGGAATTTGTCATTTAAAAGAGACCTTGTAGTTTTTAATTGGGCCTTTTGAAGAGTGCTTTGTGACTCTACACGCAGACATGCACTCAACTGTTCTGCCTTGATCAAAGCTCCTGTCACATACAAATACCCCCATCTCGCTGCAATCTGATTTTCTACTTAGCTTCACCAGCAGAACTCATAAATTACTGCCTATTTAGTGACATGGTGCACAATAATATTTGCTCTCCTGATGCCACTCTGAGTAGACGTCATTAGTCATCCCCTCCTGCCTTCTCTGTCCACATTTATAATCCCTAAGGCATGTGCTTTTCAGCACCGAAGGTGGCATTCATTGAAAGCTTGGCCTCTGCCAAGGCCACCAACTAACACATACCGCACCTTAAAATGAAATAGCAAAGGGTGCACATGTCTAAGATAGTTGACTGTCACCTTCCAGAAAATGTCCATAGTATACAGAGAAACCTATAGTGTCCGCCATATGCATGGTGCTTCCTTAGATGTGGTGCTCTTGTATTGTGCACAACCTGCACAGCCATCTGTAGTGGCCCTTGATGTCCATCAGTTGGCCACAGACTTCAGTACATGTGGGTGTTAACTGAACCCGTGGACTGCAGTTGAGACCAGACCTTAGGCTCCCAAGAGATCAAGAAACTCTTTCCCACTCCCTGAATACTATTCTTACCTGTACCTAGAGTGACCAAACTGTCCCAGTTTGCCCAAAATGGTCCCAGTTCTAAAACTGAAAGTCCTGCATCCTAAGAGCCCCTTTGGGCCAGGGTTGGATGTTGCAGAGAGTCCCCATCTTTCTTTTTGTGGCAATAAACTGGATGCTGGTGATCAAAGGGCAGAAGAGAGTAAATTCTGGGACTGGGCCAAAAAAGACTCAGCATCATATCCTTGGGACAGAGTGAGATGGAAGAGTCTCTGAGCACCTACTATGTGCCAGGCATTGTGCCAGGTGCTATGGACATTATCTCAAGGAATCATTAATCATCGCAAAACTCTGGAGGGTATATAATTTTTTATTTTTTAAAATTTGCATATTATAAAATATACTTTGGGGGAGGGTACAGTTTTAAGAGTTTTAACAAATGCATAGATTTATGTAAACACCGACACGATCGGGATACATTAGAGTTCCATCAGCCAAGAAGTTCCCCTGTGCTGCCCCTATATAGTTAAGTCCTTCTCCACCCCTAACATGAAGGGTGTATTTTTGTTTTTATTTTCAGAAAAGTTAATTGAGACTTAGAGTGGTGAAATAATTTTCAGTAAAAATATTCAAACACTCTAGTCTGTCTTCCTTTTGCAAAGCCCTGCCTTTCCCCTGACTTACACACACAGTTAGCGGGCAAGAGGCATTTCTTGACAAGATAAATGAATGAAAGAAAAACCCAGGTAAAATGGCACCTGCTTCGTGAAGACTCTCTGGACTCTTCCCTACACTGGGAGAGCACAGTGCTGGGCAGGGGAAATCCTGGCGAGCTGGACTGGTCATGGAGGAGGTGGGCCCCCGCTGTGCCCTGGAGCATCAGCCAGGAACTGCCTGATCAGCAATCCCTGGGCCTGGTTTTGCTGCACCCCAGGGCACATCATATCCAATTATCTCCAGGGACACAGGCAAGCCAGGGGGAGTCAGGGGGGATTGTAGCTGACAGAGGCTGCTGAGGATAGTGGGGTGAACAAAGCCACATGGACCAGCACACCCTCAGCCTTGGATCAGAGGTGAGCTGCTCTTGGAAGCTTTGTGTTCTGACATCTCACTATTTTAGGCATATCTCAAAAAGGCTTAGGTGCAAAAAAGAGTGTCCAAAGAAGGATGGCAAGCTTCAGATAGGACCCTCTTAGCTCAGGAGAGCTGAACAAGGAGGTAGTAGAAGGAGTTAGCCAGGCAGGCAGTGGGGATCATTCTCGGTTCTAAGTGGGGAAACTGAGGTAGGGTGCACAGTCCTATGGACTGAGTCAGCACTGCAGGATATAAGAAGCCTGTGACTTTTGACCGTGTGGTCTGAGCCTCCTACTAGCTGCAGGGGTCTCACTCTGTGGCTGAGAGGGTGGGCTGCAACCACAGGGAGAGTTAGTCTGGGGCAGACAACAGATGATCATCTTGTTCTAAAATCTGTGAGGCTTATCATGAAAGATGAAGGGAAGGTTCCGGTGGCAAGTGCTCTCAGCCATTTACCGTGATGCTGGTGCCGGCTCAGCCTTCTCCTTTAAAAAAATGTCCAAAGCATTCCCATTGAATTATAATAAAACTCATATTCTTGTCCATGATCCACAGACCTTGACTGAACAACCTTCTCACCCCCTCCGGCCCAATGACATTATGTGTCATTTCCTGCTCTTATTCTGTCTGCTTCGGAGAGCTTCAAGTTCTAGAACACAAGAGGCTCATTGCATCCCAGAGCCTGTGCACTTGCTGTTCCCTCGGCCTGGAACATTCTTTCCCCAGCTGGCACTTGCTCGTCATTTAGTTTTCAACTGAAATGTGTTGGCCAGAGACCAGCAGGGACACACCTGGAGTCGAACAAGTTGGGGCTTATTACCCGTTGCAGCGAGGGGAAGGCACGGCTCGGGACACTGTCAGGCATCTCAGGAACAGGATGTTAGAAAGGCTCAAGGAGTGTGGCTGATTAGGTGATTTTGAAGAGGGTTTAAGGAAGCGAGGCTTTGTTCGAGGTTGGACGCTATTAGGAAGTGGCATGACTGGTGTCTTAATAAAGCTTGACTGTAAGAAGCGAAGACTAGATGGAGGCTAGACCCGTAATTGGCAAAGAAGCAGGGGTCACTCGTGTTAGCCAGAACAGGGGGGTGTTTGATCACCTTTTTGGCTTGGACGGTGTTCGCATTTTTGTCTCTGTTGAGATATGACTTGCTTTTGTCTCGTCTCTTCATGGTCTCAGAGCGATGCCGGTGCTCTGTGGATTGTTTCTGCTCAGCAGAGCACCAGGCCCCGCAGTCAGGGGCTGCCAAACCACCCTATCCAGAGTGGTCCCTCGGCCCTGGTCACTGTCTAGGCCAAAACCTGGCATCCACATGGCCGCTCTGGCCCCAAGGACAGGAACGGATCACGGGAGGGAGGGAAGACAGACTCACTCAAAGTGCGTTCTTGGGCAAGTCATTTCCTGTCTCTGGAACTCACTTTGCTGAACTATAAAATGAGCCAATAATTTTCTCAAAAGACACTTCCAAATCTGACTTTTGAGGATTCTATAAATACCACGGCTCAGCTCTCCAGGGACAAGGACATCCCCAAATACATCTTTTGGACTAAAAAAAAAAAAAAAAAAACTGCCTTGGAAAAGCAACACTGTTGAAGACTAGGAAACATTTCCATGCTCAGAGAGGAAGGTAAAAATAGAGCTCACAACTCTAGAGAGAAGAGAATGAGAAAAGGAAAGCAGAGATTGATAATGGATGAATATAATGAGGTGGCAATTTTGGTTTCAAAAGAATGTGATTAGCACCTAATGACTGCCACCATTCCCTGGTCAATCTACTGTAACTAGCCGCTAATGTAGAAATAATGCCCCTCGGCTGGTTCGCCTTGAAGATGGAGATGAGTCTCCCTCTCATACTTTTACCCCCTCATATTTTTTTCCTTCGAGAGAGATTATCCCCTATTAGATTGCAGCTCCCTAAAAAGGGAAATGGATGTGTGATCAAAGTCTGCCAATTAGGGGGTCATTACCGCTGCTCCCGGCTGCTCTCTTAGGCATCGCCTCCTCCCCTTTGTGGACACCATCACGGCCCCAGCCCCCTCGGCCTCCTTCAGCCCCCACGAGGCAGAGGCAGAGGCTCCGGGGGCTGTGGCAGGGGCCTGCCTGGGTTCTTACGGGAAGTGCCGCTCACTTGCCACAACTGTTTGTCTGGTTAGGACCGTCAGGGGGTAGCTGCATGCTGGGGCACGGCCTCGATGGTCGGAAGAACCCAAACTGTGCTGTTTAAGGACCCTGGCAGGGGACGGGAGGGACCTTCATCAGATCCCTGCAGTGTCACAGCACAGAGGATGCACACTTACCCCCTGGGCCCCGTGGAGGGCACAGACAAAGCACGGGGAGGCAGGAAGCTTGGGGAGGTAGCAAGCTCTCTGCCACTGAGGGTGTCCACGCAGTAGACACTATGGATCGGCTTATCGGCTGCTTCAAAGGCCACTGTGGACAGGAACACAACTAGACAATTTTTAAGGCCACTTACACCCACTTCTGAGATTCCAGGATCTTTGCCTTCTGAGTGCAGAGAAGCCACCTCACTCACTAATTATTTCACTCATTCATTCATTCCAAAAGGGCCATTCAGACACATATGAAGTTCAGAGCCAGCATTGGGTTCCAGAGATAGTCATGAGTAAGATGCTACCCTTGCCCCGGAAGATCCCAGGGCCAAGTTTGGAAACAGAGAGTTATATTATTAGATGGAAAGAAGTTCATGTAATAAGAGAAATAACTGACTCTGGGGATGCAGTGGGATGAAGGAAGGGAAACAGAGAAGGTTCCACAAAGATGCTTGAACTGGGTTTTGAAGGATGTGTAGGAGTTTGCCAGGCAGACTCACGTGGAAGAGAATTTTAGGCAGAGGAAAAAGCATCTGTAAAGTCTCTGAAATTTAAAACACCTTGTAATTGGCATATCAGCATAAGGGCAAGCAGTGAGGCTGGAGGGCATTTGGGGTGAAGTCATAAAGGACCTCGTGTTAGAGAGTTTAGAATTTATCCTGGTGACAACAGCAGGGGCAACAAGTGGGTCCTATTACATTTTAGAAAGATTTTTCTGATTACAGTGGAGAATGGATTGGAGGGGACAAAACCAAAGCAAAAGAAACCAGTGAGGAGACTCATGGGAAAGTATTTTTCCAAGTAAATTCACTATTTTCAAGCATCGCGAGTGCACATTAGTATCACCTGGAGAGCTTTGAAAACTGCCGATGTCTGTGTCCCAGCCCCCTTAATTGGTCTGCGGTGGGGTCTTGGCTTTGGGGGGTTTAAAGCCTCCAAGGTGATTCTGAGGCACAGCCATAAAGAGACCTTGTGCTAACTGCAACCCAAACCCTGGCACATAGCAAGTACTCAAGAATTTTTTTTCAAAAAATCAGTATGAAAACATTCAGATCGTCCTGCTCTTGGCTTCACCCCACTTTCAGGGGGATATGTTTGGATGAACAGTTGGCTTTTATCACAGAGGGTTTCAAATACAAAACCCACACCCCAAAGATCGGCTTGAACATCAGGAAATCCAGAGCGAGCAACCTCTGAGTGGTTACTGAGACTAGCAACCTCCCCTGGACATGCAGAGATTAGACCTGGCAAGCTGCCTGGAGGGCTGGGGCTCCCCGGGTGGCCGGAGGATGAGGCTGGGCTGGAGTCTGAGTTCTAAGAGTTATGTGCAAAAGTGAAAACCATTGGCAGTCAAGAAATGGCCTGGGCTGATAGCAAGAGGTATGCAGGGTAATGGAAGAAGAGGAGGAAGAGGTGGGGGAGAAAGAGGAAGAAGAGGAAATTGAGAGATAAGCACCCCTTTGTAAAATGAGCACTTTTCTATTAATACCTTCATCACACTTTTACCATACCCAGATCCAGGTCAGATACTGGTGCCCAACACCCAGCCCCTGTTTTCTTCTTCTCCAAGATGCCTGTCTAAGGGTGTTGGACATACAATGTACAAAATTCTGACCCATTAATAGCTGGAAAGGCACTTTACTATCCCAGCCTAAGCCCTGGGAAAAGCTAAGTTTGAGAATTAAGCTTTAGTTCTTAGCCCGAGGAGCCCAGGCAAAGACCTCCTTCCTGTGCACGCCCCTCCCCCGCCGTGAAGCTGGAGTGGCTGAGTCACAGAATGAGCAGCAATTCCACTGTGTGGATGAGGATCATGGCCCTGTTTCTAGAATAGCGATTGGCAAACTATAGCCGCAGGCTAAATCCAGCCCAACATCTGTTTTTGTAAATAAGGATTTATTGGAACACAGCCATGACCGTTTGTTTGCTTTTTATCTGTGACTGTTTTCACTCTCCAACAGCAGAGTTGAGTATGAGTAGTTGCAACAGAGACTACGTGGCCCACAAAGCTCAAACTGCTGGCTAATCCGGCCCATTACAGAAAAACCTTGCCAAGTCCTGCTGTGGAAAGCACCCACCCAGGCTGGCTTAACCCATGAAGCAAGAAAGGTGGCACCATGCATGCGCACTGGCCTTCTAATAGGCAGGGGTCCTGCCTGCCGGCAAAACACGGCTCGCTGCGTGGCTGAATCTCTGGGCAATGTGGTTACAGGCGCCACCCGGCTTAGGGCAGACCCAGGAGTGAATAGCTGGACATAGGCAAAGCTGCAGTGTTAAGATGAAGGGAAGACCCTCTCCCCTGCCTCGCTGACAGAGAGCCGTGTAGACTGAAGATGTTGCACTTTCAGTCTCAGAAGCAAGGCAAGGGCCATGAGCGGGATATTCAGCCTGTTCTACCAGAGGCAGGTGGAGACAGTAATCAAAACGTGGCCCGACCTTCATGCTGCTGCAGCTTTTCTAAGGCTGTTCCCACGCCCGTAAATGCCCGTCCTCCCTCACTATGAAATAACTGACTGCGCCCTCCCCGTGTTTCCATGCCGCTGGGCTCATAACTCTCGTCAGTCTGCCCACATGTTTGTTGACTCATCTGCCTTGCCTGTGGTCGCCATCCCCTTAAACTGATTATGGATGACTCCTGTTTCCTCCCTCTCCCTGAGCCCTGGGCGTCTATGTCCAACTTCCTACTCAGCATCTCGGCTTGGGTGTCTAACAGATTTCTCTAACTTGGCTGCCGGTATTAGTATTGTTATTGTTATTGTTATTTTGGCCATGTTACTAATAAAAAGCAGGCAGTACTCGGTAAGTGCTAGGCACTGTTCTAAGGACTTTGTGTACCCAAAACACAGCACTCAATTCCTGCCTCCCTGATCCTGTTTCCCTCCGTCTCAGCACATGACATCACTCTCCACTCAGCCCTTCAAACCAGTGATGCGTCTTCATTCCTCCCTTTCCTTCCCGGTCCGCTGTGCCCTGTGCACATCCCACCCACACTCATTGTCCACACTCACTGTCCCCATGCACGTCCACCTGATGGCTTCCCTGTACACACCTGTGACTTTCTGCCTGAGGGCTTTCTCAGGACAGAAAAATGTGTACGCTCTGCCTACAGAGCACGGCAGAGTGCTAGGGAGTTCCCAAGAGTTGTCCTCAACCAGTAATAGACGGGGATTGGTGGGTAAATACTCCACCTTCCTCCCCACTCTGGTGGACAACTGAGGCATGAGATGTGCCCACAGGAGCAAGCCCTGGTTGCCCACAGTGGTGACCTGCTCACCGATGTACGCCATATTGGCTTCATTCCCTGGACTGTCTCGCTTCCCCCATTCTCCTACCCATGCTCTTTGGGACTGCCTCTCAAACAAGCTACTTGGACTTGGGCTTGTATTTCTGTGTCGGCTTGTGGGGTAACCCAAGCCAACAACATTCAACTAAACATCCTGCAAATAATCACTTTCTCACACGTCCACTGCCACCGCCCTGGTCCAAGAGTCCAAGGTACCACTGTCTCTTGCCTCTTGCCTATTGTCACAACTTCCCAGCTGGTCTCCCTGCTCTCTCCAGGGCTCTGCCAGAACCTGTATTCCACACATGAGCCAGAACATACTTCATAAAACATGAACCAGAGCAGGCGATTCCTTGCCCAAAACACTCTCATGCCTTACTCATCACACTTAGAATCGTGCCCAGTTTGTTGACTGGGAACAGGGATGCCTTAGATAACCTGGATCCCCATCTGCTCTAGATGCTTCCATCACTGTGCCCCCTCCCCCGCCTCACTGTAGTCCTTGAACGTGGCCATTTGGTTGCTGCCCAATCATCTTCGCCTCTGCTGTTCCCTCTGCCTGGAAAGGACTTCCCACTGTGCTTGGTGTGACTGGCTCATTTGCATCCTTAAGCACTTAAAGCAGCCCACCCCCGTCCGTGGTTTTGCTTTTCATGCTTTAAGTTACCTATGCAGTCAACCCTGATCTGAAAATATTAAGGTATTCTGAGAGAGACTACAATCACATAACTTTTATTACAGTATATTGTTATAATTTTTCTCTTTAATGATTATTTATTGTTAATCTCTTACTGTGCCTAATTTATAAGTTAAACTTTATCATAGGTATGTATGTATAAGAAAAAAACACCGTATATGTAGAGTTCAGAACTATCCGTGGTTTTAGGCATCCCCACCGGGGGCCTCTGAACGTATCCCCCGAGGATAAGCGGGGACTACCATGACTTAAATGTTAGCTTCTCGGAGAGGCCCTCCCAGACTGTGTAATCTAATTCTCACTGGTCATCACTATCCCTTTATCTTGTTTTATTTTCTTCATAGCATTTTCACTATCTAAAATATGTTTGCTTGTTCATTTGCTGCATTTCCCAGTTGACTGGAAGCTCCAAGGGGACTTGTCTGTTTCTCTGCACACTAGTACCTACAGCAGTGCCCGGCATATGTTAGGGGCTCAGTAAGTGTCTGCTGAGTGTATGAATGAATGAATGAGCAGGCGACTACTGGTGAGCTCATGACACACAGAAGAATCAATAACACTTGAGTCAGTGAACGAGTGAATGAGTCCATGGAAGGACCAGAGTCTATGCTCTTCCCAGGCCCCATCCAAGGACACGCAGCCCTCTGCACTGTGTTCCATCACAGTGGGTCTCGGTTTCCCCAATAGTTCATCTACACCTGCATAAAGCTCCTATCCCAGGCCACTCTAACTACCCTGTTCTTGCTTTTTAGGCCTTACCAGAGGGGCAGACAGCTTCGTGGGACACAGCCAAGGAGGACGAGAACCGCAATAAGAATCGATACGGGAACATCATATCCTGTAGGTGCCCTTCTGGGAGGGCCTAAGCTTCAGGTGGTGAGGACGTGGGGGAAAGAAGCTATTACTGTTCTTTACCTGGAATTCATTACCAAATATTGCTTTATGTTGCCAGCTTTGGGTCCACATGCCAAGCTGGGAGCTTTATGTCAGCCTTCTTGTCACCGCCTAGCCTGGATGACAGAGCATGGCTGATCTCAGCCAGAGGGCGCGGGCAGGGAGCTGGGTCCAAGCAGAGCAGAACCGTGAAGCCTTCCGGGGGAGAGCCTCTGCAGGCTGGGGC
Organism: Eulemur rufifrons; assembly: GCF_041146395.1. Lineage (NCBI taxonomy): Eukaryota > Metazoa > Chordata > Mammalia > Primates > Lemuridae > Eulemur > Eulemur rufifrons. Next base: position 17,380,112 of record NC_091002.1, read on the forward strand.
TCGCCTAGCATGGCCTGCTCAGCAATTCCCAAGCGTTGTCACAGAGAAGACCCCACAGCTGGGCAGGTGGCTGAGCCCTGAGTTCCCAGAAGCTCCTCTAATTCAGAGGAGTAACTTGGCAGCAACTTGGGGTGAGAAGCCTGGGAGGGGCCGGCAACACCCGGGCAGGAGAACAGTGCTCGTCCAAGAAGGGGAAGTCCTAAGACCGAGAGTTTAAGGGGAAGCCAGCTCAGGGCCCAAAGGAGCCCAGGGCTACTCTGATCACACAGATTCCACCTGAGCCCACCGTAGCAAGGCAGGGACTCTAAGGCGAGGGCCTGCGCTCAGGGCCTGCATCAGTGCAGTGCTGGTCATACTGAGCTTGCAGGGGAAAGCACGTTCTTGTGCAGAGCCGGGGCAGGGCATGGCCTTTTGCTCAACAGTGAGCGTGACCACTCCTGTAGGCACCCCAGTGAGTGACCTGATGAAGTCAGCAGCGCATAGTAGTTAGAATTCTCTGGAGTCAGACTGCCTAGGTGTCTGTCCCACCCATGCAAGTTATCTGACCTCTCTAAACTTTAGTTTCCTTGTCTTTAAAATGATGACGATACTGGAGACAGGGTCACTGCAAAAACGTACCTAAAAACACTTGGCCTAGGACCTGGCACCATTACTCTTAGCCATAGGGTTACTTTCTTGAGATCACTGATGAGCAGGATTGATATATCATTCCACCTTATTTTAACCAGCATTCACTGAAAACCTCTGTGGGGGGACATGGAATAAGGCAGGTTAGTGGGCAGGGCCAGGCATGACCAGATGTCCATTTTGGAAGGGTAGCTAGGGTAGCAGATGCAGACGGTGGATTAGACTGGGAGAGGCTGGAGGCAAAGGGATTAGTCAGGAAACTACTGCAATGGTCCCAGCAAGGTTTAATGAGGCCTGAACAAAGGCAGTGTTAATGACTTGGGTGTGACTGGTGCACGGTACTCAGTTCTTGGAGGTGAGGAAGAGAGAGGCTGCCATAGAACTGCGTACTATGCAGAAGTCACACACAAGTATGTCGCTGCCAAATATTGGTATGTGCAGCCTTCACCATAAGCACAGAGAGGACAAAGTTATCTCATACAAAATGCTGAGCACAAATTCTGATTAGAACAGGAGTCTACAAGGCCTTCGTCTGACTCAGTGTAACCAGCCTGGACCTTTTGACATCTCACCAATTGTGCAGGGAGCGTCCCTGGGTCTCAGCTCACAGGGTAACCCAGTTCAGCCCAAGGAAAGAAGAAAGGATATACTGAATGACAAATTATTTCTAGCACAGTTTAGAGTTTTGTTTTGTTTTGTTTTGTTTTAACTGTCTAGACATTGCCTAAGAAAAAAACTTGGAGGAAGAAAGAGTAAGATACAGGCAGATTGTAAAGGAAGAAAGAGGCAGAAGTTTTAGCTTAGCTGTTTCCTGTGCTGATTTAGGAATGGGCTATGAATGGTGGAACTAATCAGAAAACATTTATAATTTGTCTCTTGAAAGATGGTAATTCAGACAGCAAGATTTCTTGCAAGTGAAGCGTCGGAAAGAGATATTCAAACAGTCAGCAAATGTGTATTAAGACTTATGACACGTGGGCCTCCTCGGAGCAGACCCCGGGCTGGACACTGGGAGATGCAGTTCCTGCTCTCAGGAGGCTCCCACTCTGGCCACAGGCGGCTGCTTGCTCTGACTTGTCCCCAGCATCCTCTGCTCCCATACCTTGCAAACTGTGCCCTGACACATCTGCTCACTGTTCATTCTCCCTGTTGGATTGTGAGTTCAGATAGGTCCACAGATTACAGGCTATGTGACCTTAGGCAGCACTCTCATTTTTAGTCTCTGTAAAAATGGGTTTAACAATGTCTTCCTCCTAGGGATGTTTCACAGATAAGAAAAAAAAAAGACTAGAGCACAGTGAAGGGACCCTGTGTCCTTGAGAGACAGAATATCCAGGCTGGGCCACATGTCCAGGCCCAAGCCTATGGGGGCGGGGGGCACAGGTCAGAGATCATGCTATATATCTCCCCATCCTCCTTCCTTGTTGCTCCATAACTAATTTGGCCCCAACTTTCTACCTTTCTGATCCCTGACAGAAGCCAAAAGGATCTCTTTAAAACATGAATTGGACGATGTCATTTTCCTACTAAAAACCCTTCTAATGGTTTCCCTTCACTCTTGACTCTCCTTGTGGAAAAGCCCTCAGCTGTCTTTCCAGGGTCATTTCCCATTATGCCCTCTCCATCCCAGCCTCCTCAATTAAGCCACACGGGCCTTCCTTCAGTCCCTTAAGCATCCCATGCCCTTTCATGCCACAGGGCCTTTGCACATTCTGTTCTCTCTGTCAAAGTGCCCTTCCCTCCTCTCTTCGTCCTGCTAAGTTCTGTGTATTCTTCAGCCCTCAGCTCAGTCATCACTTCCTTAGGGAATTCTTCTGACCCTTTGAATGTGGTCATAACCCCATTATCCACTCCTGGAGCACAATGTACGTCTTCTCGTCCCATCATCATTGTGACTTGAGAGGCATTTGGATGCCTGTTGCCACCCTGTCTCCCTCAGTTGAATAGATGCTTTGTGACAGCAGAACACGACTACCTTCCACTTCTGTTTCCCCAAACCTGGCATCTGGCTGGTGCCCAGGAAATAGGGACTGAAGGTGGGCAGGACTCTGAAGGGTGTAGGCAGTGGTCTCCGCACTTTGAGAGAACACCCAGAAAGGACGGATGGAGAAAGGCTGGGTGACATGACACCTGGCTCAGATGTTCCAGTAGGGAGGAAGATACTAGCCTGAACAAAGGGAGTGGAGAGATGGGACACAGCAGGGAGAGACAGAGGAGGCCAGTCTACCCCGCCCCACCAGAGGGGCTTCTGAATCAGGAAGTGAGGACAAACAATGCCGGGGACTAGAAGCCCATCGCTGGGGCTGTAGAAGATACTGCCCTGTCCCATCTACATCCCCGGCCTCATCCCCTCCCTGTGCAGCCACACACAGCTGGCAGTGTGGGCTTCCAGGGCCAGGACAAGGCTGAGCCCAGTGGGGCACTGAGGGCGCCGCGTTCAAGGCGGCGCCGGCGCCCGGCTGTCAGCCCAGTGCGCATGCGCTCCTCCTCCTCCTCCAAGCCTGTGCCCAGGACCCTCGTGTCTCGGCTGCCCTGGCCGCATGTCTGCCTGGGGACTTGCTCCAAAGCTGGGGAAGGGTGCTCTGCCCAAACACAAGGCAGCCTGCAAACTCTGAAGGATCAATCCCCCCAGGAGAAGCCCTCAACCATGAAATTCCCTGGCGTCCCCACTGTTCCACGGAAGTGTATGTTCTACACCTTCTCCCTGAGTTCCCCCTGCGATTAGGCTGCAGTTGCCCACAGTAGTAACAGACTCGAAATCTCGCCCTGTATGGGCTGGCTTCTCTCCCTGTCTCGCTTCCCCCTTTCCTGCTGGCGTTCCCTCCTCCATGAACTACTTGCCCTGGAATCCTTGTCTTATGTCTACTCCGAGGAAACCCAGAGGGAGGCACCTTAATGATACTACCCCGATGGGTCTAAATAAACCTGAATCTCCTTTCTAATTTAAGGGTCAGCAATTCTGCAACGGATCAGGGCTGGTGTGGGCCTGCATTTAGTGCTGAAAGAAGACAGTGCCGAGGTAACAGTGGATTCAGAAAGCAGCACAAGACATAATGAGGAACAAAAAAAAAAAAAAGGAAAGGGGGGGAAAAAAAAAAGCCCTGGAATTGAAATGGGAAAGGTAAAAAAGAAACAGCCCAGAGGAATGGGAAATGTTCCTGCCCTTGTATGTGTCCCTCCCAAAGGCGAAGCCTGCTGTGGCCTGATAAATAGAAATATTCTTGGCGCAAGAAGAAAACCCGGTGTGATTAGCATCTTAAGGAACCCAGAGCACCCGAGGCTGGAGTGCGGGACAAAGGCCCGGGCCAGGGAGAGCATGACGGATCAAAGGGAAGAGTAGGAGGAAGGGCAATGCCTACAAATGAAACAAAGGGAGACCTTGGCAAAACAGCCCCTTTCTTCCAAATGATTCTATTTAGAACATAGTAATAGAGACGGTGGGGTTTCTAGGGAGTGGAATGGAAAGGAAGTGAAAGGGAAGGAAATGAATGGGGAAAATAAGCACCAAGAGTCCTTTGCTTTCAAGTAGCTCTAGGGCAGAGACTGGGGTGAGGGGGATTTCAAGGATACCAAAGATTGCCCCTTGGACGTTCTAGAGGTGCTCCCTGGACTGGCAGGAAGGAGCTGCCACTGAGAAGAGGAAGTGAGCCACAGGCCTTGCAAATGGTATAAAATGAGCTCCCTTCTGGGATCAGTTGGGATCCCAGCAGGAAGCAGATGGGAACCTCAAACAGGGTAATTGGAGGAGAATTAATCAGGAGATTCTTTATAAAGGTGTGATCTAGATGGAGAAAGACTCCCAGGGATGGTGCAGGACCCCAGAGCTAAATTCTACCCCAAGGCCACTGAGGGTAGAGAGAGGTTGCTAGGACCCAGAGAGAGACAGAAAACCTGACCAGAGTTGCAACCTTTAGTGGGGATTCAGCCACCCATGGTGACCCCAACAAAGGGAGCAGAAGGAACAAGTACCTCCACCCCAGGCTCCTCCCTGCACCCAATCTTCTGCCTGTGCTGTCCGTAGGCTGACCCCAACCTGCAGCCAGAGAACAGGGAAATCTGTTGACCTAGTCCTGCGGTTCTCAAAGTGTGGTCCCCAGAGCAGTGGTGTCACCTGGGAACTCCTTAGAGATGCTAATTCTTGGGCTTCACCCCAGACCCATTGAATCAGAAATTGTGGGGCCAGGGCCCAGAAGTCTGTACTTTTAAAGCCCCCCAGGTGATGCCGCTGCATGCGTGCGCACATTTGAGAATCTCCCACCTTGTCCACAGAGATCGGCCTCCTGGATAGAAAGGCAGGTAGAGAAGGTGAGCGGGGGTCTGAGGGCACACGGGCTTTCTGCACATTTTCTGACACTTCTTTTCTTCCAGTCCAGGAAAAGCCACTGCACTCGGGTGTGTTGGAGTCTTGGACCTGAGGTCAGACGGGCCCGGGTTCTAATCCCGGTTCTGTCATTTACCTTTAGCAAGGTCTCTTCTTCATCTCTCTGACCCTCAGTTTCTCATCCGAAAAGTGGTTCTGGGTCCTCTCTCAAGGCAGAGAGGCCACATTAAGATGAATGAATATTAGATGTGAATCATATGTGGCCCCCTGAGTCATAGACTGTTGAGACTAGGTGAAACTTAGTCTAGACTTTTTGAGTTCACAGGCAAGGAGAGATGGCCCAGAGGTGTAGCGTGCCCTGCCCAAGGCCACACAGTGAGTCTGCAGGGCAGCCATGACCAGACCTCTGCTGTCTTGCCTGCCAGGATGCCGCATGCTCCTTACTAAGGCATCTTCTCTGCATCAGGCCACACCCGTGCTCTTGGGGGAGAATGTGCTGCTAAGGGCCTGACCGCAGAACAGGGGAGCTCTGCAGAGAGGCCCTTCTCCTCCAGAAGGAGGTGGGGCCATCATGTGCACAGAGGACCCCCACTTCCAGGGAGGAACTCAGGTTCAAAAAAAACCCAGAGGCCTTTTCTCACAGCAGGTTTCTCTGCTGATTCCTGTGAGACAGAGACGGAGGTGCCATGATGAGCACCTTGGTCAATGCTCCTTACTGTCGACCTCCATTCTCCTTTGCTGTCTCCGAGGGTAGCCCTTGCCTGGGCCCTACAGATCCCTCCTGGTGCAGAAACCATCAGTACCCTGCCAGATCCCCCAACATTCACCACTTGCATGCATGCTGGTCCTCATTCACACTGCCCCACCTTTGTCCCTTATCCTGAGGGCATGTTCTGGCCACTGGAGCCTGCTCTGCCTGCTTGCAAGACAGGCCAGAGTGCCAGGAAATTAAACATCCCCAGAAACTGCTCTCAACCACTGACTGAGGGGGGTGGGTGTATACGTACCCCAGCGCCCTCTCCCTTAGGTGGAATAACTCGGAGGTGCTCGTCCTCTGCTCTCGCCCAGAGCTCCTCAGCAGGATTAAGCCCCAGCTGGCCACAGTGGCGACTTTCTGGATGACACACGCCCCTGTTGTATTCCTTCCTTTCTCCCTCTCACTTCCCACTCCACTCCTGGTGTCTCCTGGGATCACCTCCTAAATCAGCTACTTGTACCCAAATCCTTGTCTTAGGTTTTGCTTCTAAGGAAATCCAAATAAGAAGCCCCCGCCCTTCCTCCAGACAGGCCCCTCAGAGGGGCACTGCCTGGGCAACATGCTTAGGATGCCGGAAGGTTCACAGGTCAGTCACTGTCCCTCTAGCCTCTCTCGGCACTTTGTCCCATTGTTCTTCAGCCCCATTCACTCCCACAGAGGTTGCGTCTCCTCCTAGAGCCCCACAGAGGGAGCTGCCCAACCTCAGCCCCCTTGGGTCTGGCAGGACAGGGAGGTGCACGGAATATCAGGCTGTCTCTGTGTCATGCCCAAGCCACCCTCTCTCTTGATAATGGTAATTCAATCAAGATTGAATGTGCAGACCTTTAGCTTCGATGAGGTACCCAGGCAGTCTGTGCGGAATTACCTGCCTCCTCCTTATCCGTTCATGCGGGATGATGGCATTAACATTTCCAATACTTCTAGGAAATGGTTTTTCAGCTCCACAATTCATTGTAATGAGTCAAATCTCTTTTCTCTGAAAAATTGCACCTTTTCTTTACCCTCCACAGTACCCAGAAGATGGGAAGAGAGAACATCAAGTATCTAAATGATATTCTCTCCCGGGCCCCACCTGTTTGAAGTGATGCTCTCTTTAAGCGGGTGTGACTTGAGACGGCTGATTTACCGGTTACCTTTGGTTCTGGAGGATGGGAAGAGGAGTTGTGGTTGTTTGGGGAGTTAGAACTGTGCAGAGGAGGAAACTGAACCCTCTCCTGCCGGTGGGTGTGAGACGCCAGTGGGATGGGGACCAGTGTTGGACACGGAGGAGATGTTGGAGGGAAGGGAGGGAGAGCCTGGCATGGAAGAGACGTGGAGGCAATGGATCTTGGGGTTCTAGGAGGAATGACGACCCCACTGCTCTATGAAGAAACTCTCAAGCTTGTACCTTCTCCTGAGTTATTAAACTTCTTAGAGCCTTGAGTTTCTCATTCATAAAAGAGGGTGATGATACATTCCTCACAGAGTAACCATGAGAATGAAATGGCAGAGCATCCCTAGGGCTTCCAGAATAGCACCTGTACCTCGCCACCTGGCCCAAGCTGAGTCTCTAGTCTCATGGCCCATTTCCAGTAAGATCTTCTGGTCTTTCCCAAGGCAGATTAAAGTGAGTAGCCTGAGCACCTCTATGCTAAATAACTAAACGTTTATCTGCACACTCGAACCTGAGTGTGCACCAGCATCACCTGGAGGGCTTGTTCAAACACACATTGCTGGGCCCTACCCTGTGGTTTCTGATTCAGTTAGTCTGGGTGGGGGCCCAAGAATTTGCATTTCTAACAAATTTCCAGGTGTTAGCATACTCTGGTACTATTGGTCCAGAGACCACATTTGTAGTATCACTAGTCTAGAATAATAATAAAACCAAATTTACACATTTGTGTTGATTTCTTGTAATACACCAGGTGCTTTCATATCTTACCTCTTTTAATCCTTGCAGCAAGTCTGCAAAGGTAGGTATAATTTCAGTGTTATGGTTGGGTAAACCAAGGCTCAGGGAAGGTGGTAACTGGCCTCAGGTGACGTGGTTGGGGTGCGGCAAGCTTCAGGTCTGCCTTCAGAGTCCAACCAATACCTTACCTCCCTTCTCTGAAGACAAGAATTGACTCCCAATCTTTGGGTGGAACAGGCTGGATCTACAGGTGTGGTGAGGGATCAGTTATGGGGAGAGTAAGAATTTGATCCCAGGATCCTGGCACACTGCCAGTCTTGGATGGTGATGTTCGTTTGCACATGCAAAGGCCCTGTGGTCAGAGTGCACATAGAACATTTGAGCAACTGAAAGAAGGACATAGTTATCAGAGCAGTGTGTGGGGAGGAGAATGAGAAGCTAGAGAGAGAAGTAGGTCCCAAACCATCAGATTGTGTGAGGCATTGTGGGGTATGCTAAGCCTTTGCCTCCATCAGTGGTGTACTGTAGCTGACTCATGCCAGCTTGCAAAAGCAGATTGTTAAATTTTCAGGAATTTTGTGAGCCGGGTAATGCCTTGTTGGTAGCTTGAAATCGATTATGGTGGGAGTATTCATACCACAGGAATCAGCAGCTATTACAGATCAGGGCCTTTTTTCCCCTACAGAGCTATTTGTTAAACATTTACCAACATACCACTGGTCTTTGTCCTATAGCAAGAAAGAGCAGATTGATTCCAAACAGAGCGATGATGTTCCCCTAGAGTTGTGTTGAGGGGAGCTCTTTGGATCCCCACGTCTCTGCAGTGTGTTTCCCCTCTACCTTCTGCCACCTGCTCTCTCCGCCCCACCAGCCAGCTTCTGCCCATCCCCCACCAACACTGAGAGCCGGGCGGAGCCAGGATCCCGCACCTTCCTCTCCCTCACCGTTGAGGAGTGTGCTTCTCCTCCATCTGACTCTTCTTAACTCCTCTCCTTGTCTTGAATATCAAACAAGGAGGACCAAATTAGCTGTTTTTCAAGCTTGCAAAATGTAGATAGAGCATAATGAACATTCTGGGCTGCCTGTAAATTACCTCGTATAAACTCCTTCTCAACGCCTGCCGCCCCTTCTTTCTCCATGTGCATGTGGGTAAACACAATTTTTTATCCTTCTAATTATATAAAGTTAGAAGAAGAAGGGGACACAGAATAATATTAGCATCTCTCAGAAGGAATAAATAAACCATGAGGACACTGCCACTCCTTGCAAGGCCTTCTTGGCGGACCTGCAGCTCTCGTCTGCCCTTTGATAAACACACGCAATAGCTCTTTGCCTCCGCAGATGGACGGATCTGTAGTTGGTGCAAAAGGCACATAGAGAGTGCTGAGTTTCAAAGTGTCTCTGTTGTCAGCTCACTGCCTGCCTCACACACAGCCCCAAACCACCATTTATTAAGCACCTGCTGTGTACCAGGCACTGTCCTCACACTTTTCCTTAGAGCAGTTTTACGTTTCAGAAAAATCAAGCAGAAAGTAGAGTTCCCATGTACGCCGTCCCTCCCACCCACATACTATTTCCCCTCTTATTAACATGTTGCATTGTTGTGGTACACTTGTTAACAATTAATGAAACAATATTGATTCATTACTATTAGCTGAACTCCATAGTTTACACTGGGTTTTGCTCTTTATGTTGTACAATTCTATAGGATTTGACAAATGGATAATGATACGTATTCAACAGTACAATATTAACATACAGAAAAGTTTCATAGCCCTAAAATTCCCTATGTTCCTCTCTCCTTCCTCATAAGCCCCTGGCAACTATTGATCTTTTTCCTGTCTCTCTAGTTTTGTTTTTTTTTTCCAGCATGTTGTATAGTTGGAACTATACAGTATGTAGCCTTTTCAGATTGGCTTCTTTCATTTAGCAATATACATTCAAGATTCCTCCATGTCTTCTATGGCTTGATAACTCATTTCTGTTTATCACTAAATAATATTCCATCGTATGCATATATAGATGCTCTTCAACTTACAATGGGGTTATGTTGCAATAAACATTTTATATTAACCTTGAAGGACATTAATGGAAAACAAATTTAAAAACCCATCATAAATATCGTAAGTCATAAATGCATTTAATGCACCTAATTTACAGAACATCATAGCTTAGCCTAGCCTACTTTAAACATGCTCAGAACACTTAGATTAGCCTGTAGTTGGGCAAAATCACCAAACACAAAGCCTATTTTATAATAAAGTGTTGAATATGTCATGTAATCTAATGAATATCATACTGAAAGTGAAAAACAGAATGGTTGTAGGGTACTCAAAGTGCGGTTACTACTGAATGCATACTGTTTTCACACCATCACAAAGTCAAAAAATTCTAAGTCTATCCATCATACGTCAGGGACCGTCTGTTGCACAGTTTGTTTATCCATTCACCTATTGAAGGACATATTGGTTGCTTCCAAGTTCTTGCCACTACAAGCAAAGTTGCTATAAACACTCATGTGCAGGTTTTTGTGTGGACATAAGTTTTCAACTCATTTGGGTGAATACCAAAAGTGCAATTGCTGGATAGTATGGTAAGAGCATATTTAGTTTGGAAAGAAACTGCCAAACTGTCTTCCAAAGTGGTTATACCATTTTGCATTCCCACCAGCAATGCACGAGAGTGCTTGTTGCTCCACATCCTCACCAGCGTTGAGTGTTGTCAGTGTTTTGGGTTTGGGCCATTTTAATAGATATGTAGTAGCATCTCACTGTTGTTTTAATTTATAATTCCCTACTGACATATGATGTTGAATATCTTTTCATGTGTTTATTTGCCATCTGCATGTCCTTTTTGATGAGGTGTCTGTTCAGATCTTTTTACCGTTTTTTCACTGGGTTGTTTTCTTGTTGAGTTTTAAGAGTCCTTTGTATATTTTGGATACAAGCCCTTTATCAGATATGTGTTTGGTACATATTTTCTCCCAGTCTGTGGCTTCTCTTAATGTCCCAGCACTTTTCATGTCTGCGTTTTCCCATTTAATCATCGCATGCCTGTACTCTGAGAGCTATGTGGTATTGGCTGCATGTCACCAAGGAAGCCAAGGCTGAGAGGGATCAACTGACCTGCTATGTGTTGGAGCTAAGATGTGAACCTGCATCGGATCCATAGCTCCACACATGCAGTAAAAGTGTACCCTACTTGCCACAGGCTAGCCATGTGGGAATGAATTTTGGTTATATCAAAATAAAATACCCTTCCACGGTCCCAGAAAAGAGACACTGTTATTTGGGTGCCCTGCAGAGCCATCAGGGTTCCTTGTGCCTTGGTGCCTTCACACGGCGTGGAGAGCCTGCTGTGGTCTAACCCCAGCTGCCTCCTGCGTCTCACCTCCCATTGCTCTTCCTCCCATACGCTCTGTTCCCAGGACAGGAGACTCTTGTAGCCCCTTTTTCCCTGGTGTGACTGTTTTGACTGCTTTTTCAGGATCTCTGCCTTCGCTCTTGCTGTTCACTCTGATGGAAAGACATCCTCATTGTCCACTAGTCAAGCCTGACTCATTTTGAATTCCTCGTTCACAAGTCACTACACAAAGCTCTCTATTCCCCACCTTCTAGACTTGTAAGTTCCACTCCTGCGAATATTCTGTCTCCCCCACTGAATTGACAAACTCCTCAAGCATGAGAATCGCATTTGATGACACTTTCTTAATCCCTTCCACTACCCTGGCACATAGTAGGTTTGCAGTAAGTGTGTTCTTAATAAATGAATGAAGAGGTGATATTGGCAAACACCATCATCTGGTGGTGAGAGGCCCCTTTCTCATCTTTAAGAATATTTAACGGGAAGAAATGAGTTTGTTTCTTTTTGTTTTGTTTTTAATCATTTCTGCTTTCAGATTTTTTAATTTCATTTCGTACTTAAAAAACTCCCTCTCAACATTTTAAACCAGAATCTCTGTTCCCGGTGATACGGATCCCTAGGGCAGGCATAACTCAATAAATAAAGGAGATTTTTGAATCAATAAGTCATTAGTGAGACCATTAAGTAAGAACACAGTGTGCATTTTCACTTTTTTAAGGCTTACAGTTTCTGTAACTGCTGGTAAGAAGGCGGGAGGCCCTGGACGCAGAGGCAGGCACCAGGCCTTGTCTGAGTCCCAGCCTCCTAGTTGGGATGTCCCCCAGGGAGCCCCCCTTCTGGCGCTGGAATACTGCAGGAGCTGGGGACCAGCCATTTGCACAGACTCTGGCAGAGGTACCGGTGAGACACTCGAGGTCCTGGGGCAGAGCCTTGTGTGAGCAGAGGAGAGGTTCAGGGTCAGATGGACCTGAAAGAGAAATTCTGTCCCTGCCATTTACAGGCTGTGTAACTTGGGGAACTTGCTTAACCTCTCTGAGCCTCAGTTTCTTCATTTGTGAAATGAGAAGAATCATAATACCACATCATTCTGGTATCATTATAATAACCTGTAGCACTATTTTTAGGCATAAATGATTGAGTGAGATAATGTATATAAAGTTACCTTCAAACGCCTCCCCTGCCTCACACACACCCCACTCTCCCACCCAAAGGGATTACTTAGACGTCCCACCTACTCCCTCTAGTTGCTTCCACTGAAACCCTTCCCCGTGATCAGTAAGGAAAGTGATGTTTAGTGTAACTCAGTGTCCAGCACGTGCCTGCCACATGGCACGTGCTTAATGAGTAATTCTTGCATTAAGTAAGTAATAGCTATGGGGTGGTATCCTCTACCAGTCCTGGGCCTGTTTGTCCATAATTGGACCCGATTCCTCACCTTCTCCTACTCTACTCTGTACTGCAGGTAACTGACCCCTGTAGGTCACATTTCTCAGTTTCTCTTGCCAGCTGTCTTCTGGCTGGGTTTGGCCAATGACGTGCGCTGCTGGGAGATTGAGGAAAAGAGGAGGGAGCAGCCAGGGTGTTCTCCCCTCCATCCCAGTGGCAGTTGCCTTCCTTAGCGGCAAGGAGAGCTCCTCTTTGTCTTCAGCTCCCACCAGAGAGCCCCACTGGCCTCAGTTTCCAGCAGGTGGCCCCAGCTTCTCCCACTGTCCCTCCAGCCCTGGGGCAGGCAACGTCCCCCTGCTGCTGCTTACCCCTGAGTTACTTCGCTCTCTTCTCTCTGACTTCTCAACTCTTCTATCACCCAGGCAACCACTTCTCTGTAGTTCATTCCTTCTGTCGGATATATGTGAAGTGGTTTCTAATATTCCACTTAGACTGTCTGAACTCAGACTTAAGAGAATTTCACTCTTTCATGCTCCACCATGCACTGGCCACATGGCCAGTCAGTCTTTGTGAGCCTCAGTTTCCTTATTTGTAACAGGGCTAACAGGACCGACCCATCCTGCTTCTTTCACGGGGTCAGTGTGAGAACTCAGTGGGGTCATCTGTTTATACATTTGGCAGCTACTTATTGAGTATGTGCAGGGGTGCAGGGGATGGAACAGGGACATGATCTGTCTTACTCCCTGTTCTATCCCTGGCACCTCAAGGGGATCTGGGCTAGTTGCAGTAAGTGTGCTTCGTAAACTGCAGAGTGCTGTATACATCCCACAGGATAAGCCGACCTGATCGTCTTGACCCCCGGGGAACGCTTCGGGTTGCCAAGAGCTCTCCAGCCCCCTTGCTGGGAACCGCACCCCTGCCCTAGAGTAAGGCGGATTGGCCAGTGGATGCCGTGACTACACAGTGATATGTGTACGGAGACCTGGATAAGGAACTAAGGTCCCTCCTCCCAACCAGACCCAACCAGGGTGTTCCACTCGCGAGTGTCTGTTAACATGTCAGAGCTCACTTAGTTAATTGTAAAGGATCACCCCAATTCTTCTGCTGCACTAGTTTCTTTTAATGGTTTTTATTTGCTGTTATTTGAAGTAAGCATGCTATCCACTAAAGCCTACAAATCTTGTTTATGTCTAGATTATGTCTGAGAGGGTCTCCTCTGCCACACGATTTTTTAGTTATTGATGACCTCTTTTATAATGATTTAGTCAGCCTCACTTTAATGATAGTATCGATAACAATATGTGGCTGACAAGCTATTTGCAACGATGCTCCAAGGGGCCAAAGGAAAGCAATTTGTGCATGTGTGTAAAATAGGTAAACTTGCTGTTTTTAAGCAAGCATGAAAATGCAGTATATTCCTTCAGACTCAGCCCTCTCACGTCCCACGTATTTTTATACGGTCTCTCCCACATTGTCCTATGAAGCAGGTGTTTCCATCCCTACTCGAATGATGAAATCACTAAGATTTAAAGAAGCAAGTGACTAACTCAGTTCTTTCTAAGGCTAGTAACCTCCCTGAGCCTCCACCTCCTCATCTGTCAATGGAAATAATGACTGAGGGCAGTGATGAGGGTGAAATGACAGGGTAGCACGATACCTGATACGCAGTCGTTTCTAAATTTGGGTGAAGACATTGCTGGCTCCTCACCCAAAGGCCTCTTCTCAACCATCCCCTTGATTTCTGCTCTCTCTCTCTCTGCAGATGACCATTCCCGGGTGAGGCTGCTCGTGCTGGACGGAGACCCACACTCCGACTACATCAATGCCAACTACATTGACGTGAGTGTCTGACTGGAGCTGGGTGGCCAGGCTCTGAGGTCAGCTGTGCAGGTTCAAGATCTGTGGTTGTCACCTAAACTCTCCCCCAGAAGGTGGCCCTTCCACAGTATGTCCAGAGCAGTCTGAATCCTCCCTGATTTGCATAACTAGCATAACCCACTGCCGACATCCTCTTTCAGGCTGGCTGGAGTACCCTGCTCTATGGGACCAGGACAACTGCCAGTCTTATTCATTCACCCCATTTATTCATTTGTCTACGTGGCTGTTGATCCATTCATTCATTCACATGAAGGCACAGCCATTTAGGCAACAAAAATTTTAAAGTGCCTGCTGTATGGTAGATGCTATGGGAACCCTAAAGCTAAAAATACCATGGTTTCTACCCTCTAAAACCCTAGCAGGAAGATAAGTGGTGCACATCAATAATTCCAGGGCAAAGTAGAAAGTGGTAAGCATCATGAGTTCGGATAAAACGCTGCAGGGATTCAGAGGTGGGGAAAACATTGCTTCTTCCATCAGGAATGCAAAATGTGATGTGAACCAAAGCTTCAAGCACAGGTTGGAATTTAAAATCAAAGAGAGGGAAGATGGGCCTTTGGATACAGGGAACAGCACAAGCCCAGATGTAGCAGCCTGCAGGGAGAGACGTAGCAGCCCTGTTTGACAGGAGCAGACTGTATAGTGGAGAAAGTGGAAAATACGGCAGGGGCTAGATCACGGATGGTTTAGATGCCAGACTCAGGAAGTGGGACTTTACCTCGTAGGCAAGAGGAAGGGATTGAACATTTTTAATTAAGGAAGTGACCCCTTCAGAACCAAGATTTGGGGTGATTTATCTGCTACTGAGGGTAAGGTGGATCAGGGGGAAGGAGATTCTGTCTGGAATTAAGACAACCAGTTAGGAAAGAGGCTGCTTCAGTATTCCAGAGACTACTGAGGAAGGACTAAATTCAAACAGGTGCCAAGAAGTGTGTGCACAGAAGTGAAAGAAGTTGCAAACTGAGAGCATGGCCGCTGGGGCCAGATGGAAGTCCTGCCTGTGACTGATGCGAGCCACGCTTCTCAGGGCCTCAGCTAGGAGCCCAAGGGCCTTGAAGGACGCTCAGAGATTCATGTTTGTCCCTCGGGCTCCCAAATGTATTTATAGACAAGCTACAGAGTGTGGTGACGTGCTTTGTGAATTCCCCCATAATCTAGACTGAGCCAGATGAGTTATTAATGCAACAAATATTTATTGCTCTCAGATCTATCCCTTGTGCTTCCTAGTTCTGCTTTGCGTTGCAGGTGTGTGTGTGAGTGTGTGAGTGTGAGTGTGAGTGTGTGAGTGTGTGTGAGTGTGTGTGAGCGTGTGGTGTGCAGGGGAAGAGAAGCTGACTCCTTTGGTGGGAGGCACTGATGGGAGGTCAGAGGATGAGAGGAAAGGACAAGCCAGTGAAGAGAATACTCCTTCCCGCTCCCGTCCTTGGGTGGCAGCTCCAGCAGTGGCTCTGCCCGGTCTGTGGCTCCAGCCTCCTGCAATCAGCCCACCACAGTTCCAGCTCCTGCCAAGCAGCCCCAGCTCCTGGGCTCGGGTCACTGCTCTGTCTCCCTTTATCCCACTAGTTCTAAGGGTGGTCGCAGCCTCCTACTGTCCCCGGTCTCCGGGCTGCCCCACCGTTCCCCGTGTGGCATCTCAGCTCCTCCATCACCTGTATAACCAGCTCCCCATAGGGAATTCGCTCTGTCTGAAACACCTAGAGGGAATTCTCCTTCCCACACTGGACACTACCAAAGGGCCTGCTGCGTGGCCAAGAGCTGGGGCTGCAGCTCCAGTGGAGGTGAAGACGGACACTGTTTCTGCCACCACGGCCATTCCGGGAAAGTTCACAGGAGGTGGCCAGTCTGGCTGGCTTTTCTCCAGCCCAGAGCCAGGCACTCTGAGCATTCACCCGCCATGCCCTCACACATTTAGTACCCATTTCACAAACACTGAGCAGACCCTCCACTGTGTACTGGAATTAGTGACCTTTAATACCGGGTCTCTGACCTAAAAGGGACTCAGGTGTGGTGAAGGTGTCAGATAAGAAAAGAGACCCTTAAGGAGCAGGGACTATGGGACCATAAAGGAAAATCAAAGCTTCAAGTTGGCAGTGGGGGGAAGTAGCCAGTGAAGGCTTCCTGGAAGAGGTGACATCTCAGTTCTGCCTTAGAGGATAACTTAGAGCCAGCCAGGCAAGAAGGATTTATAGTTAACTAAGACTTATTGATCACCTTTCACATACCAGCATCTCCTTAACTAGTACCACAACCTCACAAAGTAAGTGCCATTACTACCCATTTCTGGATGAGCAGCTGAGGCTCTTGAGGTTACGTAACTTGTCCAGGTTACACTGCTAGGAGGTGGGGGAGGCGGAAGCAGGAGTTTGAATCTGGAGCGCCTTTCTCACCATACCCTCCTGTCTTCAATAATAGCAGTAAGCAATGACAACACCAACTGGCTCTTAATGAGTCATTCTTGGGCCTTATGATGGGTGGTTTGCATGAGTCAGCTTATCAAGGCTTCTTAATAACCCTTAAGGTAGGTGTTTTCATTCCCATTCTCGAGGGTGGGAAGGACGGAGGGTTAGAGAGATTGCAGAGCTTGTCCAAGGCCGTGCAGCTGGTCAGTGGCAGAACCAGGATGGGAACCAGGCCTGTCCGACCCCCATTGCGGTCCTTTCTCCTGCCCCTCCCCACCCGCTCCCAGACCCCACCCTGTAGCCAGAACAAGGCGGGGACTTGGTCAGTACATGTCGACCCAAGTTGAATTTATTCCTTCCATTTCTCCTTGACCTTGCCTGTGGCTAGGTAGACAGGACCCTAAGGGCCACAGCCCACACAGGGTCTTGCGTGCTTGAATTGCTACATCCAGCATTTGTCATCTGACTAGAAGCTCCCAGCAAAAGTCGTTTTCCTAGATAGACACTCAGTCCAAATTTGAGTGAGCGTCTGACTGCAATCAGAGCCAAGAAACACTGTGGTATTTTATAGGCAACAAATGAAATTGCTCTAAATGCAAGTGAATCTCTACAACACCAATGCCAATAAAGCCTCCCATTTCTCTCCTGTTCTGTCGTTACAAGGCATTTTGCGAGCCTTTAAAGGTGGGAAACAAGAGGTCTAGGTGAAAAGCTTTGTCCAAGGTCAATTGCCCAAGGTCACATGACTAAACTCCAGGTTTTTGCCCACCTAGAACACACCTTCTCCCTCTTTCTGTAAGAAGCAGATTGTGCAGACAGGACAAACAGCCTGTTACCTGCTGTCTTCTCACCACCCAGGCTGGTGGACTCTGGGCTGAATCTCAGTGGTCAGAATCAAAGGCTGACAAGACTAAAGTCATGAATTTGTCCCTTGTTGGGCCTGTTGGAATTCAGTGCTTTCTGCTTGCTAGCTTTGTGGTCTTGGGCAAATCACTTACTCATTGTGCTGTCTGTAAAACGAGATGATAATGCCCCTCCACAAGGACGTGATAACTAATGTAAAGTATCTGTCCATGGTCTGAAAAAGAAACAGAGGTTCTTATTCTCAAAGGAGGAACCCAAGAAGAATTTAACAAGGATGGGAACAGGTCTAAGAGAAACCAGAAGGGTTGGATGCAGTATCTCTGGGCAACAGCAGGGAGCTCTTACCAGCCCGAGGCCTAGACACGAGGAGAGAGTAGCTGTACGAGAGGGCTGCCCTTCAGGAGCTGTAGGCTTGGTAGATAGACAGAGCCCAGCCACAGGGACCTGGCAGGGAAGGATCTGGAAGAATATATGCCCCAACCCCCTCCTGGCCTCTGAGCCCTTGGTTCCTGTCCCCATTGGCCAAACCCAACTAGAAGCAAGAGGACTTGAGAGCCCATGGTGTGGTCCACACAGATTAGTCTCCCAGCGCACAGAGCAGAGCGTGGAAGGTAAGAGAGGGAAAGTGGAGGGACAAAGAGAAGATACGAACCACAAGCACCACCTTGAATACTGTTACCACGGCAGAGTAGACAGTGGAGGAACCCCATTAAATGTGAACCTGTTAGATACTCCAGCAAAGTGAAAATTCCTGGTGGCTCTATGGGGATTCCTGGCAAGATGACACCCTAGACAGCTCTCTAGGTCCTCGCTCCTTTGCCCTGCTTTCTGCTCCAGCCAGAATCCTCCCTGACGCTCCAAAGAGCTAACTGCCCGCGCTAGAGTCCTTTCTCCACAATTGGATCCTGACGATTCATTAAAATGACTCCATTGGGATAATGAGCCGGATGGGGCCAGCCCTGTCTGTGCCTCCGGAGGCCGTGGTCTGCTACCAGCCATCCCACTGGCGGGTTTGTTTGCACACCCGAAAATGTATTGGCCACTTAAATCTGTTATAAATTACCAGCCTGGAAATAAATACCGTATCTGGGTCCCCAGTAAGTAACAGATGCACGAGTGCAGAGTGAGATAAATGCGTTTTGGATGCAAACCTCTTTCCCATTGCTCACAGACAGATGGAGGCAGGCCCAGTGCTGGTTTGCAGTCGATCAGCGTGCTGTGTAGGTGGGACTTAAATGAACTCAAAGTTCTTTTAAGGTTAGGAAGTTTTCTGTACTAGCTCTTGGCAAATCCCCAGAGGAGCCCCAACTGAGCAGTACATTTCCTTTTATCTCCTTTGCTGAGGAGTCTCGTGGTTAGAATGTTTTCTCTTTGGGGACTGCGTGGGTTTCTGGAAACCAGGGAGGGGTCTCTTTACTCAGATGCAGGGTGGGGACAGGCATGCAGCATGCATGCATTCATTCGGTATGTATTTATCAAGGCTGGTGGCCCAGGCAGACTTCTGGGTGCTGGAGACACAGCCGTGAGCAAGCCAGACACAGCCCTGCCCTAGTGGAGCCCCCACTTAACTGGGGGAGACAGGCAATAGCATGTAAATAAACAAAGAACCGTGTGCCATTTGTTAATAAGTGCTCCGAAGAAAAATAAGCTGGAGAAATTGGAAAGAAGCTGCCGGGGTGGCGGGAGGAGGGCGCTCTCTGCAGAAGTGATTGACAACCGAGAGAAGCCTGGGTGGGGCGAGAGCGAGCCACGCGGGCATCCGGGCAGACACAGCAGGCACAGGGAGCGGTCAGTGCTCAGGCCTCTGGGTGGACACGTGGTCGCTGTTGCTGAAGAGCAGTCAGCACTGAGCAATGGGAGGACGGCAGAAGAACTGGGAATGTTGCTGAAGGCGTGAAATAGGAATGACAGGGGCTATTGAATGCCCAATCTAGGCTGAATTAAGAAGCAAAGTCAACTCCCATCTGCCCACAGAACACTTCTCTGGCCTCCCCAACCGGGTCCACAGAGCCCCACATCCTCCCCTTGGAGCCCTCGCTCCAGTCTGCCGATGTCTGTAGGCGGCTCAAGAGCAGAGCCCACACCATTGGATCCACTTCTGCATTGGTACATGGCAGGAGGCCCTGAATTCATTCCTGCTGATAGATAGTGACTGACGGAGCGAACAAATGAATACAGAAAATGGTGAACCCAGGCTCTCTAGCCCCACAACTGAAATGTGCATTTTCTTGCCCAAAATTTGGTCTGGTTGAATTTCAGGCACGGGAGAATCTTCTAAATCGTGGTTTCTTCCAGGGTCTTTTGTCCTCCAGCCTCGACACTAAGGGGGTGGCCCAGCTTCACCTCAAAAACATATTTCCACCAAGCAGCCTTTGCTGAAAACTGCGCCCAGCTCTGGGTGGCATGTCCTATGGCCCATGAGGAGAAAAGTACAAAAAATCCTTGCAGCACATGTGATTGTGCTCACTGGGCATATGCAAAGCCCTGCTGGGCCACTCGGGAGGAAGGTGTTAGCGTTGCATCCCAGAGGAGGTCACATTTGAAGAGTGGTGTGGTGAGGCTGGAGCATAGGCTGTGTGGGATTGTGGGAGGGGACAAAGAGGGACACCTGGAAGTGTAGCTGGAGACGAGGACAGAGATAGATGACTAGTCCCTAGCTAAGGCCTTTGGACGTTACCACACAGGCAGTGCAGAGCTGTTGCAGGCTTGTAAGCAGGGAAATGCGGTCAGTGTGCAATGGGAAGCCCACTGGGGCAGGAAGCAGCCGGCTGCAGGGGAAGGCTGGAGGCGGGGAGGCCAGCAAGAGGTCGATGCTGTCTCCCAGGCCAGGGAGGGTAAGGCTGTGAGAATGATTGGCGGGCATGGCAGAAGAGTGTAGACTTGAGAAACTCATCTTTTCAGCCTCCTGGGGACTATTTTCTGTTCCCAAACCTACTCAAGAAAACTCCTGAATATAATTCTTTCTGTCTGTCTGGGCGTTCTGTCCATCTGGACTGGGAGGAACAGGTGGGTCTTCCTACCTCCTGTGTCTCAGAGAAGGGCTGTTATTATACTCACAGAGGGAGGGCTCGTCATTCCAGTATCCCCCAACTGGCCTGCCTGCACTTTTAGTCTCGGTAGGCATGCAGTAAATGTTTGTCAGATATATAATAAAATAATAATAATAGCAAGAGCATATATGCTAAATCTCAGAATAGTGCCTGGTGCATAGTAACTGTCATATATTAACTCATTTAATCTGAACAACATTATGATGTAAATACTATTATCCTCATTTTATAGGGAAAAAAATAATTGAGGCACAAAGAGGTTAAGTACCTTGCCCCAAACCACACAGCCTAGCAGAGACAGAGCCAGGGTTAAAATCCATGCAGTTGGGTTCCAGAGTCCATGGTCTATCACATAACCACTATGTGATGCTCTTGTCTAATTGATTTGTTGACATCTTGTTGATGGGGAATTTGCTCTGGTCTTACACTGTGCTAGGCTCTGGGGGAATTTAAAAAAAAATTAGTAGGCAATGTTTGTCCTTAAGAACCTCACTAAGTAGATAGGACCACTCTAGCAGAGTTTAAGTGCAGCTGTTGATTGCCGTGTGGTTAATCCAATAATCCTGGTCATGACACTGGCCTTGGGTTGGTGCTGACATCGGACTCTAGAGTGTGCTCAGCAATTGGAAGGTACCTATGAGCTAGTTGTTGAGCAAGTGAAAGACTAAGGAAGCAAAATGTACAGGGGACTCAGAAACTCGTCTTTAAAACAGAAAGTGGGTCCAGAACTTTAGAGATGCCACTTCTGTGGCACCATGAGCCATAGAGCTGGCAACCCTGGCTATTTCCTGAAGAGGGAGGCATTGAGGCAGCTCATCCACCTCAACAGGACAGAAAGGCAGGTCAACAACATTTAAGACAAAAACGGGTGTTCATTAAACTCTAGGACCTATTTTCTCCAGAAATAGTTAACTGTATAGGTTAAGTAGACTTTAGGACTGTCAACAACTCCATATCTGGCATCTGTGGTTTTTTTTAATTTATTTATCTATTCATTCATTCCCTCATTTATTCATTTAATAAACACTAATTTCATTCATGGTTCTGCATTAAATGCAGATCTGTCTCCAAAATTTAAGCCTCTGCTCAATACGATATACTACCTCTCTGTGACAAGAAAGAAGACTCGCCACATATGCCGGGCCCAGGCGAAAGAGAGGGCCACCTTCGGCCTCTTCCCCAGTGACTAGTGTTATGGACCACCAGGGTAATCTCACACCACAGTACAGCAGGGCTTGTCCAAGCACTTTGCAATGTACAGGGAAATCAGAAACTGGCCTTTGAATTAGCAAGTAGCTCTGTGGGTCTCCCAGGCACATCTCCATGTGGCTCTCTCTGTACCTGGAGCTTCAATTCCAAGCCCAGGAATGTTGGCGTAGAGAAGCAATGAGGCATCCTTCCCAGTTTTCTTTTTCTTATTGTTAATGATGCAAGGAAGGGGTCAATGACAGAATTGTTTTCTTCCATTTTCTTCTCTGGGTATCCCAAAGGGTTTTATATAATCATGGCTCAGAGAAGGCTTTTTGATGGTTAATGTCCTCCATAAACCTGAAGACTCCTTCTCCACCTTTTCGGGGTGCATGAGAATAAGTGACGCCCACCCAGTTGTTGCTCCCAGTGCAACAGGCTGCAAGGCAAGCCTGCGTGGGCGCCTTGCAAGCAACTATAAAAATAGCCAACATGTAGAGACTTACTAAGCAATTTAGAAGCATTAACTTATTTAATCTTTGCCACTTCTCTGGGAAATGGCTAGTGCTATTCCAATTTTGCCTACAAGGAAACCAGGGCTTTGAGAGGATATTTGTTAATACTGTGCTGTTTGCAAGCTTTGACTGGAGACCCTTCACTGTGCTTTTCTCCTGTCACCTAGGGATACCATCGACCACGGCACTACATTGCAACTCAAGGTGAGTGCCCTCCCTCCACCTAGGAAGAGACTTCCAGGGAGGCAGGGAAGAGGGCCCTCTGGGAAGTCACTGTGGGGTTGCTGTCCTCTCCTCCTGTGTCTGTCCTCTCCTCCTCTATCTGTCCCCCCAACACTCCTTCTCCACTAAAGGCCCTGGCCCTTCTCTGGAGTAAAGGAATGAGCTTCTGCCAGCAAAGAGCCACACAGGGGAAGACCACCTGAGGTCCTTGGGGTTGTTCATTGTTTGTTTGCGAAGGAAAGAGGTGCCAAGTTCAGCTATAGGAGGCAGGGATGTGAGTAAGAGAGGAAGGAACTGTCAACAGGAAACGGTCAGGAGGGAGGGGCCCAAGCAGGGCAGACCAAAAGAATCGGCTGCAGGCAGGTGGCATCAACACCTGCCAAACAGAGCTGGAGCTGATGGTGCCTTGTCTCCCCGATAGGTGTCTGCCCATAAGCGAGGTGCAGCCGGTTGGCCTGGAAAGCAACTTGGCAGTACATTCTCACAAGGCTTAAAAATGGTCATACCTTTCAAAGCCTTCTAGGAAAAAATCCTGCAGACAATTGTATGTGTAGACAATGACGTATATGAAAACATTCTTCCCAGTGTTATCTATAATAGGGGGGAAAAAGTGAAAAACCTTAAATGGCCAACAATGGGTAGATTGTTTAAATAAAGTGTGGTCTCTCCATATTATGGAAAACTGTGCAGCTCTGAAAAATATCGTGCCTGGTAAGAGTTTTTAAGGGCATCAGAAAATGCATGTGATAGCTGTGATGCTTATTGTAGTAAATATATACACATGCATATAAATACAGAAAATGGTACACAAACTTTTATATCAAACACTCATATTACTTTTGCAATTTTAAAAATAATATAGGCCCAGGACATTGAAAGAGTAATTTCCAAGGAAATTGCTTTGGACTGTCAGATTCTATTTTCCACCCGTTGTTTTTTTTTTTTTTTTTCCTTCTTCTTCTTCTTCTTTTTTTTTTTTTTTTTTTTTTTTTCTTTTCTGTTTGGGCTCCAGAGGAATGCCTCCAGCATTTGTCAAGCTCAGAATGAGGCATCTCCTGTTTTTGTTCTCAGCATCTGGCACCTGGCAGCTCTCTCCCCTGCTAAACTCTAACCCCAATTGCCTGCCTATCTCTCACTGAGGTTCTGAACCCAATTTTTGAAAACTCCCCAAGCCACACCCCATAATATCGTCCAGATGAGGAGATGGATGGCTCTTGTGGGAAGGGTCTGAGCAGGAGGAGGACAGAGGGGAGACGGGGAGCTGCCCACATTCCCAATAGATGCTTCAGACTATGAAAGCTTGGAACGTGGCTTTTCTGATCTGACCCCCTCATGCTCACATGCCTGTCTTAGGCCCCAGTGTCAGCTCTTTGGTGTCTTAACGAGGACCTCTGGCCTCACGCTTGCTCACCAACGTGGAGCCTTGACTAACCAATCAGGAGGGACAAACCTCCCCGGCTGCTTCCTTGCACTTGCAGTCTTAACCCTTTCGCCTTCTCTGTTGGCAGGTCCGATGCAGGAGACGGTAAAGGACTTTTGGAGAATGATCTGGCAGGAGAACTCTGCCAGCATCGTCATGGTCACAAACCTCGTGGAAGTGGGCCGGGTAAGCCTCCCTTGCAGGTACCCGGGCAGAGGATGCTGGAGGCGCGCTCTCCCACATCCCTCTGTTCCACACATTGTGCTAAGTGCCTCCCGGTCAGTAAGTCCCCCTCACGGCAGCCTGGAAGGCAGCCGTCGCTACTCCTATTTCACATCCGAGCAATGTCCTTTCCCTTCCAGTCCCTCATCCCTTTTCCCACCCTCTCTCCATTGATGGCATCATCTCACATATTTCGAAGAAATTAAAGCCATCAGTCGTGAACTCCGTCATTGTCACACCACCAAGCTACAATCCTCCTTGTATCTACAACCATCTTCTTGTCCTTCCCCTCTGTCATCAGGTTCAACCATAGGCAATGGCTGTTTATGTTGACCCAAATGGTCCAAAATCAGCCATTTCTCATGGCTCCGCCTAATACCACAGAAGCCGTGTTTCCGCCCCTTCGAAGGCGAGCTAATGCCTTGAATCACGGATTCTGCTTAACAGTTCTCTCATTTGCCCCCCTCCCTTGAGAAACCAGTCTCTTTCTCACTGCTAGACTGTTCCTCTCAGCGTACAAACATGCTCAGTACCTTCCACCTTAAAAAAAAAAATGAAAACAGGCAAACAAAAATTATTCTCTTGCCCCTACTTTTTGGCCAAGCCTTAAAGAAGGCTCTGTTTCTGCACTCCTGCTTTCTTCTACCCACTCCAGCATAGCTTCTCCCTCCCCTCCCCCACCAGTGGTATTGTCAATGTCACTCACATCCTTCATGTTGACAATCTAGTCGCCACTTTCTCTTCTCATCTTACTCAACCTCTCAGCAGCATCTGACACTGTGTCACCTGCTCTTCCTCCCCTGACCTCTAAATCTTGGTATTCTTCAGGGCTCAGGCCTTGGTCTCCCGCTCTGCTCTATCTCTGCTCTCTCCTGAATCATCCTTAACTAGTCCTTGGGCATGAACATTGGACTGCCATCCCCAGCTTCTTTTTGCCTACTTGGTTAATGGTGGCATGCGGGCGGATGGGCTGCTGAGTTTAAAGGAAAGGTGTACAAATGCTAGAATTACAAGGGCCCCTCTGTATATCATATGAACTAACTAAAGAGTGGGCAGGTAAGTTTTTGTTTTGTTAAGAACCAGATGATCCATAAAGAGTTCTTGCCTCCATGATAATGGGAAAATCTGGGCTGTCATATTCCAGGAAGGAGTGTGGACACCTCATAGCCTCATAGGAATTTAGAGCCAGGTGAGACTTTATCGCTGGGCCCACTCCTATATAGTCCATGCCCCAGTTTTACAGATGAGGAAACAGACCCAAAGAGGTGGAGTAACTACCCTGAAATCACCCAGCCAGAATCCGGGCATGAAATCTGACTCTAGATTCTCATCTGGGTGCTCATGGTCTTCCACTCAGACTGTTCCCCAAGGACTCAGGCCCTGGTGCAGCTACTGTGGGCAAACAGGCCAGCCAGGATTCGAGAACTCAAAGGCAAAGCCTATTCCACGTTGGAAACAGATTCCCTTGATGGATAGACCATGAATCTAAGTTGGATGTTGGGAGTTCTTGGTGGAACTGCTGCTGGTAGCCAAGCACCGTGCCAGATACTTACTGTGAGTTATTAACTCCATTTGTCTCACAACAATCACAGGGTTCAATGTTTCTGCTTATTGTTCAGACAGCCTGGGTTTGTGTCCTGGCTCCATCCCTCACTGACAGTTGACCTTGGGCGATTTTCTTAGCCTTCCTATACTTCTGATTCCTCATCTGTAAACTGGGGGTAATAATTATATCTACTTCATAAGGCTATGGTGATAAGTGATTAAAATTATACATGTAAAGTATTGGTGGAACACGGCGTAAGCAGCGTTAGATGCAGAAAGCGGTCAGTAAATGTTAGCTGTCACTATTAACAGGAAACTAAGGCTCAGAGAAGTTCCAGCACTTTCTGGAAGCTACATGGCTACCGAGTGTTAGAACCAAGCAATGACTCCGTTTGCCTTCAAACCCTGTTGCACTGTACCAGTGTTTCCCTAAGTGGGTTCCATGGGATGCTAGTCTGCAGGATGCTTAGTGAGAAGAGGGTTCCATGGTTAAATACGTTTGGGAAATGCTGTGTCCTCTATGCCCCTTTTGGAGAGTTGTGAAACACATTAGCAGTAGCGCATGGAAGGAGCCGAGCAGTCCTGTAGCAAAGCAGCCTGTTTAACTCTGTGTAATCCAGCATTTCCCAAACTCATTTGACCACAAAACCTTTTTTTTTGTTTGTTTTTTGTTTCTTGTTTTTTTACCTAACACCTATTAGCACCCAGCGGAACACACTGTGGGAAAGGCCACTCTAGGCCGTGCGGCGTCCCCCGGAATGGTAATAATACTTTTGTTTTTTTAAGGGGAAAACCGTGATCTCTTTTTCCTCCATGGAGTGTGAATTAAAGAACCGACCGTGGGGATGGCTTGTTCGTAGCACGTGTACCCACTGCCGGGCAGAGAGCAGCTGCAGAGTCTTCCCTTGGAGCCTAGCACCGGCCGTCCTTTCCCCAACTCAGACCCTTCCTCCTTCCGGCCCCGCAGTTACCACCTCTTAATGACGTCCCCGTCCTGAGCACTTCTGCTTCCACCTCCTCACTGTTGCCCACCTTTTATCCTCATCTCTGCTCAGCTGACGACACTCAGCTGCTCCGGCCTGATTTTGTAGAAAGGGGACTCAGCCAGTCCCCAGACTGGCCACATGACCTTGGACAAGTCACCCAACTTCTAAACTTGAGTATTATTTTCATCCGTAAAACGGGGATAATAATACCCACCCAGCTTACCTTGTTCTACTTGATCACTTAGTGTGGCAATGCATTTGAAAATTACAAGGCGCTCTGCAAAAGAAGGTACGACTATTATTCCTAATGGCTCCAGTGCCTTGGGGAGTGAGCTTGGCCCTAGGCAGTTTGCGGACCCCTGGCCAGCTGAGAACCCCGGGGACTGGTTCTCAGTCCACCAAAGTCGCCCTCGGGTGTATTTGAATGGGAAGGCCAGATGAGGCGGCTGCTCACACGTAGCCACGTGCTCATACATCCCCGTCTCTGTTCTCTCTGTCTCTCACCTGGCCACAGGTGAAGTGTGTGAGATACTGGCCAGATGACACGGAGGTCTACGGAGACATCAAAGTCACCCTGATTGAAACAGAGCCCCTGGCAGAATATGTCATCCGCACCTTCACAGTGCAGAAGGTAAGCTTCCCTGCAGCTGCCGGCAGCCTGTCCAGCAGGGGAGCTGGCTTGTGTGTGCACCAGAGCATGTGGGGCCCAAGGGTCTGCTCTGTGCCCAGCCCCACACTTGGCAACAGTGACAGATCAGCCATTGAGCCACACACGGACCCTGCCACGATAGAACCCACATCTAGTAGGAGCCACAAACAGGATTCAACAGACAGATCAATGAAACAATGACACCTTGTGATAAAAGCCACAAAGGAACATGGAAAGGGCGGAGAGATAAATCCACAGGAAGAGGGGTGGTCAGAGGGCTCCTTTCAGGGGAGGAAGCATTTGGGCAGGGAATGAAGGAGGAGGAGCTGGCAGAGGATAGGATGGAAGGAATAATATCACAGACAGGGGGAAACATGCAAAGTGTGAAGGGAAAAAAGATCTCGACGTGTTCTGGGCCTGTGGTTCTCAACTGGGGCAATCTTGTCTTCCAGGGGATATTTATCAATGTCTGGAAACATTTTGGGTTGTCACAACTGGAGGGTAGAAAGTAGGCTGTCACTGGCACCTGGCAGCCAGGGATACTGATTAATATCCTGCAATGCACAAGACAGCCCCCACAACAAAGAATTATCCTGCCCAAAGTGTCAATAGGGCCAAAGTTGAGAAATGCTCTTCTAGACATAGGGTTGCAGGAGCTTGATGAATAAGAATGAGACTGCAAATAACAATTATTATCATATTTATAATGTAATTATATAATCATTGCTATTATACCATTACTCTTTATTTTTTTTTGTTGTTGTTTTTGTTTTGTTTTGAGACAGAGTCTCTGTTGCCCAGGCTAGAGTGCCGTGTCATCAGCCTAGCTCACAGCAACCTCAAACTCCTGGGCTCGAGCGATCCTCCTGCCTCAGCCTCCCGAGTAGCTGGGACTACAGGCATGTGCCACCATCCCCGGCTAATTTTTTCTATATATTTATTTTTAGCTGTCCATATAATTTCTTTCTATTTTTAGTAGAGACGGGGTCTCACTCTTGCTCAGGCTGGTCTCGAACTCCTGAGCTCAAACGATCCTCCCGCCTTGGCCTCCCAGAGTGCTAGGATTACAGGTGTGAGCCACTGCGCCCAGCCTATAGCATTACTCTTATATCATTACGACAGCTAACGTTTACTAAGCACCTACCTACTAAACCAGGTGCTTTGCTAAGTGCTTTGCATAGATTACTTCATTGAATCCTCCCAACAATGCTTTGAGGTAAGTGCTATTATTATCCTCATTTTACAGGTGAAGAAACTGAGACACTGAGACTTTAAGTCAGTTGTCCAAAGTTGCCCAACTGCAAGGTGGTAGAACGAGGATTCATGCCTCAGACCCTGAAGCACACTGCCCCTTCCACTACACCATAGTTGCCATTTTTCTAAAAGCAGCTGCATTCATGCAGTTAGGCCTGCATTTAGACCCAGTCCTAAGGGTGCAAAAATAGTGCGGACTTATATGCTTTCAGAGCTGTGCCCTTGGGGTTTCGACAAGTCCTTGCAAGGGCCAAAGCAGGCTGCTCTGCAGACTGGAGCCCAGAATGCACACAGTGCTGTTCTTGCGTGCACGGTGTGGCCCAGGGTGTACTGTTCACTCCTGGCAGCTCACCTCCAACCCCATGCTCCCAAAGGCTCAGCAACCTTTACATCTGAGTCTGCAGACTCCCTCCACTAAGAGGAGAGAAAACCACAGGTACTTAGATGTTGTCTAAGGTCGGGTTCCTTAGAAGCAGAGCCTGAGGCAAGGATTCAGGTGCATATGGTATACCGAGGCAGCTCTCTCAGTAGAAACTCCTAAAAGGGAGAAAAGAAGGAGAGGGAAAAGGGAGGGATGGAGCAAGGACCGAGTCTCCAGTGAAGACCAGCATAGGCCTGACCCACAGGGGACCTCTGGAGCATAGAGCACACCAGAGCTGTCCTTAATGAGGCAGAGAAGCCAGACTCTTGTGCTCCCATATGAATCAGTCCACTGACCGTGGACCAACCACTGAGAGGTAACCTTCAGCTCCTGTCAGCTGAGGGCAGGTCGCCAGCAAAGGGGACAACCATAGGCGCCAGAAGCCAACATGCCCTGCAGCTGAGGCCGAGAGCACGAGCCCAGTGAAGAGGATCTGGGCAGGTGCCATTGTCATCCACCACATCTGTGGCCAGTGCCTGGGAAGGGACTGAGTGGCTGGGGACATGGTGGCCCATCCTGAGACCCAGACCCTGGGCAGGGAGGCCTTGAGATTCAGCCAGCAAAGCATGCTGAGGAGTGAGGGTCCTTTCGTGGGTTGCGTTTTTGTTTTTCTTTTCAACAATCACGAGGGAAGATACTCCCCATAGGGAGATACCCTTAAAAGACTCCTTTGGGCTCAGCCACGGCACGCAGGCGGGCACTCAGCAAGCACTGCCTGGGATCTTAGCTCACAATCGGTTCTGGAGCGGGCAACCCAGAAATCATAAACAGGAAATGTTGTGTGCCCTCAAAGAGAGCCTGGTCCCATCAGGGACAGAGGATCCTTGGAAAATAGTCACAGCACAGGTGGGAGGGGATAGACGGAGGGCTTCCCAGGACTGAGCTGATTTGGAGGATGGAGTGCAGAAAACCCAAGTGTTTTTGGAGCTGCCTTTTCCTCTCTCGCTTCAGCTCACCCACCGCTGCCTTTATCTGGGTCTTTATTCTCTTCCTCCTGGCCGGACTCTCCCCCTAGTCTTGCCCCTGCCTTAGTTTGGGTTTCCTGGAAGCAGATCCCGTGGCAGGAGGGTCTGGGTGCCTTGGATCCTGTGTCGAGGGAGAGTGTGCAGGAGGAAGCGGGTGAGGGAGGCAAGGCAGGGCGGGGGCCGGAGACTCGGCCCTGGGGATATGGCCTCGGCTGGAGATTGGCTTCCACCTGCGGCACTGCGTGCTCGGGCCAATCCTGAGGCACAGGGGTCTTGGGTACAGCTACTCAGGTAACCAAGTAGTCTGGTTTGCCAGACAGTCCTGGTTTTAGTACTGAAAGACCCATATCCTGGGAAACCCCTCTGTCCTGGGCACACTGGGCAGTTGACAAAGCCAGTTGGTCACTCTAGCTTTCCCACCCTTGCCCCAGGGGAGGGGACCCCTACTCAGCTGAGAGTGGCTGTGGGATGAAGCCTCCTGAAATACAAGTCTTATCACGCACTTCCCCTTCTGTGCAATCATCTGGACAACTTCCCTACTGCTCCCCAATGCCTTTGAGATCAAGTCCAAAGGCCTCAATGTGGATTCAAGGCCTTCCAGGATCCAGTGCCACCCATCCTCCCACGACCCAGGTCCCCCATGGCCTGTCTTCCACCTGCCTCAGTGGACTCTGCACACCCCATGCTAAGTTCTATCCCCAGACCCTTTCCCATGCTGCCCCTCTGCCTTGGATTCCCTCCGTCTCATTGCCTGGGGATACTCATGCATCAGCGCATCTTAATGACCAGGCGTGCAGACCTCGGAGCCAGAAAGCCAGAGTGCATGTTGTCACTTTACAACTTACTAGTCGTATTGTGACCTTAGGCATGTGACTCAACCTTGTTTGGCCTCAGTTTCTTCATCCGTAAAATGAAGATAACAATAGGAGGATTGGTATCAAGATTAAGTGAATTAACACATTGAAGTGTTCAGAAGAGTGACTGGCACACAGTCAATGCTATTACTATGTTTCAAGATTCAGGTCAAGCATCACCTCTTCCAGGAAGCCTTCTCTGATTTCTCCTCTCCTCAGATCAGGTTAGCTGACACTCCTTTACACATTTTAGTAGAATTATTCACTTAGGTGTCTGCCTCCCCAAAGAGGCCATAAGCTGTTCCAGGGACAAGGGCTGTGGCTTTTATTTCTACCTTCCTAGTGCCTAGCATAAGGCTGGGCACAGATAAGCTTTGGTGAATTTTTTTCTCCTTGTTTGAGACAGGGTCTCACTCTGTTGCCCAGGCTGGAGTGCAGTGGCATCATCACAGCTCATTGCAACCTCAAACTCCTGGGCTCAAGTGATCCTCCTACCTCAGCCTCCCAGGTAGCTGGGACTACAGGCATGTGCTACCATGCCTGGCTAATTTTTCTATTTTTTGTAGAGACAGAGTCTTGCTATGTTATTTAGGTTGGTCTATTTTTTAACTAAAGGAATGAACATTCAAACTGACTCTTCCTATTCAATGCTCTCTACATATCTGCAGGAGATTGCTAAGTAGCAAAAAAGCAGGTAGGGGGAGCTGTATAAGCAAAGGCTCAGAGGTATGACCTGGCCATGGAATAGTCAGAAAACCACTGTTTGGCCTAGAGTGCATTTTTGTTTTTTTGTTTGGGGGTGGGGGGGCGGGAATTGATCAGAGCTATAGGCCCTACCACCACTCTGCTTTTATTTGTTTCACATCTTATAATTCTAAATAAGGATCTAATTAATAAGGAAGTCTGATAAATTTTTTAAACTTTGAAAGCCACAGAGACTATCACGGTCAAGGCTAGAACACTAGAGGAAATTAGATCTCAATCACTGAAAGGCCTTGTATTTCACTGGAAGCAATTTGAACTTGGTCTTTAGGGCCATCATTTCTTTGGGTCTGTTCTACTGAATACACTTCCTATAAAACACCTGTCAAAGAGGGTCCCCTTGGCAAATACTTGCTATATTGTCCTCTTGGGCATTCAGAATGTGTATGAGTGCACTAAAGGCTCTGAGAAGTCCTGCAATAAAGCAATTGGTTTCAGTTTAACTAGTTCCATATTTCCCAAATGTCTAAATGTGACTGATCCCAGAATCACTCTGTGTAGTGACATCTGTTAACCCTGCGAAGGCCCTGTCCTCCCTGGAGGTTGCTGGGCTGGGTAAGGGAGGGCAGCAGCTATAGGAACAGAGGCCCGTTCTCTCCTCAGAAAGGCTACCACGAGATCCGGGAGCTCCGTCTCTTCCACTTCACCAGCTGGCCCGACCACGGCGTCCCCTGCTATGCCACTGGCCTTCTGGGCTTCATCCGCCAGGTCAAGTTCCTCAATCCCCCGGAAGCTGGGCCCATAGTGGTCCACTGCAGGTGAGTCAAAGGTCCCCCACCTAACCAGGAGCGCCTCTGCAGCTCGGCTTTCTCAGAGAGGGAGAGATTATCTTTTCCCGTAGCCTTAACTCTCTGCCCTAAAGACTCTACTGCCTGTGTCCCCGGGGCCCAGCGCTTTCTGATGAGATCCAGCCCCAGGGTCTAACAACGTCAATAACAGTACTAGCTGCAGTAGTCATTGCTATTGTTGTTGCCCTGAAATAGTAAAGTCACTGGAGATTGAGGCTGGGCGCTGACAGTACCTGCTACACCTGCCGTGAGTAAATTACCCACATTACTTCATTTAACTCTCATCCAGCCTCGAGAGGTGGGCGTTATTATCATTCCCATTTCACAGATGAGAAAACTGAGGTGCCAAGAAGGTAGACACAGAGCTGGGATATTTAACATGCTTTTCTCCAGACACTCGCCCTCAGCTCCTTGGTGTGGCAGCGGCATGCCTTGGCAGAAGCTTGCTTCTCTTTGTTTCTATTATTTTTAAAATCACTTGCTGGCCTGCAGGGTCCCTAATAGAGAGTGAGTGGACAGGACCAGGTTTCACCTTATTATGGGGAAGAGATATTTTCAGCTCTGACCTAGAAAGTCACATTGAGAATGAGTGGCACGTCTTTGAATCCTCCCAAATGGAGATGAAGTGTCGTGTCAAGGGCATTCAGAATTGGAGGAGGATGCATGTCCCGACCTGAAGCTGGCCAGCCTGCGTCCCCCTCCTTCCCAGTGCCTCTCTCCTCCAGTGCGACCTTGGCCAGTGCAACTTCTCAGACCCTGTGTGCTCAGGGGATTGTGTCCCTGCCCTGGCAGTATCCGTGTCAGTCAAGGGACCAAGGAAGACCCCGTAAACTGTGGACGTCTCAGAGCCAGCCACCTCACACAGCATCCATTTATCTTCACTGCCATAGTAGCTACACACGCCCATTTCACAGGTGAAGCGATTGAGGATGAAGAGGCCTGGGCTTAGACACCTGTGGGCTCTCTAAGTGTTTTGCACGTATTCTCTGCTTTACATCTCAGAGCAACCCAAGGACAATAGAACCGTAGCTCCAAAGCCCTATATCCCAAAGCGCAGCTGGAATAGGGATTAGAGAGAAAGAGCAACAATGGCAAATATTTATCAGGCCTTCTGCTAAGCCCCAGTGCTGTGCATGGTGGCTCTACACCCACATCTCCATAGCAAGTCACCTGAATGCATCTGAGCAGAATGGTACCCACGCCTGGGGCTGCTGTGAAGATTGAATGGGTTGGCTAAGTGCCTGGGAGAATCCCTGACATGCAGTAAGCACTGAAAAATATCACCATTCTCTGCCTCTTAATGTCATCCCCCTCCCCAGATGGTTAATCCCTCAGGAGAAGAACCGTATTTTCATATCCTTACCCCCAATCCCAGCATCTAGTGCAATGTAGATGCTCAACAAATATTTGTTGAATATAAGTAGCAACTATTAATTGAGAAATTATTATGCAGCTAGGCACAGGGCTAAGCAATTTACATGCATTATGTTTTTAATGCGATTTCATAGTTTACATGTGGTATCTATTAATGCTGCAAGGTAGGTCTGTTTGTTATTATCAGCATGATTTTGCGGAGGAGAGTATGGAACCCAGAAAGAGTAAGTTATTTACACAAGGTCACACAGCTAGTAAGTAGCAGAGCCGGGGTTTGATCCCTGGGGTCCCTTCCCAATACCCTGTGTTCAATTACTTTGCGCTGCTGAAATCAACACAGCCAGATCCTCACAAAGCCCCTGCAGGGAGGCATGTTATATGCGTCAGAAAACCGAGGCTCACAGACACCAGGCAACTTGTTCGCTGATGGTTACAAGATCCAAAACCAAATTGGGCTGGTTCTTTCTGCTAAAACATGTTGAAGATGAGACACCGAAGAAGAAACAGATGAGTGGTCCTTTGTACTCCCTCCTCCATACTGAAGTCCGGCCCGTTGAGCCCCTGTTGTGGGCTCTGGATTCGGCGGGGTTGTTCTGAAGCAAATATAAGTCAGACTTCACCCAATTGAAACCATGAAATTTTACCACGAATGAAGACTCTGCTTCTGATGGGCTTGCTTTCCGGATTGCTGTGGGTGATGGTCCCCACTGGCCTGTGCTCCTTGGATCTATAGTCGGGCCAATGTTGCTTTTCTTCTTGTTCCATTGCTCTTCCTCTCGGAATTTCCTTTGATTTCCACATTGTTAGACAAAGACACTTGTTTCCAGGAGGAAAGCAAGACGTGAAAATGAAGCCAAAGAGGGCCTCCCTGACAGTCTGCCTGGCCTTCCCTTCCCAGACTGTACGTGTTTACGGAAAATGTCCCATTTGTCTCTGGGTCCGCACCCTTGTTTCAGAAGCCAGCACCAATCTGGGCAGGGCTGGCCGTGGTGCAGAGTCTCACTGCGTTCTTGCTATTTTGTACTTGGTCTGAGAGTCCCATCGGTGATCAGAAACTCAATATAAATCAGGAATCGTGATACTCGACAAGGGTCTCAGGACTGTCAGCTGCTCCGGTTCAGTGATGCTCTGGCTCATGATCCCAGGGAAACAGGTGGAGCCAAACACTGGGCTTTGGACATGGGGCTCTGGGATTTGTTCTCTGCCTTGGGGACAGCTCAGAGGACTCTAGTTTCTGCCCTCTCATTCACCTCCCCTCTGTTCTCTCTCTCTCCTCTCCTTCCTTGCTTCCATCCATCACCTGATTTGCTGAAGAAGAAAAAAGGTACAGGAGAAAAGAAGGGAAGGAAAGAGGAAAGATGTGTTTATTGGGCATCTCCGGCGTGCTGGGACCACGTTAGGTGTTTTATACTATATAGATGAGTTATTGTTATCCAATGACTGAGAAAACTGCATGCACACATGTTGTGTAAGTGTGAATTGTGTCCTATATTATTAAGAAAGGAGGTGTAAGAGCACACAGTCTGCAGCCAGACTGCCTGGGTAAAAGTCCCAGCTCTGCCACTTGCCAGCTATGTGACCTTGAGCAAGGTCATCCCTCTGTGCCTCCGTTTTCTCACCTGTGAAATGGGATGAGACACTTCCTAACAACCTCATAGGGAAATTTATATAGGTAACATTTGTAGAGCACTTAGAACAATGACGGGCACTCTCTAAACCCTAAATAAGTGTTTGGTAAATGTGTATAACAAAATAAGTCAGTCCTGATAAAACAGCCTCGAAAACAAGCATTACTCTCTTATTTTAGAGAGGAGAGAGCTGAGGCTCTAAGTTTAGTTGCTTGTTCAGCATCTCCTGGGAGTGTTGGGATTCAGACTGTTGGGCTCTGCCTGGCTTCTGCAGCACGCTGCCTCTCAGCAGGGCCCTCGAGGATGGGGCTGCATGGGACGGGAAGGTCCCAGGGCTGGCTCCACCCCGAGATCCCTAACACAGACCATACCTTCTCTCCCAGTGCTGGGGCCGGGAGGACCGGCTGCTTCATCGCCATCGACACCATGCTCGACATGGCCGAGAACGAAGGGGTGGTGGACATCTTCAACTGTGTGCGCGAGCTCCGGGCCCAGAGGGTCAACTTGGTACAGACAGAGGTGAGTCCTAGGGGACTGAGCCGCTGGCTAAGGAGAAGCGTGCTAGAGCTGGGAGACCCATGCAGGGAGGCATCCTATAGAAAGGGACCCGGGTGTGGGAGGAGTGGGAGTAAACACACGGCTTGCTATGGGGAGACCACTGTAGAGGATGGGGTGCCCCAGCCAACCCTGGTGGTCTCAGTGCAGGGACTTCCACCAGTGATGAATGATGGTGAGTTCCCCATCTCTGAGGGCATCCAAGCAGGGACCCAATGGTGACTTCAGGGATTCTTTGAATAGTATTTCTGCCTTGGGTGAAGGAGTGGGAGGGAAAGAGAAGCACTGGCACGTATGGAATGCCTGCCATGTGCCAAGCATCGATTCAGGCACTGCAGGGAATGGCTTAATCAACTAACTTTTTGAGTACTTGAACTAGGTGCTGAGGATTCCAAGAGAGACAATACACAGCCCCTGCCCTTGAGGGAAGGGACCTTCAGGCACCTCTCTGTGTAGTTATGGAGCCCAAGACCTGAGGAATGTGGAAGGGGTTCGTCTTTATTGTTGCACGCCTACCATGAGCCAGGAGTACACATGCTCTGTATTCAGAGTATTGTTTCTACTCCTCCCAGCAACCTGTGGTGTAGCTCCTACTAGTATCCCCATTTTACCGATGAAGAAGAAACCCAGAAATCATATCCCCAATACCTCACATAGCCAGACTGTCATAGAACATGGGTGCCTGTGTCCCCAAGACCCTACATGCTCTCGCCAAGCACCTTTTCTGCCTGTCCCACTCCCCTGTGCCCTGGCTTGTCGTTCCTGCAATCAGCCCATCTTCGGGTTCTAGTGAAGGCTGTGGGTGCCCAGGCAGTCAGAGGGGGGACAGATGAGGAGCCGCACACATCCTCAACCCTGCAAAGGGAAATTACCGGAGGCAAAACCCCCACTGATAGGCTTACACACACAGGACCCCGGTGCAGGCCAGTCTGCAGGCTTCCAGCACTAAAGCCAAGAGGGCTGCTCTGTCTGTGCCCAGGTCCACGTGTGCAGAAGGCAGCTTTGCTGCTTGGAGTCAGACACATGGTCCTTACTATTCAGTGGGGGAGACATAGTCACATGCAGATTCATCATGATGAACCTTGATGAGCGCTTTATAGAGAAATAGACCAAGTTCTGCAGGAAAAAAAGTCACTCAACAAACATTTATCAATGGCCTAGAAGTAACCACAACTTCTGCCTGATGGATTAATATATGACTTTCCAGAAGGAATGAAACATTGAAGGTATAGAGAGAGAGAGTGGTGTTTCAGGAGAAGAGAACAGCAGATACAAGGAATGGCGATGGGAGAGGGACGACACATGTTTTAGGAGCAGACCCTGAGACAAAGATTTGAGGGCAAGTAGTTTATTTGGGAGCTAATCCCAAGACGTGCTGGTTGGTGAGTGGGAACGTGAGAGAGAGAAGGGGAGGCAGCAAAGACGACTTTAACAAGCTGTTAAACACTGTAGACAACTGGAGCCCATTTCTGCCAGGATCTCCAATAGTGTGGAACACGCACCTCCAAGTTATCCCACCTAAGGGGGGAGGGAATGTGGGTTTTATCCCCAACTCTCCATCTGGGTTGCTTGAGGGCTACTACCCAGGGCATTAACTCTTGGTCCTGCTGGCTTGCCCTGCACACAGCCTGGGTGTGCTCCTGGGACTAGAAAGGAAGCCCTCAGCAGAGAATCCAGGCTTCTGCAGCAAGCAGCTGTCACTAGGTGAAGGTGAAAGCTGAGGGGACGTGGGCTGGACACCAAGAACACATGCTGACGCATGTCTAGAAGGTTCTCTCTTTTATCAGTGACTATGCTCTTCAATCTTGTACAAGGAACAAAACTCACCATAGTTCAGCTGATCACAGTGAAACATGGAAACTTGGCCCTTTGGGTTACAGGATAAAAAGTAAGGATTCTGCAATATAAATCATGCCCATTGTTCACAATCTGCAAGAGGAAATATGCACAACAAACTCCCAGGCCACTGTTCTTACCTGGTGCCCTGGTCCCTCTCCCCTTGACTTTGCAGGAGCAATACGTGTTTGTGCACGATGCCATCCTGGAGGCGTGCCTCTGTGGCAACACCGCCATCCCTGTGTGTGAGTTCCGCTCTCTCTACTACAATATCAGCAGGCTGGACCCCCAGACAAACTCCAGCCAAATCAAAGATGAATTTCAGGTATGGACAAATCTTAGGCTCAGTGACTGTCCTAGTCAGTTCGGGTTGTTATAGCAAATTTCCATAGACTGGGTGGCTTAAACAATAGACATTATTCATCACATTTCTGGAGGCTGGGAAGTCCGAGATCAAGCTGTCAACAGATCAAGCGTCTGGGGAGGGCTCGCTTCCCAGCTTGCAGATGGCCGCCCTCTCTCATTGTTTCTTCACATGGTGGAAAGCAGAGGGAAGAAAACTCTCACATTTCTTATTATAAGAGCACTGATCTTATTCATGAGGGCTCCACCCTCATGACCTAATCACCTCCCAATACCATCACTTCGGGGGTTAGGATTTCAGCATATGCATTTGGGGATGATGCAAACATTCAGGCCGTGACAGTGACCTAGCCAGCTTCAGTGGCTTTGTGTGCATTCATGGAGCTTTCTTTGTGAGAATTGATGTGTCTATGCACTTTCAGTGTTTGCAGTTCTAGGCAGCTACAGAATGCATTTCAGAACATAAAATGTGCAACCATGAACCACTCAGTGATTGCTGAGGCTCGTTTTTAACTATGATTGTGTTTTTGAACTGAGGTCTTATTCAGTTCTTGTCCAGGTTGTGATTGGAGACAAGTTTATGCACACAGGTGTGAATTTTATACTCCTCCTTCCCTGGAGGGACTCAGGTTTTTCAGTATTTTCTCAATGGAAAAATGCAGAATCTTGGGCTCCATCCAGACCGATTGAATGAGAACCTTCTATTTAACAAGATGTCTGGTGATTTGTAAGCATATTAAACTTTGAGAAGCAGCGTCCTAGAGCACAGATCAGGCATAGCGAATCTGCACCTCGGAGCCCGTATGGTCAGAGTTGTAGCAACTTCGGTCTGAAAGGCCTGGGTATGAATCACTGGGTAAGGCAAAGTCAGAGTTTAGCCCTTCATCTTACGGCCAGTGTCAGGGTCCCACCTGGGCAATGGGAGCTGAGGACCAGGCCAGGAGAAGCAAGGAAGCTCTAGGACACGCTTCAAGTCTATGGGCAAATGTTGGGCCCGTGGTTCCATGGGCAGATACCCCAGGGAGGCCAGTACCTTAGTGCTTCTTCAAACACCAGTCTTTATTGATTTGGAGTAGAGACCTCAGAGTGCTGAATGAGGGAAGGACGGGGGACACAGAACCCTGGCCATCCCTGGCCATCACACATAACATCTCATCTAATCTGCTGGCTGGGGAAGTTCAGTTTCAAACTTGGAAGACTTACTCTGCAGAGCACAAACCCTGCAATTTTCCAGACTTACTAAGGCTTGCCCCTTGGAAATCTCTCATCCCTCCCGAGCAGCTCATCTGAGCATCCCCCATCCTCAGACAGCTCTCTCTCGGAGAAGAGTGTTGATAAATCATCTTCCTCATTCCGTGATACTCCACGTGATGTTTAACACTCATTAGGGATTCCCTTCCCCTGTGTCACATATGACCTCCTGGCTGGCCCACCCTTTACTGCAGCACTGGCCGAGCTGAACCACTTAGATCACGTGATTGGCAGGTGTGGCAAGTCTGTGTCTAAGCCGGCGTGTGGGTGTGCTGTCCCTGCAGCCTCGGCACCTTGAAGGTGTCACACAGTTCACAGGCTCTGCAGCAGGGAGTGGGAGATGATAGAACATCACCCCAGAAGAGGAACAGGCCCTGGGGAAGGGACAGTGGGGCCAGACTTGGAGGGGAGAGATAGGCAATTTAGGCTCACTTGGAACGTCACTGTGTCTCTGTTCAGGGGCAGCCATCTGAGCAGGGCCTATCTATCTGCCTTTGTGCCCCACAGACCCTCAACATTGTGACGCCCCGAGTGCGGCCTGAGGACTGCAGCATCGGGCTCCTACCCCGGAACCATGATAAGAATCGGAGCATGGACGTCCTGCCTCTGGACCGCTGCCTGCCCTTCCTCATCTCGGTGGACGGGGAATCCAGCAATTACATCAACGCGGCACTGATGGACGTAAGCCAAGCCCTGGCAGGAAGCTTCTGGCTGGCATTCCGGGGAACAGCTCCTTCCCAGGGTGGTGGTGGCTGGACCCCAGGGCCCAGACTCCACCAGCCAGCCTCTCCTTGCTTCTGACCTCCTGGCCCCAAGGACCTTGCTCCCCCCGAAGGCTCTGGTCTAAACCTAGACCAGCCGTGCTCTTGGCTCCTTTGCTTACATAAAAAGCCTGGAAAGAATAGACCGAAGGCTTAAAGTGGCTCCCATGACACCGCAGCAAGTCTACAGGCCTGCCCAGCACCCCTTCCCATCTTCCACGAGCCGACTCCCAGCCTGAAGCTCAGTAAGGGAAGCATTCTCTGTGCCAGCCCTTGGCCCTGAGCCCTGGAAACACAATATGGTGCAGACATAGGTTCTGCCCTCTAGTAGCTCCCGTGCAGGCCCCCAGATAACACTTGTGCAGAGGCAAGAATGAGGATGCACATAGTAGGTGCTCAGTACGTAGTTACTGGGCGATGATGGGAAGTGGTAGAACAAGCAGGGAGGGGAGCTGGCCAGGTCCCAGCTGTCCTGTTAGGGGCACTGTCTCCTGCTTTCTCGACATCAGGCCCTAGAAGGGCACTCCATGCTGCCCTGGTTTGGGATTAGGGTCATGTCCCTGCCCCAGTGGGCCCATGCTGCTGCCTCGTGTGCTTCTCCCTGGG
The DNA here is from genome assembly GCF_041146395.1 of Eulemur rufifrons. NCBI lineage: Eukaryota > Metazoa > Chordata > Mammalia > Primates > Lemuridae > Eulemur > Eulemur rufifrons. The sequence goes on from NC_091002.1 coordinate 17,420,813, forward strand.
GTCTTCCAGCTGCTTGTGAGTATCATTGCTTCACCTCCAAGATATGGAGGTGTTTGCAGCAGGATGGAACCATAGACCAGCTAGTCCCGGCCATGCACTTTTCCTCAGAGGAAATGGCGGCCAGAGAGAGAACTAGATTTGCTCGAGGTCACCCAGAGAGCTAATAGCAAATCCTAAACCCTAGAATTTATTTCTTGAGCCTCCCCACAGTTTTCTCCATCCAGTAAGATGCAAACATTGCACCTCCGGAGGCCAAGGATCAAGAACACTGTGGCCTGATTGAAATGAGGTCTTCTACGTTCCCTCCCCACCCCATATCTGAAATCACATCCATCCAGCCCACGAGGCCCTCCCATCTCACTCAGAACAGACAAGAACATAGGGTGCTCTCTCCTGGGGTCAAAGCCAATTACTTTTCTAATCTCTGATCCTCCTGCACTTTCTCCCCAAGGGTCGTAGGTGTTGGAAGCAGGGAGGTGATGGGAGTTCCAATGTCTATCTCAGCTCTCCAGGGGTCTGCCCTGGCCTCTGCCCACAAGGTGCCCCTGTCCTGCTTGAAAACTCTGGCCCCAGGTCCAGAAGCAGGGAGTCTCATCTTGGTCATGTCAAGTAGCTGGAAGTGGAGAGAAGACGTCTGGCATTAGCTTAGCTTAGAGCCTTCCCAAGTCAATGTGTGTGTGTGTGTGTGTGTGTGTGTGTGTGTGTAAGCTGAGAGATGGGGTTCAGAGGTGCACCCACACTTCCAAGTTCCTCCTAGCTTTGTCTGCCACCTGTCCCAACACTCCTCCCTGCCTTCCTCATCCAAGCAAGGATCAAACAAACTCCTGGCTTCTACTTAGTAGGTTAGATGCTGCCTGGAGTCAAATGCCTTCTGCCAAGCTCTGATGCGGATTGTATTCTCTTTGTCCACAGGGCATTTCTCCTGTGAGCCATCACTGGGCCTTTTCCTTTCTTATATTAAAAAAAAAATAGTCCTTATCTGTATTCCAGCTCAGTCTGTGCATTATCTGGTAACCATAGCAGCTTTGCTTCTAGCAGAAAAATATGAAGTCCTCTGGGTTAATTTTTAATGTTTCCCCTGGTAAAGGATGATGTTATCCATGAAATGGATTGCCGACTGATCCCTGAAACCCGGCAGGAGCACGGATCTCGAACATATTTTCAGATAAGGCTTTGTCAGGCGTGCTGGCCTAATAGAGCATTTATCACAGAGACAGGAAAAAAGGAAAGAAAACTAACATTCACTGAGTGCCGGGCACCATGTCGGGCCCTGGACTTGTGCCGTCTCGTTTTGCATTTGGGTATTAATATCTCCATTTTCCAGTGAGGTCCTGAGGGTCAGAGTATTTCCGGCACTTGCTCAAGGTCAACGAGCTCAGAAATAGGGGATTCACGGATCTGAACCCTGTGTCTGTTGACTCTTAAAGCCTGGATTCCTTTCCATGTCTGGAATTGGCCTGTCTGTCTGTAGCTAAGAGTTTGGCTTTTGGGAAACTAAATGGTCCACCCTCCCAGACGCCCCTCTGATCATGCCACTGGCCGGGAGAAGGCTCTTGGCAGGCAGAGCCCCCTAATGCATGCCGGACATCCTTTGCAATGCATGCAGGCCTTTGTCCTGCTTCTGCGGGGGCTTTGTCCGTCTTCCCTCCCCATCTTCCTTCTGACGTGTGACTCCACTGAAAACAGCTATGACTCCCACAGAAACCATCTCCTGAGAAAACTTCCTGAGAACACGAGCTATTTCTCAGGTGTCACAAACGGCTCACGAAGTGAGCAAGCTCCCCAAGTTCTACAGACACCTTCTTCACAGGGTAGTGTGACAGTTAGGGCCCAGTTGAAGCTTGCAGACTCCCACAGGCCATTTCCTCTGGGCCTCCATTTCCTCATCTGTAACCCGGGACTGAATTTATTCACTTATTTGCTGGAGCTGCACTGAGGCCTGGTGTGCACCAGCCACAATGCTGGCGCCACGGGTGAAAGACAAAGTCAAGGGTGTTTCCACCCTTCCAGTGGGTGTAGGGTCAGGCTCTTGTGTGCTGGTCTTTCCACATGCAAATCTCATTCAATCTGTGTGACAACTACCCTTTTGGATTTATGATTCCTGTTTTCTAGTTACAGTATCGGAGCTTTGGAGTGATCCCATAACTTGCCAGTGCTTGGCACCCTCTCCCACCACCCCAAAAGGCACTCTCCAAGTAGCGTTTGAATGAATGAATGAATGAATGAATGGGTGGATGAATGGACGGATGGATGACTCATGACTTATAAGTGGCAAAGCTGGGCTTGAACCCCAGGTCTGCCTGGTTCTAACCACAGGTAGAATGTGTGTGCCACTGCCCTACTGGCTCACAGGGCACACTGCCCTCTTTGCCAGGCCAACTCAGCCCTCATTCCAGCCTGGGGGCAGCAGTGAGCTCCAGGCCAGCGCAAACCCTCCCCCACATCATGGACACAGGGACTCGGTGGAACTCTCATATCCCAAGAGGTGTCTGGGCCAGCAGAGCAGCAAATCTGCTTCTAGAATCTTTTCTCATTTCATATTATAATGATGATTATTTGCTGAGCTCCAAGACATAAATAATTTATTTGAATAATCCCCATCCGAGTGACACTTTCCTAATGAAATGTCTTAGTTTGGAGGAGAATGTGTTCATTAGGAGAAGGTCCCCTTTGCCGCCAGGGCACTGAGAGATAACAGAACAGGCAGGTGCTTTGTATAATCTATTTGGCAGGCTCGGGGGCCCTCTGGCAGCCATCCGGGCCTCGTCGTCGTCGTCATCATCGTCATCGTCATCAGAGTATCACTGATGGCTGTGTATTTTACCAAGCCTGTGTCATTCCTTTGTCAGAGTCACAAACAGCCTGCCGCCTTCGTGGTCACCCAGCACCCTCTACCCAACACCGTGGCGGACTTCTGGAGGCTGGTGTTCGACTATAACTGCTCCTCCGTGGTGATGCTGAATGAGATGGACACTGCCCAGGTAAGAGGAGGCCCAGCCGCTGCCCTGGGCGGGCCTAGGCGGGGCAGGGGAGCCGTGCTCTAGACTTGGAGGGGGAGACCTCACGACATGCCGCACCTGCCCAGCTGGCTGCCCTGCGATGGGCACTGTCTGGCCGTGAGCACCGGGTGAGCCCGTCCTGCTGCCTGCAGAGGCAGTGAGTCTTTCCCTGGGCTCTGGTGTTCCCAGGCCCCCAGCAAACACCTGCCCCCGCCTTTGTCCAACTCGCCCCAGGGCCAGACTCCATTGTTTCATCCCTAAGCACCTGGTGCCCTTAAGGAACAACACCAAGGCCACTGGACAGAAGCAGAGGGAATGTGGGAAGAACAGCAAGAAATCAGGTCAGAGGGCTGTGGAGGTCATCGTAAGAACTCGGGGGTTCACTCTGAGAGAAACGGGGAGCCATTGAGAGGTTTTAAGCAGAGGCGTGACATCATTTGACTATCTTGAGACAGTTTCTGGAGCCCACACCCCTAGAGCAGGGCAGCCATTCTGGGATGGAGGAGGTGGGAAAGGCCTTCCAGGTTTTTAAACCTGTCCTTTCACTGCCCTGAAGAAAACTCAGAGTAACTCAATGCATTCCCGTCTGAGTGCCGGCCTTGTTCAGGCCTTGGGTGGGAATAAGAATTTTTTAAGGCAGATCTGAGCTGTAGTCGCAGCCCTCCCGAAGCTCCCAGCCTTGCTGCAGAGACAGATGAGCAAACTGTCCCAAGCTCGTGCGGCAGCGTATAATAGAGGTCAGCAGCGCGAAGTGCTGTGCTGGCCAAGAGCAGAGAGCAATTAATTCTACCCACAGGGTGAGGGAAGACTTCAAAAAGAAGGTGACTTTGGCCTTGAGGAAGGCAGAGGAAATTTAGGCATCTGGGGGCTGAGCTAGCCGGGAAAAGGCATTTCAGGCAGAGGGAACAGCAGAGGCAAAGGCGAGGCAGGGGCAGTGTGTGTTTTAGGCTTGTTTGCAGAACAGCTTCTGGTGCGGTGTGGCTGGGGCTCGGGTGTGTCAGGAGGAGAAGAGTGTGGTGAGGCCGGGAAGTGCCGCAGGGCTTGCAGAGGGCTCCCCGTGCCAGGCTGAGGAGCTCGGGCCTTGGACGGCCGCGTGGTGGGCATCAGACTTTTACTGTGCAAGCAACAGAATCCTTTCTACAGATAAAAGCTTTCAGGCAAGCCCAATGTATGAAACAGGTATGATCAAGAGCTGCTCGTGGCAAAGCATGCGGCGAGGGTCGCGCTCCTCTTACACAGCTCCCTAGTCTTCCCCTGGTGCCCCTCAGAGATTCGGTCTCTCTGGGTACCTTTGTGGGATCCCTGCCGTTCCCAGGAGCACAGTTAGAAAGACTTGTGCGGGGAGGAGAGACACGTGAGGTTTAACAGTGCTGTGCAGGGCCAGAGTGCCTGTTGGAAAGCCAGGTCTGGGGACCAGGGAGGGGGCAAAGCTGGAGGGAAGACCTGGGAACCAAGGAGCCCGGGGAGGACAATGTTGCAAGTGTACAGAAAGTAAAGGGGGTGACCCAAACTGCGGAAGTGGCAAGGAGGCGAGAAAGTTGGAGTTGGACATGAAAACATCTCTAGAGTTGAAGTCCACAGGGTTTAGGTAGCAGCTGCACTTGGGAGGCGAATGGAAAGGACGAGTCCCCTCAGGTAATGGCAGGTTGTGTAGTCTGGGCAATGAGGTGCCCAGGGAGGCAACCGGCCCACATGGGACGCGCAGGAGGGAGGGGAAGGCAGCAGGGGTGCAGACGGGCGGGGATGCAGCTGAGTGCAGCTTGGGACGTGTCTGCGGGAGACGCTGGGGAGCGAGTCCCTCCATTCAGGCAACCCGTACCTGTGGAGCATCTGCTGTTGGCTGGAGGCTGGTGCTCGGAATGCATTAGTGAGCAGCACAGACAAAGCATCGCATAAAAATTCCCAGCTCTCTTGCAACCTCTGTTCTAAAGGGGGAGACAGACAATAAACAACCAACACTCTATAGGGTACTTAATTATGTGTTGGAAGGTGAAAAACATGTTTGGCGGAAGAAAATAAAAGGGCAGGATGGTGACCATCGTAGGGCTGGTTCTGGGGCATGGGGCGTAATCGTGACAAGGGAGTCGGGGAGGCCCTGTGGAGAAGACGACACCTGAACACAGGCCTGAAGGAGGTGAGGGATGAGGGAGCGGTCCGGGAGCCGTCTCAGGGAAGAGTGTCCCGGCACCCGCACGTGGCCGTGTGGTGCGCACGTACCCGGTGCCCTTAAGGAACAACACAGAGGCCACCGGGGCAGGCGCAGAGGGAATGTAGGGAGAAGAGTGGAAAATGAGGTCAGAGGGCCACAGAGGTTATAGGAAGAACTTGGGGTTTCACTCTGAGAAACACAGGAAGCCATTGACAGGTTTTAAGCAGAGCAGCGCCATAATTTGACTTTTTAATAAAAGCATCCCTCTGGCTGCTGTGTTGAGAAGAGATTGTGGGTGCCGGAGGGGGGAGGTTGATTGCTGGGAATGGAAGCAGAGAGGATGGAGCAGACGCTGCTGTAATTGCCCAGGTGGCAGCTGAGGGTGGCCTGAGCCAGAGGGGTAGCAAGGGAGTAGATGCTGGATATATCCCGAAGGTGAAGCCAACAAAATATCCTGAAAGATTGCACATGGAACTCGAGAGATAAAGAAGGATCAAGGACACTTCTAAGGTTTGGGGCCTGAACAATGGAAGGTTGGAAACTGAGATAACTATGGAAATAAATGAATTCCCATAAAACAGAGTGTCCTGAAGCATTCCCTGCAGGGATTTGGCGTCAGAAGGCATCACCACGCCTACTCCTTTGGCTGAAGAAGTAAAACAGCAAACTCAGCTCATGAGCTCGGGAGTGGGGTCGGGCCTATGACAGCCTGTTTGTTCTTCTCTTTTTCAACATTCCTTTCTGAAAAACCGGAGCCCGGGCACAGAGGATGAGTTTCGAGGAACCCCACTTTGGGGCCTGTGGAGGAGCAAGGGTCAAGATCGCGGGCTGTAGCTCCCCTTTCCAGCACGGGTCCCGGGTGAACGCAGGATCTCTCGGGCCCAGATGTTGGTGCAGACTTTAAGAACTGATTTTCTAAATGCGAAAACATCAGGCTCAGAAGTGCCCTAAGGTTGGCTGCCATATGCAGCTGGCACGCATCCCCTGAAATCGGCAGATGAATAGAGCACTTATTGATATAAATATCATCACTGCAGCAGCTGGGCGCCTCGCAAAAATAAACAATGACACAGCACGAGCATCAGAAAAGCCGCCCTCGGCACCTGGAGGGACGGTTCTCTGAAGTGGCATCAGTATCGGTCTGCCTGCACGCCCGTGCCAAAGCAGCTCCCAGCTTGGGCCAGCCCAGCAGCACGGACAGTCTGCCCTAGGTCCTGGGCATCACTAGGTCACTCCTGAAGACCAATGCCACATCCTGTGGTTTGACCGAGGGCCATAAGGGCTCGTGTGGGGGATTGGACAGGGCTACCTGTACGTTGCAGCAAAATAAGGTTGAGGAGAGGGTGGGAGCTCTCACAGGGCTTTATTTGTTTGCACTGCTGGCTAAATTTGCCTCTGCTCGGAATCCTACACTATTTCATTCAATCAGCCATCCCCAGACACAAACATTCTTCCCTTCTCTGCAGTGGCTGCCGTTCAAAGACAATTAGGGCCAATGGGGGATCAGGTTAAAGACTCTCAACCTTCGGCATTCTACCTTAGAGATTTTTCTAGCTCTTTTAGGACTCCAAAGACCTGTGGTCAGATTTGTGGGGCACAATCCTAGAACCACAACATCCAGCAAACAATGCTGTGGTTTCTCAGACTCAGCAGGAAAAAAAACCTTTTCAACCACATCCAGCAGCATTGACAAGGTCTCTCCCAGCTTTGTGGGATCTGTGGATACACCAGAGTCCACGGGGAATGGGCACCAGGAAGGAGCCCCCTTTGCAGTCATGCCACACCCACCATATTGTTTGGAAAGCTCGGGAGACCCTCCATGCCAGCCAGCCATGGGGTGGGGCTGCATGGCAGGCAGAATCATGGCCCCCCAAACATGTCCCCACCCCAATCCCTGAAACCTGTGAATGTGTTATTTCACATAGCACAAAGTAGGGACTTTGCAGATGTCATGAAGTTAAGGGTCCCAAGATGTGGAGATTATCCTGGATTGTAGAGTCAGGCCCAATAGAAGAAGGAAACAGGTGACAGGTGGATCAGAGTCAGTGCATGACAATGATAACAGAGCAGCAGTTGAAGAGACGCAGCCACAAGCGGAGGACTGCGGGCTACGGGCGCCCTCTGGAAGCTGGGAGGGGCAGGAAGTGGGTTCTCTCCTAGAGACCACAGAAGGGAACCAGCTGTGCTGATACCTCGATCTCAACCTCTTAAGACTCATTTCAGAATTCTAACCCCTAGGCCTATAAGATAATATGTCTGTGTTGTTTTAAGCCACTAAATGCATCGTAATTTGTTACAGCAGCCATAGGAAACGAACACAGGCAGTAACACGGTAACCAGAACTTTAGAGCCAGAGTGACAGGGATCCGAGCCAGGGCAGGTGTGAGGATGAAAGTACAGGGAGAGCCAGAGTCGGCACTGGGTGTTGGAATGGAGAGCGGCTTGAGCTGGAGAAATTCATGTCTTGGTTGGAGTCCAGAGTCAGAGCCGTCAGGAGCTGTGAGGCAGCAGGACGTGGAGGGCCGCAGAGAAGGGAAAGGTCCTCCCCGCCAGCCCAGGCCATCGTGCCGGCCCAGAGGGAGGTCTCGCTCAGGTCCAGGAGCTCGCTCTCTGCGCCCCGTTCGATCATTCACTCATCAATATACATTTGTCGAGAACCTACCATGTGCCAGGGACAGACCTAGACGTGGCAGAGGACAAAAGAGACATGAAAACCTCCCCAGCCCCGTGGAGCCGCCATTCTCGAGAAGTGATACACACCTGCCAGCTCTCTTTGGCGTCAGACAGGACGAAATCATCTTCATCTAGAACCATCTCAGCAGGACCCTCGAGCAGCAGGAAGAAGCTGACCATGAAGCAAAGGGGTGGGAGAAACAGTGTCCAGGGGGCACGTCACATTGCCCTCCAGCTCTGGGGACAGTTATTCAAAGAATCCAGCTAGACAGGAGCATCCCATCAGCCTGGAGCCAGGTTTGCGGTCAGTGAGGCCCAGCCTCACTTTGGGTACCGCCACATAATAAGTGCTTCAGCATTTCTTGAATATTCTGTTGATTTATTATTTGGCCATACTTGGAGTGTCTCCTGAGTTTCTCATTGTTTTACCTGCTACTAATTCTAGGGAGTGCCCTTTACCTTGCTTAAATCTTAGAGATTTTATAATCCAAGTATCATCAAACACCTTTCAATATTTCCCATGTGATCCCTCTATGGGAAAGCTTTTATTTCCCAAACTGTATTTAGTAATCAATAATGATTTAATTGTCTCATATTTTTCCATGAACTTAACTGTCTCAATGAACTCCCGATCTGCAGGCCAGATGCAGAACTGACACAACGAGATGCTCTAATTCTAGCCCAAAGCCAGAGGCTTGGTGTCCTCCACTTCAGGACAACAACATGAGTCCCCTTTGGTTTTCAAAGGCCTTGAAGATGGCCCATTGGCTTTTCCTGCTAACTTTACACACCTCACTTTGGAAACCACACATGTCATTTGCAGTTCAGAAAACTGTGGCTCAGGCAGGGAGGGGATTTTGTCCAAGGTCACACAACCCATCACTGACTTGGGCCCAGGCCTCCTACCCAGAGATGGTAAAGATTTTTGCCATCATTTCAAACAGGATTTCCAGGCCCCAGTACCCGGTAATCACTGATCTCTGGCACCCGGGTGTATGGAGCAGCCAGGAATGTTTCCTTACTTTAAAACAAACAAGAGTCCATAGCTTATAGGAAAGCTGACTTGCCGCGTTCTGAGGCTCTCACTGTGGAAAGCCTGAGAGATGGGGGGTGCAGAGCCAGGTGGAAGGTGAGGGTGGGTGGCTGGGTGCAGGGACGAGGGCCGGGCTGTGATGTATTCCCACACAAGTGAGAGGGGTGAGCTTCTCATCCCCCCAGGAGAAAAGCAGGGCGCTGCAGAGGTGTCTTTTCCTGTCATTGTGCCTGCAGGGCAAATAGCCTGCATCGCTCTCCCCATTTTTATCTCAGCTTGTGAAAACACAGCCTAACATGCTAACAAAGTACACGGAATGCCCAGCTCTGCATCTCATCCAGCCTCAGTCTGGCTCTGCGCGGGGCTGCATCTGTTTCTGTCCCCACCAGAATAGTAGGGGTAACAGTAGAACAAGAAACTTGGGGTCAAGAGACCTGGGTTCAGGTTGTAGCCTCGCCACCTCCTTGCTCTGTTACCCTGAGCCAGTGTTCCAACATCTCCAAGTCTTGATGTCATCCTCTATTAGATTACTATAACCCGGATGCCGGCTAAGTTCACTCTATCTTTGAGATTCAAATAAAATTGGCTCTGTTCCCTACTCCCCATCCTGTGGGAAAACCCAACGTCCACCCCAAGATTTCTGAGACTTCCAAGGGGGTCCCATTCTCACATTCTCTTCCAGGTTCCGGCTGGGGCTCTAGTGGGGGTGATGTGGGGTCCACATCCCAGCAGTGCCTCTGACTTAAGGTTGAACATCACACGTCCTTGTTCTTAAACCCCACCTTGGGTTCCTCAACCCTGGCCAGCAGCTGCGCATCTTCCCCAGCTGTGTTGCCCAAACCACTCTCTGGCCCTGTCCACCTCCTCGTCAATTCCTCCCTGCTCAGCTCTTCCACTTTCTCCCCAAAGGTGGCTCCTCTCTTAAGCTGCAAAATTCAGCTCTCTGCTTAGAACCTCTTTCTAAAACCTGCCCTGAGCCTCGCCTCTGCCCCACCAAACTCCTCTGTAGGTGTTTTCCTAAATCCCTGCCCTCCTGTCCCAGAAACAAACTCCGTTGCAGCTGTTACTCCACCTGCTACGTGGAGATTTCGTGCTCACTTCCCGGGACTATGGTAGGATAGACTGGAGAGGGACGTGTGAATATGCTTTTTCACCTGGCGTCTTTCTAGTCACCCCTTCACCCACAGTTTGTCATCTTGAACTGGCCACATTGTCAAAGCCTATTATCTATGTTTGGATCTTTATAGAGTCTGTTTAAAGGTATCTTAGAATCACTTAGCTGAATTTTAAAACCAATTCAGGAAACTCTATATTTCTCCCCTAAAAGTACCAATTCACTTCACCTTTAGGTGGCCTGGGGTTGATGTCCCCCATGCCCTGCGGTGTCACAGGGACCTTGATAAGTAGAGTCCTGCATTTCTGGAGCTACAATATTACTTGGCCTTTCTATTTCATTAAAGTATTTTTTCAATTAATGGAAGGCATAACTAAGGTGCACTGAAATATGCTTTAAAATTGTTTATTCCAAAAATAGCCCCATATGCTAGTTTTCATTCAACTCATCAGAGCATGTTTATTCCAGCAACTAACAAGCTTTCTGATTCCATCAGCAAGAAAAAGATGCTTAACGAGTGAGGCTACCTCTGCGTTTGCTGTATTTCACGCGTGAACTTGCTCCCCCAAAGGACATCTTTCCACGGCCCAAGCAGCTATGGAGATCACAAGGTGGAATAATGTGTGGCAGCTGTTCCCGGGTTGTCCACACAGGCGTCACCACTTCTGCCTGGCCGAACTCGCTCTGACAATAAATAGAAAATGCCCATTTTCCTGGAAGAAGCACGGTCATTTCTAAAGCATCAGCAACTACGGGCCTGGCTTCTCCTCTCAGGTGTGGTCACCACCACTGTATATCTGCCGTGGTGAGGCCCCTCCCCTAAGGCGTCACTGCCCCACCCCCAGACCATTGGGAAGGGCAGGGTAAGGGAGGTCACTTATGAGGAGATGAGGCAGAAAGTCAGTTGGTCCAAACTCGAGGCTAAAGAATGTCAGTCTATTCTTGGGTCAGCCAACTTCACAAGTTTTCCATCTAAGGAAGAAAATACCAAGGTTGCATTGAGTATAAGTGTGGTTTAAGATCAGCTAGGTCCTCATGGTCTTACAGAGTCAAGTGGGCTTCCTAGGATCCCTATTTTGGGGCTTTAAGAAACCATGAGGCTCCCCCTCCCCAAGAGTTCTATAAACTGCTCCTCCGTTCACATACGTGGTCTCTGGTCCATTTCTGTGTGAACCAGGGAGCAAAGCTCAGCTCCTTGCTGGCTTCCACAAGAAATATGAGCACACTGAGCATTGCATGTGCTAGTATAGTACAAATTTAGAGAATATTAGGAGGCTAAGAGTAGGGTCATATGACATGTTGAGTCACCTTCTACCCTTCACTGGTTCCACTGCGCTCCCAACCTTCCTCTCTTATCTCCTGCGTCTTCCAGCTCTTTAGAGCAACTACAAGTCTCTCATTCTTGACGTGCAGTGTCGCATAGCCAGGAGGCCACCCATCTTCTCAGCTACCCCAGGCTGGCTGGTTAAGAATTTTCACAAGGGCAGTCCTTTGGGTATGACCCTAAAGCAAAGTTTTCATAAGACCTACTAAGTGGAGGAAAAAATGAAACTTCTCCTTATCCATCTAGTTTCTAGTAACCCTCCCCCCCCACGGCCTAATAATTATAGCTCACGTTTACTGAGTCCTCCCTAGGTGCAGGTTCCTGTGCTAAATAGACATTAAAATTCACAGCCACGCAAAACAACCTGGGCAAGCTAAAAGATTTGGCCAAGTCATTCTGCTAGAAAGTAATAAAGCTGGGATTTGAACCCAAGGTGCTTCAAGAAGGGACCCCAACATGTTTCCCCACCTTTTGCTGTACTACCTACACAGGCTAAATCGGCATCAGGGAGAGGAGACCCTGATGGTTCCTGGGGCTCGAATGCCACAGGTGCCCACACATCGCTGTGCTGACTGTCACCCGATTCTGCTGCCGATGTGGTCTCACGAATGAGGGAATCTGTGTGAAAGGATGACTCTGATTTAGGATTAGAAAGACCCTGCAACCTTCCCTCGTCCCTGGGCGTTAGGGGAGAGTGACCCAGAAAATCAAATGCAGAGAAGTGTCCTGAAATATAGGCGGTCTTGTTTGAGGCACAGTAAAACCTATTAGCTTGAAAAATTGGTCTGGAAATCTTATTAAAAGAGACAAATCATTCCACATTCTCTCCAGACTGAAAATATTGGGGGTAACAGGCCTTGCCTGATGCCTCGAATCCACGCACCTCATGTCAAGATCACAGCCAAACTCTGGCAAGGCTAAATTCCATGCAGATGATAAAGGCAATTATTTTTTTTAATGGGCAGTGCTGATTAATTCTGATTGCTCTGGCCAGTCACAGACTTATCTGTACCAGGTCCTCATTACTGTGAAGGTTGCAAGGCGGAAGAGCCAATGGCAAAGAGAAATGAAGTTCAAATTGTGAATTTGTCATTATTGCACAGCTCAGCAGATGATTGCCCAGCCAGGGAGGCCCCTGGGACCCCAGCCCTCCCCCACCTCCCGCCACACACACACACACACACACACACACACTGCTCCTTTCTCAATATGCTCAACCAACCCCCAATGGACATGCTGGGAAAACAAGGCACCATTGCATGATGAAAATCAGCCTTGCACATCTTTGCTATGTAAAAGAGGTGCTAATGTGTATATATATTTGAATGTTTCGAATGTATATGTTAGCTATTATCATTATTATTATTTTTGTTGAGTACTGAGAGGGGGTTCAGTAATAGTATGAATCACTGGGATTTAGTAACTGCTCTTTCTGTGCCTGACACTGTGGGAAGGGCTTTACTTTATATAAATCCTCTGCTTTATCCTCTGCACAACCCTACCAAGCAGGGGTTGGCAAACTTCTTCTGTAAAGAACCAGACAGGACACGTTTTAGGCTTCACAGGCAATGTGGTCTCTGTCGCTACTGCTCTGCTCTGGGACTGTAGCATGAAAACAGTCATAGACAATATGTAAACAAATACGTGTAGCTGAGTTTCAACAAAACTTCATTTGCCAAAACAGGTGGCTGGCCAGATTGGGCCTGTGGGTCATAGAGTGCCAGCCACTGCTGTAAGGTGAACGATGTTACTCCTCTGCTAGAATTTGGGGTTTCCACAGCTAGGAAGGTGGGAGATGTGTTCTTTCTCTCTCTTATGTCCCTCTTCTTCCCTCCTCTTTCTTCTAAGCTCTAGTTCTGGAGGAAGAAGAGAATTAAAGACATTCTTTGCTTGTGAACTCCCAGGGTGAGATGGCTGTTCTTGATCAGCAAAGAGGAGGGCAATTGCTCCCTTGCATGAAATCCCTGCATCCAAGGGGGTGGGTCACCTCTGCCAATCTAGCCCCTTGTCTGCAAGCTTGGGGTAGGCTGTGGCAGACCCCACTGATGAGAGATTCCATCCTAAGATGCTCTCAGAAGCGTCAAGGGGTCTTTGTGAGTCTTCACTGTATCTTCAGGGCAACCCCCAGATGGAGGGTCTTTCTAACACTTGACCTCTTTGTCCCTGGCAAGCCTGCAGCCCCAATCTTAGCTCTCCTCTGTCCCCCAACTCTGGGGCCTGTTGATCTAGGCAGGGTCCATTTCTATGCTCCTTGGGAATCAGGAATGTGTCCCTCTCTGCAGCCACATACCCTGCCACCCACCTCAATATTCTGTCCTCAACTCAAGTCATCTCGTGGCTCAACACATGCAAGGAAATGAAGTATCTGTCTCTCCATAAGCTTAAAGGCTAATCTGTGATCTTAGGCTAGGGTTTCTCAGTCTCTGCAGTGTTGACGTTTGGAGCCAGGTGACTCCTGGTGGGGAGCGACGCTTGGCGTTGTAGGATGCTTAGCAGCATCTTGGCCTCCACTCACTAGATGCCCATAGCAACCCCCAGATGTGACAATCAAAAATGTCTTTAGACACTGCCAGATGTCCCCTGGGGGACAAAACTGCGCCAGCTCAGAACCGCCATCTTAGACTAAACAGCAACCACTGCCTTTTGCTCTCAGCTATGGGTTCAAATTCCCAATTCCAGATAAACAGGGAAAATCACAGGCAAGATCTCAACACCGTGTGGCATACCTTTTGGTGCAAAGTAAGTGTAATTATCCCCACTTCTCATATGAGGAAACTGAGGCCTGGGTCACACAGCTGGTAAGCAGCAGAGCCTGGATTTGGACCAAAGACTGATGTCAAAACTCTATATTTTTAAAACTCCTCATGCTGTGATCATGAATGAGCAATGTGAAGGTTTTCTTAGAATGGGAAAAAGTTTGCCATGACCCATGTGGTGAAAAAAAAAAAAAAAAACTAGATTGTATTTTCTCTTCCCTGAGTGTTCTATCTAATTCTGACAGCAGGGCTTCAAGGTGGGTATTATTCTCCCTATTTTACAGATTAGGAAACTGAGGTCCTGCAAGCCTAACACATGGTTTGAAATCCACATGGCAAAATGTTTAGGCCCAGTGTTGCTGTGCTCAGCGGCTTGGCATTTCAACACCCAAGGGGACGCTGAGTCTGATTTCCTACAAAATACACTACCTTTCCAGCCAAGGTGTCTTGCCAGCAATAGGGAACGCTCAATGATCCTCGTGACTGATGACGCCCCCTTGTCCTTGTCCTTGTCCTTTTTCTGTGACCTGTTTCCTTGCCCCAGCTCTGTATGCAGTACTGGCCTGAGAAGACCTCCGGGTGCTACGGACCCATCCAGGTGGAGTTCGTCTCCGCAGACATCGATGAGGACATCATCCACAGAATATTCCGCATCTGTAATATGGCTCGGGTGAGTGCAGGGCCGCCGTAGCTCGCCGTGCCCGGCCCCCCAAAACAGATGGAGGATCTGCTGAGCCAGCCAAGAGTGTGTGTTACACTCTCCTGTAATCTCTTCCTCGGGGAAGTGATGCCTTTGCTGGTTCCAGCCCAGACCCAGCAGTGACTGCAACACAGAGATGCAAAGAGTGACATCCAACCTGCCATCTGCCTGTTTCCTGACACGCTTGCTGCCATGTAGACAAAACTTCTTAGACATTAGCTCTTCCCCACTGTGTCACATTGCTTTAGCACAGTCGATGTGGCCTTTGATTGGATCCAATAAGATTTGGACCAGGTCCTGCAAACACCAAGATGAAAAATAATTAGTTGCTTCCATGAGGATATTCACTGGCTGAATGGAGGAATACTGGGTGGCAGGGGGTAGGTTAGTAATCTATGAATGGTGGCTAACTAAAGCAATTTTGGTCTCTCTTGGGGGCCCAGGGTGAATGGAACTCAGCCCCTACCCTCAGAGTTCACTATTAAATGGGAAAGTGAGATATGTTCTAGCACATGAGCCTCAGGGAGAGAGAATAACTCTGCCCAGTGGAGTCAGAGAATGCTTTCCTAAAGAAAGGGATATTTGAATTGGGTTTTGAAGTCTGAATAGGAGTTTTCCAGATAGAGAGAAGTCCAGGGTAGTCAGGGCAGGAAAAACCAGTGTGCACAAAAGTATAAAGGTAGGTTTATAGCTTGTGACTCTCCCCATGAAGACATGGCTTAGATCCCGTTAGCCTGTCTTCCACTACAATGCTGCAGCCCCCAGGGTATCTGGAAGGCTTGCATCCCCAAGCATCCCCAAGCATCCCCAGCAGAACAGCCCTAACTCCTCTCTGTTCTCAGCCACAGGATGGTTATCGTATAGTCCAGCACCTCCAGTACATTGGCTGGCCTGCCTACCGGGACACACCCCCCTCCAAGCGCTCTCTGCTCAAAGTGGTCCGACGGCTGGAGAAGTGGCAGGAGCAGTATGATGGGAGGGAGGGACGCACTGTGGTCCACTGCCTGTGAGTACTGGGGAGGTGTTGCCGGGGCAACGGGGTGATAGGTGATACAGCATCCTTGCAGATGCTTCTCAACATTCCTTAAAAGCCAACAGTGCATTCAAAGGAATTACAATCCTTTAATGGGATGGGGCTGCCAATTTGTTGTCCTGAACTATTGTTATATGACATATTGTTGATACAAAACCTGGTGGCCTTTCCACAAACATGGGAGGGGGATGGCAGACCACTCTCCAATGCTCCCAGTAAGGAGATGAGCCCCACGTGCTGTGTCCTGCTAGTCACAAGAAAGCTCAGGACAAAGTGGGTTCCGCTGACCAGACCCTCCTTTATTATCTCCTGAAGAAGAAGAGAAAAGGGAAGGTATCGATTAAGTGAGCTTAATTTAAGCTAGACATTTTAAATGAATCACTCATTCCATTGGTGAGATAGATATTATCATTTGGGGAAACCGAGGCACAGGCAAGGTAAGGTAAGCAGGTAATCAAGACAGGGGCTATGATTTGCATTCACTGGGCTCTAAGCTAATGCACCATCTATTAACCCACACTGCCTCTGAGTAAACCAAAGGACTTGTCCACTGTGTCTCCCTCCTGGGGTATCTCTACTGCGGGCTTAGTGGGGACACAAGGACACAGAGAGCCTGATAGATGGACTCCAAGGACCCTGGGAACACTGTTTCCAGGGGCACAGTGGGCTCAAGGCCAGTGTGTTTATAGCACCATTACTGATGTGAACGGGAGCCTTTACCTCACGTCTTTGATGGGCACGGCCCCGTCCAATGAACTCCGGTTCATCATGCTGGGTGGAGGTCAGGACCCTTAGAGGACTGTGGCTGACAAGCTGTGTAGCATCCAGAAAACCACTTCATTCTGTAAGCCTCAGTTTCCGCATCTGTCCAGTGGGTATGTCGCATTAATCTTCAGACCCCATAGTGCTTTGACATGAAATAGTTAGAAAATAAATGCAATCTACCTGCCAATACAGCGGTCAAGAAAGTCGTGGTAGCAAATATGCAAATGTTGTAAATGTGATTGCTTAAAAGAGCAAGGGTCACAGACTCCACCATAGGAGTCTGGAGTGACCACAGAGAAGGAGCCCTCAAAGACCTCGGACCCCAAACAAACCTGCAGACATAAGCTATGTGCGGGATGTTTGAGTCACAATCATTCACTTGCTTCTTAGAACATAAATGATTCGGGGAGAATTTTAGCAGACCTCCCTCTTTTGAAATGTTGTGTTAAGGAAATTTGAACCAAGGTCTTCTCTTTTTCAGAACAAATATTTCTGGAGCAGGTAGAGGCATTAAGAATATCTAACTGACCTCAGAATTGAGTTCAGTCTTTTCAAAACCAGCGAATTGTTCTCCTTCCATCCAATAGGCCGTGTATGCACACATCAGGGAAGTCGGAGAGCTTAAAGGAGGTTAGACACACACACACACACACACACACACACACAGACACACACGCATGCACACAGGGAGAGAGAGAGAGAGAGAGAGAGAGAGCGCGCGCGCTTAACCCCCTTCCCAAAGGATACTGCTCTCAGAGTGGAGTTCAGAGTCTAGGAAGATGCTGTGCAGTGTCCCAAGTCGGGTCCATGAGTGACATCAGCCAGGCCGAGCCGGCTCTGCCCACGTCCCAGAAGCTGGCAGCTGGTGTTCTGTCAAACAATCCCTGCTGCCTGTAGTTCCCTCCCACACATGCAGATGACCTCCCCGTTGGCACAGAGCCACACCCATCCCTTCAGGGTCTCACTCCACCAGGCCCTGAGACACCTGTGTCCACTCACCTCTTCCTCTGGACTCCGTTATTCTTGCTTCAGAAACCACTGGTCCCGCCTTCCTGGAGTCCCTCCCTGCTCTCCCTGGTGTTTGTTCTTTAGCCTGCTTTTCTTGCAGGAGTACCTATTCATCCATGTCCCACCAGCCGCGATGACCGGTAGTTTGAACCAAAGGAAAGCACAGGGGTGTCCTTCCACCAACAGGGACCTTGGCATCCTTGAAGGCCACAGACTCCATTACAGACCCTGAACGCAGGCAGCAGCCAGTGAATGGAAGGCAACTGTCTGTACTCGAAACATCTGGCTGTTGGGTGTCCTGTAGATAAAACATCTGGGAGATTGACTAAGTGCCTTAGTTTCCATCCAGATGTTCTTCAGACACAGACCATTACGTGAAATCATTAGTTGCTCTTGGCAACACGCCCAGGAGTTCCGAATCAGGAAGATTCCTAAAGGGACTTTATGTAAAGAGTTTGAAGGATGTTTCCATGAAGATGACTTACCGAGCTTCAGAAAGAAAGAGTGACAGGGATGGCCCTGCCACGAGCCCTCTGTCCCTATACTCACGATCAGTAGAGTTTTGCTTAAACCAAGAAGTACAGTAGAGACGTGTCATTTCAGGATATGGCCTCTCAGGCCAACCCCAGCCCCTGCCTCCAAGCCTGGGCTGGCTGGTCCTAGGCTAACAGAGTATTGCTGCCCTTCACGAGGGATGGGAAGAACTAGCAGGAAAATCACCTGGAAATTTCTATTGCCTTTATTGGATGTGTAGATAGACCCGGAGCATCCTTTTGGACAAGGCCCTATGTGTACACACACACCATATCATCCTGCCCTGGGAGTTTGGGTCAGTGTACCTCCGGTGACTGTAATGTGCTCATAGAACCAAGGGCACATCAAGCTAACTAAACTCTTAAAGGTCATCCAGTCCAACCCCTTCGCTATATGAATGGGGAACTTGGGGCCCAGACAGGGGATGTGATTTGCCCAAGGTCAGAGCAGGTTCATGGCACAGGGGAGACTCAAACCATAACTCATGGCTCAGGCTAAAGCTTTCACCATTGCCTTTTCATGCGTTTGCTGGGGCAGCCACTCCCCACTACTGCTGCTGTGGCTTTAGGGTCAGCAGGAGCAGGGGGACCTGGGAATGGGGCTCACCTCTCCACTCTGTGTCTAGGAACGGGGGAGGCCGCAGCGGAACCTTCTGTGCCATCTGCAGCGTGTGTGAGATGATCCAGCAGCAAAACATCATTGACGTGTTCCACATCGTGAAGACACTGCGTAACAACAAATCCAACATGGTGGAGACCCTGGTGAGTGTCCCAAGATCTAGCCTCCAACAGCCAGGGGCTGGCTGCAGTTCCCTTGACCTGAAGCCAATGACATCCCATAGTAAGACGAAGGACCCACAGTCTGTGCCCTTGGCATTCACTGTTGTCTGCCCACTCTCTCCCCCTTCCAACGCCCCCAATTTCTCCTTCTTGCAGGGAAATCCAAACATTAATCCTGGCACACCTACTTTGTTTTACTTTCTGCCCATTCCTTAAGAAAGTGTCATTAATTCGGGCTTAAAGGAAAGGCTCCCAGATTAGTAGAATGTGAATTATGTTTTCAGTTCAGTCCAATTCTATTCTAATTCATTTATGCTAATGCTCACGGTTTAGAGCATTGAACTGGGACGCTATGGGGAGGAGAGTGGGCAGGCAGAGCCCCGGGCAGCAGGGCCGGTGCCATGGCGGAGACAGACCATACACAAGAACTGCAGACCGACTCAAAGTGCGGTCGTACTCAGGACGAGGTCCTGGGCAAAGCGTGATCCACAGACAGGCAATGGCAGCATCGCCTGGGCGCTTGCTGGAAACGCAGAACCTTGAATCCCACTCCAGGTTTCCTGCATCGGAATGGACATTTTACAAAGAGTCTTGTGTGCCTTGTATGCACATTGCAGTTTGAGAAGCACTGTCGTACGAAACAGTAAAAAGAAAGGGAGTGGCCCAGCTGGGCATGCAAGAAAGCGTGGGGGGATGCAGGGCTCTGAAGGATGCCCAGATATGGGCACTATTGAGTCAACTTAGTGTGGAGGTAGATGAAGTTTTCTCCCAAACCTGTATCTCCAAACTAAATGCACCTTCTCATTCTTTTCCATCTCTGTCTTTCCTGTCCTCCTCTCAGGAACAGTATAAATTTGTATACGAGGTGGCACTGGAATATTTAAGCTCCTTTTAGCTCAATGGGATGGGGAACGTGCCAGAGCCCACAGGCTGCTGCGGCCAAGCCCCCTTTTCTGTGACTGGCAGTGACCGAGGTGACACCCCTGCCTGACTCCAAGAAGAAGACTGATGGCCCGATGTTCCGCGGTGGGCTCTGCACCCTCTGAGGGTCTCCCAGAGCTGTGGGAGATGCTGCTCCGAAAGGCCAGGGCTTCCCTTCCAACCCAACCAGCCACAGCCACGGGCCTGGGCAGAAGTGCACCCCCAAGCAAGGCCTCAGATTTCCAGTTCCCGGACCTCTTGCTTTTGTTCATTCTGAGTTTGTGAACCTCGTGGCAGCCGGCTGTGCAGGTGCTGGGGGGCGGGGGGCTCCGCAGCGCCTCCCCTGCCCTGCTTCTCCTAGGAGGGGAGGAGATGTGTGTTCTGCTCCTCCGAGTCATGGAAGAGATTGGGGCTCGTGGGGGTCTCTGCTCTGCCTCCCCCTGCAATCTCCTTCAGGGCCTCTGGCACCAGACCCCTACAGTCTGGACCAGTGTGGCCTTGGGGTGCACCCTAGGCCACAGCAGAGGGCCCCATCCTCACACTGAACCTGCATGGGGCTTGTGGCCCACGACACTCTGTACCTTCCCCAGCCCAGGCCTTAACCGTCTGTCATTCACTGGCCAACAAGCTGTGTCCGCAGCACTCTTCACTCTTCTCGAAAGGTTTTCTTTGCTTTTGGGGGGTCGGTGCGAGGGGTGGAACTGGGAAGTTCCCAGCAGGGAAGTTCGCTGCTCCTCCTTATCTTTGTAAAAAGGGACCACCTCCCTGGGGCAGGGCTCTGGCTGACCCATACAACCTAACCCCTGTGTCTCTTTGGGGGTAGCTTCCTTTTGGAGAGACAAGCGGGATAAGATTTGATTATTTTCCAAAGTGTATGTGAAAAGAAACTTTCTTTTGTGGGGTATGAAATCTTAGTCTCTTATGTCAAAAAAGGGGAGGGGGGAGTTTGAGTGTGTAGCTCTAAGAGAAATCCCTTGGGCTTATCTTTCCTGGCAATGTCCCCAAAATGTTCCACCCTGGGACAGCCCAGCCGTTGAGCAAGGGAGAGATGGGCTAGTCTGAAGATGGTCCCTTTGGTTTCTGGGGTGTGTAGAGCGCCAGCCTTGTGCATAACTTGGATCTCCACCTTCGAACTCCTTCCTAGAGAAACCAGCTGCCAGGTGGAAAAGCCCATTGTGGACCCAGTTGTACTTTGATTTAAAGTAGGCCAAGGGCATCAGGCCTGGGGGTCCAGGGTCTTGTTCAAAGTGTGAGTGAGTCGGAAGGGGCCAACACTTGCTAAGTCACAACTGTATGGCAGGTATCGTGTTTGGCATTTTCTGTGTGACGTCTCACGTCGACTTACAACCCCCAGGACAGAGTGATTAGCTCATTACCATCTCCATTTCACACTTGAGGAAACCGAGGCACCTTCCTCAGTGATGAAATCCTGGATTTCAAAAAGGCAGGTGACGGCAATGAGACCTTACTGTTTTCTCCATTTTTTTCTCAGCCGAGCAATTATTTTATGGAGAGAAAATAAGGCCAGAAACTTCTGAGCAGAGAGCTCCACAAATGGAAATTTGGTTCTTTCTCCCTGATGCCAGCTCTTCTGGGAAGCCCAGAATGTCAGATATATCTCAATAACTCATCCCCAGCTCCCCAGGAAAGCTAGCCTCATCTAACTTCTCAGTGAAAACAATTCCCTGTTTTCTCAGGCTATGAGGGGACCAGCCAGGGGACACTCTTGACTTTGGTCTCTAGATGGTGCTTAGGCACAATGTCTGACAGCCTCGGGGTGGCCTGGGACCTAAGGAAGCTCCATCTTCGAGGCCAGTCCAGCTCCAGACAGGGCATGAGGGACACAGAATTAGAGAAGGCACAGCCTTGGCCCTCCAGAGCTCACTGTCCACTGGGGAAACTGAATCACAGGGCAGTCATGGCGGACCAAGGTGGGGCCTCCTGGAGGAGCTGCCGTGTGTTCCAGCTGGGTCTTAACAGACAGCAAAAGGATGAAAAGGGAACTCGGGCCAAGAGATCAGCATGTGCACCAGCAAAGATGGGAAAAGATATTGGGCAGGGCAGTGCGGGGGGCAGCCTGCCCGGCTGGGCACAGCACCGCAGGGGCAGAGCCAGGCGATGGGCCAGGGTCCAGGCGACAGATGCGCACCGAGGGTGCAGACTTCGTCCTACAGGCAACAAGGAGTCGGCAGAGCTTCCGAGTGATGTGCTCAGCCTAGTGTTGGAAAGGGTCCCGCTGGGCCAGTGGGCTGCCTCTTTTCCTCTCATCAGACACTGTGAAAACATTCCCTCCAGCGCGTACTTTTTAATACCACATCCATCTGTCTGTCTCTCGTTATTTTGTTTGCTGGGACAAAAATATTCAGCCTCTGCGAGCAACCCGGGTCTCTGCTTTAGCACGGAGCAGGGTCACCAACCCAGCTCTCCAGGCCCGCGAGGACAGGACATGAAAGGAGCCCGTGAAGCTGCTTCCATTGGTACAGGCTCTGGAGCTGTCTGGAAGTCCGGGGACTCCAGACTTGATCAAGGAAGGGCTGTCACTTTGGAGGTTGAAAAGGAGGTGTCTCAAAGCAAAGGCAGGCAAAGGAACCCCACGATGATCTCACTGTTGTCCTTTGGTGAGCCTCTTCCCAGGTGTGTCTGAGCAGGCCCCCAGGCCCCCAGCCCCCACAGGTCCCCCTGGCTTCCCCGGGCTCCAGCCCACTGCCCCAGATGACTGTCCCCAGCCTTCAGTGAGCCTGTAGCATGGCAAATCAGCCTGTTGTGTGATGTTTTCTCAGATCGTGGCTCATCCAGCCAGGATGAGGGTGGAGGGAGAGCTATTTAACACAAATCCTAGGATTTATTCTGCTCAGGAAGGGGTGAAATAGCTGGCAGATAAAAATGACAGTGGCTTCTCTCGTTTCAAATGGTAGGAATTTAAAGTGCGACTTCAGGGAGAAAGAAACTGGTGAAAACTCAGGCCATGGTGGGGTATCCCAGCCAGGGATGATTCCCCCAGCTCGGCCCCTTATCTTCATACAACCCAACCGCCCTCCAAAGAAGGCAGGCAACAGTGAACAGGTCTTGGGCCAGGGTACGCACAGAGAAACTGAGGCTTGTGGATGGGTTTGACTTCCCTAACATCCCATGTGGCAAGTATGTGGCAGGGCTTGGATGAGAGAGGGCACTGGTGCCCAGGAATCTGAACTCGATCCTTTGCCCAGGAAATCTCCTGTGCAAACACCACCTCCTCTAGGGTATCTCCCCACGCCACCCCAGTTCCAGGGTGGGCTTAGCCTGCAGTAAGCAGAGGAAAGTAGCACTAATGCTCTCTGAGTCTCCACAAGAGAGCCAGCCTCTTGTGTTTGGGGTGCCAAAGAGTGACACTTAGAGAGCTCCTGTGGTTCTCACCTCCTACAGACCTTGTTTGGAGGGGATCCAAGAGATTAACAAGAAGCCAGGAACTGCCCTGTGTGTGTTTATGGCTAGGTAGCTTCAGGATGTATCTCGGCTGCACCCTGACATTGTGACCTTTCACCTCTCCTGGTGTGAAGACCCTGGGCCAGCCAGGGTCCTGGTGGGAATGGAAGGGGCCAGTTTGCTGTTAGTGCTGGCCCTCTCTGTGTGTGACCTGAGTGATGGCCGGCCAGATGTCAGCCTTTACAGGAACCAGCAGACCTGTGCTGGGGGCTCTAACGCATGAGCTCACTGAGTTCTTCCAACATTCCTGAGAAGTGTCTGTGATTGTCACCATTTTATTGATGAAGAAACTGAGGCTCTGAGGGGAGAAGTCACTTGCCCACAGTTCCACAGCTAGTGAATGAGTGAGCCAGGATTTAAATGGTTTTTTCTGACTTGCAAGGACAAGATGTTTCCACCATTGTGTCTCAGATTTTCCCAGGAGGTTACCCATAATATCAGAGGCTAATCCAAAGCACACAACAGTAAGCTTAAAATTCCTTTATAGTCTCATGTTTTACTTTAATAATTCATGCGATATTTGCATTCTGCTTTCTAATTCAGCCTGATTGGTTTTAATACAACTGTTTAATATTTAAAAAAATATGTGCCCTGTTCCTCATGTGGCTTTGATCTGCTCAACCCACTATGATGGACCCTGGGAAATTATATCCCAATCTGGGGCACAGTTTCTGGCCAGGCTGCTTCCTCCTGAGGCCAGTTCCAGCCTCAAGCTCAAGACCAGCTGACCTTCTCCTATCCTGTGGTGTGGGGGCACCCTGACCTCACTACTCATGGCTTGACCTTATCTTCCTATTGAGTGCTGGAAGGAAGCCATGGACACAAAGTGGAAAGCTGAGGATTTGCCTGTCTAGCATGGTGAAGGCTGAGCCCACAGAGCCCTGAAGGGAAAGGAGAAACTAGACACAGCCTTACTCAGAAGATTCCTGAATGCTGGGGCTTCTGGAAGGTGGTGCTCATTATCTAGGTAGAGTCCCACGGTTGCTAATGTGGGCAAATCTGAGGACACACGTCCCCTGAGGGGCTTGGGGCTGGAAGGCTTCTCACGTTAGCCACATACACTTGCTGGGTTGCTGGGGGCAGGCGGGGGCACGGCAAGGAAGCACAGATCTCTGTGGCACAGCTCATCCCTCGGTGAGACACAGGGTTGCGTGCAAAGAGCTCAATCTTTAGTTTGAATCCCAGACCTGCCATTTCTTGGCTATAGAATGTTGGGCTAAGCAATGAATAGAAAAAAATACACGGAAAGAGGAACTTCAGCCAGGCTAGAAGGGGTAGGTTTAGAGAGCTTTGAGCAGGAAAACAGGAAGGCAAGGCCAGGAAATTGGAACCCAGCAAATACTCAGAACCAAGGATGCATGTGAGTTATTAAGGAAAGAGGTCACTTCCATGACATAGTGGGCAGGGGATGGGGACAGACTTCCCAGAACCACTTGGAGCAAGGGTGCTGCTTTAGGACAGATCTCAGTATTGGGGAGAAGATGATGAGTGTCCCTCTGACCAATCGTGGTTATTCATCCTCCACACCCCATGGCTACACAAGCTCCTGCTATACGTCCTCACCAGGATCTCCACATCCTCAGCTCTGGTGTGAAACCCTGTCGGGTAACACAAGGGTCAGTCTAGCAAGGCTGCTTTAGACGACAGAAGTGAGGCCCACGGAGGAGCACCTGGGCCCTTATCATGTCATCTCTGCAGCAGTGATGTCCAAACAGATCCAAAGATCTTGAAGGAAATGGTAGCCCCCCTGCACCTCCCTGCCTGGGAACAGAATGAAGAAAGCCACCCTTCCTTAGCCTGCAGCTGGCCACTCCTGTGCTGGGCAGATGGGCCACTGGCACAAGCTGAATTAGGGGTAATCCTGTGGAAGACATGGGTGGACCCAAGGGTAAGTATGAGCAGGATGCTGACCCTAAGCAACAAGGTCAACAGACTACACTGTGCCATGATCCCCAGGACAAATGGTCAACCCAAGCTGAAGGGCAGGTCAGAAAATAAAACATAGATAGTCCTGTCATCTGAAAGCCCTGACTTGCCTTCCCCATTATCCAACCAATCTGAGCTCCTTTTCAGTCTCTGACCAGCTCCAAATCACAGCCAAGTAGAACAAGGAAATAGGAAAAGTGAACCCAACTAGAAGAGACCAGCAGAGATTCAGCCTTGTTCATCTACTCCCATGCAAGGGTTTCCTGTTGGATATTTTCCATGTACACATACTTAAAATGCAGGGCCTTGGCTTCACCTAGCAGGGAATCTGCCTTCAAGGTCATGTACTGTCTGAACAGCAGGGGAGAGGTTAGCTGTTCCAGCCCAAGTTTCTTCTGACACGTATTTCAGGGTCATGGATCTGATCCTCAGAAGCACAGCAGAGATGTCTAAGCCATATTTGTGCACATGAGCAGACTCGTTTTTGGTTTCTAGGTAACCAGGGATAGACTTTTGCATGGCACTGGCTGTACAATTATCTTGTAGAGATCAAGCCAGTCTCTTGTAGTCTCCTTGCTCACCTCCAGAAGAGATGGGAAAAGGTCATCAAAGGAGCTACATCCACCTCTGAAATCCACCCATAAATGTTAGGTGTCCAAGAGGAGGTATCAGCACCCACAATGGTAGCCCCAGGCCTAGCACCCCAGCCATCTCAGAGCTTGGTGGTGTCCACTCGGGCTGATACAAGGGATGTGAGAGAACTCAGGGTGGAAGGGAATCTACTGAGAAGAGTTTGGGGGGTCTGGATCACCAAGGGGCTTCCTTCTGTATCTGAGAGCTGCTCTAGGTGGTGGGATATGGACCCTGATCATTGGTTGGAATGTTCAGAGAATGAGGGGTCTGGTGGCCTTGGAATGTTAGGAAACTATTGGAGCTCAGGGTAATTAATGTAGTCCATGGTTCCTTGGTGAGTGGGACTCTTGGATTTGGAGGAGGAAAGGGTGATAGGAAGTAACCTGCCAAAATGGCAAAATTGAGTCCCTATACAAGGACTTTAGTGCCTTTGGGCTTGTGAATACATATCAGTGGACCTGCAATGTGATGGTCAGACAAACTTTCAGTGCCAACCCTGTCCCTATCTCTCCCATGGAAGATTAGTAGTGTAAGGTGTTCTTTGAGTCAAAGCCCCCAGGGCAGTTGGAAGCTTAGAAGACAGAGTGGTGTCTCCCAGGTAAAACCAGGCTTAAGGGTCAGGCAGAATCTAGTGCCCATATCTTCCATAGGTCTGCAGATTATTGGATAAGGTCAAGCACAGTTTGCTAGGTCCAGGTCATTCCTGTGAGTGGAACTAGGACAAATGTGTGAAACTTAACAGCTATAAGGAAGAATTTGCTGTCTGCCGGAGGTGGTAAGTTGGTCCTCTCAGCAGCTGTCCCGCAGCAGCCATACATCTCTTTAAAGGGAAGAAGGAGCACTGCTGAGATGACTTCCATTTTAGATGGGTGAGATCCTGTGGAGCTGGGGTCCTGTTTGAACTCATTCGTACCTGTAGAGAACAAAGTCAAGTAGGGTGTGTTTGGTTTGTGCAGGTTGAAGCCCCTGCTCTCTCACCCAAGTCTCCCCATCATGCAGGCCAAGATGATTCTCTGGCCACATATCCTGGGCTCATCCAGGCTGGTTTTCAGCAAACACCAAACCACGGGGAACACCTGCTTTGCCATAGAGCCGATGCCCACTTGGATCTCTGATGAGAGCAGCCAGAACTCAGACCCACTGGCCAACAGGGCCATCAGTGACAGCCCAAACCCAAAGGTCCAAGTGGGACCCAGAGCAGGGCTTTGCTCACCATATACATTATCTCCCAAGGTTAATTCTACCCCTACTCCCCACTGGAGGCCTGTCGGAGCAGATGGCAAAAGCAAAAGCACAGTGACTCAGTTGACATGTGATTATTATCCTTTCCAGTGCGCACATTTCATCACTAGGTGGATCCTGGGCTATCCCAGGTAAACCAAGGTTAACCCATGCTGGTAATCATACTCAAAAGCACTTTTTTATCTTCTCTTTTCACCCTACATACTTCTAGCCAATCAAAGGCAAAGAGTGGGGGCATCTACCATTGCCTTGGCTACTGGACACCCTCATAGCCCTGTAGGGGCTATCACGAGGTTCCCACTCAACTCCAGGGAGGCTGACATTTTCACATCCACTGGACATATGATGTTGCATGAGACCAAAGTCTCCACACCATTTGCAGCCTCCTCCATGAATCCCAATGGCCTGCACTTGTACAGTTTGGGTGTTTGATAGATAAAGCACGTACAAGAAGAGAAAACAAAATAAATCAACTTCTAAAAAAATCCAGCACTGTGCTGTCAATGTTCTTTTTCTTTTTCTTTTCCTTTCTAATTCTAGCTTAAAAAAGCAGAAGGTAAATAATGTCAGGTCAATGAATATCAGATATATTTTTTGACTGTACATTACAGTGAAGTGTAATCTTTTTACACCTGCAAGTCCATCTTATTTATTCTTGTAAATGTTCCCTGACAATGTTTGTAATATGGCTGTGTTAAAAATCTATACAATAAAGCTGTGACCCTGAGATTCATGTTTTCCTAAGACATTCGTATTGGTGTCTTCCTGAGGTCGGGTAGGGGTAGGGTGAGGACAAGTTGACAAAGGAGGAGAAACAGCCCTATTATCAACTAGGTTTCTTTATGTTCATCTAATCCTCACAACTACAACATGGGAAATACATATTATTCTCTCTTTGCAGATGACAAAGTTGAAGCTCAGAAACACCAAGAGATTTTCCATGACTGCACATTGAGTTTGTAAAAAGATTGGGTCTGAAGTGGTATTTCCCAAACATGGTCCATAGAGCACTGGCATCAGAACCACTGGCAAGTTTGCTAAACACACAGATGTTTAAGCCCCTAGAGAATCACAGTTCCAGGGTCTGTATGCTAACAAGGTGCCTAGATGTATCAGCTAACTATTTCTGCATAATAAACCACCCCAAAACTCAGTGACTTGAAACAACAGTCTTTTATAGCAGTCAGCTGAGACTCGACTGCTGTAGGCTGAGCTCAGCTAATCTCAGCTGGGCTCACGGATGTGCTGGCTAAGGGCTCTATTCTAGGCCAGGCTTTGCTGTAGCATGTGGGCTGGTGTGGTGGTTCTGCTCCATATATTTGTTATCCTCCTCCTGAGACAAACACTGTGCATATGCTTCTCATGGTCATAGCAGGAGCATGAGAAAATCCGATCACCTAAGTGTTTGCCAAGCCTTTGCTTGAATTATACTTGTGCTATCCCATTGGACGAAGCTAGTTAAATGGAATACTCAGAATCAAAGGACAGGGATTCTGCCTCTTCTCATAGACCCCTCTTCTCAATTTTCCAGTAAATGCTGAACTTAGGTACCAAACCAGTAGTGCCTAATGCAACCTTTAACTCTCTGATCTCAGAGTGTGGTCCACGAGTCACCTACATCATTTCACCTGGGAAACTTCTAAACTTGTAGAGTCTGATTCAGTAGGTCCAGGATGGGAGTCAGGAATCTACACGCTTAAAAAGCGCCCCAGGTGGTTGCAATAGAAGGCTCAGCAAGCGCTGTCTTAAATGCTGTTATTAGAGGGGAACAGATAGGAGTCCAAGAGGAATGGGGACAAACCAGTTCTCAAACTAAGGGATGAGGCTGCCAACCTCTGAGTTGGATGGATGTGCTCTCCATTTTGCAGATGATCAGAAGAAATAATTATAACTGACTCCTTGGAGTTTATTGGTTCCCAAGTTGTTTCTCTGTATCCAGATATAAGTCTGAGCTGGAAACGAGCCACAGGGCTGGAACCCAGGGATCACTTTGTTTTCTTTCAGCCTTGGGAACCCTGGCAGGGCTCTTCTGCCTGAGGGACAGAGCTGTATTTCCCACCAGACCCCCCAGGCCACAGAGTCAAACACATGTTTTCCAGCTTGGGTCCTAAGTGAGGAACCTGGTGCCCAGCCAGCTAGTTATCCGTGTCGTTTGTCCTTGGTCATGTAATCTCACTTATTCCTCCTGCCACAAATGTAAGAGGTGACACTGGGAAAAGAAAATCAGAAAGAAGAAGAAGAAAAAAAAAAAAACTCACATAACTCCTAATAACAAAAATACTTGGGGCCTACCGTTTTTCCCCAAAATGGAAATACCTTTTAAAATGTTATTATAAAAGTAGCACATACTCACTTAAAAGAACTCAATACACAATTGTTTCAGGCATAAGGTGAAAGTTCCCACCTCTCGAAGGTACTTACTAATATTTTTATGCCATTCCAGACCTTTCCCTGCATATATAAACATACACATTTTCTGCATAAACGTCAGCAACCTACATACATTCTGAGGCCCTGCTTCTTCTCACTTAACAACATGCCGTGGTCATTTTCCATGGAAGTATGCTTAAATAAATATAATAATTATCCCTTACCTTCCTTGACACAGTCACCGTAGTCCTGAGCCTGAGGCTACGCTAGCTTGGGCACGTCAAGGCTCAGGTGTTCCCTGCTAAGAAAGCCACCCCCAGCTTCTAGATGAACATTAGCAGGGAGGGACATCTCACCCTGAGAGCTGCAGCCCTGGAGAGAGACTGACAACAGTGCCACAGTCCTCTTTACGTGTCTGTTGGCTGCCCAAGTGGGTCCTGGCCTGGCCTTCCTGTGTGGCTGGACCTGGAGTGTGTGGGACCACATCAGACCTAGGAGCACCTTGACTGGGCTCTATTTGGTAGCTCTGGTTTGGCTTAAGATCGTCCTGTAATTCCAGGGGCTCAAGCCTTCCGTCAGAACTCCAGGGGACCTAGAAGCCCTCAGGTTCCTGGGGACATGGTGTGAGGTCACCAACATGCCATGCAGAAGGCAAAAAGATGGAGTTGATTCCCCCTGGCAGGGTTTGGGAGTGGTGAGGAGAAGGGAACAGGAAGAAAAGCAGAAGAAGCCAGTAAGAGAGGGGAAAGAAACCCCTCTGGTTAATTTTAGGAAAATTTTGGTCACCTAATCTTTAGGAAATGCCACTAGACTCAACAGGGGTTTGTCGTAAGTGGCTTTTTCTTGAAATTTAGCAAAGGGACTGAGCGTGGAATCTCCACTAATATGGCACCAAAGAGAGATGACATCCACAAACCCAACAACTGGAGACAGAAAACAGTGTAGAATTATAACCCCTGGAAATGAGCAGAAACTGAGGAGGCTTCAGCTTTCCCAGTTCATACAATGGGCATTGGAACGAGGTTATTTGAGGATGCCTCAAGTGCCTGGATGGAGAAACATACAGAGAAATATAGAGGCATAGAGAATATAAATTAAATATATAAATGCATGAAAAACTTTATCAGTATGTTAACAATGATTACCTCTAATCATAAGGAACATGGGTACTTTTTGTTCTTTATGATTTTTCTGTATTTTCTAAATTTTATATTACATTCAAGAGTGGAAAAACCAATCACATGAAAAAGATAGGGAGAGCACAGCATAGGAAAATGAAGGCAGGACTGATAAGATGATGCCAGGAATGGAGCCATACCCCCAAAACCTGCCATACACCTGGATCAAGGAGGTTCAAAACCATGGCACTTCCCATCCTCCCAAAAGGGGAACTCAATCAATTAGTCAACTGAATGTCCAAACCGGAAAAATAAATCCACCACTTAGTGTAAATAAAAACATTCCTGCCATAGAGAATAGAAAAAAAAATTTTCATAAGTCCCCTTAACAAATAATGGCTTCAATAACATCCTCAGCAGATGCAACGCATTCTCCTCTCCAAGGCTGATGATGGCCTCGTGCCATAGAACAATTCGGTGAAAGCTCTTCACTGAAGGACCAAATTGAAGGGCCAGCTACACGGTTCTCTGCAAGTCAGACCTAAGCCAGGGATAGCTTTGCAGAATCTTGAGTCTTATACAGCCAAGTATGACATCGCTCTCCTCTCTGAGTGTCCGTGAATTGGAGGCTTTGATTCCAGACAATTACCAGCAAAAATAGCTATTCTACGTTGTTGGTTGAATTTGCAGCCTGGGTTTAAGAGCCAGCTGAGCTGGGAAGAGAATTAACATCTCCTTTCGAATGACAAGGAGCCTAACAGATACATGTGCCTCGATAGAAGACTCCAGTCCTCTACGAACGTGGGGCAGAGCAGGGCCAAGAAGCAAACCTCGTCCCAGGCTATAATGAGGACTGACCCCATCTCATCCACTTTCCTCTAAAATACCTACAGACATGAAGTCAAAGCTGGAAACCTGTGACCGCACCTGGCAGTCAAACCATTGTGTGAATCTGGGAGGAATTTCCTCTGATTACAAGACACAAGAAGCTGAAATGAGAATCCTAATCAGTGATTGATGCTGAATCATGTTTTGCTGCCTAAAAGATGTAAAGGAGCCTCAAAAGAAGATAAAGTGGTTCATTCTTCCCAGGTGCCTGCTCCAGATGGTCTGTACTCACTCAGAAAATTGATCAATCGTCCATTTCCATCTCCTGGGAGAAGAAATGACGTTAAGAAAAACCTCTATGGGAGGGATAATGACAGAGAAAAACTTACAGAAATGCAGGCTGAGGATTTTAGTTTTTGTTGCCCACCCCATCTGTTTGGAGCACCCCAGAGAGAGGCAGGCAGTGGGGAGAGCACATGGTTAGTTGAATGCAGACGAGCCTGGGTAAAGCAGATGACTGGGTACCACTTCCAGTAATCTCTGAGATGCCAACAGGAACCCACTTAGCACTCACACGTGTGCCACCTGGAAATGCGAGGCAGTTAAAATCCCGTGGTGAAATCTTTGACCAGTAGCCTGTGGACAAATGCTTGCTCTTTCTTTTCTCCGAAGGCAATTCTCAACCCTGTTTCATGTAGCTTTTCAAATGATCCCAGAACAAACAAACAGACCCTTGTAGGAGTAGCCACTCCATAACACAACTCATGTTACCTGTTCCTCCCTCCTTCTCTGACCTACAGCCCTTTCCCTCATTGCTCCCTGGAATCAAATTTCCAAACAAAACACTGTCTCAGGCTTTGCCTCTCGGGAACGCTAGCTGGGAAAATGGGCTTCGGCTGTGCGCGATACCCCCTTCTCCAGCTGTTAGTCCGAGATGGGACCCAGCCAACACCCTTAGAGAGCTGCCAGCTGTGCAGTTAAGCTTTTGATCTAGGGACAAAAATTGACTTGGTGTAAAGTGACTCACTGGAGAGGTTTTACTTACATCCTAAGCTCACCCCATGTGTCATGATGTTAATTTGCTACTCAGATTTGGGAACAGGAGTCCTGCCAGCCTTTCCGTATTTTTGTTGAAAATAGTTGGTGAGCCTGCCTGATAGACAGTGAGAAGGATGATAAGGGGTCTTTTATAGACTTCCACTGAGAGCCCCAGCACAGTGGGGGGAGGGGGATTGACGAGTGGGTGGAGGAGTATCTGGATCTGGGATCCATGCATGCGGTCAGGAGCCTGCTGCAATACTTACTCCCAGCCCACCCTTGGTGGAACATGGCTCCTGATGGCCCATGCAAGCAGCTAGCTCCTGATGGAGGAATTGTGCCAGGAAAAGAGGTGCATGGCGGGGATATTCCGGCCAACACTAAATGCAGATACAAACTTCCTCTAGACTGATGAAGCTCCCTGTACTAGCTCCTTGTATCAGCTTGGGCTGAGCCCTCTGCCCTTGCAGACTGTCACATTTCCGGACTGGCATAGAATTATATCAGCAAATCTCAACTCCTTTCCTTTTCTTTTGGCCCCTCCACGATGCTCTCTGGCAGCTTCCAACTCTGAGCAAGCTCACAACTCTGCTTGGAGGGATAAATAAACAGGAAAACATCACCAGACACATGAAAAGATACAGGAGTTCAAAAGCAGAGGTTCACTTTGAGGAATCAGAGAAAGTGCCTGCCTGGGAAATCAGGTCCCTGCCAAGAAAGGGAAGACATTTCACAGTGAATCTGTACAGATGCAGAGAAACACTAGATTTGATAACTAAATTCCAGCACTTTTTGTTGTTGTTGTATCCAACAAAACAAATTGCTGACAAGTCTAATCAAGATCAAACACAAATACTCAAAATTAAGAAACAGAAAAGGGATATGATAGTGAATGTGGAAATTATACAGCATTATAAAAGGATATTATGAACAACTCTGGTTAGTTTTAAAATCTTAATCAAGTGGGTGGTTTTTGAAAATATATAAATGTTACCAAAATTGGCTCAAAAAAATAGAAAACCCAAGTAGACCAATTATCAAAGGAAAAAAAAATTTTGAGTTGGTAATTCTTCCCTGAAAGATATAAGAACAGATAGCTTCATGAGTGACCTTGATCAAACATTCAAACAAAAAAATAATTCTTATGCAGTACGTCCCATTCTAAAACAATGCAAATAAACGAAAACTTCCAATCCACATTCTATTATGGAGAAATAACGCAAATACCAAATCTGACAGACTACACACACACACAACCCTAGACGCTCTAAACCAGTCACATGTATAAATGCAAAGATTTTTAGTATATTTTAATGATTACATTTAGCTGCTTCTTAATAATAATATACCATGTCCGAGTAGCCTATATGCCAGGAATTCAAAATAATTCAATATGAGGAAGTCTAGAGGTAAAAAAAGAAAAAAAATATAATCATCTTAGTAAATGCTAAAAAAGCATTTGACAAAATTTAATATTGACTCCTGATTAAATACAATAGCCTCAGTAAGCTAAGAATTGTAGGATATTTTGTTAGCAAAAGAAGTTAAAATAACGAGTGGTAGGCATTACTAGAGTTCACCCATATCCACTTCTCCACTCCATCTTCCCTCCCTCCTTCATATTAGTTGGAGTCACCTGACAAGTCCTAGCCAATGAGCTTGTTAGGTAGGGATGAGGGTATGCAGGTGGCATGGACCAATGAGGATAAAGAGTAGAAATCACAACAGCGGGAAATGGCGGTTTAGGGACTTTCTCTCTGCCAGAGCATGCACAGAGGAATGAAGAACCTGTCTATGGGTAACCTTTTCCCATTAGCATAGTAAAAATCACACCCCCTAGTGCCATGACAGTTCTGGAACCAGCCAGAACTGGACAGAAAATGAGAGGGTACATGATTCCAGGAAATATCCACCCATTTCCCCAAAAAGACATGAATATTCCACCCCCAGCTTAAAATATTATTAGGGATTAGCATAAAGGACAGACCCTAACCCTGGGGTGATGCTGTTCCTTATTGGAACAGCCCACTCTCTACTGACTTTGAGAATGTACTATACTTTCTAAACTCTGTCTTTAAACTCAGGGTCTTCTCCACTCATGGGGACAGAGACAGACCAGTTCCTCTCTCTCTCTCCAGAACGCACTTTTGCTTTGCAATAAAAGCTGCTTGTATGGAAGTGCTTCGTGTCTGTCATCACTCCATTGCACTCACCCTGCCTGTGATTCTTCCAAGCAAGGAGCGAAAGAACCAGGACATCAGTCCCAAAATCAACCCCAATGAGCTTGAGCAGAAATAGTATGTACCAATTTTATGCCAAAGTTATTTAATTATTGAGGAGAAACTCTCCAGCATTTTCTTTCCTTGACTCATTGATCAAGGAGGTCCTGTGTTGTAGATGGTGCAGCCAGGGGATGGGGGAGCCTCCATCAGCCGGGATCATTGAACCACCACGTGGAGGAGAGTTCCTCCTGGGAGTCACCTGGATCCCCAGAACTTTGTGTGTATGAGAAATAAACCTTTGTGGTCCTTAGTCACTGAGCATTGGGAGTTCTTTATTACTACAGAATGCATAGTATGAACAGCAAATATATTAAATAATAGTGAAAATCTAAGTATATGTCCATTAAAGTCATGAATGTCTACATCATTGTTATTTTTTAGTATTTTTGGCTGACACCAATGCAGCTGACACCAATGCAGCTGGCACAATGAAGAAAAAAAACAGAGAGAGAGAGATTACTGTTACAGTTACCATTGCTATGTAACAGATTAGCCCAAAACAAGCTTTTTTATTTCGTTCATGATTTTGTGGGTCAGGAATTAGGAAAGGGTTCAGTTGGACAGTTCTTGCCTAGGGTCTGTCATGTGATTACAGTCAGATGTCAGCTGGGACTGCATCATCTTCAAGCCTTGATGTCCAAAATGGCTCATGCATATGGCCACTGTTAGCTGAGACATCAGTTGAGCTGTCAACCTAAGTGTTTACATGTGGCCTTTCAAACAAGGAGGTCTCAGTGCTCAGACTCATTATATGGCACCTGGCTTCACCCAAAGCAAGTGTCCCAAGGCATCCTGGTGAAAACTGGGTAACTTTTTCTGACCTAACTCTCAAAGTTACACTGTATCACTTCTATGGGATTCTATTGGTTACAAGTGAGTCACTGAGGTCAGCCCCGACACAAGAGATGAAGACATAGACATGTCCTTCTTATAAAACCAGTGCCAAAGAATTTGCACACATGTTTTAAAACCACCACAATTACTTTTCTAAATGAAGACTCAAAATTATCACAATCAATGACATATGCCTATTAACACCAAACCTATTAAAATTGATAAGAAAATTCAGTAAAGGCACAAGTTATAAGCATGCAAAATAAATAGTTTCTCTATTCATATTTTTAGA
Organism: Eulemur rufifrons; assembly: GCF_041146395.1. NCBI lineage: Eukaryota > Metazoa > Chordata > Mammalia > Primates > Lemuridae > Eulemur > Eulemur rufifrons. The sequence continues at coordinate 17,456,626 of NC_091002.1, forward strand.
GTAAACTAATTCATTCACTCATTTGTATAGCATCAATTATTTGTTAGAAAACATAATGGGAAAGAAAAATTGTGTTCATAATAGCTGCACAAAATATATGAAGCCTAGGAATAAACTTAAGAAACGTGCAGGACCCACATAAAGAAAGCTGTAGAACTCTATCTCGGGACCTAACAGATGACACGAATAAATAAAAAGATGCAGCAGACAGTGAGAATCACTGTTGTCAAAAATGCAAAGTCTACCATAAATTAAAAAAATAAGTTTAATGCAGCTTCAATCAAAATCTACATGAGTCTTTTAGTAGGTAACTTGAAAAAATCATTTTAAAGTTTATCTGAATAAACAAATTTCAAAAGCACTACAGTACTTAACACCACGTGGAACCAATGCAGAAATCCATTCTGATTAATTCCTTGGGATTCCTTGTCACATCAGATATCAGGGAGAGAGTCACATCTGTGGAGACACAATTTGGATAAAACCGGTTTGATATTACCAAGTATCCCACTGCTCAAAGGCAAAAGAAAATGGGAGGGAAAACTCCTCTCTTACAAATCACCAAGCAGAGTTTTTGTTGCCTTTGGGGTTTAGATCAAATCGGTGCATGGTATTGTGTCCAGTATATCCGTTAATGTTAGTGTTTAAGACCTAAAGTATTCACACCATTCCTTTGCTTAATTTTTTTTTTTTTTTTTTTTGAGACAGAGTCTCACTCTGTTGCCCAGGCTAGAGTGAGTGCCTTGGCGTCAGCCTAGCTCACAGCAACCTCAAACTCCTGAGCTCAAGCGATCCTCCTGTCTCAGCCTCCCGAGTAGCTGGGACTACAGGCATGCACCACCATGCCCGGCTAATTTTTTCTATATATATTTTTAGCTGTCCATATAATTTCTTTCTATTTTTAGTAGAGATGGGGTCTCGCTCTTGCTCAGGCTGGTCTCGAACTCCTGAGCTCAAACGATCCGCCCACCTCGGCCTCCCAGAGTGCTAGGATTACAGGCGTGAGCCACCGCGCCCGGCCCCTTTGCTTAATTTTTAATTAGGTACAGGAAGACATCCTCCTTGTAAAATAATCAGAACATTACCAATAAATTTAAGTCCTCTTTGGCCACCATCTCTAATCTCCAATCCCCAGACACTTCACCAATAGAAATGGGAAAATCTTTGGTCTGTCTTACTACTCCCAGTCCTCTCACTTCTCCAGGTAACCATGAGGGCAGACAGGCTCCAGAGCACCACTCCAAGCATTACAAACAAGGTCAACAAATGGTTTTACCTGGTTGAGAATACGGAACGTGAAGATGAAAGTAAACAGAGAAGGACCAACTGTAATATAATCTCTGTTGTTGGTCCCCAGACTGGAGCAATGGGTAAAGCTTCCCCCAAGATTCCTGCCACATTCCACCAGTCAGCTCCAGCAGGGACTGTGCAAAGTAGGAAGTAGGGTGGGAAATTTTCCTCAGAGGTTCCTTCTGTCTCTTTGCAAGTGGCCTTAGTGAGCAATTTGCTCTACTAAAGGCTTTAAGTAGGACCCAAGGGACGCCCAGACAGCTCTGGCACCCAGTTCCCCAGAGATACCAATGCTGCCCTGTCATGGAATAAGCACAAAATAAGGATCCTCAGAAAGGCACCGTGTATCCAAACAGATTGTGGGTACCTTCAGAGGGGACGTGTGTTAAGATAACTCATGTCCTGCTTGTCAGATCAGAAAGACAAAATGTCCTGGTCACAAGAGCCAAGGAGAGCCATGTGGCATAGCCCCTAACAGAAAGGAAAGTGTTAGTCAATTTTTCTTTACCTGCACCACGGGAGAATTGAGAGATCTGAAACCAGGAATTTGACTAAGTTCCAGGTCTCTTGAAAATAATTAATGCTAAAAAATACTTTTTAAGCCAATGCAACAGTGTTTATGCCTTTAGAATCCAAACAGAGAAGTCCAGAGGACATGCCTTATCTTGAGGAACATACTCCAGAATGGTCTGGAATACTGAATCTGCAGAAGGAGGCATTGTCACTGTCAAAGTCATAATTGCCTGAGAAGCAGGCACCCTGACTCTCACAAGCCCGGCTCAACTGCTCCAAAGCAGTGCCTTGCTTACCAGTTTCTGAAGCAGCAAAGGGAGATTGTAGGTTTTCTGCACTGGAGTGAGGAGAATCAACCAGACAGAAAATTCCCAGAAACATTGGTTTAGGCCATAGGCAAGGAAAGGCCTAGGAGTTCAAGCCCCCCTTCAGGGAAATACAAGGGAGACCCTCTATCTGGAGGCCGGCAGGAGGTCAGACCAGCTGTGGGATAAGGGATTGAGACATTTTATGTGAAAAAGGGAGATTTGGTGTGCATGACGTTGGGCTTACTGTCACTCTGGCCTCAACTCTGCAAGCTGATGAAGCCCCTCTGCAGAGACATCCCCCACACCCCGCCAAAGTTCCCCAGAATGGCATCTCTCAACCTTTAGAGAGACGGGCTTAGAGCAGAGAATCGCAGCCTGATTCTTCCTGATGCCCCAAGAGCTTTCCCAGGAGAACTCTAGGACGCTACTCTGCAGGGGACTAAGCCTCCCTTCTTTTTAGATTTTAGAATTCTCAGCCAGCTCACATTGCTTTATATATTCCAACAAATATAGTTGACCTCCCAGCTGACTCCATTCAAAAATCAGAGTATGCCCTCTTTGCAGCGCTTCTGCTTAATGCTTCCCATAAAGGGAAGGGAGTTAGGGGCCTGAGGTACAAGTGCTCCTCCTATAGCCTGCCCAAGTGGGAGGTGAATAACTCAGGGGGAAGAGTCCCCAGGGGCTGGAAAGTGGCGCCTACCTGGGGGTACCTGTAGGGATTGTCAGCATCATCTGACCCTTCACCAGAGCTGGGCCAGGGCCCCTCCCTGAGTAGGACCTCTGTTAGCCATCACCCTGGCTTAGGGCTTGCTGCTAGCATGGCCTGTTGGTCTCAAAAGGCAAAGTGACATGTGTCAAAGACTGTGGATTTAAAAACATGCAGCACTTTGCATCAGGCCTGGAGAAAATGTCACAGGTAACACCTTTCTAACAACGCGAGTGTGCACTCCCAGGTGGAGAATCATAGCCCTGGGGAGGCTGAACCATGGATCCCATAAGCATCGAAGGGTGAGATTTTTGAAAGAACTAGAAGATTCATCCAAAGGAGCCCACAAGGGTGGCTATAGAGGCAGCAGAGCAGGGGGAATGGTGGCCTCTAGATTTCCCGGATGGTGACAGGGTTTATTAGTCTTGCTGCTCCTACCAAATGGCTTCTTATGGGTTGTTACAAAGACAAAGCAAAATTAATGAAAAACATAAAAGAATAAGAAGTGATAAAAATTTTAAATCAAGGCTAAAGTCAGAATAATAAACAGGAATAAAATGCAAGGCTCTAGTGAGAAGATTAAACTAACAACACATTAAAAAATGAGGCTTCTTTAAAAAAAATCACATCACATTTATTTTACATTTAACAATCACATACACTGGCAGACTATGAGGGAGACAATATATACCACTTTCAGGCTTTTAAGAGATTCTAGAAATCACTTATGAGCACTGAGTCCCACACGACGGGCCTTGGAGAGTTATCTAACCCCGTTAGACTCTGCCTGAGTGAAGAATAAAATTTCGGTGAAGCCACTGAGATTTGGGGGGTTATTTGTTACTACAGCATATCTTGACTAATACAAATGCTTATAATTAACTCATTTAATCCTTTTTAGAGCTCTGTAATATAGGTTCCATTGTTATCCTCATTTAAAACTGGGGAAACCGAGGCATGGAGAAGTTAAGGAATTTTCTTCAGATCACACCGTTGGTAAGTGGCAGAGCTGGGGTTCAAATTCAGGCAATCTGTGTTCTTAACCACGATCCACCACAGGCTGGTTCTCCCAAAGGGAGGGATCTTAAAGCCAAATGCAAGGGACTCCATGGGCATGTACCTTCTTCTATAGAAGTTTGGGGATGCTGAAACAGGGCAGAGCAGGGGAGAGAGGAGGCAGGCAGCCGGGGAGAGGCAAGCCAAGTATTAATCCCTCCCTCCCATCCCCACAGGATAAAGCCACCAAGCCCATGTGATAAAACAAAGGGGGCTTACACCCCTGGACATCAATTCTAAACCCCAGCCTGTCTGACTGGGCCTCCTCTTTTAAATTTCCATCTCGGTCTAGTAGAAAGACCCTCACACCCAGGAATCAGGAAAGCTGAATTCTAGTTATGGGACTACCAGTAACAAGTTGTATGACTGGGACAATTTCTTAAGGTCTCTTTGGGCCTCAATTACTTCATCTAAAATTTGGGAATAATAATTTCCATCTCACTAGGGTGTAGAAAGTGCCAACCAAATGATGACTGCAAAGATGCTTTAGAAAGACGCAAACGCTTTGCAAATGTAAATTCTGACTTTTGTTTGATGATCAAAATTAAAGAGAAAGGAAGGATCTTGCAAGATGATACTTCCTTCCCCCCATTTTACATATGGGAAAACTGAAGTCTCAGTGACTTTTCCAGGAACAAAAAGGACTACTGGAGTATGGGTCTTACCTTATACAATAACAATGAAAATAACAAAACGAGAGTAAGAACCAGGGACTAGGACTCCAGGCCCTGAGCTAACCAGGCGTCACTTTTCCCATGGCTGTGATTGGAAAGTTTCCAATGCCTTGATCTGTGTACCCCGGATTGCACCTCCCCTGCCAAGGCAACAGAGAAAAGAGCCAATACAACACAGTAGCCAAAAGACTTTGAACCAGACACACCTAAATTCAGATCTGGTCCGGTGGCAGTCACTGGGTCTTCTTTTTCTCATCTGAATTGCTTCTAAAACTATTACATCCAATCATAGGAAATTGCCTTTTTTATAGGTCAAAAACGGCCAGACATCACAATTTCATGTGATTAAACTTAATGAAATGTGGTACTGAATGTCAGGTACCTCCAGTTCTCCCCATCCTTGGACCTTCCCCTGACCCTTGGACCACCTTCCTACACCCCACCCACCTTTTCCCTGAAGAGAAACATCTCCCGTGAGGCTTCTCAGTCCTGGTGCGAAGAGGCCCCTGCTGGCAGCCCTCAGACAGGCTCAGACACACCAATATCACCATGGCGCAGGCCCTGGGGCTGAGCACCTTTCAGTCTTCCTTTTGTCTTATTTCATCCACACTCAGCCCTGCGAGGAAGGCGGAGCAGGCGCAGTCCTGTGTAGTTGACAAGGCTGGAGCCCAGGCCTCTGCCGCTGCCTTGCTGTGTGGCCTGGGCCAACATCATCTCCCTCGCTGGGCCTCAGAACCCTCATCCAGAAACGAGGCTCTTGGATGAGACCAGCAGTCCCCACTCCTCACCGTGCAGCAGGATCACAGGGAAGCCTTCAGGAAATGCAGAGACCCAGGCCCGCTCCAGTGAGTCATTTGCAAAAGGTCTGGGAGGTGTTTGGACACTGGGATGGTTTAACCCCATCCCCAGGTGATTCTAGTGTGTAGCAGGCTTGAAAACCACTTGGTTGATCCAAGGGCCCCTTGATTCTGAAATGCACCAAATCTCTGAGGGAGTGAGAGAGTCCTCAGGAGGCCCAGGGCTGAGGAAGACAAGCAGGCGGGAGCTCCCAGCAATGGTCCGAGGCCTCATTAGGCCCTGCTCGGGAGCAGGGCTGCGGAGCCCCAGTTTCCCACCCCCTGCAGACAGAAGGATGCCCGGGCTCTATCAGGGCCCAGCTGGAAGGCCATTTCGTTTGGAGAAAGATTTCCTCCAGGTACCTCTCAGAAGCCTCCTTCACTGATCCAGGGAACTAAAGCTTTTCATTTTAATTAGCAAATTCTTGTTGCCGCCGTTGGAAATGAGCCTCTGTTCTCATTGCCCTCACAGACTCTGTCAGCCGAGATGGTGCAGGAGGGGTGGGAGGGTGGCAGGGGAGTTGTTAGCCGGTGTAATTTGTGGGCTGGTGGGGTGCTCGGAGAATACGAGAGTGGCTGACATTGCAAGGAACCAAATCGCACACTTAAGGAAATGGCTGCGTGGCTTCGGGACACGGTGACTGGGGTTAGTGCCTCTTTGTGGCGCCGCATGCACTTGTGAGACAGGGCAGACAATGTGTCATTAGGCCCACCCAGGCCCCGGGGGCCCAGTGGCTAGATATATCACATCTTGAACTAAAAGAAGCTTTTTAGGGGAGGAAAAAAGCCACACTTTCAAACAAAATACCTGTAGATGGAGAGGGAAGGGAGATGGGAGGGAAGGGAGATGGTGCTTGTCTAGCGCATGTTTTGCAAGCCTGTGAACTCTCAGAGCTGGAAAGAGCGCTCGTCGGTGGTCTGGTTAGCACCTGACGCACGGGAGAGAGGCAGCCTTCCTGGGGTGCCGCGGACCACAGGGAGCCCCAGTCCCAAGTGTCTGGCAGGAGGGAGAGGCTGCCCACGTGACTCCATTTCCAAAGCTGTGTCTTGTTTAGGCACGCAGCATAAACAGCACGTTTCCCGAAACGAGCCCTACCCCTTTTATGAGTCTCTATACTTTGATTTTTTCCAAAACTGAGGGAAATCTTGATCTTAATGAGGACTATAAACAGGTAAGGACAATTAGGAGAAATGTCCTTAGAAATCAGCCAGACCAGTGAAGGGACCACAAGGAAAGACGATTTGCAGATGTCTCAGAGTCCATCTAATCGAGACCCTTGCAGGGAAAGGAAGATGAGGTGGCTGTGGGCCAGAGTCCACCGTGTGGCCGAGGGCCAGAGTCCACCGTGTGGCCCACAAACCCAGCAGGACGTGGCCTCCCCTCTCACAGTGCCCTCCCCACTGCCCCCTCCAAACCACACTGAGCTCTTTGTACCTCCCACATGTACTGTGCTGTCTCCAGACCTCACACCTGCCAGGCTCCTCTGCCAGAACACTCGCTGATTCTGGTTCCTTCTCATCCCCCTCCTTTCTCCAGGTACCCAGGCACCTGGCTAAGTAGGACAGTATTTCAAGACTCAGCCCACTCTTCTAGTAATTACTGAATACCCATATATGGTAGACAAAGCCATCATGGATGGCTCCGTCTTCGTGGTGTGAAGGAGGGAGAGACACAATGAAATGAGTGCACAACCGCCTGTAAAATCATCTGAAGGATGAATGCATGGAAGGGGAGATCTGTGGGGCTAGAAGAGTGTAGAGGAGTGGGGAGGGGACAGGTCTAGGAAGGCCCCCCAGAGAAAGGGGTGATTGAGCTGGGACCTTAGCAACTGGAGGAAGTCAACCATGGATGGGGAGAGGCCATTTGGAAGGTCCAACGTGACCTTCTCTAGGAAGTCTTCTGCTCCTCCCTGCGCCAGGCATTATGTCAGGTGACCATAAGTCTCTGTTTGTCTAGAACAGCCCGAATTTATGATTCTTGTCCAGAGTTTAGCATTCGTCCCAAAGATGTCCCAATTTGGATGATCAATTGTATGGTCACCCTATCAGCGATGCCTTTATCACACTTTGCCATTGTATTTATTCATGTCCTTGTCGGCCGGCCACACAAAGGCATGTGTGTACACACACACACACACACACACACACCCCACATACACTCATATCCACACAGGGCTGCACATCCTTCCTGTTATTACAAAACTGGGTTCTTAATTCACCCTTTGCTGCCCCGCACCTAGCACAGCCCTGACATACACATACAGAAGGTGTTTGGTGAACGTTTTTTGAATATGTGAATAAATGATGCAGGAACAAAGCCCTTCAAGAATTCTCAGGCCTCCCAAGCCCTCCATCTCACCTCAGTCGTCTGTTTGTTTTCTGCCTCCGCAATACTCCAAAGCATATTTGGTGCCTATTTTGAGTTTGTCCAAGGGCTAAGAGATCTGAAATATATTTTTTGCACAGCCTGACTTGGCCCCAGAAGTTGACAGAAGCATCATCTCATTAGAGGCTATTTGAATAGAAATTATAGGCTTGTTCTCCGACTGCGGACTTGAGAGCACTTCATAAGACAATTACTGCTAAATATCTGAAGAGAAACACGTTTACTGGCTTCTAAAAGCCCATCTCAGGTCAAACTAACCTAAATTCCTCTCGCTACAATTAGAACTCCAATAAGAATGAGAGAAACAGCAAGCTTCCAAGAACACCAGGACCCCAAAGGGGACGTTAAACAGCACCGCTGGAGGACTGAGGGGCATAGGGGAGGACGGAACATTCTGAAAGCACGTGGAGTGCAAACCTAGCCACACTTCCATCCGGAGCCATCAGCGAGCCCCCGTACAAGAGAGCAGCGGAGTCAACACACATCAGCTGCCGAGTGTCAGAGTTTATGGAGTTTACTGTTCCACTCTTCTGCCCTGTGTGGTCCCACTGAGGACCAAGAACACGCAGGTGTCCAGGGCAGCTTGGACATCAGCCCTTCACAAATGTGGGGCAGGCTGCACAGCCCACCTCCAGGGGGCGCCACTCACCTCCTAGTTATGGAAATGGACCCCTACCCTCCCAGCTCAGTCATTCAAATCCTTCTGTTTGTTCTTAGAAAAAACAAATACTCCGCCTGCCCAGCCTGACAGCTTAGTTCTTGCTGCTCTGTCCCCGCTCTCTTGCCTCCTCCCGAAGACTGACTGAGGATCTCAAAGACAAAGAATCGAGTCTCTCTCATGTCCATGTTCCCAGCCTTTGGCCTGGTCGGCACAAGATTAAATCATCAAAAGAATGCACAAATTTAAACAAGACTGGAAAGAGGCGACAAACCAGGTTCTTGATCCAACCCAAAGGAGGAAGCATCATGAAAACTGGGGGGAAACTTTCCAAAGGTTCTAGTGCCATTTGGAAATGCTTTTTTATCTGCTTCACGGAAAAATTAGCAGTGACCAGGAGGTGGGGATGCTGGAGTCTCCCTTGCACCTCACTTAAGCACACCTGCTCATTGGAATGCTCAGGAAAAGCACCCCACCTTGCGTGGAGGGGAGCTTCTTTAAAACAATTCCCTTTCCACAGTGTAGGTCTCTAAGTGATGGGGGGGTGGGGATAAATGGGGAGACAGACTCACCTTTTCTCCAGGTGATAGGTCTCTGCCCATCTACGCCCCTCACTGCCCAGCTGTCCACATGATGGATGCTACAGCCACTGCCTTGGAGGGCACCTATTCTGCACACCCTCTTACCTGCCTCTCCTCACACTGGGGAAGAACCGAGTAGACCTTTTCTGAATGGGCTGGAATTCCAAAGGGAAAGAGGGAGTGTGGGTGGAAGTGGGAGCGGGAGTGGAAGGTGGGGAAGGGAAAATGGAGTGAGGTGACCACCTTCTAGCTCCTTTGCTGTCTTAGACCATACAAGGGGCCCCCTCACACCGCTACCCAAGCACACCTCTCCCACAGACACCAACAGAGAAATGGAGCATTCCAGAAAGCACAATTTAAACACAGCTAACCAGAATCATCCCTGGGGACCCCTCCAGCTCTGACATTCTGTGAGTTTAACATGGAAAAAACATTCAGCTGAAATCGTTGGCACGGTTAGACGGTGGCTTAGCAATTTCTTTTTATGAAATTACTGTCTCTCTAAAGTGCAAAATATCTACTTAGGAACCCAGATTCATTCTTAAAATGAGCTGATCTTTAAATCTTACAATGGCTCTCACCCAAAACAATATAACTAGTTCCTCACAAAGAGTCTATCTCTCCCTGACCCTCACCCCAATGAGTGGAGAACACTTTCATGAGAAGATACTCTGGGCTCCTACCAAGTCCCCTCCCCACCTTGTTCAAGGTCAGAGGGTCCTGTTGCCTGGGAATGAACCTGTCATGATTGAGATTAATGTTTTGGGTCATGAGAAACATCACCCAAGATGTCCACCCACATCAAGGCCTCAGAAAATGGCCCTGTATGGTCTAGTGACCTTCATTATGTTTTTTGACCAGAGAGTGACCCCCTGATCTCAGGCCCCAGACTGGACTCCTGATTCAACCCAACTCCGACTCCTGCCTCAAGCTAGTCCCTAAATCTGATGAAAGACTGACCCCCTTCCTCCCCAACCACTTCATAAATTTATATCCGTCACCATATGAGTCACAGTAAAGCAAGACAAAGATGATGTCTGAGTCAGCTATGGTCCCCAGATGCCGGAACAGGAGCTGGCTCCAAATAGGTGCCACGTAAATGCTAATTGAATACATGAACAAAAACTTAAATGAATGAATAAGTAAATGGGTTCAAGTTGAAAATGGCTCAGTCTAGTCTACTAATAGGTCGATTCTTCAAAGACATGGGGCCAAGGAGGTGGGTCTGCTTTCAAGGTGTCCGTCTATCATGTCCACTTCCGGCAGCTCCAGCCTCTCCTCTGTGTGTCTTCTTAATATTCTTGTCACCAGGTATAACTATACTGTGGGCAGCTCCTCCTGAGCTAAATGACAGGCAATTGAAAACTAATGAGGTAAGAAATGCTCCCGTTGTCTGAGTCCACTGATGCCCACAGCTGAGCTTGTCACACCTCTGGTATTCCAGGGAGGCTCCCAGAGGTCCCCAAATAAACAGGTGGTAGCAAGGTGGGGAAACAGAAGGCATCCTGGTTTGCGAAGAAAACCAGAGTTCTGCTCCCAGTTTGCCACCAATCCAACTGCGGTGTTGTCATCCCATCCGTAAAAGGAGATGACCTGTCCAAGACTTCTAGCTGAACTTCGTCGTTATCCATGAAATTTACAAAAATACAGATTCCTGGGTTCTGCCCCAGGGCCACTGAGTCAGAATCTCTGGATATGAGACCCAGAAACTGGATTTTTAACATGCCCTCAATAAATGATTGCCGCCTATATAATTATTCTCAGGGCCCGAGCTCTAATTCAGGGGTTAGCAAACTACGGTCGATGAGCCGTACTCAGCCCGCCACTGATCTGGGTCAATATAGATTTATTGGAACACAGCCACACCTGCTCATTTTCACATTGTCTACGGCGCTTTCACGTCATAGTGGCAGAGTCAGCTCGTTGCAGCAGAGACCGTATGACCTGAAAAGCCTGAAATATTTACTATCTGGCTCTTTACAGAAAAAGCCAACTTTGGTTCTAATTTATAAGTGAGTTGTGTGAGTGACAAGGATGAAGCCACTGACCCTGGCTCAGTCTTTCGGGAGGGAAGCACACTGTATCCCTGACCACCATACACGAGGAAAGCAAGAGAGCTCCAGCCTGCAGGAGCCCTGGAGTCACCCCACTCGGAGACAGCCTCAGAAGCGAAGATGGCACTGCCAGGCAGGGGTGGGGCACTGCAAGGTGAGCGCCAGGGGCTGAGTGAGGTTGAAGCCCCTTCTGAGAACCCAAATCCTCTTCTCAGCCCAAGTCGTGGTGAGGTGGGGGCAAGCGCATGCACAGAGATGAGTTCTGCTTCTTGTTTGTCAATGTTCATAGCCAGGCGCGGTGGCTCACGCCTGTAATCCTAGCACTCTGGGAGGCCGAGGCGGGTGGATTGTTTGAGCTCAGGAGTTTGAGACCAACTGGAGCAAGAGCAAGACCCCCTCTCTACTAAAAATAGAAAGAAATTATATGTACAGCTAAAAATATATATAGAAAAAATTAGTCGGGCATGGTGGCGCATGGCTGTAGTCCCAGCTACTTGGGAGGCTGAGGCAGGAGGATCGCTTGAGCCCAGGAGTTTGAGGTTGCTGTGAGCTAGGGTGACGCCATGGCACTCTAGCCCGGGTAACAGAGTGAGACTCTGTCTCAAAAAAAAAAAATCTTCATGCCCCCTGCCCTCAGTTCAAAGCTCTCCTGATGATCTAAGAAAAGGTGTTGGAGGGGAGAGGAAATTAGGCTGGGGTGAGGGGGAAGCTCTTCAAAGCTCCAAATGTTGCAAAACACAAAATATAAGCAGGTAGAGTAACTGAACGTGGGACATCCCTGGGATCCACAGGGTGTCTGGGGGAAAGGGCCACCCGGGCCAACTGTGGCTCAGCCATCTGCCTTGTCAGTCCCTGTCTGGGGCCTGGGGAAACAGGTGTCACGTGAGTCTGCCATGTGCCCTGTGCTCAGAAGTGGGCAGGGCGCAGCGGAGTCCACTCAGAGAGCACAGGGGCCCCCAGGCCTGGTGGGTCCCAGAGCACCTGTCTGGCTATGTGTGAGCTCTGGGTTGCTCCAACAGTCAGGCCTGGTCTGTCCATGCCAAGTCTGGCTTCGACTTGTCCTTCCGCACCCAGCAGGGTGAGCCACCCAGATGTCTGGAAGCAACCTGAAGTCAGTGCCGGGAGCCTAGGCAGGTTTGAGTTACTTAGAAAGGATCTGAAACCCACACACGTACATCAATCAGCATAATCCGTTCAGCTGGCACAGGAACCAGGCTTGAGGAAATTCCAGATCAAACGGGTCTGCCGGGAGCCAAACAACCTGGGAGATTTGTCTGGAAACGGCTGCTTGTGCCAGGAAGTCTGGGGAAAGTAGCCTCCCGCAGACTAAGACACCAGGTCACTTCAACTTGAGAACAGCCCTTTGCAATGTTGCACTACTTCCAGGGAAAACTGTGACTAATTCTAATGTGGGTATCAAGACATATTTTAATTTTATGTGTACATATGCACCATGGACAGAAACCCAGGATATGATAATATTTAGGGGAACTTCATCTCTTGCTTCTCTCTCCCCTATGCCCCCAAATCAGGAGTAGGTTATGTCCAGTCCCCATGAGGGTCTGACCGCCACCCTGACTGTTGGTCTCAGCCTGTCCCTTGCCCCTCAATCAGCCCTCACTGGGGGGCCTGCCTGGGTTTTGCAGGGGTCTATTGTCACAATAACCCACCAAGGGAGGCTGGGGCAATGCTTAGCTGAAGACTAGGTCCCTCAAAGCAAGGTAGGAGCAAATTCTCACAATTCTGGTCCCCGCAGTGCTGACTGAGGTCACCACCCAAAGGAACTACTGCACCCAATTCCTTGTCTCAGAGTCTACTCCTGCAGAAACCCAGCTAAGACCGTGGGAATGCACTCTCCTCCCCCTCCCGCTCTCTACTGCAGACCTCCTCGATGAATCCTAGGACACCGCCTCTGTTTCTAGGGCTTGGGGAAGAATCCAGGCTATGCCCCCTTTTGGTCCTCCGGCCAGCATGAGTGACAAGCAAGAACTCAGACCGCAGCCCGAGCCAGTCTGCAGGTCTCCATGGTGGTCCTGAAATAGGATCAGTGCATCTCTCAGCATCTTGTAAATGATCTCCAAGCCTCTCCTGTGTAATACATTTACAGCAGCTCCATGAGCTATCTTTCTCCCATTTAGTTCTCACCAGGTGGCATTGATGTGGGGCTTTTCTCTGCCTAGTTGAGCCAATGTTTCTCAACGGGAAGTCCTATTTTCATAAATTTGTGTTTTAGATCACCCACAGCTCCTGGCCTTGCTTTTGACACATCAGTAATAGCCAGTGGGCCCCTCTCAGGGGCACGGAGACTCAATCACAGGCACAGTGGCCTCAGCTGCTCCCCTTTGGCGGCTGAGTGAGCAGCAGACTCCACCCCGCACTCTCCTCCAGGCCCCGGGACTGTGAGTGTCTTCTCCTACGGCGGTCGGGGGCCCTGTGGCTGCACCCAAAAGCTTCCTTGTGGAATGAAAGCTTCACTTCAACTCACACCTCAGAAACAGACACATTCCTTCACAAGGAATATTCACGGGGCTGCTGTGTGTCAGGCACAACGCCCCTGTGATCCCACGGTCCGATGGAGGAGCCCTCAGCGTGCGGGGCTCAGCACTCAGAGGGACAGAGTGGTTAGTCGAGAGCAGAGACTCAGCCAGACTTCTGGAGTTCAAAGCCGGGCTCTGCCCTTACAAGCTTTGTGACCTTGGGCAAGTTACTTAATCTTTCTGGGCTTCGGTTTTCCAATCTGAAAATGGGGATAGCTATGTAAAGAGCTTAAAACAGTGCCCGGCCAATAGTAAGCTTGCATGATTGCCACCTATCCCTCTGGAGGAGATCAAGTGCCCAGGACAGCAGAAGGATCCGAGGCAGGCTCTGCTTATAGGCAAGAAACTGCATCCTAGAGAGACCAAGAAAGGGGACATTTTCCTCCTACTCAGAGGACAGTTGCTAAAGTCCAGTGATGACGAAGGAACATCCCTGATACCCACAAATCGGTAGCCAGAAGAGAGTATCCAGGCTGTGCATACAAGAACCCCTGGAGTGCCCAGAAATATTAGGAGAGGACTTCTGGGAAAAATTGGAATGTCTGCTAGGCGTGCAGACAGGGCTCAGAGCTGCTCCATCGGCGGGGGCGGGTAACTGATGAGGCCTGTCTGAAAGCTGGTGCAGGGCCACGAGGGAGCATCACGCAGGGAGCACCATGCAGGGAGCACCACACAGGGAGTACTGGCTTGTGCTCTTGCCTCCTGTCGACTTACAGAAGGTTGAGGCTTCAGCCCCTGTAGGAGCCAGCCTCCCCTTTCCTTCCTGTACGGTGAGATCAGCATCTCTGAGTTCCCCTGGAGCTCTGAAACCTCAGGGGAGACTCTCCGGACTCAGTGGAATGAAGGTGCTTGTGGAAAATGTGGATTTCTAGGCCGCAGCCCCTTAAAAGCACATACTGCAGGGTGGTGCCTGGCAATCTGCATTTTCAGCAAGCTTCCCGAGAGCCTCAGAACACACTCTGAGAGCTACTGCCCTAGTAAATCGGGGAGCTTGGTTATTTTTGTTTTTGCAGTTAGGTCCTGAGGGCTGGTTTCTTAAAAAGTTGCATTTTATAGGAGTAATTCCAGGTTCCCTTTAAGGAGTATGTTTATGAAACTTGCCTTCAGCCTGGCAGAAGTTATTAAGGTATTAACAGAAGGTTTTTATGATTTTAATTAGACACAGGCAGTAGAGCCCATGTAAAACTTTCCTTTTGGTTTGGCCTCCTAAAGGAAGGTGAACGTCCCTGGGATCCCATGGTCTGATCGGGGAGAGAGCCCAACACGCAGCATCCCTGGAAGGGTAGGGAACCTAATCTGCAGGGCACCTACCATGTGCCAGCAGCAATGTGACAATGCATTGTCACATATGTACCCTGAGAGTGCATATCATCATCCCATGTTTGATTCAAAAAAGTGAAGGGTCTAATTCAAAGCCAGGGAGTGGTGGCTGTTCCTGTTATGTTTTGCTGAGTAACAAACTACCCTAAAACTCAGTGGCATTTTATTATGTTCATGTGCTCCATGAGTCAGCAGTTAAGACAAGTCAGAGGGAGCGTGGCTTGTCTGTGCTTGTGGCTTTGGCTGGGAAGCCTGGAAGGCTGGGGTGACTCACGGCTCGTGGCTGGAATCACCTGGAGGCATCTTTACTCACATGGTGGTTGATGCTGGCTGTCAGGAGGGATCTCGTCTGGGACAGTCGGCCAGAACACCTACATGTGGACTCTCCATGTATCCTGAGCTCCCTCACAACATGGCAGTCTTAGCAATCGTACATGGTGGCTCAGAGCACAAAACGTGAGTGTACCAAAAGAACCAGAAGAAGCGGTATCCCCTCTTATGACCAAGGCTTCGGAGCCACACAGCATCACTTCCATCCTACTCCATTGGTCAACCAGTCACTAAGGTCAACCCTGATTCAAAGAGACAGGACACAGACCCTACCTCTCATTGGGAGGAACTCTGAGAATTTGCAGACATGTTTTAAAACACACACAGTGATTCCAAGCCTACATCTGGGCCTCTATTATACTCAGGAAGAACTGACTTTCCCATACAAAAAACACCATGCGTGAGTTTTAGTATGAATTCAGAGGATCATCCTTGGCCTTTTCTCAACCTCCTTCAGAGCCTCCCCAGCCACTGAGCTGCTCTTTGCAGAGAGAGCTGAACTCTGAGCCTTAGCCTGGGAAACCCAGCAGGGGGGCCAGAGAGCCCACTTCCTGCTGTTTTCCTCTCCTGTGCCAAGTCAGGAGAAGCGTGAAACCCTCATCCCATCTCACACCTACTCCACACCCTCCAGAGCAGAGCCTGAGCTGCCAAATGTCTGCACTGGGGGCCCGAGACTGGGAAAGTAATGTTGGGTATCAGAAAGAGCACTGAATAGAGTCAACTAGTAAAATATGAAGCCCTGCCTCTCCAACACAAAAAGGTGATAGCCGTGGGTTTATGGGACGACAAGGACTCAGTGTCACCCAGAAAAGGTGACTGACGAATCTCCCAGGGGACCCATCAAGTGTGTAGCTGCTTGGTTATAGCCTCAAGTTTCAGGATCTTGTCCTCGGCCAAAACTAAAGTATCTAGCCTTGGGGCCAGACTCACATTTACCAAACTTACAAGATGCTGATGAATATACCTAAATGTCAATATTTAAATTCAACACGAGAAGTGCAATGTCTAAATCAGCCATCATCTAGCCACAGAGTCTTTGCACAGGAGGCCAGTTCATCACCAGATGGGTATTGTGTGACTGTGAGTTCAGTGCAAGTGGAGCTGGCTATGTGACCAGACTTAGCTGTGTGTGGTGTGTTTTACTACATATTACATGAGACAAGCTGGATGGAGAGGGCCTGGTGGTCTGTCCCCAAAGGAGATGCTCGCCTCAGGAGCAGACAAGCTCTCTGACAGCCCAGGCAGCAATTCCCTAGGGGTGGTGCATGTCCTCAACCAGCTCAGCCTGCAAGGCTCCCCATCTAGTAGGATTGGGGCTGAGCCATCCCCTGCCCCACCCCCAGTTACTGACAGTGTTTTTCCAGACACGGCAGTATCACCCAGTGGGCTGCACCAAAGGCCTTGTCCCACTTCTGGTCTGATTGATGTTATGTATTTAAGGCAACCTCACAGATAGTTGTGGGGTTTTCTTGACCCCCAACCAGTTACTTGTCTGCACTAAGCTTCCATTTCCTCATTGGAGAAACTCATCTGAGCTGATGCAAGAATTAAGCCCGATGGCACAGCACGGTGTCTGACTCACAGGCAGCAATTCTACGTGATACATTGACATTATCAGCCGTCCCATATTATCCCGGGGAAGGCTGAGCATGGCAGCCCCAGAGGAGATGAGGAGCCGCATCAGAGAGGAACTCAGTCCCTCAGGCGCACTTCTGTGGCTGCAGGCAGAGCTGGGAGTCCTGTGTGCCCTCCCTCCTCGCCCCTCAACACATACACACACACATGCATGCATGCACTCATGCACACACACACTCATGCAACAACCTTTCCTATGTGTACACATAACCAGCAGTGTTCCTCCTCAGCCTAACAAAACAAATTGATCAAGAGTCAATACAGGTCCTAATTACAGGATTTGCACTGGAAGATGGATGGTGGGAGATGAAGAGGGAAGAACAGGCCCTTGATGGGCGCCTGTAATGAGGTGTCACCGGTCCCCACTGTAAGTCGTTTATAAACATGGGCTCACGTCTGTGGCTGTCAGCATCCCCGCCAGAGCTTAATGAGCTGCTCCTTCCTGCCCCGGGGTTAATGTCAGAAGCTGATCATGTTTTCTGCTGCGAGAGGCACTGGCTGCCTGACGGTTGGTAAGCTGCATCTACAAATGTCTCCGTTCACTCAGGAAATGCATTTTCCAAAAACTCCTGGCAGAGATATGCATTGATTTTCCCATCTGAGCTTCTCAATCCCCAGGAAGTGCCATTGCTGAATTCCCCACCTGCAGCCTCTTCTCTCCTTAGCTTAGGTGGTTACAGGAGGGGTATCAGCCAAGCCCAGAGTTTGAGTCCTGAAATGAAGTGATTAAGAAGGGAGACTTGGCATCCCACTGTTTAGGTCTGAATCCCAGCTTTACTATTCACAAGCTATGTGACTTCTTCAAGTCTCAGTTTCCTTGTCTGTAAATTGGGAACAACAGTACGGTAGAAGACAACGTTTCCACTTGGAGAGGCATTGAGAGCGGTTTTATCACACAGGCTCTAACCAGCTTAAGTGGACTTGGAGTGACCCCCAGACAGGAGACCTTTCCTAGATCTAACTGAAGACGCTTGCTTGACCAATATACAACGTAACTCATTGTCTGTCCATCGGTACAGATCGAGGGACTCACTTTGTCCAATTCAGGATGCAAGCTGCAATTCTTAATTTGCGTAATCACAATGAAACATTCTTTTCTAGCATGTAAAATCCTCTGACATTTTCCCTTCAGGGAGCCACTCCATGCATTTCCCCTGCTGTGTGCCTTCCCTGGGCTGTTAAATAAGAAAACTTAGTGCCTTCCCTTGGCTGTTAAATAAGAAAACTTAGTACTCATTCTTCCAATCACCGCAGTGGTCGTACTCTTTCCTTTAACAGCACCTCCTTTGCTGACAGAGCTCTCTCTGGTGGGCGAAATAATGCCCTCCCGAAGGCATCCACGTCCTAAATCCCTGGAACCTGTGACTATGTTAGGTCACCTGGTAAAGGAGAATTAAGGCTGCAGATGGAAATGAGCTTGCTAATCTGCTGACCTTGAGATAAACAGATGATGCTGGGTGATCCAGGTGGACCCAATGTATTCATAAGCATCTTTAAAAGGAGAAGAGAGAGCTCTAGAGAGAGGGCAGCAGGTGGAGGACTCAGGTGACACGCTGGCTTTGAAGGTGCAAAGGGCTATGAGCCAGGAAACGCAGCAGCCTCTAGAAGCTGGAAAAGCAAGGAAGCGGACTCTAACCTGCATCTTCCAGAAAGAAATGCAGCACTGCCAGCACCCTAATTCTAGCCCAGTGAGATCCACATCTGACGTCTGACCTCTGGAATTGTAATATGATAAATTTGTGTTGCTTTAACTCCCCAAGTTGGTGGTGATTTATCACAGCAGCAATAGAAGATAAATACAAGTACCTCTCTTACTGGGTTTCTTGTGATGATTAAGTGAGTTCTTGTGGTGTGAAAAGAAAAACTTCAGACAAATTAAATTGAACAGAGTTTAATTGAGCAAAAGACGATTGGCGAATCGGGCAGCTCCCGAGCCGGAATAGGTTCAGGTGACTCCGGCATGGGTGGAGAGGATTTACAGACAGAAGGATGAAAATGACCTAGAGAAAACAGGAGTGAGAGGCACAGAAACAGCTGGATTGGTTACAGCTGGGCACTTACCGTGTTTGAACACGGTTTGAACAGTCGTCCGCCTTTGGCCGAAACTCGGTGACTAATACAGGAGTACGTTACAGTCTGCTTACACATCCAGTTAGGTTACAGTTCGCTGTGGATGGAGAAACCTTTACACTGAACTAAAATGATGTAAAGAGGCAGCTTCATGTTAAACTAAATTTAACACAAAGTATTAATACTGAGAGCCATGCCCGGCAAATCGTAAGTATTCAATGAATGGTTATTGTGATCATAAATGTCATCACTTCTTCATTATAGGGCCTCCCCCTCCTCCCTTTTTTGGCCATTCCCACAACTCAACTCTGGCCAGTGGAGTTGGAGGGAGGAGAAGAACTGACCCATACTGAGTGCTTCCAGCAACCAGGCGTTGTGCCGGGCACCGTGCCCAGAGCTCGGCATGTGTCCTCTCGATTGGGGTGTGTCTAGAACCATCTTCTCTAGAAAAGCAGAGCAAGTCTGGGTCCAGATGGTTGTAAAATCCCAATTACCAAGTTATCAGCCATTTGGGGCACCCAAACAAGCATCATCAGTTACGCGTACCCAACTCCTCCCCAAACACAAGCACGAGGCACAGCTACTGTCAGCCTCATGTTACTGGCTGAGGGAGCTGAGTTGCCCTGAGAGTCCAGTCTGAGTAGCCTCTGCCTCGCCTGCGCTCCTGAGCCTTTGGCTCAGCCCCAACTCTGGGAACGACCTACCCTGTGCTGTCCTTATTTGTCTGGTTCCTCATTTGACTGTCACCTCCTTGAGGACCAAGACAGTGCCTATTGAGCCCTCTGTCCCGAAGCCTAGCTCTGGCACATGGGTTTCAGCAAGTTCTTTGTTGCATGAAGGAGAGGTGGAATTACAAATCATTTTTATTTGTTCCTTTACAAAGTAGGAGCTCCTCACAGCAATGCTCAGATTAACAGGTTGGGCCTTTTCCATTTCTCCCTGTCTTACCCCAGAACCAGCCCCGTTCGCTGCAGTTAGATATTGTTTCTCCAGCAACTGTTATTGGAGCTGAAAGCAAATCTCATTAAACTTCTTAATGATGAATAAATCAACTGTCCAACATCACTGAAAGATGATGAAATTGTCTCGTGTATTGGTAAGGATAAAGCTAGGTTATGCTGTGATAACAAGTTAATCCTGAAGTCTCAGAGGCTTAACGGCAGATGTTGATTTCTCACTCACATCCCATGTCCACAAAGGCTGGGCAAGGGGACTCCACCCCACAGAGTAACTCAGGGGAGCAGGGTGATGCAGACTCCGCTATCTTGTAGCTGCACCATCTAGAACACGTGGCCTCCTCGGCCACCACAGAAAGGGGAGGTGACAGCAAGCAGAACTCAGCCCTGTTTTTCTACACTTTGGCCCCAAGGCAATACCATTTATTTCCATGTATGGCCCATTAGCTAGAAATGATTACACGGCTCACATAATTGCAAGGGAATTGGGAAATGGACTCTTCCTGCATGTCCAGCAGGAGAAAGATGGTAACCAAGACCATCTATTTAAGAAATATAAGTAAAGTCCCTGCCTTAATGGAACTTACAGTTCACAGCAGTAGTTTGCAAACGTTAGGATGCAGAAGCATTAAAAATTCAGATTCTTCATTCCTACCTCCATAGGCTCTGACGGGAAAGGACTGGGCGAGCCTAGGCATTTATGCTTTTCACACTTTCCCAGGCAGTGCAGGTACTCTGTGTGGAGCACCCTCTAGGAAACAGTGTCTAGTGGCCGGATTCAGACAGACAAGCCATTTCCACCCAACAACTGGGTCCCTGCTGCTGCCGTGTGTGGCCTGACCCCCGTGTACTCTCCGAGGGCGCGTGCCTTCCCATGGATCTCTCTAAAGGCTGTGAGTTCTGGAAACCTTCCTGAAAGCACATACTTGCATGGACAGGTTTTAAAAGGGGAGGTCATGCTGCCACTGCAGAATATTCTCAATGGGTAAATACAGGCTCAGGCACGGAACGTCTGTTACAAAGACAACTGCAGTCATGCTAGGGTGCCCGTCCCCAGGGAGGTGTCTGATGCCACACCACACACATTTCTATAAGTCAGGAGGGCTGTGGCCCCGGGCAGAGCAAATTCTGCAGCACAAGCATTGGTGACTTGGAAAAGAACCCAAAATAAAGCAGAGCTGAAAAACTGACTGGCTGGCGGGCTGGTGAGTGGGGGGATGACCCAGAGGAGTGGCAGCACGATCTTGTGCAACATATGAAGAAACATTTGACTTCTCAGCCGCTGGTAGGAGGGAGGTACCTTCTGTGCCGAAGAGCAGCTCGGATGAGCACCTTGGGGCTGAAGTGAGCTGGATTCTAAGGATCATATGAAAGGTAGAAATGATTCTGATTTATTTTTAAAGAGAAAGAGATGCATAACTGAAAAAATACCTGTGGGACGGGGGAATGGGAAGAGAATCCTAGCAGGCTAAAGGAGTGTTTAATTTATTAGGTGTTTCTGCTGCATAGTATGCAATGAAACCATCTCTTTGGTCTAATCTCCAGGAAAATCTCCATTGCTCACTAACGTTTGGCAGTGTGAGTTTTCTTTGCAGGAGGGCTGAGTTCTGTGTCAGGAGTGTAAAGCAAAGGGCGGTGAGCCATTCTCCTGCTCCACTCTGGGTCACTCAGTGGGTCTTGGAAGGACTACTAGACCTGGATGAGCAGAGGAAGAAGCAATAACATCTAGAGGAGCCACAGAGCAGCACCAGTGCCTGGGAACACAACAAATGCAGCTGTCACCAGCACAGGACTGTGCCTGTGAGGTCTGATGCTAAATGCAGGTGAGATAGCACCTGGGAGCTCCCCAGATACCTGAGGCAGGGCGAACTTACTTAACAGGGCTTGGAACTAGTGCATAAATGGGAAGGCGCTAGGAACCAGGGTAATTTGAATTATGCCACAAATCTAAATAGTTGACCATGAGAATAAATATAGTAGCAGTAGCAATAATAATAATAATATTAATAAATAACATTTATGTAATAAATAACAAGAATGTGTAGGTCTTGTTCTAAGTAGAATTACTAATTTATCTATCCCCACAACAATCTATAACGTAGGTATATTATTGCCCCCATTTTATGAGAAAACTGAGCCCAGAAAGAGGGAGTTGCTCAAGGTTACAGAACCCGCAATGGCAGTGCCATGATTTGAATTTCAGCAGCATGCCTTCCAAGTCTGTGTTCTAAACCATTGCCCTTTAATATATGTAAAAGTGCTTTATTAAATAAATGTTAAAGTGCTGAACAATGTAATGTATTACCAGGCTCCTGTATGTCTAGACAAGAGATATTAAAACAGAAGAAAGCAAAAACCAACCCAAGAACTGAGGAGTTTCTGGGAGGTAGAGAAAACTGCAATTTGACTTTTCCTTGGAACCTCCCCCAGGTGGGCATGAATGTTCACCACGCCCAACATTTCAGCCCCATTTCACAATAACAACTGCTGTTCCAGGCACTTCTCTTTGGCAGATCACAAAAAATCAATCAATCCTTAGAGATTTCTATGAACCAGCGTCATTTATGCTCAGGAAGTCACAGAGCTGGACAAAGAAGACAAAAATGGGAGTATTGAGGGCAGTACTGGGTTGGGCTTATTCTATACTGGAAATCAGTGAACAGCAGAGCCTTGGTCCCCTGAAGCAGAGGTCACCCAAAGATGCCAACAGGACTAAATTTTGAGTAATGGAAGCTGAGAGCCCTGCATAAGCACAGTTGGAAACACAGGAATCAGCCCCAAATAGCCTGACCAAATCTGCGCAGTCCCATCTGCCAGAAACCCCCTAGTCCCAGGCATGAAGACTTTGGCCAGCATCTGGAACATGGCACTGAAAACACCTCCTCTGGGTGACTCCCACAGGCCCAAAGATCAGAGCAGTTCGGGCCCATGGAGGCACATGATGTGTTCCTACAGCGCTGCCAGGCAAAGGAGACACCCCTGCAGCATGTGAGAAAGGCTTTCCTGATTTTTGTGTCTACATTTAGTCTTTGTTGATGTATTTATGTCAGATCTTGATCATCACACTTTCCTATAATTTAGGCTGTTTTCCTTCCAAACACATTAAATACATGTTATTGCTAAGAAACTGAGTTCTCAATTTACATTGTTTTGCACTCGTTTCTTGAAATATCATGGTGACGTCTCATGGTGAACCACAACACTGGCCCTGGCGGTATTCGTATCTGGGCGGTGAGGGGAAGCACACAGGCCTCCCCAGGAGCACCTTCAGAGATGGTTAGTCCTCCACAGTCATCTCAGGGACAGAAGACATCTCTCTGTCATGGTCATCAGATGTTAGGAACCCCAGAGAAAGCCACAGGGGACTTTGTTCAACTTTAAACAAATCCAGATAAGCAGACCCCAAGCTCTCCCATTTGACTGGAAAAGACCCCAGCAGTCTACCCTCCTCCTCCTCCCTGTGTGTGAGACCCAGGACAAAGATGTGCTGTGGGATCTCCCCAGGTGGCTCCTCCACTAGGGGATGGAGGCTGAACCTGCCCAAAAAGCCCGTCCCTCCTGCCTCCATGGCTAGGTTTGAAGGCGGCTCTTGTGGCATCTTCTCCTTTAAGAATGAAGCACTTCTCACGAACCATCAGGGAAATGCAAATCAGAACCATAAAAAGATATCACCTCACACCTGTTAAAATCACTATTACCAATAAGGCAAGAGATAACAAAGGTTGGTGAGGTTGGCGGAGAAAAGGGAACCCCTGCACGCTGTTGGTGCGAATGTAAGTGCAGCAATTGTGGAAAACCGAATGGAGATTTCTCAAAACATTGAAAATAGAACTACTGTATGATCCAGCAATCCCACTACTGTTATTAATATATATCCGAAGGAAATGAAATCAGTAGATCAAAGACTATCTGCACTCCCTGTTCACTGCAGCACTATTCACAAGAGCCAGGATATGGAATCAACCTAAGTGTCCACTAATGGATGAATGGATAAAGAAAAGTGGCATATGGACACAATGGAATAATTCATCCTTTTAAAAGAAAAAAATCCTGTCATTGGTGACAACATAGATGAACCTAGAGGACATCATGTTAAGTGAAATAAGTTGGGCACAGGAAGATAAATCCTGCGTGATCTCACTTGTATGTGGAGTGTGAAACAGTTGTGCTCACAGAAATCGACAGTGAAGTGGTTACCAGAGGCTGGGGCTGGCACGGGGGTGGGGGGCAGGGCCCGGAAGATTGGGGAGATGTTGGTTAAAGGACACAAAAATTTCAGTTAGGTAAGAGGAATAAACTTGAGAGATCTATTGTACATCACAATGACTACAATTAAAAACAGTGTATCGTATATTTGAAACTTGCTAAGAGAATAGATTTTGTGTTCTCACCACAAAAAAATAAGTATGTATGTGAGATAATGCATACATTAATTAGCTTGATTTAGCCATTCCACAATGTATACATGTATAAAAACACCATGTTGTGCACCATAAATACATATAATTTTTACTTGTCAATTAAAATAAATAATTGTTAAATTAATTAACTCATTAACTTTTTAAATAGGGGGAGAAAAGAAGGAAGCCCTTCTCGCATGACTGGATCCGTGAGTGGTCCCCCCACAACTGTGCTCTGAGAAGCAATGGAAACCTCTAGGCAGATCAATCCCAGACAAACCATGGCTCTGCAGATAGATAACCTCCCAGTCCCCCTCCTGCACCCCACAAACATGGCAGGATTTGATATCTGAGTGAAGGGACAAGAACAGGGAGGAGTTTGGACTGGAAGAACTTTTGCACACCCAGGGAGCCGTGGGAAGCACCTTCCTAGTGCCCACTGGTGACTCCCTCTCTCCTCTCCACCCAAGCTGTCCGTCATCCAGCTCTCTCTGCTGGATGCAGAGATAAGATCCAGGTCCTGCCCTGGAACCTCAGCCTCTCCGTGTTTGGCCTTAGCCTGCTCAACCTCCAGCTCCCACTCTCTTGCTATCCCTGCTAACCACTTGCCTGCCTTCATGCATTTGTCCCCACCTGGCTGCCCTTCCCACCCCTATTACACTGTACTCATCCTTCAGGCCTTGCTCAGACCCCATCTTCTCCACAATTCCTCATACATCCCCCAAGTAGGACTCACTCTTGCATTTCTACATCATGCCTGGTACACCTGCTGGGATTCTTAATAGTCTGGAGTATAATTTGGACTTGTGTCCTTCTCATACACTTATAAGAGTGACTTGTATTCCACTCTAGGTTCCCCACACATGAGCTGTGTGGCCTTGAGGGAGTCACTTTCCCTCTCTGAGAGTGTCACCTTATTTATAAAATGAAAAGCATAATGTCTACCTTCCAAGTTGCTGGGGGGATTCACAACTCACCTACCACAGTGCCTGGCACACAAAAGTCACTCCATGACTGTCAGTGAAATATTACCCTGTAGGGTTTAAGAAGCTGGGCTTTGGGGTTAGGCTATCTGGATTTGGTATCTGGTTCTATAACTTTCTAGTCGTATGACTTTGCACAAGCAACTCATCCTTTTTGTGCCTGAGTTTCCTCCCCTTAAAATGAGAATAAGAATAGAATCTACCTTATAGGGTGGGTGAGGATACAGTTAGTTAACACATTAAGAGTGCTTAGAACACTCCCTGGCAGAAAGCAAGTGCTCCATAAATGCCAGTTGTTGTTGCTGGCAGTCCCCTCCCCTGCTAGATGGCAGTGGCCATGCCTCCCACACCCCACCCAGCATCAGGCTTGTCGCACAAATGATAAACTGAGTCAAACCATAAACACTCATTTCAACCCTCCTTCAAGCCATGTGCCTCTGAATAGCAAGATTTTGCTAAATGGGTCTTCTTCACATCACAAAATGGCAAAATCAGAATGTTTAGCCGTCTCACCCAGCTGCACATTTCACAGAGGGGGGTGGAAAAGCAGAATCCTGAGGAACTCCCCTGAGGTCACACAGCGAGTGCACTTCCTCTCTCAGCCTGACTTTCCTAGCAGGAATGGCCGTCATTGCTAAAATGTTAGTTTCTCCCTTCCTGCCCTCGTCCAGCCCCTTGGGTGCCACTGGATGTTGCTCTGGTATTTGTTTCCTGCTCTTTAAATCCTTATGTAATCCTCTCCCTTCAGTGGGGGCTGGATCCAGTAACTTGCTTTTAATGAATAGGATACAGTAAAGGTAGTAGGATGTCAATTCTGAGATTAGGTTACAAAACATATCTCTCTCTCTCTCTCTCTCTCTCTCGTTCTGGCTCTTACGTGCTTGCTCTAATGAAGCAAGCTGGTGATACCCGAAGATGGCATCTACTCAACAGCCAGCAAGGAACTGAGGCCCTGAGTCCAACAGCCTTCAGAGAAATCAGTGCTGCCAACAACTATGTGAGCTTGGAAGTCCGTCCTCTCCTCAGTCGATCCTTCAGATGAAACTGTGGCCTCCATCAACACCTTGATTTCAACCTTGTAGAGAACCTGAAGCAAAAGACCCAGCTAAGTTGTGCTCAGATTCTTGACCACAGAAACTACAAGATATTAAATGTGTGTTGTTTTAAGATACTAAATTTGGGGGTAAATCAGTATGCAGCAATAAATAACTAGTATATCTAAAGTATTAATTCTGATAACAGCCAACATGGGTCTCTCTTTGGGTTGGTATTGATGAGGCATTGGGACCATAATTAAAACTTAGGCATAATTCATACATGAAATAATTCTGCAGGTAGCAATAGGGAAAAGGCAAGGCAAAGAAAATAAATGTTAATGGGAAATGATGTTCTGAGGTGTCACAAATTACAGAAACCAATATTCCTGGGAAGTACGCCCTTTGCCAGACCCCCCCATGAAGATCATCCCATTTATTATAATCCATACACAAACTGTGACGTTGGCACCACTCCAATCCCTGTTTTATAGATGAAGAAATTGAGATTCAGAGAGGTTAAGTCATTTATCCAAGCTCACACAGATACTGATGAGCACCAGAATTTGAACCCAGGCCTCTCTGACTTCAGAAGCTGCCCTCCTAACCATGGCATTATAACCCCACTAGGCTGCACATGAAGCAGTTGCTGTTTACTGGCCGTGAGGATGGCAGCGAGGGTCCAGCCCGGACTCCACTTTCCACCATGTGAAGCACCACAGTTGCACAGGCCCCTCTGGATCTACGTCTGAGACTGTAGGTGGAGCACGCTGTCCAGTAAGCCTTCAGTGAGCCCCATAATCATGCAATAAGCTACACGCATCACATTTTATTATAATATTAATGATCATAAAGAATGATTAGAAGAAGAATAAAATTAAAACCCCTGAGGCAAAGAGAACTGTAGCCTTGAAATCAATTGCAGTGAAGGCTTTTGAATGTATAAAGCATCCAATATTCCAAGGATTTTTCAGATTCTTAACCTTCCTATATTTCCTCATTCAGTGAACCCACTAAAATATCTGCAGAGTGATTCTATAAGAAAAAAAAATCTGATTTTCTAGTCAAAAAACATTGGCCCATCCTGTAGTTATTCATTTCCCTAGCCTCACCTCTGCCCTAGCCACATGTGCGACACATGTTCCAGTGGGCCGGGACTCTGGGAGCAACTTAGCTGGGTGCTCCTGGCTAAAGGTCTTTCTTGAGGTTATAGTCAAGGTGTTGGTAGGATCTTTAGACTTCTCAAGGTCAGCTGGGGCTGAAGGATCCACTTCCAGGCTGATTCACATGGTTGTTGACAGGCTTCCCTGCCTGATGGGCTGTTGCACTGGAGTTCTCAGTTCCTCCTCACTGCCTGTGGGCACAGAACTGCTCACAACTTGTGGGAGAGAGAGAGAGAGAAATGTGGACGGCACAGTCTTTTATAGCCTAACATTAAAAGGACATCCTATCACCACTGCCATACTCCATGCATTGGGAGAGAGTGTAAGTCCAGCACACCCACAAAAGGAGGGGATTGCACGAGGATGTGAATGCCAGGAGGCTGGGCTCACTGGAAGCAATGTTAAAGTTTGCCCTTTACTCAGTCACATCTCACGATCAGTACAGAATCCCATGCCTTACAAGGGACACGTGGCCCTGCCCCTTCCTGTCCACTGGGCAGCTCCCAGGAACCTGGCCAACATGGGGCTCTATGACCTGATAACCATCATGGAGAACAACAGTCTCTTGGACGATTGCTAGCTCTCCTTGGGATGAGTTTGTTTGCCCAAGAGCTCTCTCCTCTGCCTGTTCTCTTCCAGGTCACTGGATGGAGGGACTGTCTTCCCGAAGGAAGCCCCTCGAGCAGATATGTTTTGGGGTGACCATCACTTTCCTGGCCAGACTGCTCTCCCTCCACCTTGTGGTCCCTCCTGTGGAGAGACTATCTCTCCTCATCCCTTTCCCCTTGCTCTTGGTTCTGCATCCTTTTCTTCATTCTCTCTTTCTGCAGGTCCACTTCACTGAGTGAAATTCCAGTTTGAAGGGAGGCCCCTTAGCGTAGTGGCTAATGACATGGACTACGCACGCAGCCAGATTGCACGCGTTGGAAACCCAGGTCTGCCATGTGCTAAATGTGTGACATTGGACAAGTTATTTAACTTCTCTGTACCTCACTTTCCTCATCTATAAAATCATGATAATAATAGTATACATATCTCATAGTGTTGTGAAGGCTTACAAAGCGTTTGGAACAGTGCCTGACACATAGTGTTATAAAGATGCTTGTTGAATGAATGAATGGTCGCATCAAAGAATGTGGCAGAATAAAATTAATAATTACTGTCTCTTACCCTTATGAAGTGCTAAATTGTTCACAAAATGCTTCCATAGAGAGACCCTCCCTTATTCATAACAATATTGCAATGAGTTAGTATTTATTATTATTCAGTTTTGCAGACAATTGAAATATAAAGAGGTTAAATGTCCTGTCCAAGGTCACAGGGACAATGAGTAACAGAGCTGGGAGTAGACCTAGGTCTCCAGATCCTGATTACTGTGCACCATGCAGGAAATTGGATATTCCTGCAAACTAATGCCTGGCATCATTTTCCAGTTACTACATTTCTTATTCTCTCATAAGGGTAAATCAACAATTAAATGAGCAGCATGAGGTCCCTGTTGATGGAGTCAGCTCACAGTAACATCTTTTTCAGTGTGTTGATTAGTCACAGAGATCTCGAGCTGCCTGTGAAGGCTGCGTATGCAGGTGATTCTATGTCATCATGAACTGGCTTAGACATGGGGCCCAGAAGGTGCACTAAAGGCTCAGATTAGATTCACACCTACCCACCTTGAGGAAACCCTTTGCTGTCCTTATATATCAGCTTCTGTGTTTCCTTTTTCTTAATGGTTCTGCTGAGAAATGTCGCCAGATTGGTTTGTCATCTGTAAATTGAGGCGCAGGAACTTGCTCCCACCTTGAGGGGAAGGACTATTTCTTATCTAACCCCCAACTTCCCAGCCTCTAACGAGTGCCTGGTAGTTACATGCTCTGAAGATCTGACGAATGGCCTTTGAAGTCCCTCCTCCATCTACCACTTAAAAACACTGACAGCAAAGACAGAGACAAAAACTAAAACTATTTAGAAACAGACACAATAACTCAATGAATGCAGTCTGGGGCCACTCATACAGAGGTAAACAGGCTTCAACATTTGAGTAGATCCTGACAGTATCAGTGGGAATCCCCACACAGTCAACAAATGTCCATGGTGATGAACCTACATCAGTCCTATTTAAAGAGGCATTGGGTGCTGTTGTTTGATGAACCATGTTCATTGTATTAATAGAAGCTCCATATAGAAGACATTATCTGCTGAAGAACAGGTATGGTGTCCAATAAAACGGCCATAAATTCAATGCAGTTGACTTAGTTTTTGGTACCTACTATGCATCAGATACTGTGTGAGTGTGGGTGCTCTGAGAAGCAGACACCAAAATGAGATTGGATATGCAGGACATTATTGGGGTAAATTCCTATCCTGTCTTCATCTTTTGCCAAAATATTCATTACTTTATTTCCCAAATATCTTCTTCCCATAACTAGATTTTAATATTCCAAAGAAAATGGACTGAGTCTTATACTTCTTGTAATCCCCTCACCTCAAAAGAGAAGATGGCAAGTACTCAATAAATATTTGATGAATTGTAACCAAATAGCCAATAAAAGAAAAAAGAGTGGGTGGGCAGAACCCTCAGACAGAGATGCAGGTGCAACACCTGTGCGAGATGGAAGGAAAGATAGGGAAAGAAGAGCTAAGATCACAATGAGGTTCTGGGATCATGTCGGCCAAGCCAATGGAGAGAACCCAGACACACGCTGGCCCTGGAGGAGCTCCACAGCAGGCGAGAAGGGTGTGTCTCTGGGACTCCCCAAGTGTTTAGTCTCGGGCTAGGAGCAGCCTGGGGGAAGCTGGTCTTAGCCTGAGTGCCACGGAGGACCCACATGCCCAGCAGCTGAAGCCTCCCCATCGACCTGCAGCAGGTTCTCTCGAAGGGAGGGGCACAGGGATATGGAAGTCACAGATGCTTTCCTAAGTTCCAGAGGTACAGGTCTACATAGGACATAGTGCTTTTCCTTGAAGTATTTGTTTCTCTTTAAGAAAGATCATGAATGATGATTAAAATATGAGAAGGGACATGTGTAGCAGAGAAGAACAAATCATTAACTCACTTGGGCAAAGAAAGGAACCTCTTCAGAGAGGACACGACAACTGGGCAAAGTGTTGGGGCATCGTACCTGGGACAGGGTGGAGGGAGGTAGATGGCTGACGGACTGACCTGTGGGGAAGAAGAGAGTCTGAAAATCAAACTGCCTCCTGTGAGAATGTATCCCAAAAGGGGTCCTAATCAAAGTCTACAGATTCATAAAGGGAGAAGAGAAGGTGGAAAGGAATTTGTGCCTCAAATCCCACAACCAAGGAACGAAGAAAGAATGTTTTAGGGAAGATGAAGGAAAAAAGCCTGATTTACACCGAAGGTTGTCACCCTTTACAGCTAATCAAAATGAACTGAAAATGCTACAGCGATGCCCAAGTCATCTGACCCTACCAGGAGAGGATTTTTTCCATCCTATACAATTTCCATATGACAGGATGTACTTCTCTCAGAGAAAACCAAAAAAAAAAAAAAAAGTAAAGCATGAGGAGAGAAATCTTTCTAAAATGAACTGACCAATGCACTGCCTTCCTAAACACCAATAAAATTCTTCCAGGTGACTTAGGTGAGCTTGCTATGAGCATGAATGACTGTGGTCAGATAGAGCGACATCCTCAAACCCAGTAAGGTGTAGAGGACTATTTGCTCCTAAACCAAATGGCTCCAAATATTCCACTTCTGAAATGGACCTGTCACCTTCTCCTTCCACTATCTAGCAATCGGTGGATCCTTCTTGATGCTTGCAATGAATTTGCTTCTAGGAAATTTGGACCTACTATCACTTCTAATTCATTGCTTCTAATCGCTAGGCTGGAAAACCTGATAACATTTTTTTTTCATTGAAATTATACTTAATAGGAGACTAAGAATGCTCTGAATAAAGAACTGAGGTCCCTTTCTATGAGGAAGTTGATTGGTAGTACATAAATTTGATAGTATCTATTTTTTGCATGAGTTAGGGGAATGGGTATTTATTTCTGGGTTCTAAGATATGTTCTAGATAACTGAGGTTGCTGAGCAAGTGACTTCTGGATAAACGGGATCGTGGGTGAGCTCACCCTGATGGGCAGGTAAGGGAAATCCAGGCATTTAAAACTTTGTTATTCCACAAATATCTGTGAGTGCCCAACCTGCAGCAGACTAACTGGCACATCAATGTGAGGTCAACTTTCCAATGTTTGTGTTTACGAGCTTTTCTTCCTCAGGTGAAAAGGATACGTACATAGCTGACACTATCTCTTATGGCTCTTCTAACCAAAGCTTGAAAAGAAACCTGGCTTCATTTCTACTCATAGTTTGTGCTCAGCCAACCCCTTGCTAGAAAGAGCTCAGTAGGATCATCACCTAAGAGCAAATTTAGTAATGACATTAATCAGGTGTTGGGCAGATGTGGGGGCGGGGAGGCGATGGGTGTATACATACATAATGAGTGCGATGTGCACCATCTGGGGATGGACACGCTTGAAGCTCTGACTCTGGGGGGTGGAGGGACAAGGGCAATATATGTAACCTAAACTTTTATACCCCCATAATATGCTGAAATAAAAAGAAAAAAAAAAAGAGCTCAGTAGAACAGGAGCTGAACAACCATGGCCTGGACCAGCATTCCTGATGTGTTGGTTTATAACAGAGACCGTAGAAATACTGCTGGTGCCTCCCCAACGTACATCAATGTTTTGAAATGGGTGAATGAGCAAAGATTGCTAGAGTTCCAACCATGGGCCAGGTACCAGGCTAGATGTTTTAAAATCCATTGCTTCATTTATAATATCTGTGTATGGCAGATACTATTAGCTGGATGTTACAGATGAGGAAACAGAAGCTCAGAGAAATTAGTGGAATTGCCTAAAGTCGTGCTGCCAGTAATGGACAGAGCCAAAGTTAGAACCTACATTTCTCATTTCAAGTCCAGTGCCCTTTCCATTACATGCAGTGTCCTAAGAAGCCTAGAAATGCCACCAGCCACGTGGAAGCAAACTGAATGCAAGGGGAGTGTTAGCAATTCCGCTGTCACTTTCTTCCAGACCAGGCACGACCTCATCACTCAGTGCATCCCCAGTCCTGCTCCCCATCAGCCTCCCTGGGTCCAACTCTCCACACTTGCCCTGCTAGAGGAGCGTTACATGTCTCCTTATGATTTAGCATTTCAAATCCAGACCCCTCTCGACCTGGGCTTTCTCACTTCCCCCCCCCCCCTTCATTTCCAGCTCACCCTTTCTGACCCAACCAAGAAAACCTACTCACAACCCTTCAGATGGCTTCCACTTCTTTCTACATCTTGGGTGCACATCTGCCCCCATAAGAACGCATCTCCCTCTGATCTGTTCTTTCAGGTTCCTCTCTTCCTTCACATCTCTCTTTAAATTCATCTTCTCTGGGAACAACTGGTTAAACTCGCTAACTCACTAGCTCATTAGCCCTTGGGAAAAACACAGACATTGAAGTCAGGAAGAACTGGGGTCTAGTGCTAATGTGACCAATAACTAGCTATCTGACCTTAGCTGAGTCTTTTTTTGAACCTGTTTCCTTTGCTGGAAAACAGAAATTTCCACATCTACATCTTGCCTAACCACAGCACAAGCAATGCAGGCTAATCTGATTGAGTGCCTGACTTTGGGAGTCAAACTGCAAGAGTTGAATCCTGGTGGTATCACCTGGAGCCAATTAATGAGTTTCTCTAAGTCTCAATTTGCTCATGGGTAAAGGTTGACAGTTGTGTCTATAGAGCTGTGATTGGCTACAAAACGAGATAATATATGTAAAACACTCAGCAGAATACATTTAGAGTGTAATTGCTTAACAAATGTTAGTTGTTGTTGTTGTTGTTGTTATTTATCACCTATCTAGCCAGGTGAATGTGAAAACAAAATAAAAGACCTTGGGTCAGCTGTGTGTTAAAGCTGGCTATGATGTGAGTATTTCACTACACAAGTCAACAAATGCTTCAATTCAGGGCAGGGGGTTCTTCTTCTTTTTTTCAGAGAGTCTGTTGTTAAACATTTAGCAGCACACCACTGTGCCTGGAACACGATAGATACTCTGGCTGTGTGTATGTGGGGGGGGGGGGAGGGTGTTTCTTTCTGTAAAATTCTGCTCAGACTCTTTTCTCTGATCCCAACCTCTGACAGTAATTCCTGCCATAATTCATTCCTTCCCCAATTCCCTCCCATGAAAAAGTCACGCAGCTTTCAATTTTGCCTTACTAATGAAAGGGCACCATCTAGCGACGGAAATAGCAATACCATCTCTGTAATGTCTTCTACAGCAGGGGTAGTTACAAACTACTGCCTGGAGGCTAGACCTGGCCCTCTGCCTGATTTTATAAATAAAGTTTTATTGGAACACAGACATGCACATTCATTTACAAATCGCCTATGGCTGTTTTCAGGCTCCAACAGAAGAGTTGGCTCATTGTGGCAGAGATAGTATGGCCTGCAAAGTCAAAAATATTCCCTATCTAGACCTTTACGGAGGCAGTTTGCTGACTCCAACCTACAGTACAGTCATATCAGCTGCTTTCTTTACATTTACCCACCTATGTTCATAGACCCCAAGGTCATCAGATTTATTGGCTTCCTGACATTTGATGCCCCATTTTTGTAGGTAATAGGTCATTTCCAATATCCCTGTTATAAGTAGTTCTGAAGTGATAGGATATCAATTTCATTGTAAAACTGTTGAGGTGTCCCTAAGGTAAAGAGCACACTTTGTCATCAGAATAAAAATGCCCACAGAATGTCTCTGCCATTCAACTGACTGTGCTATTTGGGCAAAGGCAATTCATACTTCTGAACCTCAGCACCGTCATCTGTTAAGTGGGACAAACAGTATTATTTGCCTCCCTGGGTTGTTGCAGGGAAGAAATGAGATCACTTATTAGCTAGCTTTTCACATGCTACAAAAACAATTTCAGCAATGTTGGGGTTTTTTTATTACCTATTTTGCCAGGGGGGGGGGGTGTGTGCCTTTCCTCCCACCCCTCACTATTCTCCAGCCCCATGGGTGTCTTTGCAGTTGCTCCATCAGGCCAATGTCGTTCTGGCCTCAGGACCTTTGCACATGCATTTTCCCTGCCTGTAACAATCCCCTTTGCCCAGGTGACTTCTCATCCTTCAGGTCTTAGCTTAAAGGTGGCATCTTCAGAGAAACCTTTTCTAACCATCTTACCTAAGTACGACTCTCCCTTCATCCTCATTATTCCAGCTAAATATTTCATTCATTTACTGGTTTAACAGCATTCATAACAATTTGTTATGAATGGGCTTCATTGTTTGCTTCTTTAATGACTATCTTCCTTTCTAAAATGCAGGGACTATAACTGCTTCGTTTACTTTTGCCTCCCTAGCGCCAAGCAGAGTACCTGGCACACAGTAGGCACATAATAGATATTTGTTAGGTCAGTGGGTGGATGAGGCTCAGAGCTGGTACTTTTCATCTCCTGTTTATGTACTCATCTTGCCCTCACCAAACACTCACATGTGTGATTACAATCTCCTTGGGGAGGTGATCATGTTTTTTCCTCTCTGTGCCCCTAAAGAACTTTAAATTGATCAATTAATCAAATCCTACTTGTTGAGAGGACAAATGGAAGGGGAAGGATGAATAATTCAGAAGTCTCCAGTCCTGTCTCTTCCTTTAGCCCCAGTCTATGACCGTGGGGTGGGAAGTACCTTCTCCATCTCAGTGTCATCCGTACAACGAGCATAATATTATAACCTTGCCTCAGTCCCACAGAGCAGATTGTGTGTGTGAAAGTGCCTTATAAACTGCAAAGTACCATGCAAAAATCTAACTGAATTCCCTTGTGAGTTCTTGTGAATTGCCACACCAATCCCTTGCTGTCAACATGGCAAGTAGCGAAATTCTTTTAAGCCCTGAGAGTTTGCTTACAGTTACTAACAGTTCCCCGTGTATTACGTGTTCACAAGTGCACTCGAGGCAGGAAGCCAGAAGAGAAGCTGCCTGAACAAAATGAGGCCTGTCACACGTGAGTTCTTTAATTGTCCACAGCTGGATTCACTGAGCCCAACTCATGGTGGGTTATTTCAGGACACTGGACAGCTCCAGACCCACAGGGAAGCCTAGAACGGGCCCCAGGGAGCCATTGTTGTCCTGGGTAGGCTGTGATGCAGCGGGAACCCTACTTGATGGGATCTGACAGCAGAAGTTCAGTAGAGTGAGGGAAAGGACAGCAGGGATGGTAGCTGACATTGCTTTTGCATGCAGTGACTCCAGCATAGGCCAAGGTCTGAGTGGAAAGGGTGGAAGATCAAAATAGGCACACGAACCTTAAAGTCTGTCTCATCCGACAGATTAATTCCAGGACATAAAAGCACATGGACTGGTGTTAGGGAGGATCTCAATGACCTTTCAAAGCTGCATAGGGTTCTCTTCAAGAATCAGAATCAGAATCAGGAGGTGAAGCATGGCTTTTGGTACCCAGTAATCCTGGGCTTGAATCTCTCCTCCATACCATACTAGCTGTGTGACTGGGGCAAGTTTTTCAACCTCTCTGAACTCAGGTTTCCCATCTACAGCGTGAAGGTAATAATACCTGTATTACTGAATCATTGTCCTCAATTTTTCACCCCTTCCTGCATCCATACCCTTGCCATGGCCTCATCATGGGTAGAGTATACTTCCCTGCCCTTTTTATTGGGCCACATGACTTGCTTGGCCAATGATACATGAATAGAAGGGCCACTGACATGAGATAAACATACCCTGGTTATGACTGATAGCAGGAAGAGGATGGGGATACGTAGACCAGAGCCGCACCAGCCAGCCCACAGACTCGCAGTGAGGAGCAAAGATATTCCAGCTAAATTAGGCTTGAACAAGTCAAGTTCCAGCCAATCCACAGATGTATAAGTGATAAGCCATTGTTTTAAGACACTGAGTTTTGAGGTGGTTTGTTACACAGCAACAGCTAGCAGATTCAATCGCCAATAATACCTACCTCTCAAGTTTGTCATACAAATTATATCATGTGTGTAAGTTTTGAGCACAGAGTCCGACAAAGATGAGAAGCCCAGTAAATGAGGGCTCTTTCTTTCCCTACCCTGAATGTGAAATTTGTCTGGTGGCTGCTGCTGGTTTCTACATTATCCTGATGTTTCCAACTTCTGCTTCGGAGATACCATCAATGACCTTAAGGAGAAGAATGTTTTCCTTCCCTATTTCATTTGCCTGGTGCCAATTAAATCAAATTTATGGAATTTACTCTGGTTGGTAATTATCCTGGGGAATTTATTTTGAACTGTCTAAGAAGCTACTTCACCCTCCTCCCCGACTTCACCCCCCAAATCTGCTGGCTTTGGGGCAGAATTATGGCTGCAAAGTCTCAACTGCAAGGGAAAGAAGATATTGCATTATTTATTTCTTTGTATTTGTATTTATCAAGACAGGTAAGGGATTTCAGGCTATTCAAATTTCTTATTAGAGAGGAGGAAAGTACCAAGAATTTGGTTTCTCAGGCTGCTATAACTTTACTATGACCAAGTTCAAAATGAAGTTAATTATATCACTAAGCCCTGAGTGGTTCCTACAAGGCCACATGGCTCATTAGTTCATACAGTTATTTATTCATTCCTTCATTTTCTCAGCTGTATCAGATTGTGGTAGCATACAGGAGCTCTAGAGATAGATTGCCTAGGTTCCAAAACCGTCTCTGCCAATTACCAGATGTGTGATCTTGGGTAAGTTACTTAACCCTACGAGACTCATTCTCCTTGTCTATGAAATGAGAGTAATAATTGGTGGCCTTATACAGTTGTGAGGCTGAAATGACACAGGGCATGTGAATATGTAAAGTGTTCAAGGCTTAATAAAGGCTCACTCCATGCTTCCTGGGGGCTTCCCATGGACTCTGCTCTACACAAGGGATCCAGTACGGAACAAGACATCTTCTATGCCTAGAGGAAGGCACAGTCTTGTGACAGGCATAGAAAAGTGAGAGCAGAGAGAATCCAACCAACTCAGCTTGGGAGGTGAGAAGTCAAGGAGGGCTTCCTGAAGGAAGTGACACTTAAACTGAGTTTTTTAGGACAGTCTGTTTTATTAGTCTCTTATATTCATCCTGACCCCTGCTTAGGGATGATTCCACAAGTCTTCGGAGCCCCATGTATTTTTACATGACCAGAGGGAATGAGAGAGGCTCAGAAAAGCTTAGAAAGAAAGACAATTAGCTCATATTTATTAAGCCCCTAGGATGAGTCATATACTTTCACATAACTTTTCTTACTTGACCCTCACAAGCCTGAAAAGTAGTTTTATTGATTTCATTGTACATGTAAAGAAATTGAGCCTTCAAGAGGTTGACTTATCAGTTACACAACTAGCAAATAGCTGATCAAGGGTTCAAACCCAGATTTCTCAACTATAGGCCCAGTTCTGTCTTCATTGTGCCCCCCAGAACATTCTGAAAAGAAAATACAACCAGTTATTGGGTTGGTAAAGAAGGAAGGGCCAGCTCCGCTGATACATTTCCTCTTACTTATATTTCTGCAATGTCATTAATATATAATCATTAAGTAAATCAAAATCTAAAATCAGAGTCAGAATTAAAACTGTAACATTCCCAAAAGTTATTGGAACTTCCTTTTATCAATGGTTCCTGACCCCCACCTCCCACTCCTCAAAAAAAAAAAAAAAAAACCATCAAGAGTCCCATACAGAAAGCATCTTAGTTTAGGGCTGGTATTGGTTGGGTTGTAATTTTCCTTATAATTCTGAAAGAATGAAATATAAACTCCCCATTTCTTCTGCCTTTAAATTCAGAACAGAAGACCTGAAATAATACTGCAAAAATATAGCAAAAAATGAAAATGTGTTTAATTTTCAAATTATGACAAATTAAGTTAGAGGAAAGGAAAGGCGTGAAACAGGAAGAAAATTATGTAGGGCACAGGAGACTGAGAGAAGAGGCTGAGAGAAAGGAGAGAAGAAACAGACAGGCTGCGCCTGGTTGACAAACAAGAGACCCAAAGAAGGGGAGAGAGAGAAATGCAAGAGAGAGGGAGAAGGTATGCATGAGGAGACATTGTCGGAATTGGTTCATCTGCTTATAGAGGCCGAAAGGTCCCAGGATCTGCTGTCTGCAAGCTGGAGACCCAGGAAAGCAATGGTGGAATTCAGTCTGAGGATTCCTAAGAATTCTCAGTCCGAGTCCAAAAGCCTGAGAACTGGGAGCTCTGATGTCTAAGGACAGCAGATGATGGATGTTTTCAGCTCAAGCAGAGAGAACAAATTTGCCCTTCCTCTGACTTTTTGCTCTATTTGGGCCCTCAGTGGATTGGATGATGCACACCCACATTGGTGACAGTGACTCTTCTTTACTTAGCCTACTGATTTAAATGCTGATCTCACCCAGAAACACCCTAACAGAAACACCCAGAAATAATATTTTACCAGCTATCTGGGCATCCCTTAGCTCAGTGAAGTTGACATGAAATTAACCATCACAAGAGCAATGCTGGTGAGAAAGGAGGCACAAAACTCTAGCCTTGGGGAGACAGGCTCTGCAACTTATGAAATAAGCTCAAGTGCAAAGTCATGCTTGGCCATGGCTTTCAAGATGCTTTCACCTACTTCCTCTTTCCTTTCACAGACTGATTGCTGGGTAACCATTAGTCTCGTTCTTCTGCTTGGCTGTTTTTTAAAGGACTTTTACATAGGACGACATTCCCCAGGAGGAAACTTGTTCTCAGGACAAATGTAAACATACTCTGAGAACTCCATGAAAAATACATATGGGACTACCCTTCCCCCTGCTTACTAATTTGTGGTGCTATTAGAAAATTATGTCACCTCATATTCGAGATGCTTCCCTGGAAGACCAAGTCAATGAGCCGTTTCCCTCGAGGCCCTTTTAGGCTCTATGCTGTTGAAAACAGCTTCAACAGAATCAGTTCTTCGGTAAAGAAGAAACTGAAGTGAAACAGAACAGAAATCAATTGATTTTTCTGAAACCCAGCAGTTTTTCCCCGTGAACAGAGATCACTGGCCACACTGCTTAATAGAGCTGCGCCCGCCTCCAAGTTTCTCTTTCGACATTTTTTCTTCCTGGAGCTCAGGCTCTTGCAGCCTTTTGAGAAATGTCAGCAGAAGGAACTGCAGGAGACCAGGGAAGACAAATAAATCTGGTCTGACACTTCAGACTGTGGTCTGGGTGGCCACCAGGCTGCAAGTGGCCGGAACCAGTTCTGGATCCATCAGACTTAAAGGGCCAGGTCAAGAAAGCTTGAGAGGCCGGGCGCGGTGGCTCACGCCTGTAATCCTAGCACTCTGGGAGGCCGAGGTGGGCGGATCGTTTGAGCTCAGGAGTTCGAGACCAGCCTGAGCAAGAGGGAGACCCCATCTCTACTAAAAATAGAAAGAAATTATATGGACAGCTAAAAATATATATATAGAAAAAATTAGCCGGCCATGGTGGTGCATGCCTGTAGTCCCAGCTACTCGGGAGGCTGAGACAGGAGGATCACTTGAGCTCAGGAGTTTGAGGTTGCTGTGAGCTAGGCTAACGCCACGGCACTCACTCTAGCCTGGGCAACAGAGTGAGACTCTGTCTCAAAAAATAAAAAAAAAATAAAAAAAATAAAAATAAAAAAAAAAGAAAGCTTGAGAGAAGTCTCCTTGTCCTTTTGTGCCCCTCCGACTCCTCCCCAAGCCCTGAGGCAGCCAGTCAAGGCCAGCCTGGCTTCCTAAAAACGATGTTATGAGTGGCAGGGGCCTGGAACCCTCCCTACCGACCAGAGACCCTTCTAGACCCCGGTGAGGAGAAACATGACATGTGTGTGCACAGGACCACCATCATCTGGAGGGCAAAGCTGAAGGAATTCTTGGGTTCTACCCCTTCATTTTGTTGCAAATAAAACCCCTAGACAAGTAATACATTAATGCAATATTATAAAAATTAAAGCTATGCCAAAATACATAAAATAAAAAGTGAAAGCCAAAGTCCCCTCACTAACC
Source organism: Eulemur rufifrons (assembly GCF_041146395.1). NCBI lineage: Eukaryota > Metazoa > Chordata > Mammalia > Primates > Lemuridae > Eulemur > Eulemur rufifrons. Next base: position 17,497,125 of record NC_091002.1, read on the forward strand.
ACTGCCCCCATCCCTTTCTTCTCCCCAGAAGTAACTATTAGTAAGAGTCTGCCGTGTCTCCTTCTAAATTTTTTATGCATTTGCCTACATGTCCATATACATATGCAGAGTATAGAGATTTTATTTTGATAAATCAGACCGTGCTCTCTACACAATCCTGTCACTTGCTTTTGGTATTCAACAATATATCTTTCCATGTTTTCTCATATTTGCATGTCAGTACATAGAGTTCCCTTTCATTATCCTCATCTGCTACAATAATTTGATGGATAATTAGATTGTTTCTAATTTTTCACTATTGCAAACAACGTTGCAATGAATACTCCTAGTACATGTATCTGTGCCCAAGAGCTTACGTATTTCTACAGGGTAAACAAATAGCTGGAAGGGGAATCGCTAAGGCAATTTTCCATATAGGAAAGCTGAGGCCCAGAGAGGGGAAGGGTTTCTCAAGGTTACATAAAATGTTAGTTGCAGAACTGGGAAGAGAAGTCAAAGGCCCCTGAGTGCCAGGCCAGGCTGCCCTAGGGCAGCATGCTTATTGGGACTGTGAGCTTGGACATGCCCGATCCACTCCAAAAGGCAGTGGGATTTCAGACCCCAAACTGAACAGGCAGGAACAAATGTTCAGAGACAAAGACGACTGTCACAATTTTAACATCACGAGGCAAAGGGTAGGGTGGCGAGAGGTACCCCACAGAGCACAGCAGAAGGCACACTGAGCTTGGAATATGCATCCTTCTACTGCAGTCCTGGAGCCCCTACCCTCTCTACCTGTGTGATTTCCTACGGCCGAGACGCCGTTTCCTCCACTCTAAAATGGACTTAGTTTCTACCTTACCGGTTTATCGCAAGCACTGAATAAGGAGATACACCTGACACCCATGACAATGATTAGCATTTCTTGAGCTCTTCCTGTGTGCCGGGGACACTGCTAATCCCTTTCCCTGAATCAGATCATTTGACTCTCACGACGACCTTATGAGGTCGGTCCCATTTTGTACCCATGTTACCAATGAGGAGACTGAAGCCCAGAGACTAAGTCTTTGCCCAAAGTTCCCCAACCAGTACATGACAAGCCCAGGAACTGCATCCAGGCAGTCTGGCTCCAGAGGTCAAACTTCTGGCCATAAGAAAGGCACTCAAAGCCTGTGGGCACCCTGGCATGGGCATGAAGTCCCCAGGCAGGGCAAGGCATGATCCTGGAGTTACAAGTCCCCTGGGTACGGACTAAGACAAACAAGCCCCAAGTGGAATGTCCCGGGCCCTGGCAACTGCCGCGTCCCAATGCTCAGTCTCTGAGGTCTGCTCCCAGGCTCCGCCACTGCAGGCCCTTACCATTGCTATTCCACACCATAATTAGCCAGCCCCGTAGAGAACTGCCAGGACCTGGGGCCAGCAGGGCCCTAATAGAAGCACACTGGCCATAATTGCCTCCATCTATCACCCCAGCCCACGCAAGGGGACACAGTCTGGTTAGAGATTTAAACAAGCTGTTTCTCTGCTGAAACTAAGGCTAATGACATGGTCTGCCTTGCTCAGAGTTTGAACAGGCATGCAGAACAAAGGGCCATGAGGGCTCTGGGGTCACAGAAGAAGAAAGGGATAGAGGAGGGAGGGAAGAAACAGAGGGAGAGAGAGACAAAGACAGACACAGATAGAGAGAGATGGTAAGCTTGGCAGAAGGCAGAAGACAAAAAGTGTTTCTTAGACATAACCCTCTGTCCCTCTGGGGATTCTCAAATGCTCAGGTACGTAGGTAGATAGATAAATAGATATGCATAGACACTGTATGTATGCATGTGTATATACATATATACACACATATAGACATGTTTATATGTTTTCATTTTGATGCTACCCTAAAAAATATAACTTGGTCTCTGATTAGTACTCTTCAACAGAGTACTGCCATCCAATTTAACTGTCCAACCTCCCCACCCACCTGTGAAATACAGATAACAACACTTCCTCTTCCATATTAGTGTAAAAGATAATGTATATAAAGTGCAGAGTACATTCTTATTAAATAGTAGTCATTATCACTATTTTTGTTAACCAGATACTTATAATGAGTGGCTACCTGTGCAGGCTTGGGAAAGTGTGTTTAGAGGAGGTGGCATCTGAGCTGGGTTTTGAGGGATGAGGAGAAGTTCACCAAGCCAACAAGGAAGGAGGTGGGCTTTCCAAGTAGAAGGGAGGAGGTCCTTAAAACAGGAATAGCCAGATATGCCCAGAAATGGCTGGAATGTCGGGAGTGAGAAAGGGTGGGTAGGAGAGGAAGCTGAAGAGGTCAGCAGGAACCAGAACAAGGAGCTCAGACCTGGTGTCATTGGCTATGGGAGCCAGAGCCCTTCTGTGGGCCCCATGGTCCCAGGCCCAGGAAGTTCTCTAAGATCACCACATTAGCAGGCAGGGGGATTCCCACAGCAGACCAAAAGAAAGGCATCAGGGGGTGGTAATGTTTCTTTTGGAAGTTTCTGTCACAATAGACAAGAGCTAAGTTGTGCAATTTTATTTTACTTGGAATATGTGGGGGAATCCACCCTCCCTACCCCCACACCCACGCACACCCACAGAAGTCTGATGAAATAGTCATCTATGCTATACTTACTGTGTTTAAAGAAAAAAGGGATTTGAGCTGAATGTCATGTACAAACAAAGGAAGGTACTGCTATGTTTCACCAAGATCCGTGCTTTTTCTCTTCTTCCTGAGGCTACGACTGGGTCACATTAGCCAGCCTCCCTCGCGATCCAGCGTGGCCATGCAGTGGAGTGGACGCTCTCTGTGCTTGGCCAGTCTCCTTGGATTCCAAGCACGATTTCTGCCCGCCCCTCCTCCTGCTTTGGGGTGCTCTGATTCCAAGGTTTTGTCTGTGACTTTCTTTTGAGGACTGTCCTTGGCTAATGGAGCCCTGTACTTGTAGAAGGCCAGATACGCCTTGGAGTTGACAACCCCCTAGGCCTGCAGGGGAGCCCTTAGCCAGAGTATGAAAGCCTGGACCCCTTGCCTTGGGGTAGGGCCTGCTTGAAGGTGTAATTTATGCTCTAGAGCTCCCTGCAGGATCAGACCAGCTCTGGGACTTTCCCTGAAATTACCAGTTTCTCCCCGGAGCACCTCCTGCACGGTAGTCCCCATCTCAGGGCCTGCTTTGGGGGAACCCCCCACCCCAGGACACCACATGACTGAGTTTCAGCTAGCGAAATGTGAGCAGAAGGGCCACGTCCCGGGCTGATCCATAAAAACCTGCCTGGGCTCCCCCAGGCTCTTCTCCTTTCAAGCTGACGGAAAAAGGAAGGACCCAAAGGGTCACCTTGGAAGACACTCATTGGTGATGGCAGAACCTCCAACAGCCTGGATGCTTGAATTACTACACGGAAGAAAGATATGTGCCAACGAGGAACACTAAGTTGGACTGTGAGGTGAGGGAGAAATAAAGTTTTACAGTGCTAAGCCACTGAAATATTTGTATTTATTGGTTATAACACCTAGAGTCACCCACACTAAAATAGAAAGTGGCTTTATTCTGGCTCTCAGTGAGGTCTAGAAAGGGTGAGAAGCAATTGAGGAAAACCATTTATACTCCCTATGTTGGATCCTAGGGAATCCAAGCAAGCCGGGCCTTCGAGCTTTGGATACTTGTTGCAAAGTGACAGGATTTAAGGCCTGTTCCATCAGGACCAGAATTCTCAACTCTGCAAAAATTCCCAAGTATCTGGGATTCTGTTGAAAAGGGGCCTTTCACAAAACAATTCACACAGTGCCCATATAACAAGGGAAAATGTTATTATTAATATAAACACTATTCACAATTGTCCATTCTCCCCTGGATTCTAAGGAAAAAAATGATTCTTGCTCTCTAGGAAGATCCCTAAGATCACCTTGGTTGTGGACAGTCTGGATGATAGGCCGGCAAGAGAAAACAGAAGTCAGAGAAGCTAAAACCATATCCATGAAAAAGAACCACGATGGTGTGGCTGGAAGGTGGCGAAACAGAAAATGCCATGTGAGCTGGATGCTAGAGTGAGTTTAAAGAGTTAGGAGTTGGGTACAAAAAAGGAAAGAGGGCTTAGTGGGGGCAGCTGCTGTCTGGGTGGAGGTGGCAATAACCCTCCCAGGAGGTGACCTGGAGAGAGGAGTTTTTGTGATGTTTTCTCTGCAGATGTCCTCCATCTGTGCATTGTCTTAAGAGACTAAATACAGACTTAAAATATTTTTAATAAATTTTTGATTCCTAGGCTGTTCCTGGGAAACCTAGGATATATTAGGATTATACTTACTTTCAAGGTCTCCAGGATTCTGTAGCAGAGTCCAGAATACTTTTCTTTTCTCCATTCTCATGATCGAAGGCGTACATAGTTAAAATACTCCAGCCCCAACAAACCTCCTAAACCTCCACTATGAATGATCGCCTTTCCCCGTCCTATTCTGTGCTTCCCTGGCAACTTGCCTGTGCCTCTAGCACTTAGTTGCATTACCTACTAATCAGTTAAATGATAACATGTTTGATTTTTCAACTTGGCTGTGAAACCTTTGAGGACGGGTATTACCTATTTATCCTCATAGCATCTGTCTTGCACTCAATAAATGTAAAGATTTCTGTCTTGTTCATCACTCTTTCTTCAGCACCTTCAAGATTATGATTTATGGTAGACGCTTGGTATAATAAATGTTTATTGAATGAATTATTAATAAATAGTCAATCAATCATATCAATTAGATTTGAGTTGATAATAACCACAGTTTCCAAGTAAAGCAGGTCCTAGCATGCCTCATTGCTACTCAGCGGTTCCCACTAACATTCATTTTTGCAATAAATTTGCTCTGTGCTTACAGGTGAGACCTGTTTTAGGCCCAACCAACCTCAGCTGAAAAAGACAAAGACTAGGAAAAGAAGCCAGAGCTGAAATACATACACCTCATCTACTTCCTGGATTGCTACAAAATCCCCAATTATAAATATCTCATACCCTTTATGCCAAATGCGAATATAACATCTGTTTTTTATTGTTGTTTTTGTTTGTTTTGTGACAGAGTCTTGCTCTGTTGGCCAGGCTAGAGTGCAGTGGCGTCATCATAGCTCACAACCTCAAACTCCTGGGCTCAAGTGATCCTCCTGCCTCAGCCTCCCGAGTAGCTGGGAGTACAGGCGCTTGCCACCACATCTGGCTAATTTTTTTTTCTATTTTTAGTTGACTGGCTAACTTTTTCTATTTTTAGTAGAGACGGGGTCTTGCTCTTGCTCAGGCTGGTCTCGTACTCCTGACCTCAAGTGATCCTCCCACCTCGGCCTCCCAGAGTGCTAGGATTACAGGTGTGAGCCACCGTGCCTGGCCTAGCATCTGTATTTTGGTTCAGAAAATATATCCTCTCCTTGACTTTGCCCCTTAACATATGTGGCAAAACACAGGCCCCAGAGTTTACATACCCATTCCTCTGATGGCTTTGGTCAAGTTATATACCATCTCTAAACCTCAGTTCCCTCATCATTAAAACAGGCATGACAACATGTACCTTACAGAAAGTTTATGAAGATCGATAGAGGTGATCTATGCAAACTCCCAACCCAATGCAGGTAGTGACTCAAAGAACACTTCTTTTCTTCCTGGCTGATGGCAGATACACAAATAGAGATAGAAAAAAAAAGAAACCACATTCTGGTGTTTTCTGGACAAAGAGGAAATAGCTGTAGGTCTTTCATGACCTTCAAGATCACCTACGGAAAGAACAAGACCATGCGCAAACTCCGTGGCCTAAATTAAGTCTCCTCGGCAGCTCACACCTTCATTCAGAGACACGGGCAGGAGGTGGGAGATGGATTCCTTTATGTTGTACACCTGACTGTCTCTTAAGGCAGAAATGATAGTTTTGTCCATTTATCTTAACTGGACAATTTACAATTGTGACTCAATTTGTAACAGAAGAGAAACACACTATTTCTGTTATTTTTATTTTTTTAAGGGAATAGTGGAAGAAATTCATATAGCTAAAGAGGGCCAAAGATGAAATTCCTCTCTAAAGAACAGAGAAAGGACCAAACTAATTTTTGGTAATTTCTTTCCAGTTGAGATGCTGCTGACAATACTGGACAACTTCCAGGTTTGAAATGACCACCTCCCCAGGTGTTGACTAATCACGTCGTCCAAATGCCTGAGAAATACCCACACATACTCGGCTGATCTCATGCCTGAATGAAGAATATAATTGTTACTCTAAAATATATTTGTTAAAATTATATGGTATGTCAAAATGCAGCATTCTGGCAATGATATTTAAATTTTCATGGGTTTTTTACTCTCTTTCATAATATTTAAATAGTTGGACTATGAGACTAAACCACTTAACAAGGCAAGTTTACTCACAGCATTTTTATACAGGCCTTCATTCAAAAGTTTGAGTTCTCTCTTAGAAACTCCTCATTTATATTAGAAGAGAGAAGAGGGGACCTACCTAAACACTGTAGGTAACTTTAACTCAAAACTTCTTTTGAATTAAATTATTTGGATATTTCTCAGGGAAAATAATCCAGGGACCAGAATAACCTGGATAATCACTTTTATTATTTAAGTTATTCTGCTAATTCTGGCCTAAATGACTGGGCTTGGAGAGTTTTTGAAGGAGGCATTTCAAAAAATCAAAACACTCAGAATAATATTTAATATTTTTTCCACTGAATTCATAGGCCCACATGATGAAAAAAGGTTAATAGCTATTTAGAGAACCAAAAACTCTTAGATCTAGAAAGGACCTCATGCTCTAAACTTCTAAAGAGACTCATAACTTACAAAAGAGTACTTGAAAGAACATTTTATCTCCTGACCCCAACAATCACTGTGTGAAATATGGATTACAATCTCCGTTTACAGATAAGAAAACTGATTCAGAGAGGAAAACATTTTGATGAAGCTCACACAATAAATAAGTGATAAACTTTGGCTGGACCCCAGATCTTCTACTTCCACAACCAGAGATAAATCTAGGTGTCTTTAAGGATCAGATTGAGAACCTGTGGTCCCAGAGATAACCTCTGATGGTGAGTCACCATGGTGTCCTAGGTTTTATCCCATCTCAGCACAGGCTAAACATTAGAATCAATTCATGCCAATGCCTGGGCCCCAATCCAGACAAACTATATCAGAATTTCTACAGAGTGGGCCTAGAAATAGGTGTTTTTAAGAGTTTTCCAAATGATTTTGATGTTTAGCGAGAGTTGAGCATCATTGTCCTAGACCAATTCCTATACAAATAAATCCTAGGTCTATCTTCAGCCACAACAATCGCAGATAGTCTAGTTAGCTAGGCAAGCATGGTTTCAAAATCACGTGTTTTCCAGGCCTACTATCACCTTGCAGCCTAATGGCACTGTGGATTCTCATTGACCCTGTAGTGACCAGATGTAGCCCCAGACCTTTTCCATAAGCATAAATGCTAATCCAGTTCTCCCTGGACCTGTGTTTGTATGGATGGATTTTTGCATATGAACTATGGTGAATCATGATAAAGTACCACCCCGGAAAACAGGCTAAGGCTCAAGTCCAAAGGGTAAAGCTAGAGACAGGAGTATTAGTTCAAGACTGGAATCCATAGAGGTAGAAAGCAAATGGGTGAGTTGGCATTCTGCAAAGTGATGCTTTAAGATAATCTGACAACTGTCAAGCTAACAATTGTTAGAAATTCTGGATAATAAAATACTCATAATCGAATAAAGCAAGTTGCATATTCTGTTTTGGTTGAACAAACAAACATACTACCTGTGCTTGTGTAGATACATTTGTATACTTTTTCACACAAGGAGAACTTCAGGAAGGAATATTCACCAGGCAGGCAACACTGGTTATCTTGGCAGGAGGCAGAGGCTTGGAGAATGGCAGGGATATAATTAGTTTTTCCTCTATATAGCCAGCATGTGTTCTGTAATTTGAAAAACATAAAATAGAGAAAATTGAATAAATCAATATATAAATTCACAAGCAGTCAAAAAATAAGAATTAAAAACTTAGTAATTTATAGTTTTTACTTTACAGTGACATACATACAGGAAGTCATTGATATGTTCTATAAACCTGAAATAGAATTATCATTCTATATATATTTGTGTTTCCTGTTTCTATGATATAAGCCTTTAAAATCATGTCTAATGTCTCCAGAGCTGTCCTGAGTCCATTAAACACCCCTCTCCCCATTCAAAAAAAAAAAAAAAAGAGGTAACATATAAATATTTAAATAAACAATGGAACTTAAAGAAAAGAAAGGAGACTCTTTAGATGTCAGAACGGAAGAGGGAACTAGGAACAGTTGGTAAGAGAGATGGCTCCAAGCTGCCCAGGAAGGGGAGGAGCTCTGGCATTGGTCCTAGACATTTTAGGATCAGATTTTAATGCCCATGAGTGGGATGTTCTACTGGAACTAGTAAAAGATACAATCAAGGGGAAAAATTATAACAAAAAGATAGAAGGAAAATGGAAGAAGCAAGAGCGAAAAAAGAAATTGGTAAACAGGTGGGCAAAACTAAACACTGACTATATTGAATAATTATAACAATGATGATGATGATGATGGTGATGATGAATTTGAGGGCATTAAAAAATGAAACTAATATTCTAGACAGTAATTACATGCAAGGTGGGAGGGGTAATCAGAGCAAAGCATTTCTGAGGTTTTGTCATATGAGACTAAAGGAAAACTTTGATTACTTTTAGTCTTAATGTCAAGGACAAGTATCAAAATTTTAAGGGTAAACACTAATAAGGGAAAAATTAAGGATAAATAGTTAAAGTAGAAATAAGCAATAAAGACAGCTTGTTCTAGTAGACTTAGGGAAAAGAGGAAACTAGAAAGCAAAGAAGCAGCACAGTAAATTGAAGGCACAAAAAATTAAAATAGATACAAATATATCAGCAAGGACAACAAGTGTTCCTACACAAAACAGGATGGTTCAAACTCAGAGACTCTCAAATTGAATTTTAAAACTAACCCAGTATAAGCTATTTATAAATGATATACCTAAAACATAAGGACACAAAAAGTTTGAAAATAAAGGCATGGGCAGAGATACCACCTGAAATTGCAAAGGAAAAGAAAGCTGGTTTGGCTCTATGAATACCAGATGAAATAGTTTTTAAGATAAAATCATTAAGAATAAGCAGAATCACTACAAAATGATAATGATAAAAAGAAACATTCTACAAAAAAAAATTCTAAAACAAGATGCAAAACACAGACTGTGAACAAACTTAAAAGCTTGGGAGAATATATTTGCAAGCTGAAAACTAAAATCCAGAATCAATAAGAAAGAGACAGATAAGATAAAATGAGACAAAGCATACGAATAATCAAGTCCCAGAAACAGAAACCCAATAGTCAATAAATATACAAAAACCCAGCCTTGCTTATAAACAAAGGAATTCAAGTTTGAAAAGGGAAGGGGTATAATCTGATACTCATTAGATTTGTAAATTTAAAAAGTTTGATAATGCCAAATTTTGTCGAGAATGTAGCAAATGTGAGCCCTTTACATTGCTGGTGAGAGTATAAACTGGTACCACCTCTTTGGAGAACAGTCTAGTAACAGTACTCAAGATAACAGTCTAGTAACAGTACTCAAAGATATATTTCAAAAGAAGATAGACTAATGGCCAAGAAACATATGAAAAAATGTTCAACATCTCTAATCATCCAGGAAATGCAAACCAAAACCACAACGAGATATCATTTAACTTCAGTGAGAATGGTCTTTATCAAAGTCCCAAAACAAATGCTGGCGGGGATGCAGAGAGATAGGAACACTCATATACTGCTGTTGAGACTGCAAACTAGTACAACCTCTATGGAAAGCAATATGGGGATACCTTAAAGAACTAAAAGTAGAACTAGCTTTTGATCCAGCAGTCCCACTACTAGGTATCTACCCAAAGGAAAAAAAGTCATCCTATAATAAAGGAATCTGCACTCAAATGTTCATAGCAGCACAATCCACAATCGCAAAGATGTGGCAACAACCCAAGTTCCCATCAATACACGAGTGGATTAATAAAATGTGGCATATATATACTATGGAGTACTACTCAGCCACAAAAAACAATGGTGAACTAGCACCTCTTGTATTAGCCGGGATGGTGCTGGAGCCCATTCTTCCAAGTGCAGTATCACAAGAATGGAAAAACAAGAACCACATGTACTCACCATCAAATTAGTACTAATAGACCAACACTTAAGTGCACATATGCAAGTGGCGTTCATCAGGTGTCGGGCAGGAGGGAGGGGAGAGGAGGGGATGGTAAATTCACATCTAATGGGTGTGGTACATGCTATCTGGGGATGGGCACATTTGTAGCTACAACTCGAACAGTGAAAAGGCAATATATGTATCCTCAACGTTTGTACCCCCATAATATTTTGAAATAAAAAAAAGAATATACATATGCCACGCAACAGAGCAATTCTACTTCTGGATGTCCAATTATTGCTGTAATTTATATAATAGAGAAAAAGTGGAGATAACCTAAATATTTCTCAGTAGAAGCATAGATATACTGTGGTTTATTCACATAACATTTAAAGTAAACGGGCTGGCTTATATGAATCAAAATGGATAAATCTGATAAACATAATGTTGAAAGGGAAAAAAAGCAAGTTGCAATTGATATGTACAGTAGGATGCCAAATATGTAATATTTTGAAACACAAATCACAGTAGTTTATATTGTTCAGGGATTCATACATACGAATAGAAGTGCAGACCCAGGGGAGGGATTGATACAGAGTAACTCCAGCATCCCAGTTACCTCTGGGTAGGGACAGTGGGGAAAGGCTGAGGAGGGTGACTATTGCAGCAATGCTCTATTCCTTTAAAAAAAAAAAAAAAAAAAAAAGTTCTTAAGTAAATATGTACAAATTCTGAAGCAAAATGTGCAAGACTTTTCTACCTACGTGTCTGTTTTATTTACTTATGTATGTATAGATGTGTGCATATATAAATAAAATATTTGAAATATTGCTTAAAAGTTAAAAATGATACATTTGAACCTCAGAGAGGCATTCAAGGAGGAAGACAGAGGGAAGAGTGAAGAAATTGGCAAGTCCTTAAGGATGGTCAGGGAGGGGCTCCCTGGTAGGCAGATTCTAGCTAGGAAGTCACAGGACAAGGAAAGGCGTAAAGTAGATAACTGTGGGGTGAGCTGTGGGTCCCCTTAAAGGAGCACTGTGAGCTGTGACGGGGTGGGACAGTGTTCAGTGGCTTCAGAAGAAAAGCTGAAGGGAGGCTGCCTCTGAGAGATGGGCCCTGATTACCTGTGCGCCTCTCAGGTCTGTGATTTGGGCTGAACTGCATTGTTTTTATCACTGTCATTACTCCCACCAAACATGCCGGCCAGGGTCTAAAAGCAGTCAAGTTCAACATTTCGGAATTGTCAAGTAGCAGAACGTGCCACTCCATGGAACATTATTTTTCTATATAATAGAGTATCATCAAGCTCAGAGAGGTTAAGTGACTTGCTTGCGGTCACACAGGAGGGATCCCGAGCACACCTGCTCTGATTCCAAAGTCTGTGCTCTTTACATGTTTCCTCTCCGGGTTCAAATAAGCCTTTTGCAAGTTTCCTACTTCCTGCAACAGGTCCCAAGCAGTTTAAACACAGCGGTGGGTATCTTTTGTTTTGTAGCTTTCCCCCTGTGGCCAGAATAAAGCATGATTTAGAAAGAAAGTATAAGACATCGTCAATGCCCAGGTGTTGAGTCAACAAGCTGAGGTCTGGGTGTGCTTAGCAGATTCCATAGGAAAGAAATGATGGCGTCTCCGGGGCTTGGCAGGAATTGGTTTCAGCTGATTGGGAGCATGACACTCCAGCAGGGACAGATGTCATTTTGGTCCCCAAGTGAGGACCTCCTGCTTCCCACCTGGAAGGAAGTCTCAAGCACTGAACCCTCTCCATGGCAAGGGCGCTTTTTGGAGCTGATGCTGGGTTTTATGGCCCGGAGAGCGGCTCTCTCAGGCTAAGGCAAGCAGGAGGCTCTGCCACCGCCTGGGGACATCATCTCTGGTTTTATTCAAAGATAGAAGCTGTTCTGCTTTGACAATTAGAGGTACAGTTCAGCCAGTCTCTCCTTGATCTTCAGTCTTGTCTAACGAGATAAGTTCCAGTTTCCACTTGAGCTTTAGTGATTCTAATTGCACCATTAGCAAGGAAACTGGGGCTTAAATTAGAAAACTAAAAGTAAAAAATAATCATACAACAGCAGCAACAACAACAAAAAAAATCTGCATCTTTTATCTTGCCAAGCAGCTCTAAACCTCCGCTGAGAAAAAATAATCCTCCTTTGGTGTGGTTTTTCATTTTTGTCTTGGGGTTTGGTGTTCAGACATTGCAGAGAGTCAAGAACATTGGGCTAGGAGGGAGGAGCTTGGCATCTGGCCGAGTCCCTGTCACGAGCAAGGAGCTACGTGGGCCTCGACCTCAGTTTCTCCACTTTAGGACTTGACGATTTCTCTCTCTCCTCTTCTCTTTCTTTCACTTGATGATTTCCAAGGTCCTTTAACATTCTGATTTTTACAATTGTGAGCACCTACTATGTGTTGAAGTGATGCAGGAGACCACAGAGATGCTTGTGATATGATCTGACAGCCTGTGATGTGCAGTGAAGCCAGGGCTAGGATGGGTGCTGGAAAGCAGGAGAGTGAAAAAGAAAGAAAGGTTGCTAAGGGGCTAGTGAAGCAGGGTGGGTGGATTTAGGGAGCAGTGGGTGTTCTAGATGAGAGAAATGACAGTAGCAATAATCCCAGCAACAGACCTTGTATTAGTTGGACTGTATCGGTGGCTAGTCATAAAATCCCAACTCAAACTAGCCCAAGGGGAAAAAAAGAGTTTGCTAGAAGGATAGCTGCAGAGACACAGACTTGAAGACACCGGACAGAGCCAGAAATTGGGGGCTTGGCCATCAGAACTCCTGCCTCTTCTTTCTTTGTTGTGCTGTATTCAGAAAGACTTTCTGTATGTTGTAGGCAAGGCAGCTGCTGGAAAGTACTGCTTCACAGTCTTAAAACCTGTGATCCAAGGAAAAGAGAACTTGCCCTCCAACTTGGAAACATCTGGAGAAAATTCTGATTGTATCTGTGTCTGGGTTACAAACTCTCCACCGTGGACATGGAGGTGTGGGGGTTACTGTGATTCCCAAAAGAACCACATGCAGTAAGGCAGGAGCACTTCTCAAAGCAAGCAAGGAACACATTAGGATAAAGGGGGAACAGATTCCGGGGAAATAAAACATATCTAATATTGAGCTTCACATCTGTGAAACCCATTTTACAGATGAGAAAGCTGAGGCTCAGGCAGGCTAAATCACCTGCCCAAGGTCACATGATAGAAGGTAGAAGAGCCAGACCCTAACCCAGATCTGTTTGGTCCAATGTACCACCCAGTGCCATTGGTATCCTACTTTTTGGTTTTGAAAGTAATGTATGCACATATTTTTCAGAATATGGACAACATTTTAAAGAATAAGAATACAAATCACCATCATTAGGAAATAATCATTGTCAAAATCTTGGCTTATTTTCTCCTAGGCTCTTTTTCTGTATCTATGGTAGATATTTGGCATGGACCATTTTCTTATTTGTGGTCTTGACCATGAATCCACAAGGTATACCCAAGGTCCATGACTGCAATCAATGTGCCCTGCCCAGATCCCTTTACAGACGGGACTATCCCCGGCTGCTGTGAATGTTGGCTACTAATGGCTCACAGCTCCCTCTACCTGAGATGTCTGGGAGGTTTTTTTCTCCTTCAGAGCCCCACAGTCAAAGATTGACTACAAGGGAGTCATAAAAGCCCAGCCCCCTCCCTCAAGGTAGGAAAATGCTAGAGTCCTTTGCAATCAGGTAGGAGCTAGATTTCAGTTGAAAGGCATCTTGGACTCCTTAACCCCTTCTGATCTGTTTTTATATCTCCTTAGAGGTTTCCTGCAACTTATCACTTGCACAAGAATTCTCATCTCAGGCTTTGCTGATGGGAAACCCAACTCGGCAAAGACCCACTAAGCTTTCTTGTCCTGAGAGATGGATTCTAACCCGCTGCTCATTGCAGATGGGATGGGCCATTTGACTGGCGGCCACTGTGACCAACCACCAGCATTCGCACCTCAACACGGTTTTGTTTTTTTCTCTTTCTTTTCATGTTTGTAATAACTCTTATGAAGTGTTAAAAGCTGTGTTTCCTGGTTTTGAAAGCCAATTACTTTATACAATTTTTAAGTCATGTATTTATAGAATCATTAAGGCTCTGAAGAAAAACATGCATTATTCAGTTAAACTTTACTGCATTTTATGGGAGAAAAGTATATGCTGTAGTAGAAGTCTTAATTTAAGAATTCATGAAGGTTTTTAACGTATTGATTATCATATTCCCTCCATTCTAAGACATACAATTTAATGTTTTTTAAAGTCTTAGAACCAATGAATACATTGAGTGAATGTTTTTACTCCCATCCCACTCCCCTAACAACTTACTAAACATTTTTTATTCATCCTCATGAATTCTAGATACCCTCATTGGATTTCAGGACACCCCCTCATGAATAAAATTTAGAATAAGATGAAGTCAAACTTATAAATTAATTTGGGAAAAAATGACTTCATAACACGAGTGTCCTTAACCAGTAGTATGTTTTGCTTCCCCATTTATTCAGGTCTATGTTTATTTTTCCCAATTGATCAGTGTCATTTTCTCCATGTGTATCCTGCACAATTCTTATTAAAAAATTAGTATTTTCTATTTGCATTGCTAAGGGGAATCTGAGTTGTTTTCCATATTTTCTAACTGATATTGTTAATATATATAAAAGCCATTTTTAATATTTCTTTTTTCCTCATCTCAATAGTTTATTCCTTTTTATTGTTGAGTTTTATTCCACTATATAGATATACCACATATAAGCATTTACCCATTGAAGGATATTTAGGTTGTTTCCAGTTTTTGGCTATTACAAATAAAGCTACCATGAGCATGTACAGGTTTTTGTGTAGACATTTCATTTCTCTGGGATAAATGCCAGGGATGATTTAAGATCATATGACAAGTACATGTTTAGTTTTATAAGAAACTGCCAAATTATTTTCCAGAGTGGCTGTACCACTTCATGTTCCTACCAGCAATATATAAGAGATCCAGTTTTTCCACATCCTCACCAGCACTTGATATTGCCTTTTTTTTTTTGATGTTCTAATAGATCTACAGTGATATCTCATTACAGTTTTGATTTGTGTTTCTCTAATAGCTAATAATGTTGAACTTCTTTTCATGTGCTCATTTGCCATCCATATATCTTCTTTGGTAAAATTTCTGCTGATGTCTTTTGCCCATTTTCTAATTGATTATTAGTTTTTGTTTATATTTCTTAAACCTTTGATTACCTTAAAAATCTATCTTATTACTATTATTGTTTTAGTTGATCATTTGGGGTAAGCGGTAATGCATAATTATACCACTAGCAAATAAAGAGAATGTCTCTTTTTTTCCATTGATATACATTTTATTTCTGATCCATGCCTTAATTACATTGACCAGAACTTCTATAAAATTTTTAAATAGAGATAAAAGAAATTATTGGGAATGACCCTGGTATTTGGGGTCTTTTGGACATTTTATACCACCTTTGTTGAGAATCACTGGGATAAATGGAAATTAGTGTCATAGCATTCCTGTGAATTTTACCTTTTATCAACATAAACTGACTCCCTCTAAATAATTACATTTACCTTGTACTATACCTTTTTGCTGATATTGTCACTCCTATTCTCAGTTTTATTTTTAACATTTTTCACTCCCTCTTTTAGGTGAAGCTTTGACAAATAGCTGTAATTGGTTTTGGTACTCTTTGAACCAGATCTGAGACAGATTGTCTTTTAATGGGAGAATTTAATCTATTTCCACTTATTGTCACCACTAATGTTTGGCTTTCACATATTTAACTGATATATTTGACTTCTGTCAGTCAAATCAGCTTTTCACTTAAGCAGCTTTTTGTTGCAGAATGTTTTCTTTCAGTTTTAGGGGCCACTTCTTCACCTGTCTGCCCTCATGCCCGGGCCTGGCCTCTCCCCTGCTTATTTGGTCACAGTGGGGCCGACCCCCAGAGCTGCATTTCTCTCCTCAGCTGGCTTCAGGCTGGGTTTGGCCAGCGGGACACATTGACAGAAGATCTGAGAATGGAAAGCAGGGAGAAGTCAGGGTATTTCTTTCTCCCGCTCACTGTGGCTGTATCCCTTCTGGATTCCAACTCCTACTGGACTGGGCTCTCTCTTAGTTCCCATTTTGAAACAGCCCTTTATAAAATTAAAAAAGAGCTGCAAGGTGGGAGCTGTGGTAGAGGCTTGACCTCTGTAAAGGCACAGGCATAGTTAAAAATAAATAAATAACCAGCCATTGCTCCCTAGCTTGCTTTCCTATACTTGCTTACTACACAGGAGTCACATAGAGGATGGTCATAAAGATTCTTAGCTTTCTCCATTGCTCCCAAAGATAACATCACCCTTGTGAAACTTATGGCTGGTCTTTGAGATATCTTCCAGGCCCTGCGAGCTGGTGGACGAAGTGACCCAACCAGACCAGTGGCCCATACCAAGAACTGACTCAACAGGTCTTGCGACCCCCCACCCAGGAATTGACTCAGCACAAGAAGATAATTTCTACACCCCTATGATCTCATCCTGAGCCCAACCAATCAGCAATACAGATTCCCTAACCCCCTGCGCCAAGCCACCCTTAAAAACCCTAGACTCCAAATTCTCAGGAAGATGGATTTGAGAAATTTCTCCCATCTCCTCACTTGGTGCTCTGTGGTATTAAACTCATTCTCGGCTGCAACCCCTGCTATCTCAGGGTATTGGCTCTTCTTAGTGCAGTGAGCCATATAACCCAGTTGACAGATATTTTGAAATTTATTATGACCTAAGGAACAGCATATAACTTTCTACTCCCCCACCCTACAACTTCCTAAAATTTCTGTATGTCCTTTTCTGTAGCCCTCATTTAATTATGGCCTATTTTTTTTACTTACTTGGGCATATGTCCAACTCCCAGTTAGGCTCCATGTCCATCCAGGGCAAGAATGGTATCTTACTTGTCTCTTTGCCCACAGTATGGAGGGCTTAATTCTCATCTGAGTGGCAAGCTGGGAACTAAACTGATTTGGGTGGGCCCCACAGAGGGAGGGCTAGCAAGTATGTCTCTACCTGGTGCTGCAGGTGTCCCTGAATAGTATGGGGGGGGGTGCAAAATAAGAATTGGGTAAAGCAGGACAAGGGGTGGTAGAAGAGGGGCTAAGTGTGGTTTCCAAACAAAGAATTATGGTCTTAGGGCAGATTTTATGGACTGGAATATAAACCAGGATATCTGAAAACTAAGAAGAAAAAGGAGGAGAAACCCGAGGACAGGACAATTGTCTCTATAGTATTTAGCATGAACTGTGGACAGACAAGCTATGTCTAAAAATCAGAGCCAGGGTGGCTGCAAAATAGGCCCTCAATGAATGTTTATCAAATTGGCTCAACCAAAATGAATTATGAAAAGGAATTTGCCCTTCAATTCTCTCAACCCTCTGCTAGAAATCCCGAAAAAAAAGTTATATAAAAGTTATCCTATACCTCATAACTGGGGGGTGGGGTGGGGGGAGAAAGCTTAGTGTCTAGGAGTCTAGGATTTGAAATTGCACAGATATATCACTTCAAGATCCACCCCTCATTTTGTCTGTGATCTTGGGCCACTCACCTTCCTAGCTCGGTTTCCAGCTGTAAAATGAGGATAACGGTGCCTTTGTCACAGGGCTTTTTTGAGGATGGAATCACATATAAATTATCTAGCACACCAGAATCATTCAAGAAATGCTAGTTTCCGACCTCCCTTCGTCAGGATGCCTCGGGAGTCTAATGAGGGTGAGGCAGGGATGCTTACTTAACAATCTGGAGTAAAGCAGCCCTGGTGAACAGACGTGCATTCCTGATTTCATTACGTGCCAGAAGATGAAAATGAACAGTCCTGCAGATCGCGCCCCATCCCTCGCAGCTGCCTCTCTGCTGAGGGATTTACGTTCTGTGTGATTAAGCCTGAAATGGACAGGAAGCTTTATTGTGCTGGGCTGGCAGGCGTGGAGGAGCAAATTGATAAAGATGCCTGGGTCAGTGGCAAGCTGGGTGGCTCCTAATTTATAGGAACACGTCGAGTTCCATTACTCAGCCCTTCCTTTCTGTTCCCATCTCCCCACCACCCCCACTGGACCCTTCTCTGCCCCTCCTTGCCAAATGGTGACTTATTTATGGGAGGGAAGAGGATTTACTGATAAATATGAGACATCAGCCAAACCACAGCAAGTAAATTCCCAGAGAAGCAACATCTGATAATTTGACTCAATACAGCAAACATTTGCTGAACTCTCTACACCAGGTGCTGGGATGGCAGAGATGTGGGGGACACAGGTCAGATCCTGCCTCAAGGCACTCCATGGGCACTTACCCTCTCTGTCTCTTCTGCAAAAAAAATGGGATCATGCTAGTTTCTGTCTCACAGTTAGTAATAGTTGCTCAATAAAAAGTAGCATTTATTATCATTGTTGTCCACCCACGCTCCCAGATTCCAAACCTTGGCATCCTCCTTAAGAAACCCTTCCCCACTGACCACAGTAAGGCTACTGATGCCAGATTTGGAGGAAATATCCCACCCTCTCTCAGGGCAACTGTGCTAGCTCATCTCCCCTCTGAACTTTTGCTTCAGAGAAAGATGAGGACATGGAAGGGCAGGGGGAAGGGTGCTAACCTTCACTGAGAAACTACTTTGGGCCAGGCAAGATGGTAGTCATCTTAGACCATTCTAAGTAGCAGCTTTCTGGTTGGGGTCCCTGCCTTTGGTCTCACTCTTCCCCTTCAATCCGACACATCAGCCAAGATATATTTCTCACATACAATTCTGATGGGATCAGGACCTGAACTAAAATCCTCGAGAGCTTCGTGTGGGCTGCCCTGTGAAGGTCATTGTCCTCAGTCTGGCTGCCAAGCTCTTCGTGATCCAGTCCCAGGAGAACACCTCACACTCCTCCCACCCACCCCTCAGTCCACCCACCAGAGGGATGGCTTACGTTCCAAGGAGTCAACTTTTACATCCCCCCTGCTTTTGCTCATGCAGATTTTTATTGAGATTGCCTTGAGTTTACTATCAATTCAGGAAGAACTGACATCTTTAAGCTTTTGATCGACTCTTCCCATCCAGGTCCGTGATATGTCCCTCCATTGATTCCAGCCATTCTCCATGGCTTTGGGTAAAGTTTTATATTTGCCTTCACATAAATCTGACATATTTCTAGCTAATTGCCAAGAGTTTTAACTCTTTCTTTTTTGTCGTTGTTGTTAGGAATAGTTCCTTTTTCTTATTTATGATATCTTCTAATTACATCTTTCTAATCAATAAGAATATTACCTTCTTATTCATCTTATATTCTATTACCTTACTGAGCTCTTTTATTAGCATCAATTACTTTTAGTGGAGTCTCTTGAATTTTCTAAATAGAAAGCTATGTCATCAATAAATCATGACATTTTTAGTTTAAGCAAGTATGGTAAATTTATCAAAAAGATATTATGAAAAAAAGATATTATGTTAATTTGTTTATTTTTGTATGGATTAAAGTTTACAATACTTCCTTGTTTACTTCAACTAGTTTATACATTAATTCAAAATGTCTTCATGTTATGAAAATACATACACACATTTAGCTAAGGATTACTTTTTAAAGATAGAATTTTCAAAATAATCTGAAAATTTAAACAAAATAAAATAAATTATTTTCATTCAATGCTGAGAGGCATAGATGTAGATACATGCAGGTAGCTG
Source organism: Eulemur rufifrons (assembly GCF_041146395.1). Lineage (NCBI taxonomy): Eukaryota > Metazoa > Chordata > Mammalia > Primates > Lemuridae > Eulemur > Eulemur rufifrons. Next base: position 17,516,997 of record NC_091002.1, read on the forward strand.
CAGCTTATTTTTTTTCTTTTCTTTTTAAAAATAACATACAGGAAAACTGGCATACATTTCTATGAGTTGGTGTACAGTTCTATGAGTTTCAACACATAATGTCGATTTGTATAACCACCACCGCAGAAAGGACACAGTACAATTCCCAACAATTTTTTTGCACTGCCCCTTTTTAAGTCTCTGCCTCTTTCCACCCCAACCCCTAGCAACCTGTTCTCCATCATTATACTTTTGCCTTTTCCAAAATGTCATATTAATGGGATTATACAAACCATTGCATTTTGGATCTTCCTTTCTAATATTTGTATCTCCTTTTCTATTTTTCTTGTCTTACTGCTTTGGCTAGGATGCCACTGGAGTCCATCAGTTTATTTGTGCCTCTCCACTAGACTTTAAGATTCTAATGAGTGTGGATAGTGGGTCCTTTGGCACCTAGACCAACTGTTAGCCAATGGAGGTGCTCACTCTGTGTTTGTGGAATACACAAAGGCATCACTGTCAATCGATGGGCTTTCTTTAGGGCCACCATGCAAGGTTCCCATAAACCCAAATCCTATTCCAAGAAAGGGGTAACTTCTAGTGCTTAGCTGACTAATGGGCCTGGAAAGAAGTCCCCAGACCCATTTTCATTAATTAATTTGTCAAGACACAAAGAAAAAATCTTGCCTATTATATGCTCGCTGCGCCACATGGAACTGTCAGCCTCTAATTAGAATTAATTAGCTAATGTGGGTTTCAAACTTAGAAGACAAGGAGCTCTGCCTGTGTTCTCAATTGGTGTTAATTATCATGGAAACCTGTTTCAACTCAAAGACTCACTCACAGCACTGAGACGCTCCTTCCCACGCAAGCAGGCTCCAGGAGGTAACCCGTGTGATGCTGGCTGACAGTCAACAGGACCCTCTTGTGTCGAGATCTTGGGGAGAGGAAAGCTCATGGCTCTCTGGGGAGCATTATTAATGCTTCCTTTTCAAGAGGACTTTTGTGAAGAATTCAGGATACTCTGGCAATCCCAAGAGTTTCAAGTTCAACAGGCAAGTGGAAATCAAATTAGGAGGGGCTGGGTCTAGAACCAGATGCTCCCATTAAGTGGAGCAGCAGAAAGGGCACCCCAAACCATTTGAGGGGTCCATGTGAGAGGTCTCAATCCAAAATGCATGTCTCCCCTCCTAGATTGTGTGGGATAATTGCTTCTTGTACTTGACAAACAATGAATATAACAGCCTTCTTGTCTTGAGAGAAGTTTGTTATATTTCACACAGAAAACTACATTAGGAGAGCATATGTAGTAGGGGTTCCTGCTCGCCTGGTTGCCAATGCTGACCCCCCATAACATGCGGGTGTTTCTTCTTTTGTTTCATAGCCATTGGTAGATCTGGATCCATCTACCCACCCAGGTCACAGCCAGAGCAAGGGTCAGAGTTCACATTGGTGCTGGTTAGGCAGCACACAGATCTACTTTCCACAGTTGTGACAAGTCCCACTTTATCACTCCTGTAACACACTCCTGCCTCTTGTTCAATGGCTATTCAGGGCCAGGTATGCAGTTGGTCTCCTAAAAAATGTGACAGGGGTAGGTTGATAATTGGCCTGTGGTAATAGTTTCAGAATCAAGGATTTATTTCCACCCTAACCTCAGCACCAGGGAAAAATAATAAGGCATTAAAAACATAAATAATTTTTAAAAGTTGGATCCTCTATTTGCCAATCTTAGATATAATAAAAGTGAGCTGAGAAAAAAAAAAAGGCAGCAGGGGGTGGGGTTCAATTTTTCTTCTGTTCCACAGCAAAATAGCAAATGTATTTCCTTCCTTGGAAGGCTGGATCCTTCCTAATCTGAATGGGTTCAAATTAGAGCTAAATGTGCAGTCAGAGGCCTCAGGAGAAGACTAAAGCATACATATTAATACGTGTTGGAATCACCTGGATATGGTGTTAAAATGCAGACCCTGACTGGGTAGACCTGAGATGGGGCCAAAGTTCTGTTTCTATGAGGCTCCCAGGTAATGATGATGCTATGACAGACCACACGCTGAGTGACAAGGTGTATTAGATTCTTATTGCTGCTGTAATAAATTAGCTCAAACTTGGGGGCTTAAAACAACACAAATTCATTATCTTAAAGTTGTGTAAGTCAGAAGACTGAAAATAATTTTTACAGGGATAAAAAAAAAAAGTGTCAAGTGGGCTATGTTCCTTCTAGAGGCTCCCGGGGAGAATCCCTTTCTTGCCTTTTCCAGCTTCTGGGGGTTTCCCCCGTTCCCTGGCTACGGCCCCTTGCAGCAATGACAGAACTCCGACCCCTGCTTCCAACACCACATCACCTTCTCTAAATCTTACCCTCTTTCCTGCCACCCTCTTACAAAGACTCTTGTGGGTACATTGGCCCCACATGATAATCCAGGATAACCTCATCTTAAGAGCCTTAATTTAAGCACATCTGCAAAGTCCCTTTTGCCATGTCAGGTAACATATTCAGAGACTCTGGGGATTAAGTCATGGACATTTTTGGCGTGAGTGGGATTTATTATTTCATCTACCACACAGGCATTAATGAGCCTGAAGAAGATGGTAAAGGACACAGGTGGTGATCCAGGTAGATGGATGGTCAGTGTTTGAAGTTGGGTTGGGATCACACAATGATGAGAGGCTACAAATAGACAGTATTTGGAGTCCCCAGCATTCAGGCACATGGTGGGAAGGCATGATAGTGGCTGGGGAGTCTGACAGCAGGTGCTGGATTCTGGGATAACATAAAGACAGTCTGCACAGACTGCAAAGAGGTAGAGCCAGGGGCTTGGGGCTGACCAACGCTAGAAGAGATGGAAGACTTAACTTGCCATGTGGCTGTTCCAAGTCACATTTAACTAACGAAAAAGAATCTCAAAACATTCTTGGCTTCTCTCCCTCACTAGCTCAACTCCCAGCAGGATCTGCTTCTCCGACCCTAATTATGACCAGCAAGGGGGAACTGGTTGGCAAAGCGTAAGTGACAGGAGCCTTTAGGGAAAGTGACCATATCAGTTCAGAGTTCCTAATGGCCAAGAAAAGGCTGGACACATCCTGAAACTGAAAGAAGCTTTCAGAAAGTCCCGATTAAGACTGGCATAAGGATGTGGCAGGGAAGGTGACACACGGCAGCTCTCACAGCCCCAACTCTGACCACATGTACCCCAGGAAGAGAGGAAGAGCCTATACATAGGGATTTCTCCAGGGGCTTGAGTTTTTAAAGGTCATGCAAAGATAAAACCTGGGCATATCTCCAAGGAGTGATTGGTATGAGGATGGCACTGAATGGTAGTAACAGATGGAGACACTAAAGCCCCAAAGAACTGGGGATGAAAAATTGTTGAAAACAAAATAGGTTTTCTTGGCTCAGTGTAAAAGACCAAGAAGGTCAAGCAAGGAATGAAGCCAGTGCTTGGGTCTTGTGCTGGACATTCTCCACCACCTACCCCTGTCCCCCACTCTGCCCCTGCTCTGCTGGGAATCCCAGGGAAGGACCTCTGCAGGCTCTATCACCAACCTCTTTTGCTCTCTGGCTTGGGCAAGGCTTTGCTAATGAGAAACAAGGACAGGAGATAGAAGGGTGGAAGTAGAGGAAAGTCAAGGTGTTTATTTTCCAGCTCCATCCCTGCTGGACCAGAGGGGCCCACAGCTCCTGTTAGACAGCCCTCTCCTAAAGTTACAGCTCTCTTCTGGCTGCTGGTACCCAGCAGGATGGGGATAGAGCCAGCTGGGGAACCCTCTCTTCTGACCCCAGGGCCAGTCACTGTCACCTCCATCAGCTACTGTGGGCCTCCCTGGACCTTGGGCTCCCCAGATAGTCACCAAGGAGCATTGCTCATGACTTTGGACACTTTTCAAGGCCACACATACTGGTTTGTCAGACCACAGCAGCAAGAGCCAACAACGATCACAGACTTACTACGTGCAGGGCACTGTTCAGTCACGTGCCTTGGATTGGCCTATCTAATCCTCGCCACAATGCTGTGTCCTTCACTGTCCTTCCTATGAGATGGATGCAGAGGTCAGCTTTGTTCTCTGCCCTTCAGGAAACTCAAAGTCTGGAGGAGGAGACAAGCAAGCTCATAGAAATCTCAGTGTATTTAAATATAAAACAATAGTACAACTTTCGTAAGGATTTGCTACATGTCAGGTCTTCCTTTGGATTATTTGATTTGACCTTTCACAGTCATACTGTGAGGTAAGGGAGTATTATTAGCATTTTTGCAGATGAGGAAACTCAAGCTTAGAGAGCTGGTGTGACTTGCAAACGGAAGTGGTTTCAAAGTTGCTGAGCACAGGTCGTTCTGACTCCAGAGCTAGTACTTTTAGCCTTCTCATCACATCATACCACCTGTATGTGAATGAGTGTGTCCATGTTGCCCAAGAGGAAGCTTGGCTTATGGAGAAAATAGGCAGTCTATATATATGTATATGGAGGTATCAATATATACGTTGGATGGATAATATGGAGAAATACTACCTTAATATAAGAGCAATTAGCAAAACACTAATTTGCTAAATAGCTATTTCCTAAGGATTAGGATCCATCTGGTATAGAGGTCTCCAGTGGTGCGCAGGCCAGTTAAGGGGCAGACAACCGATGGGGATGTTGGCGTTAGACACACACCCTTTGGCACCTCAGTGCCGTAGGTACAAGGCTGTGGCTGTCCCCACCCTGGGCTGACAGCTCCATGGCATGTTGGCCTGGTGGGGTGCCTCTGTCTCTTGCCCTCTATCCAGATATCCATCCTGGGCAAGAAAGCTTCAGTTGCTTGGGGGCTGACCATCCACCATGGTGGGACAGCAGGACATGGGAAGGGGAGACTGGGTCCCCAGCACCTTTAGTCAGGCTCCACATTTTCATTTTTCAAATTTTACCTAATGTGCTTTACAAATTCTGTAGTCAGCCCTGATGGTGTGCCACAGGGCTTTGACTTTATTCTTGGATTAATCCTGTCCCAAATTATTGCTAGTGACTTGTAGAAAGATACAATCAGCCTAGAGATACATGTGTAAATGTCAGGCAGAAAAAAAAAAAAATAAGAGCCATAGAGAGACACCGAGAGCAATGAGTGTTCTGTTCATTCTCAGGAATATCATTCTACACATCAGTGGGAGAATGATTTTTACCTAGTGAGATCTAAGGAGTTACACCTTGGGAGTATGTTCCTTTGTGACTGGAGATATTCAAGCAGTGACATGGGCAGGTTGTGGTGTGAACTACTCCAGGATGGGTGAATGGAGAGGGTGTAAGTCTGTGAGTTTCCACCTCTTTTGCCCAAGGCAGGTATTTTGAGTTCTTCAAACTAAAGGCTCGTTTTTCTCCTGGCTGGGTCTGGCTCCTGGGTCTTGGCTTCGTGCCATGTCTGGTGCCCCACTCAGCACCCCCAGCACAGTGTCTCTGACCTGCCTTGCTCCCTACCCATCGGTGCTGCCCTCCACTCACCACCTCTCAGGTGACAGGTCTTCCCGTATCACCACCTCCCTTTCCCCTCCCCCCAGGTGCCCCCACTCTCAGCTTGACACCCCTCCCTCCATCAGGAGCAGTGTTGCTTCTGTGGGAGCCAATGTTCAGTTACGGATATGTCTACAAACTGGGATTCATTGAAAAGCAAACAAGATATATCCAAAGCTTGAAAAATTCCCCTGGTTGGAGTTTATCAAAGTCTAACTTCTTTCTAGAAAGCAATTTAGCCTGAGGCAGATTCTGTCTTTATAGTCTTGGGTAGGGTAGGAAGCAGCTCAGGTCTGGGTGGGGAGGTGGGGAGCTCAGATACCAGTCCTAGTTCTCTGATAAAGTATGTGTGGTTTTTGATAGTCGCTTCTCCTCTCTGAGCCTTGGTTTCCTCAATTGGGCTGGATTAAGAGATCACTCAAGATCCTTCTGATTTTATAATTGCATTTTATTTTGTCATGTTCTGTTTGGGTCTCTGGGGCACAATGATCTCCAATTATCTATAAGGGGGATTATCCTGAAATAGTCCTGGGGCCCAACAGCCATGCCGACCACTGGAATGAGAGCTCTGGCTCTGTATATATAATTCACCATTTCACCCTCAAAGCAGCTCTTCTTCCTCCCATATCCATTCTGGCTGGGTCCATCCATCCAGTAACCTAAACTTGGGCATCACCTGGACTCTTAGAGTCCTCATTCTCCGTCATCCCCTGTAGCTGGTCAATCACCAAATTCTACCCATGCTCGCTGTACAAAATCTCTTGTGTCTGAGCTTTGTTCTCCAGACCCCTGCTGGTCCTGCCCAGTTCAGGCCCCTATCAACTCTCTCAGATTTCTGGAACAGCCTCCTACCTGATTTCCTGACTCTGGTTGTCATACATACCCCCTCTAATGCCAGCTGCCAGAGTTAAAAACCTCAAAACACAAAATTATGCTCAACACCCCTCCAAGAACCTTGTAGCTTGCCCTTCAAGGCTCTTTGTGATCTGAAACGCTGTCTGTGTATCTGTCAGAGACTCAAAACTGATGCTGACAATAATACTACATCTAACTGCTGACTTTTGTGCCAAGCTCTGTGCAAGAACTTTACGTGAAATATCTCAAGTCACAGCTCAGTGAAGTTATTCTGTGAGCAGATGTCTCCAATCACTCCTTGACTTCAAGAGACTTGAAATATTTTGAATTCTGATGTGCCCTCTCAATTCCAGCATCCATGTGTCCCAAAGCTTAAATTAGAGATGTTACTTAATTGACAGAAAAAATCCAGGTCCCTATCAAGAGGATCATGAAAATGCAGAATAAGGTGGGGGGCAGGTATCCTAAAGCAATTAGCCGAGAACAAAGACAAACCATTATGTAAACACATAACCATTTAGCTTCATGCAGATTGCGGTCAAGATACCAAGAACTAGGGGAGGGAATTGAATTCAAATTTTTTTTGCAGCCTCTTCTTCCAGTGCATTCTAATCCTCTTTGAAAATTAGGCTTCCATATGGTTAATATTAGAACTCTGTGGCATTAGGAATCTGCAGCCTTAGCTCATTAATACTCATTAACAGGAAAAGCTCATAATAATAACCCTTCACATCTGTGCAGCCCTTTATGGTTTTAAAGTTATGCCATATGCATTATCTCATTTAATTGCCTTTAATCATTAGGATTTAGGGTCTGGCTAAATATGTTCACTGATTGAGGATAGGGATACCCCCACTCAGGAATCACAGAGAAAGATGAGAAGACCACGGGGTGCCTGGGATATAATGGGGAGATGCAGGGGGTGAATCAGTTAAGTGTAAGGCTCTGAGTTACAGAATATTTTTAAAACGAATGCTGTCAATGCTGCTTGCAAGGAAATAAAAGAATAGGAACAGACATCACTGAGGGCTGCCTAGAACAGATCTGGCTTTAATGAGCAGGTAAGAGTTAACTTATAATGAGCACATCAGAGTGTGGCCCACCAAAGGCTGGACTTGGCTTCTTTTGCAGCAATGTGCATGAAAAACCACACATTCTCTGGATAAATATCTTTCCGGCCCTTGGCCTCTATTTTCTCCATAAGCCAAGGGTAATGGTCCCTCTTGGGCAACATGGACACACTCATTCACAAACAGGTGGTATGTTGTGATGAGAAGGCTGAAAGTACTAGCTCTGGAGTCAGAATGACCTGTGCTCAGCTCCTTGCAAACACTTCCATTTTCAAATCACACCAGCTCTCTAAGCTTGAGTTTCCTTATCTGTAAAAATGCTAATAATACTCCCTTACCTCATAGTGTGGCTGTGAAAGATCAAATCCAATGATCCCAAGGAAGACCTGACACGTAGCAAACCTTCACCAAAGCTGTACTGCTGTTTTATTTAAATGCACTGATTCCGTGCTCTGCGATTTCCTTCCTCGGTGTTTCATAGTTCTCCCTGTAGAGGTCTTTTACCTCCTTAGTTAAATGTATTCCTAGGTACTTTATTTTCTTTCTTGCTATCATGAAGGGTATTGAGTCTTTGATTTGGTTCTCAGTTTGACTGTTACTGGCATATATGAATGCCTCTGATTTGTGTGTATTGATTTTGTATCCTGAGACAGGTTAGGTTCTGAAGGTGTGGGCCCCAGACCAGCAGTATCAGCATCACCTGGGAACTTGTTAGAAATGAAAATTCCCTAATCCCACATGAGAGCTACTGAATCAGAAACCCAGCCTTCCAGGTGCTTCCAATGCATACTCCAATTGGAGAACCACAGCTCAATAAAGCTTGGTGGTGGGCACATGGGCTATATTCATTAAACCGAGGCAGCTGGAGCAATGGAGTTCAGAAGTCCAGGTTCAGATTCTTACCCCACTACTCACTACCTATGGGACCCTGAACAAATGATTTACCATCTGTGAGCCTTGATTCTCTCACCTTCAAATGGACATAATAATGAACATCCCTGCAGGTGCTTCTAGTTTCTCAGGGATTACAATACCTCCTAGAGTGACTTTGAGGAGTTTACATGCACAGAGGAATACCTGGGCCTTGCACAGAGTTCTGGGAGATCCAGCTGCCAAATTTTTGTTTACTTTCCCCTCCCTTCTGGCCAAATAATTATCTTCATATTTCCCTGAAAATGCCCAGTTCTTTTCACCTTTGCAATTTGTTCATGCTGTTCATTTCACCTTGGTGTTTCTCAAATTTTAATATGGTATATGAAGTACTTGGATATCCTATTAAAATGCAGATTCTGATTCCTTAGGTCCAGGTGGGCTTGTTATTTCTAACAAGCTCCGAAGTGTTGCTGATGCCACTAGTTCAGGGACCATATTTTGAGTAGAAAGGGTCTAGCCAACACAGCCATCTCCCGATTTCCAACTGATAAAGTCCTACATGTTCCACTGCCCACCTCTAATACTACAGCCTCCACCAAAACACTGACATGTTGGAATACGGAGAGAGCCATTAGGGGAGAGAACACCTCAACGGTCCTGGCATGAGGTGATTTGTGTCCCACCTAGGGAAGAAGCAGTGGACAGAGGACATGATAGGGAAGTTAGAGCAAAGGTCTTGGGCTTATTGACCAAAGAGTTGTAGAGAACACCAGCTTGAGCAGATATATCCATTGAGTCTGAGACTAATGGAGGAGGAGCAGGTGAGTAGGTAAAGAGCCTGTAATCAACTTGGGCATGATGGACACACTGGGCTTGGGGGCCTGTGGTTCACCCAGCTGAAGATGTCCAGTGGCCTCTTGGATATTTGGGTCTGGAGCTCAGCAGAGAGGTCTGTGCTAAAGACTGAAATCTAGAGGTCGCCTGCACGCAGAAGCAGTCATAAATGTGGCTGAGATTGTCCCGAGGAGGATGGAGAAGGCACCAGAACTATCTATGTGGGCATCAGGGTGCATGCACACACCTGTTCATGACTGTCCTATCCCAACACCCCACAGGAGTCTGTTCCTTACATCCATCTCTCCCCATCTCAACTCAATCCAGGGGTGGTGGGGTGGGGGGCGGGGGTTCTGTGGGGATGGAGATCTGGAGAGGAGCTTGGATATCCCCTTGATGGAAATAAGTGTGAGAATTTTGGAAGTGGCTAAATCTGGATTTGAACCTTGGTTCTGCCACCTACTAGTTGTATGACTTCACACATGTTGACTCCCTGTTGTTATCTGTAAGATGAGAGCAACAATACTTAACCAAGTGGACAGATGGGGTCTCAGTGTGATACATGTGTGTTTACTGGCATCCAGGAGGTACTCAGGAAATGTGAGTTTCCTTCTCCTTTCCCTCCCCTTGCTACCCCAAGGCCAAGAATTAAGTGGCTCTTGGTGATGACATTCTTGGGTAGTGGCCATTTTCAAACCTATACTCTATGGGGCCCAGGATGCTTGACCTACCCAAAGCATAGATTTATTTCACCATATTTTTATGTTTCACCAAGGGACAGAGACCCATGAACCTCTCTTTTGCCTCATCCTTAAGCCTGTACCTGGCGCTTAAAACTAAGCTGCTCACATATCCAAATATTATATCCCATCATTAAAAAATTTGTTGAATGAATACATTTACATATGAGAAATCCCAGGCTCACAGATGTCAAGAAACTTGCACAAGGTCACACTACTGCCTCAAATCCAGAGTCACATAGTTGAGTGTAAAGCCCATGAAATTTTCACTTTTCAATAACACTTGAACTTGTTCTCACTTGAGTAAGACTTCCAATTTATTTTTACTTTTCATTCTGCTTTTCTCAACCCAGAGTTTATGGTCCGAAAATGGATCCAAATGGCTTCTGCATTTGCCAAGGTCATTTCCTATCTGTCCAAGGGCAGAGTTCTGCCCAGGAGTCATTTTGTGTTGAGGCTGCCTCTACTGACCTTGCTGTGGGGAAGTTTTCCCTGGAGTCTAATGGACCTCAGGGGTCAATGCTGTTTTTTCTGGCTTTGTGCTGCCTCTTATTAATGTGATAACTCCCTCCCAAGGACAAAGCTCTAGTCAAAGTGGTTGATATTGCATTATGCTCTTGAGAACTAGAAAGCAATTCACAGCAACAAGAACAAAAAAATAGATGATGTTAGAAAACAAGTGGGGCAGCTCCATCTCTCATGTTTTCAACTGAGCTTCCTAGGAGGGGGTAAACAGCATGGTCCTTCTTTCTTCTCTACCCCTCTGGCTGCCCCCTCCTACTCTGGAGCTTAGCTGGGCCTCCACCTGCCCATCAGACACCTTGGCATTATTATCACCAGCCGGCATCCTCCTAAGATCTGCTGGGCTTTCTTGATTTCAGAAATAATTGCGTGCCCCTGCCAACAGGTCTCTACTTCCTAAAACCTTTCATTAAACAAGAAGACAAAGCACCAGTTCAGGGCTCATGGTTCAAGCTTAACAGCATTCAGCCCAAGTACCAGTTCATAACTAGGAGGCAGAGACAGAGTGTTTGCTTATTAATAATGCACTAGCTATAATTACCAGGCTGCCGCAAGATCAGCACACTCACGGCTCCTCTGGTCTCTGTCATGTACTACTTTCTACCCTGAAGCCACACAGAAGAATTCAAAAAGGCCTAGACAGTCTTCCCCAAATGTTAAAAAGCAAGCAGTCTACAGATCTCCAAACTAACTTAATGAAGAGTTTGTAATTACCTATGTGTGTGGTTATCCGATTAACACATTAACTGCCATGTGAGTTGTATTTAACACTCACGCTAGTTTTGAGCCTGGGCCCTTGTGAAGCATATGTAACTGACACATCTCTTTACCCTGGGAGCCACAAGGCACGCAGCCCACTCACACCACCATGCTGTAGCATATGTGTTATGTGATGGGTGGCCCCCTGGGCAAAACTCTGCAGTTGGTTCCTAAAAATCTTACTTGTTGATGTTCTTATTGTTACAACTAATATTGACCATTTAACTGCATATAACTCATGTACAAAAAACAATAAAAAATAACAAATTTTTCATTAAATTAGAAAGGATCATTTTGTTTTCAAAGTTTTTATTCTCTTTTCATAATAAAACGCCATGGCCCCTAGGAAAAAAATTTTTTTTCCAGTGTGGCAGTGTGTTAGAAATCTGTCTTGTTCACTAGGCTGTGGACTCCATGAGGACAGGGCTGGTGCCTATTTGGTTCACAATAGCTACCTAGTATTTATAGCATGAGTGAATGAATAAAAGATGCACGTGGAAAGGGTGGAACTTCTATCCTGTCTCTTTATGCTGCTAGCAGCCATGAGGCATGCCAGGAGCCAGTGGGGAGGAAGCTAGGACAATTGAGGCATGCATTGCTAAACTAACCACAGCAATCTGGCCCCTGTGAGGGTTGACAGCCAGAATCAGGTGGTCTGAAGAGGGTCGTGAACCATCTCTCCCTAAGAGTCCAAGCTGATGTTCCCTGAGTATGTATAATAGAAGATACATTTCACAGTGGCAACAGCTGGGGTCCGGTGGTTCAATGGTCAGAGAGGCCTGTGTCGCCACTATCTTGTGTTATCAACTTCCATCATGGTACATACCACCTGCCTTTGCCCAAATAAGTGAACCCGATCTATTTCTCAGTACCAGCAACAGTTACACCCATGTGAACCACCCAACCAGAATCATGTTGGACCCCGAGCAGGAGCTAGTCACTTCTCCTCCAGGAGCGCTCCATACCCAAACAGCAGCCAGTGTGACTCAAAACGGAATCAAGATCAGAACAAAAGAGGGGCTGGGAGTTCCAAGCAGAAGGGAGCCTTAGCACACGTTTCTGGGTGCCCTACCCATGGCCCCTCGCCCCGAACCACACCAGTAATGCACCTCCAGCTGCATCTCCAGCACCTGCAGCTCTTTCCTGGGGCTTTCTCACTTCCAAAGCTCATTTTTGCCCATCTAAATGGCAGACCAGGAGGTGTTAGGACATTAACACCTTCCCCTACTCCCCCAGCCCCCTCAACCCAAAACTGATGGGAGTTGGTGCGTAAATACCCTGGTTCTCTCACTAACCCTTCAAGTGGGACAACTCTGAGGTGTGTCTATGCTGGGTCCCAGACTCCCCAGTGGGTCAGGCTCCAGTCACCACAGATATGATGACGCACCTTTTATTAGCTGCCTTTCCTTCCCAGTTTCTCTTTCCCACTCCTCCTCCAAGCTTCCTGGAGGGATCAACTCTCAAACTACAGCCACTTATCTTTGCCTCCAGTTCTCTTCTGGAGAAACACAAACTAGTACAGCATTGTATGTGCAAAGGCCTGGACTGAGGAAACAGAAGGTGAGTTTGGAGAACACCCAGGGTTGTTTGGTGGAGGCAGAACAGAGCCCAGGAGATGAGAACAGGGGAACTGAGGCAGGAGGCTGGGGGCAATCCTGGGGGCTTCCTGCACCAGGCTGAGGAGTCTGGTTTTGTCTGAGGGCAATCTCCATCTGCTGCGTGGGGAACAGTGCTACAGACTCCCACAGGAGAATGGCTCTTTGGGTCAAAAAGGACTCAACGTCATATAATCCTGTCCCCATCCAAATTTGAATCCCTTCCATAGCATCCCCAGGTCTACTTGAATGCTCCCAGTAGAATGAGAGCTCACTCTCCCACCAAACTATTCCTATCAGCCAGGTCTGAGTACTACTAACGTCAAGAAAGTTCTAGAAATATCTGCCTTGTTTCCTTTTACTTATTTTTTTTTTTTTTTTGAGATGGTCTCACTCTGTTGCTCGGGCCAGAGTACCGTGGCATCAGCCTACCTCACAGCAACCTCAAACTCTTGGGCTCAAGTGATCCACCTGCTGCAGCCTCCTGAGTAGCTGGGACTACAGGAGCTCACCACCATGCCTGGTTAATTTTTTCTGTTTTTAGTAGAGATGGAATCTCGCTTTTGCTCAGGATGGTCTCAAACTCCTGACCTCAAGCAATCCTCCTGCCTCGGCCTCCCAGAGTGCTAGGATTACAGGCATGAGCCACCGCGCCCAGCCCTCCTTTGTTTCTTAGAGCTAATTGTTCTAACGTATGAAAGTCCATTGGTATATAAACTGTCTCCTCCTTACTCTTCTCTCCTCCAGCCTCAGTCTCTCTACTTCCTCCCACCATTCTCAGTGTAACAAGGTTGCTTGTCCCTGCCCCATCTGAGACCCTGTCCTCTGCATGTACTTAAACTTCCAGCTTTGGGAATGAATGATTTTCCAGGTGTGATCCACCCAGCCCACAGCACAGGAGTCTTCCAGTATCTGCTTCCAGAGACTGTTCCCTGCCCAGTAGCCCAACATAACCACACTCATCGCATCCCTGACCCATGGGAAGCTGTCAACTAAAAACACTTTCAGCCCCTCATTTGTTCATTCATTCAACATATATTCTACTACATACTTATCATGTGCTACACACTGTTTGAGATGCTGGCTGTGGATCCATGGAGTTTTTTTTTTAAATCCCTTCTCTTAGGAAGTTTATATTCTAGAGCAGGAGTCAGCAAGCCACTGCAAGTTTGGCCTGCTGCCTGTTTTTGTAAGTAAAGTTTTATTGGAACACAGCCATGCCCATTTGTTTGTTTACACATCAAGTTTGTTTTCAAGTTTTTTCACGTTACAGCAGCAGAGTCGAGTAGTTGTGACTGCGAGCACATGGCCCACAAAGCTCAAAATGTTTCTCTCTGTCCTTTAACAGGAAATGTTTGCTGGCTCTCAGTCTAGAGAACCACCTAGAATGCTAGACACTGGAGACATAGCAGTGAAGAGACAAAGTCCCTGCTCTCTCACAGCTTGTGTTCTAGGAGCCTGCTACATACCAGGCACTGTATAGGGCACTGGGGATTCTGCAAAGAGCAGTCAAAGAATCTTCCCTATGGAATATTCCAGAGGGCCTATTAAATGCCATGCTCTGTGCGTTAGAGGTGAACCACACTGACAAATCCTTACCTCCATGGACTTCCCAGTCTGGTTGGGGATAAACAAACAAACATAAACAGAGCTTTAGGTGATAAATAAATGCGATTTAAAAACAGTAAGCAGGAGCTGGGATGTCCTTGCATGGACTGTCATCCTTGGTCCCTGCAATCCTCTCCCTGTGCAGCTCTTTGGATACACACGGAGACCCCAAAATGGACATAACCCTGTTAAGTTCCCTCCGGTTGGGCTAGGCTTTTGGTCCTGGGCTACTGAGATGTGAACAAGGACACAGCCAATGCTGTTGATTCCATGTCCATTCCAGGGGACTGGCCTGACCCCAGGCCCTAAGCAGGCAGTGCCTACAGATGCACAGCACACCTCGTGTGTCTTCTCATTCTCCTCCTTTCAAACATAGAATGGCTAGATGGGCATGTGTGTCTAACACTTTAAAGGAACCTTTACTGCTTCGTTTAACTAAAGTATTTTTCCACACAAGCTCCCCTGTTCAAGCATTCCTTCTAATTACCATTTTCCTTTTACTGTGTTTTGTGTGGAGCTGCACAGAAGTAAGCTCATGGTGAGCAGGAGCCCCCGGGGTGGCATGGAAAATAAAGCCTGACTATTAGGGGGCTCAGTGAAGCGGCAGCTTCTACATCTTCCCTGCAGGGGGGAGAAACGGCCCAGAAACTGCACTGCACCGGGCCAGACACAGCTCAGTAGGACCTGGCTCTGAGATGGCTTTGTAAGGTAAGAAAATACCATTGGCTTTGAGAGGTTACGGAAGCTCTATCCAGAAGCCTGGAATGTACTAGAAATTTTAAACGACTCTGTGGATTAAGGCACAACCAGCTGTTCCACCAGGACCTGATTTCCTCATGCACGCTTTGTGTCCAAGCAACACATATGCAGGGAGCGCCTGCAGTGAGGCCTGGATATGCCAAGCCCTTGTGCGTGGAGCACACACAGACAAGCACTTAGGACGGTATGCCTGGAAAATAGTATGCGCGTTTGTTGTTGTAATGATACCCAGGCACTGCCTTCATTTACTCATTCATTCATCCATTCGGTCTTCCAGAGAACATCAGTCAAGGGTCAGTGATGTCCCAGACGACTGGAAATAGAGATGTCCAGGAATGAGATGCAGGGGTGGGGGTGATGCAGGGGTGGGGGTCAGGGAGGAAGGATTGCTGGCTTGCATTCCTTAGAAGGATGGCGTTGCCGTGCGCTGAGACCAGAAACCAGGGAAAGATGTGCGTTGGGAAGGGTCGGGTCATGAGTAAGCTGGGAGCATGGTGAGTAGAGATGTCTGTGGATATCCCAGTAGAGACATTCACTGGGCAGTTGGGTATGTGGCTTAGGGTTCAAGGAGAAGCCTGGAGAGGCCTGGGCAGTCCTAGGCTGTGGCACGGAGCCACCTGAGCATCTCCTCCCACAGAGCTGGCCTGGTGCTCAGAGGAGACAAGAGAGGTTATTGGGACCTTGGGTGTGTCACCATAGACCAGCATTCAGAGTGTCATTGTCTAACTGAAGACCAAGGGTGGTGATCAGCCTTGGGCCTCTGCCCAAGAAGCAGGTGGGACCCATCTATCTGATAGGCCACATTTCATTCATCTGTGTATACACTGATACACACACACACACACACACACACAGCCCCAATGTACTCTGTAGCCAGGCTCCGTCCCAAGTGCTTTATAGATGTTAATTCATATCCTTGCTGTAACTCCATGATCAGCTCATATTATTCAGTTTTACAGATAAGGAAACTGAGACACAGAGAGGTTAAGTCACTTGCTTACGGTTTCACAGCTATTAAGTGACAAAACTCAAACCCAGGCATTCTGGCTCAACTGCTGTGCTTTTGCTGCCTTCCCAGCACCAGGGCAGCTCCTGCACAGGCCTGGAGAAATGTCCCCAGCCCCCATGCCCAGAGCTGGCCGGGCTCACGGGAGGGCTGCAGGTCTCCTCTGCCAAGGCCACAGGCAGCCCTTCCCCTGGAGCCCCTCCCCGTGTGCCCCTCTCCTCAGCCAGAAGCCCAGCCCCTGCCTCCGCCTTTATCCCGCCTTCTTGCTCACACACTGAGCCAAGGACAGTCCCGGGGCTCCAGGCACAGCTACAGGGACTGGAGTCTTGGCAACAGGACGTTGGCTCAGACTGCCTTGCTGTGGGCCACCTCCTCTAGCTTTATTAGTCGTCTTTTAAAATAGACTTTTCTATTTCAAACACCTCCACTTACCACTTGCTGCGCATCTTTCAGCACATCCACCGTGTTTCCCTGTCATCCTAACACGCTGTGTGGAACATCACAGACATGCTGACTTTTTGTGAAATTGCAGTCTCTGGAGAGAGAGTTTTCTTTCCTTCTTTTAATTATGTCATTTTCCAGTTGGCCTTTTTCTTTTTGAAAGGTGAGCCTCTGATGACCGATTGTGTGACCGTTAATTTCAACATTTTGATCACACTTACCGGACCGAGGCAGGAAGAGTCTTCAGCTGATCGTGCAGTTTCACCTTCTTACTTTGCAAATGAGGCAACTGTGTCTCAGAGAGGGAGCTTGGCTTGTCTGAGATCACACAGCCAATTAGTGGCCGAGCTGGGGCTGAAACATGAACCAGTTAACCTTGTAGTGGGGGGATTTAATAACAGCAATAATAATAATTCATATTTATCATACCATTGAAGTTTGCAAAGCATAAACGTTAGTTCTCAGGTCTCTGGCCCCTCTGTCCTGTATGGAGAGTGGAAGTTTTTCTTCCAAAGCCAGCTGTCCACCCTACCCACATCTGGAATTCTAAGCTCTCTCATCCTGCAAGAATTAAGTGCGCACGATGACATGGGAAGCTCATCAAAAGGCAACGAGCCCTTACTGGAGAAGCCCCCTATTAATCCCATAGTCATTCCAGACTCTTCCATCTCCATCTCCGCAGCCAGACTCTTCCATCTCCCCAGACACCTCTGCTCCCTCCTCCTACTGGTGGCTGTGTTTCCCCTTGGGGCGGCAGGAGGGCACTTGGCTTCCCCCACCAAACAAGGAGGCGTCCTCCCAGTGAATTCTCAGCAATGATGAGCATCAACACTGGAAGACCCATACAGAGTGTTTCATCCAACCCTCCCAATTTAAGGATCGGGAAGCTGAGGCCCAGGGAAGGAAAGTGACTTACCCAGATCACACTGCTTTGGGACAAGAAACAATGTCTGAATCAGTTGTCTATTGTCTCCTGTATTCTAGATACCCAACATCAGCCTCTGGCTCAATGCTGCCTTGAGTGTAGCTTGTTTATTCTCTTGTTAAATAAAAATTATTGCATAGGGAATAGCAATAAAATTTCAGGACAGTAGCAACTCGCCCACCTCACCCCTCCCTTGTCTCATTCTATGATTCTCAATCCTGACTGCGCATCAGAATCCCCTGTGACACCTTATAAATATTCAGATTCCCAGGCCCCTCCCTAGATTGACTGGAACAAAGTCCCGGGGAGTGAGGCCCCGGCATCTGTGTTTTATCAAAGCTGCATGGGTGATTCTAACAGGCAGGCAGCCGTCCACTTGATGGCCAAGAATCACATCAGCAGGTTTGAGTCATTGTGATTGAAATGGAATGTAACTAATTACATTTTTGAGCTTTAAAAGCTTAATTCTACTATAATTAAAACAAGAAGCCAAGAGAGCATGAAAGATTTCTGACCAAAGGAGCTCTTTCCGAGTTACATCCAATACGCAGAGGGCAAGCTTGGAACTTCTCCATCCACCCCTTCTTGCAAAAAGAACGAATCAGACCATACATGCATGAAGTAATAATATGCCTCACTAGCGAAAACTCCGAATTCCCAGGTACATAAAGAACCATTTACTTTTCATATTTCAAACTAGGAGAATAGGTGGTCAATAATAGAAGTTACAGATCACAATTAATCTTAGTCCTCCCAGGTGGTCTTTGCCTTCATTATCTTCTACTTCTCCCTCCCAAAATCTAATCCGTCCTCAGATCAAATGGGAAGCCTAAGTTTCAAAGTTCCTTTGAAAGACAACAGGTTCACACAGAAGCTAGAAGGGCACAGGAAATGCATAAAATAAAAGAGGGGTTCCAGGAGGCTCAAAATGACTGTACTTGGGTCTCTGCCCTTGGCGTGTGACTAAGTGGAGATAGGACGCGAGGAATCCAAGAGCATCCCTGAAAGGGACAATTCAACAGCAACAACAAAACCCAGCCTGATGAGGGAGGAGAACAGGTAGAGGCACTTTATCCTAAAGTTCAAGAAGGTTAATAAAAATCAAGGATTTTTTTTTCATGTGTTTGAAGAACTACAAGACAAGGAATGTTCAGATTTCCCCTGAAATGAAAAAGGGCACCAGTTCTGCCACGATGAGAGGGAAATAAAGGTGGAAATTTGCATTGGTGGAGGGTTGAGTGCCTCTCTGGCTCTGTATTCTACACGGAGCTTCCACATGCACCCCTTGCTCCTGGTTGCACCATCAGCCCGGCCACCCTGATAAGCAGTTATATTAATAATCACCCCCACTGCGAGGAGGAGGGAGATGATGTTTGTAGCAGTCAAGACACTCCCAAGATCCCACCAGCTAGGACTCGATGCAGCTGAATTTCAACCCAGGCCCTTTTAACTCCAAGTGGGGAAGAGATGTCTTCCCACTGTGGAGACAGAGCTCTGCTAGGACACAATAAAAAGCCGAGAGGGAGATAAGGGGAGCTTCCATTATCCATTTTTGTGGGTGACTTGGACATCTGGCCATTGCACTGGATGTTAGATTGCGACTCTCTCTAGCTAGGGTATCAGAAACATTGCCTTTATCATTTCCAGCTGATCAAATGGAGCTGTGTATGAAGACCAGTATTAAATCACCTTCCTCATGCTCCCCTTCTCCAATGATTCACTCTTCTCGTGCATCATTATTTCAAATCCTCAAATTGTCCTAGTTGCTCTCCTCTGAGTTCCTTCCAAGTCCTCTTTCCACAGGGAGCCAAGAGCTTTTCTGTTCATCTATGCAGTGTTCTATCTGCCATGCCCCGGGGCAGGACCAACGGGAGCTGTCTAACAAAAGGACGATGGATGGGTAGTCCCGAGAGTCAAGAGTCGGAGATCAAGAGAGATAGGACAAAATGAGGGAAACCACTGTTTATGTGCCAGTCAGTCACTGGGCTCTAAGTTTATGTCCATTATGCCATTTGGTTTTCATGGTAAACCTGTGAAGTAATATTACTTCCATTTCACAGATGAGAAAGCTGAGGCATGAGTAAATTAAGTAATTTACCCAAATTCATACAGTAAGTGTCAGAACGAGGCTTGGAACTCAGCACCCACATGGAAGCCTGTGTCACTTCCATGGTGCAATACACCTGCAAGAACCAGGAAGGAGCACCAACATGGAATGGTTCGGGTGGGAGTAGTCAAAGGTGCAGGTGATGGTTCATTACCTGAAGATCAGAAATGGCTCAAACTGAAGTCCAGGGATATCAGTTAGGGTCCTGACAGTGATAAGATGTTATGCTCAAATTGTCATTTAAGGGCATTTTACTAAAGAGACCACTTACAAAGGTGTGGGCAGGACATAGGAAAACCACAAAGAATAATGCAGAAGCTAGAAGGAGCAAGGGGAGGGGTAATTGCTGGAGATTGGAAAGAGGGTGCTTTACGGAGAGGGCCAGACAGCAGGAACCTAACCCTGTGGAGACACAGAGAGGCAAGCAGGGGAGCAAAGGTCCCTACACCACTCCCCTCCTTCCCTTGGATCTCCTGCTGGTGCCAACCAGCAGAACCCATCTGGAAGCCAGAGGGAAGGGAGCCCAGTGATGCTCCATACAGTCAGCCCCCCAGGCCCAGAGTTGGGTGGGGAAGGGTAGAGAGTAGATCCAGAGGGGCAAACAGAAGAAATTCACCCTCCAGTTTCACAGAGAGGCAACAGCCATAGAGGTCCAGAGTCAGACTGATGGGAGAGATCCAGTCTGCTGTGGATAACCTGCTGAAACGAGATCTTCATACCAAGATGTTCCTTTCAAGGGCTTTTGCTCACTCTGTGGTTATGGCCTCGATGGTCTTAAAGATTCAGTTCTCTGTCCAGCGCCTGACACCTGCTCCTCCTAACACCCTGGCTGCCTTCCTGTCTTCCAAAAACTTAGTGGTTATGAGCAGAGGTTCTGACCTAGATTCAAATCCTGGCTCCACCTCTCACCATTTGTATGATAAAGAACAAGTTGCTGAACCTCTCCCTGCCTCAGCTTCCTCATCAGTAAAATGGGTACAAGAATAGTGCCTCCCTTAATGGAGTGCTGTGAAAAATGGACACATTAAGTGGTTAACATGGTGCACATTAACAAAAGCACAAAACTTATTAGCAATTGTGATTATTATAATGCTCCCTCACAAATATTTATTGAGCGTCAGGGTATGAGCTGGAAGGAGAATTGTCTGCAATGCTCATGAGCTTCTGATAAATGACTGTACAGGGATGCACCAGTGACGCCGGCCAAATATAGGGACATGTGCTAATGGGCTAGTATATGGTGCCTCTGAAGAGGGACTCCAAGGCTCCAGCCATAAATCAAAAGGAAGCCAGGCACTGAGAATAGCAAGTTAAAGGCAGCAATTACAAAGTGTAACTCAAATATATGTGAACTTGGAGGAGTCAAACATCAAAGGAGGGATCCCCAGCCTCCCTCAGCAGCTGTGAGTGAGGAATGTTGATCGAACACAAGCAGCAGCCGTGGAGTTCAGCCAACACTCCACCTGGAAATTTTGGGGTTTTGTTTTGCACCCTGCAGCAAGCAATCCTTCCCAGAACAGTGAGAGAAAGTGTTTCTGGGCATTTCACAGAGACATCTTTGCAAAATGTATTAGCAGAGTCCATTGACATAGAAGTTGCTGCATTTGTATGAATCACTTCAGGAGCAAATGGGAACAGAATTTGCTAAAGCAATAAAACTAAGTTGGCAAGACTTTTAAGAGGCTAAACTGTAAGAAGTATTATCACATAGGCTGAGATGTCTCTCTGCAATTGCTATAAAGAAACAGATTTTCAATATCCCCACCAAACAAGCAAGGTGGGTGGGAGTATTTCTCTGCCTGGAGGCACATGTCCTGGAGCTTCTCTGGGAACAGAGGTGCTGGGCTCTGCATTAGCCTTCTAGTCAGCTGCATTGAAAGTGGAGTAGGGCCAGAGGGAGCTGGGTCCAAATCACATCACCAATATGAGTGGTCCAGGCGTGACACCAAACAGGATGGAGCCCAAGGGTGCAGATACAGAGCAGGTTTCCAGACCCCGGGCACATCGAGACTGGACCCCAGCTATGTCCAGTCATGCCAAGGACTGGATCAAACACCCAAGACACAGGAGGTTAAAGAATGGGCCTCCTGATTAATGTCTTCCAGTTCCTGCCACCATGGCAGAGACATGCTAGGAGAATAGAAAGGGGCACGGAGCAAACAGTGACCAGGCTGATATGTGCCGGTATAAGCCATTGCATGAGGTCATTCATTCAGCACATAGTTATTGATCACCTACATTGTGCCAGCTACTATTTTAGGCAATGAATATATAGCCATGAACAAAACCAACAAGATTCCTGCCCTCAGGGAGCTTGCGTTCTAGTAATGGGAGACAGATACAAGCAAATATACTAATAAATATATAACTTCAATACAATGCAAACAAGCAAATAAATAAAGCAGGTTATGAGGAAAGAGATTGACGAGGAAGGGAGTAAAGGTAGGAAGGCTCCTGCCTCCCCCCTTCTTCCCCCTGATGTAACTTCACCTGCAGGGAAAGGGAACATTGCAATACATGAGCTGTACTCGGAGGCATTTATTGGGCCCCACCCTCTAATGGAGGAGTTATCTCAATTTTTGTTTGTTTTTGCTTTTGTTTCACCTGGTTCTTAGTGTGAAGGGGTTTTTTTTTTTTGTTTGTTTGTTTGTTTAGAGATAGGGTCTTGCTGTGTTGCCCAGGCTGGCCTTGAACCCCTGGCCTCAAGCAATCCTCTGGTCTCCCACTTGGTCTCCCAAAGTGCTGAGATTACAGAAGTGAGCTATCACACCCAGCCTTACCTTGCTTTAAAATGGGTATTTTTCCCCTCTCCTTTCTCTTTTCTCTCCAAGCAGCAGGACTAGCAAACAACCCAGTACCCAATCTCTCAGAGCAGACCTACAACTAGCCTCCTCTCCTCTCTCTTTCGCTCGTGTGCCTTGGGCAGCAAGGTGCTCTGCCGGGCAGAGCTTGCTTGGTCAGAGTGTGCCTGACAGTCTCCCAGCCTCTTCTTTTTCTTTCCTGCATTGAAGCCCTAATGCAGAAGGATGTAGGGCTCAGGTTTGGGCATGGAACAAATGGGTGGGGACTGAGTGGTGATTGACAGTTAGAACAGCAGTGATGGCCTACTTCAATCTCATTCTACTAGTTTAGGAATGGGGATGTTCCACATGGTCAAGCACAGGTCACCAGCCATTCCCTGCTTTGGTTTGGGGGCCCACACCTAGTCAACAATAAAATGGCTGTCTTAGTCTGTTTTGCATTGCTATAAAGGAATACCTGAGATTGGCTAATTTATAAAAAAAAAAAAAAAAAGGATTTATTTGGCTCATGATTCTGCTGGCTGGAAGACTCGGGGCTCAGGCTACTTCCACTCATGGCAGAAGGTGGAGGAGAGCCAGTGTGTGCAGGGATCACATGGTGAGAGAGGAAGCAAGAGGTGGGGGGAGGTGCCAGGCTCATTTTAACAACAAGCTGTCATGAGAGCAAGAACTCACTCACCCTCTCCCAGGGAGAGAATTAATCTATTCATGAGGGGTCCAGCCCCATGACCCAAACACCTCCCATTAAGCTCCACCTCCAACATAGGGGATCAAATTTCAACAACCGTCCAAACTATAGCAGTGGCAATTCTACACCACTTACCAAATGTGTCATTCAGCTATTGTTGCCTAACAACCAACCACATACCTCAACAGAATATAACAATAAGCATTTGTCCTGTTCATGTGCTTGTAGGTTGGCTGAGAGTTCTGCTTATCTTGGCTGGGCTTGGATGGGCATATATGGGCAGCTCTAGGCTGAAGGTCAGGAATAGTCTGCTCCAGGGACTCCAGGGTCTCCCATCTTCCTCAGGCCAGCCAGCTAACCAACCATATCCTTTTCATGAAGGCAGAAGGACAAGAGCAAAAGCAAAAATACCCAAGACACCTTATGGCCTTCAGCTCAGAACTGATACATGGTGGCTTCTGCCCACATTTCTTTGGGCCAAAACAAATTATGTGGCTAAGTATCAACTCAAAGAGCAGGGACCTGCATCTACCTTTAGTGGAACAACTGCAAAGGTGCCTGGCAAAAGGTGTGGATACAGGAAGGGGTGAAGAAATAAGGCCAACCATTCCTCATGCACACTCCTCCCTTGGAAACACCCTAAGATGTAGCGGCATAGTCTAGGGAGAAAGAGACCTTTACCTGGGGCACCCAGCTCAGATCTGAGACCACCTTTGATTAGAGCTTGCCAATAAGAAAGCAGTAACTCTTTATTGATAATAAAAAAGCAAACATTCACTGGACACTTAACTCTTTGCTAGGCATCATTCTAGATGTTTTATATAAATAAATCCATCTTAATCCTCATAAAACCATTTAAAGTGTGTTCCCTGAGCATCTTCATTTTGCAGATCAATAAACTGAGGCACAAGGAGGTGAAATAAATTGCTCAAGGTCACAGAGCTAGCAGGCACCAGAGCCAGGATGGGGACCCAGGCCATCAGGCTCCAGCACACATGCTCCTAACCACCCATAATACCACCTTCGCCGTAGAGGGTGTGCCCTAAGTGCACACGTCCCTAGTCTGTCCTGTGCCCCTTCCACAGCCTCAGTGAACACTCATGAAGAGAAGAGGCTTTAGACGTGGGGAGGGGAAGGGGCAGGCCTGGGATGGGGCCCAGCTTGACTCACAGAAGTTGGTAGTTGTCAGGGGGCAGGAGCTCAGCCCAGCCCAGGGTAGCTAAGCTTGGGTTAGGGTAGCAGGAGGAAGAACTAGAAAAAGCCTTTCAGGGACCTGGGGAGGAAAGGATATGGCTAAGAGAAAGGCTGAATAGGCTTCAGTGGCTAGAAAAAGGCCCTCGAGACTAAAAGAAGACTTGACTTTGAGACTTCACGCAGAACTCAGCATCCTTTGTCTCTCTAAATTGGTGGCACCTGGGCTCCTTGTCAAGCCATACTGAGAGTGAGTGTGTAGGAGCAGAATAGGAGCTGGGGGGAGGAGGTGCTCTGAGGCTGTATCTCACGCAGCCCAAGGATTTGAGTGGTGAATAAAGAAACAGGGAGAATTCAAGATGGATAAAAAACTTATATCTAAGGCATGGAACCATAAGAATTCTAGAGGAAAATGTAGGAAAAACTCTTCTAGATATCGGCCCAGGCAATGAATTTATGACTAAGACCCCAATGACAATCATGGCAACAACAAAAATTAATAAATGGGACTTGATTAAACTAAAAAGCTTCTGCACAGCTAAGGAAATAATCAACAGAGCAAATAGGCAACCTACAGAATAGGAGAAAATATTCACAAGCTATACATTCAATAAAGGGCCAATAACCATAATTTACAAAGAATTCAAGCAAATAAGCAAGAAAAAAAACAAACAAAAAAAAACCCTATTAAAAAATGGACAAAGATATGAACAGAAGCTTCTCAAAAGAAGAAAAACAAATGGCCAATAAACATATGAAAAAATTAGGTATCTCCATATTACTTTCCATAAAGGTTGTACTAGTTTGCAGTCCCACCAATAGTGTATTGAAAAGACACTTGCACTTGAATGTTTATTGCTGCACAATTCACGATCACAAAGACGTGAAATCAACCCAAGTGCCCATCAATTTATGACTGGATTAATAAAATGTGGTATATGTATACCACGGAGTACTACTTGGCCACAAAAAATGGTGAACTAAATACCTTTGGTAACAAACTGCAAGGAACAGGAGACCATTCTCCTAAGTAAAATATCAAAAGAATGGAAAAACGAACTCGGCATGTACTCACTATTAAATTGGAATCAATCAACACTCATATACACACATGGAAGTAAAACTTAAGGGAAAGCCAGGTGGGGGGGGAGAAGGGAATGGGTAAAATCACACCTAACAGGTACAATGCACACTATCCAATGATGGGCACACTTATAACTTTGACTCAAACTGTGCAAAAGCAATTCATGTAGCCAAAACATCTGTACCCTGATAATATTCTGAAATTTTTTAAAAAACGAAAAAATGCTCAACATCACTAGTCATCAGGGAAATGCAAATTAAAAAAACAATGAGATATCAGCTTATCCCTGTTAGAATGGCTTTTATTAAAAAGTCCAAATACAGTAGATGCTGGTGTGGATGCAGAAAGAAAGGAACACTCATACACTGTTGGTGGCACTGAAAATTAGTACAACTTCTATTAAAAACAGTATGGAGATTTCTCAAAGAACTAAAAGTAGACCTACCATTCAATCCAGCAATCCCACTACTGGATATCTATCCAAAGGAAAAGAAGTCTTTTCATCAAAAAGACACCTACACTTGAATGTTTATTGCAGCACAATTCACAATTGGGAAGATGTGGAAGCAACCCAAGTGCCCATCAATTCATGAGTGGATTAATAAAATGTGGTATATGTATACCATAGAGTACTACTCAGTCATAAAAAAAAGATGAAATGGTACCTTTTGCAACAATCTGGATGGAAGTGGAGACCATTCTCCTAAGTGAAGTATCTCAAGAATGAAAAAACAAACACCACATGTATTCACTATTAAATTGCAACTAACTGAAGGGCACACATGTGCACAGAGGGAAGTAAAACTCAGTGGAAATCAACCAAGAGGGAGGGGGAAGGGGAAGGGGAGAGGGAAATAAACCAACCTAATGGGTACAATAAACACTATTTGGGTGATGGGCACACCTATAGCCAGGACTCAAACATTACAAAAATGATCCATGTAACCTAAAACATTTGTACCCCCTTAATATTTTGAAATAAAAAAAAGAGACAGGGAGACAGAGAGTCCCCTGAGGCACATTGCTGAATTCATATTCAACCTGTCACCCACTTCAGTGACTCTCCTTATTTTCTGTTATGATAAACAATAACAGCTTACTCAGTGAGCATTTTATAAGAGACAAGCCATTTTCAGACACAGGGATTGCATCTGACACTCACAACAACTCCACATGGGAAGCAATTCATTTTAAAAATAACACGACCAGGGCTCAGAGAGGTTAAATGGCTTGTCTAGGATCATGCAACTAACGAGAAGAATTGGAATCAACACCTTCACCCGCTTATGCCTGCACCATCCTCATGTTTCCCTGTAAGGAGGGCAAGCAGAATAAGTCAGTCTTTGGTCTCTCAAGAGAAGGTGGTACTTTAAGTCTGTATCAATCATTCACACTTTAGTATGATGTATTTCCAGTTCAGTCCTGACAGCAGGACGCATGGATGCACTATAGAAAGGTGCGACAAGGGCTCCACCAAGGGGTGGAAGGGAAGCAATGCAGTGAACATCAAAAAATAGCATAATTTCACTCGGTCTCAATTTCTCCCTCTGTTGGGACTCAGTTGTTGGAACCAAGCTTAGGGAGGTTCAAGACAAGGCAAAAGATGTAGGGTAAAGACAGTCAACAAGTAATCATAATTAATGAGACTGCACCAGGTGCAGGGTGCTACCCTGAGTACCTGGGAAAGGACAATGAAGTCCCCACTCCAGGATGAAGAGGCAACAAATAAGGATAGAAACAGGAATGTGAAATAGTGACAGATGCCATAAAGACAATGGCATGTCATAACGGGATAGAGTTTTTGTCGCAGGGTAGGGTCACAGGTTTGGGCATGGAGGTCAGGAAAGGCCTCCTGAAAACAGGACACTGGGGTGAGATTTGAATAAAGAGAAGGTGCTTGCCAAGATTTAGTTGATTAGAAAAACAATGTCAAGACCCAATGTAAAAAAAATTATAATGACAACAGCAACAATAACAGTAGAGTAGTAGCAGTAGTCGCTAGCACTTAGGCAGCGCTCATTATGTGACAGGGATTGTCCTAAGTAATTTATCTATCATATCATTTCACAGTCACCACAATCTTGTGAGGTACATATTATCACAATCCCCATTTTACAGACGAGGAAACTGAGGCACAGAAGTTAAATGATTTGTCTGAGAGCAGGTAAGAATCAAAAGGAAAGAAAGTTGCTAGGTGGTCAGTGACCAGGTTTCCGGGGCCCAGCACTGGGTCTCACGAGGAAAGATGGCCAAGGAGCCCAAGGCCAAAACTCAGGGTCACTGGCAGCATTTCTCAGACTACATGCAGGACCTCAACTTCCATACTAGGCTCAGTGCCAGGCATCCAAACGAGCTGCAGCACCACAATGATGATGCCATCAGATGAGAAGGTTTAGCACCCCCCTCCCTACGGATCCCCCCACTGAGGCAGCAGAGGAGAGGGGAGTGGGGGGCCAGTGGCACCCTGCCCACTGCTGGTCTCACCTTGGCTATAAATAACATAATTAAGAAAAAAACACCCACACGCAGGCAGCGCTCGATCGTTAAACCCACTTTCTGGTCTGTTCACCCCATAAGAGTGGTGCAATGATGTGAATCCAAACTCAGGCTCTGTGAAATTTAGTGTGTCAGGAAATCAAACAGACACACCAGACCTTCAGCCTGGATCTTTTCATGTCAAAAGAAGGTCTCACCTTGTCACAAATAGAAAGGGGTGTTTGCTCTCTTAAGGACTACATGCTCCCCCTCCTGCAGGCCTGATCTCAGCTAAGGACGTCATCAGCCAAGCCAGAGCCCACCTCCCCTGCTCCCCCATCCCCTCTGTCTCTCCTCATTGTGATTCCGGTCATTAATAGAGCACTTGTCACATCACAGCATCACAGGAGTTGGATAGATGTTGGAGGAGGAAAAAGGAGGTGAGGGAAAGAGAGGGGAGAAAGGGGGGAGGGGAGGGAAGGGAGGGAGGAAAGGAGAGGGGAGGAGGTCCAGGCTGAAGGGGAAGAAGAAGGACATTGTAAAGCCTGCTCCCAAGGAGCTCATAGCTGATGGGGCAAATGGACACACAAAATGTTGGGGTGATGACAACCCAACAGGACACATGGTTCAGAAAAGATCTGACCAAAATGTGGCAGCTCAGAACTGGTGACAACTTCTACCGGGAAGAGCAGGAAAATCCTTTGAGCTGTGTCATGAAGGGTAAGTAGAAGGTTTCCAGGTGCAGAAAGGAAGAAAGGGCATTTCAACATATAAGGAAAATAGCACGTGTGAAAGCACAGGCACACGGAAGATCCCATCACGTGTAGGGAGGTAGGACTGGGATGCCCATCGAGGCTGCAGGTGTCACCGTGCTTTATTCTTCCTCCCAAGTTGAAATCTTAGAGCTACTCACGGTGCCCCAGTGCCCACCTGCTCTGCTCATCCAGATGCCAGGTCCTGCCATTTCTGACTTAAAACATTTTTTGACTCCGGTCCCCACTACCACCACTGTTGTTGAAGGTCCTCCACCCCCGGCCTCTTTGCCAAGCCTGTATTATTACAACAATCTGGTCTCCCTGCCTCCTGGTTCCCCTCACTCCCACCTGTCCATTCCCAATGACCCCATTTCTAAGCTATTCTCAGAGTCTACCTAGCTAATAGTGACCCAAGGAGGCTGACACCTGCTTCAGCTAGAACCCAGAGGGCTCTCTAAGAGAAAAGTTAGAAAGAACGTTGACCTGCAAAGACCAGAGAACCAAGGAGCAAGACCACAGCTAGTCTAGCGATAGAGGCAGGGTTCACTCATTCATTCTTTCATTCGACAGTATTGTGGACAACTCACTCTGAGCCAGTCTCTACGCTGGGTACAGGGCACAAGCTGGCACACTACAGAGACTCAGTCTCTGCCATCCCTGCCCTCATGCAACTTGGAGGAGACAGCTATGAATCAAAAAGTTATGCAAATAAATGTAAATTACAATTGTGATAAACACCACGAAGTAAAAGGGAAGTCTGCATGCTCGCAAGGGAGACTTTCAAGGATAAGACAAGCGAACTGAGATTTGAAGGGTGGGTTAACTAGATAAGGATTGAAGAAAAGAAACATTCTATTTATTAGTTAAGAGCTGGCCTAGGATTGATATTACCTGGATTTGAATCATGTCCCCCACCAATGGTTTATTCTGGCCAAATTATTTCACCTTTGCATGCCTTGGTTGTCTTGTCTGCAAAATGGAGATGGTAATTGTAGATACCTTGGAAATTTGTTATAAGGATTTAGTAAGACCAAGCATTTCAGTAGCTAGTACGGTACAGGTACAGGTTCAGTAAATGGTGGGAGTGCCAGCAATAGTGACTGTGGTGACAGTGATGACAATTGCAATGACACTGGTGGTGATGATGATAATGGAAGTGGTGGTGATTACGGAGATGATCATGGCAATCATGATACTGATGATGATCATTGCCAGAATGATGATAGTGATGATGGTGATAATGATGGTGACTTTTGCACTCACAGCATATGCAGATGCCCTTGGGCTGAAGGCAGCACAGCAGGTATGCAGGGTAGGAGGTGCCAAGGAAAGAGCCAGTCATGTCTCCTAAGGCAGGCAGAACCAAGCTCTGTAAATTCCAATTCATAGACTCTGTGCCCTCAGCTTCCTCAAAATGTAATCAGAGAGCTCTAAAAAGGATCTAAGAGTATGCTAATGCAGTGGCCACTCAGATTCAGTTAACATTGAGCTCCCTGCTTTAAAAAGTCCTTCCTTTATGCTGACAATATCACCAGGGAGATCAGCGTTAACTGAGCACCTGCCACGTGCGAGCAATTATTCACGTGTTATTCCATTTGATCCTCACACACTTTCTGGGTAGCAGACACCATGCTGAGCACTGAAAACATGTTGGTAAACAGGATACAAATATTATGCCCATTTTACAGAAAGGAAAATAAACAAGTCATAGAAAGTTCAAGTAATTACCCAAGTCACGCACCTAATAATAAAGATAGGATTTCAGCCTAGCTCCACCTGTCTCCTAGTTCAAGCTCTTAGTTCCATGTACCACAGTGCTTTCTAGTGCTGAGACAGAAGTGCAAGACCCAGTTCCTAGTTAAAGAGGAGCTCCCTCCTGCTTCATGCCCTGAGTTGGGACATCTTTCAGATGCCAGCAGAATTCACAGGCAGTCCTTAAGTCAAGTGATCTGCGATTTGTGGTCACTGCTTGTAAGAGGTGACAAGAGGAGGCAAGGCTGCACATGTTCACTGAGCCCTACAAGAGAGTCATTGCCTTGTATACCTTACTTGATGGAGGCCAATCTCATTTCTTACTTGGGTATTCTTACCTCCTATTTATAGGGTCATGGAACTAAGACTTAGAGTGGTTACAAAATTTGTCCAAGGTCACACAATGGGAAGTGTCATATTTAAATCCAGGGTTGTCTAACTCCAAAGTCCAGCCTCTTTAGCCCACACTATCCCCTAACTGTGTTCTTTGTGATTCAACACACACACACACACACACAGACATACACACACGCACATATACATGCACATATACATACAGCCAAACACATTGATGGACACTTAAATAGATTTTACCCCAACTCTGAATGCACAAAAGTGTGTATAAATGCATAATGTTTTCAGAGATGCCCCACCTCTGAAAACAATGGAGGAAGAAGGAAGCAGGTAGCTGCCTGATTTTCTCTCGTGTATTTAGGCTGCAACATGGCTTTTCTATACTTCTAAACACCTGTCTCTTCGGTGCCCATGGAGGATAATAGATAATACAGCTGAGGTTTCAAGGTTGAAACTTTAGACACTGGAAAACAGGTCTTCAGGTTATTTATTTCTTATAGTATCCTCAGCTCCTCCAGGAGCTGAAGTTACTCTAGATTTATAGGCCAGGGACTGAGCAGGGATGCTGGAAACACATTTGGGCCCATGAGAGAGGGAATAGTGCAAATGCTTTTCTGGACACAATGGTTAAAAGTGAGTTCTTGGTTCCAGCACAGACTGTCCCTTACTAGCTATGACCTGAGCAATTCATTTAACCTTTCTATGCTTCAGTTTCACCATCTGGGAAATGGGCCACCTATCTTATCTTAGTCAGCTATTGCTATGAACATTCTGGGTAACAATCCCAAAAATCTCAGCGGTTTTACACAAGCATTTATTTCTCACCTGTAGGTCTATAGATTGACTGGGGCAGCTCTGCTTCAGCCTACAGATTAAATCCAGGTCTTTTCCATGCGTCTATCATTTCAGGATGAAGGGAAGCAGTGATCTGGTGCCTGATATTCTCATGGCCAGTTATAGAAATGCAGGAGGGCTGGCCAAATCACCTAAGCCTGTTTAAATCTTTGGGTTGGACATAGGGTACACTGCATCCACTCACATCCCAATAGCCAAAATCAATCACATGGCCAAATTCAGAATCAGTGGGGCAGGGAAGTAAATTCCAACCACATAGAAGCCATGAAAAGAGAGGGGAGGTGTTCCAGTTACTATTGATGCATAAAAATTTACTCCAAAACTTAGAGGCCCAACCAATCACTGTTTCACTTGTGATTGTACTGGTCAGGAATTTGGGAGGGCTCAGCTGGGTAGTTGTCACTTGGACTTTCCTGTAATTGCAGCTGGGTTTCAGCCATCTGAAGGCCCCACTGGGCTAGGCATCAGACATGGCCCCTCACGCAGCTGGCACTTAATGGATTGTCCACCAAAGTGCCCATGTGTGGCCTCTCCAGCATGACAGTCTCAGGGTAGTGTAGTGAGACTTCCTACATGGTGCCAGGTTCCCCCAGAGGGAACCTCCCAGGAGACCCTCGCCTTCTCTGACCTAGCCTCTGAAGTCACACAGCATCACTTCCACTGGTTACAAGTAAGTCATTAAGGTCGGCCCAGACTCAAGGGGAAGAGACAAAGACTCCACCTCTCAAGCGTCAAAGAATTTGCAGGCATGGAAGAGGCAAGGAAGAAAAAAGAATAAATAGTACTATCTACCTACTCCCCTCATAAAAGTCATTGCAATGATAATATATAAAAAGTACTTAGCACAGTGTGTGGTGCAGAGTAAGGTCTTAATAAATGGTAGCCATACACATCACAGAGTCTCTGGATAAAGGTTCCAGGTGCTCTGCCTGTCTCGCTTGCTAAATCAGTGGAGATAACTGGTCCCCTTTGTTTGGGGGAGGCAAAAGGGAATGGCCATGGGGCTATCATTTGCAGCTCATCTGCAGGGTAGTGAGTGCTTTTGCTAGACAGTCAACATCCAGTATCTCATTGAATACTCACAACAAGTTTGTGAGGTCATATTGTTATTGTCATCCTCATACTCTGAAAACTCTTGCAACTGCCCATCACCTTTAAATATGCAGTTGTGGGAGGAGGGACTTGGGAGAGCAATCAAGCATCCTCTCCCTACTCTCACCTCTCCACCCTGGTTTGAGGGTCCACACCACTAGAAAACCCATGCAATTTGCTCATCCCTCTGTCATAGCCCTAATCCCACTGAGTATGTCACTCTGGTCTCACTCTCATGTCACTGAGAACTCCTTCAAGACAGGGACCACGTCTGATTTATTCTGGACCCCGTGTCCAAGGCAAAGCTTGGCCCAGAGGAATGTGGACATTTTTCACTTATTCTTCCAGGTCCACTCACCACTCTTCTCTACCTGGACACATCAACAGGCCACCTTGACCTCTGCTTTAGGTTGGGTTTGGCCAGAGGGGAGTCATGGCAGGGGATCAGAGGAAGGGAGGAGGGTATAGTCAGAGTCTTTATGCCCCCAGCCTCCTCTCTGCAAGGTTGCTGGGTCTGGCTGTGTCTCCCCAGCCTATTCTCTACGATACTCTGCACCCAGAGTCCCATATCTGGTACCTTCTCCTGCCCCTCCCATTGGACCTAGGGAGAGGAACACCATTTTGGCTTTGGGTCCTACGCTATTTCTTATGGTTCTCCTACTCTTTGCCCACACCTTTCTAAATAGCCCCTTTATTAATTCCCCCTTGAATTAACCTAATCAAAATATGCCATCTGCATCCCGAACCCTAACTGATACATAGAGCTTAGGAATCAATTAGCAAATGTGTGTTCCAGGCTGTAAGGCCTATAACCATGGACTCTCCCGGATGCACAGGCAGAAGAGCCAGGACGCCCCGGAGGGAGCGGCCAGTTCCGTCAGTGAGCGATTGAACTGCTGAATCCTTTCCCACCGGGAGCTGTCGAGCTTCCGCCCAAGGCTCACTTAGGGACAGAGCCTTCTCTCTCCTGATGTATCAGTGACAGAGAGGATTTCAATTAGAGCCACGAGGGGTCTCGAGTGCCTGACACATCTCACCAGTGATGGTAAGCGAGAGGGTTCCACAGTGCCCTGAGGCTGCCTGCCTGCCTCCCACGAGCCTGGACAAGCACTGAGCCCACCCGCAGAAACTCGACCCCAGCAGAGGAGGGATCAGCATCATATCTACTTACAGGCATGGCTGAACTCCTCACTCCCCTGCTCAAATTCCCTTGGTGATACTCATTTGCCCTAAAGTCCAAATGCTCCCTGAGCTGTCCCTGAGCTGCCACCCACCCACCCAATCCCCAAACTGAGTTGGGGTCCCCTGTTCTACCCAAAGCACCCTGCACTCTCCTTCCTAGCTCTTGTCACACTTAAAACTATTCAGTCATTCGTGTCATTATCTACATTCTACTCTCCATCCAGTGGTCCTGTTGAAACCTAAGATCATGAAGTTGAATCAGGTCCCTCCTGGGCTCACACTCTCTGCTGGCTTCCCCGATCACCTGAGTAAAGCTGGTCTTCACAGTCACCCAGGGGGCCCTGCACAATAAGGCCCCTGTGACCTCCTGTTCTTTCCCTCTCTTATTCTGCTCCAGCCACCTGAGCCTCCCTGCAGTGTCTAGAACATGCCAAGCATGTCCCTGCCTGAGGGCCTCCGCATGTGCTCGTTCCTTTGCCTAGAACACTGCTGCCCACGAGCTCCCCCTCACCTTTCTACCCCAACATCACCTCTGAGGTAGACCTTCGCTGGCCACCCTATTTAAAAAGCCCCCACTCTCCCCACCTCTGGAATTCCTTAGCCCCCTTCCCTGATGTATTATATTTTCTTCTTGGTATATACTCCCAAAAATCTTACTTTAAATATTATTTATCTTGCTTATTTTCTGCCTTCTCCCACCTCAACATCAGACATTGGCGGGGATTCTTGTATCTTTGTTCAGAGCTACATCCTCAGGAACTAGACAAGGCCCTACCATAAGGAGCTGCTTAATAAATATTCATTGAGGGCTGGGCGCAGTGGCCTGTAATCCTAGCACTCTGGGAGGCCGAGGCGGGAGGATTGCTGGAGTTCAAGAGTTCGAGACCAGCCTGAGCAAGAGCAAGACCCCATCTCTACTAAAAATAGAAAAATTAGCCAGGTGTGGTGGTGCACACCTGTAGTCCCAGCTATTCAGGCGGGTGAGGCAGGAGGATCGCTTGAGCCTAGGAGTTGGAGATTACAGCGAGTTACGATGACACCACTGCACTCTACCCAGGGAGACACAGCAAGACTATGTCTCAAAATAAATAAATGAATAAATAAATAGTCACAGAATGGATGAATAAACATCCCCACCCACTACAGTGTGAGCTCCATGAAGGAGCCACAAAATGGTCTTGACCTGGGGAAGAACATATGTTTATGTTTGAGAACACACATAATTCTGTGGCCCCATGGGGGGCTGGGTTGGAGGTGGGGAGTGTGGAGGCCGTGGTAAATCCCATGGCTGGATGGATTCTGGATGGTGAGACCAGAATCACGGCACAGGTGCTGGGGATGGAGAGGAGAGGACAACCAGAGAGCTGCCCTGGAGGGGGAAACCACAGGGCTCTATGAACACCCAGGTGAGAAGGGGCAAGAACGCTGCCCCCACCACCCAGGTTTCTGGATTTGGTAGACAGTTACAGGATCATTAACTCAATCACAGGAAGAGACTAGTCAGGGCCTAGGTCTGGGTAAAGGGATGGGTTTGAAGCAGGTTTGAAAGCAGGAACCCAACGTTAGTCTTTGCAACTGAAGCTTGTCTGAAAGCAATGCCATGCTCAGAATGCCTCCTCCCTCCAGGGTCCATACCTCCACGTCTGCCAAACTCAACAAATTTCCTACAAGCAAACAGTAGATTATTAGAAAACAAGATGGATTATCTCTATCAACCTATACATTTGTTCAAGCGAAAAATTGCAATGGTGTTTATATGGATTTTGATTTAAATTATTTTGGATTTCATTGAGGGGAGATACATGAGAGAATTTTTCTTTAAAAAAAAAAAAAGAGAGAGGCAGGGAGGAGGAGAACTTAGTTGTATTAGAAACCTTTTCAAGGTGTCATTAAAACAGTCCATTGCTGGCTTAGTAAAAGGTCAATTGGAGTTCAGAAATAAACCCAAGTACATGTGAAAATAGGAAAACCGTGGGCTTTTCAATACACAGTGTCATGACAATGAATTAGTCGGGGGTGGAAGGGTAACGCTGAATTCTTACCTCCACAGCACAGCAAAATTGACTCCAAATGGATCAAAAATTTAAATGTTAAAAAAATCCTATAAATGCACTAGAAGAAAACAGGATGAAAATTTTTTTTTTAATCTAAGGGAAGAAGATACCTTCTAAGCAAAATAGCAGAACTAGAAACAACGCATGGAAGGGTGGTTAGACATAAAAATTTAAAATTTCGTTATGACAATGAACATCATGTATAAGACCAAAAGATAAATTAAAACCTGTCAAAATGTTTGTGATATGTATGATAGAGGGTTAACAGTCTCAATATACAGACAATTTCTGTAAACAAAGACTTTTAGCCGCACGGTGGACTGAGCCAACATAGAGGCTCCTGTCTACGACTGAAAACCCATTAAGAGTGCAGGAATCAAAATAATTAATATTTAAAATGTATAGATTCACTCTAAAGACAGAGAAATCCCTAGACTTAAAACCAATGAAAAGAGAACTCAAAGCTAGAAGGGAAGGTGTTTGAACTGTTCCACCTCTATCCAGGAGGCGAGTGCATGACCCTACTGGTTAGGAGCTGGGATTTTAATGCCAACTTTGGAATATTCAATATGGCCTTAGATCTCTGACAGCAGAGTAGTAGAACTGAGACTTCACCTAAAATCAGGACCTAAGAAAGGCACCTCCATGGAAAGGACTAGAACCATTCTGCCCGCTGCTCTGGAAATGGCAAGGAATCTTGCATTTGCACAGTGATACGGCTGAAGACAGAAAATGAGAAGTAGAAACCTAAAGTCTATATACTATGCCATAGAGTTCAGATTTACATATTTTTGTTATGGGAGACTTCAACACCAATTATCATAAAAGGTCATCCTAGGTTGGTGAAATCCCAAGGACCTGAGTAAACAAAAAATATTTTTTGAAAGAAGCTGGCACACCCCAGGCACATGGCACTCTGGGGGTGGGAGTAGAGACAAGATTCCTGGAGGTAAACTCAATATCTAAAATTAAATCAGTAAGAATAAAATGAGCAAGCAATTTAAACACAAAATTCACATGGCCACTAATAAATGTATGAAAAGATTTTCATCCTTAATAGTAATGAAATAAATCCAAATAAAAATGCCATTTGTTCACCTCTCCAATTGGCAAAAATTTAAGAGATTCACCATGCCCAGGGCATAGGCAAAGACACAGGGCACATGAGCATTCTTCCCCCCCCCCCCAAATCAAAAGCATAATATTAACATCTTTGTAGCAGAAAACAGCAAGCTAAAGATATAGCATGTGGGCATTGGTTTTCCAGGGCCCTGTTGCTCCAGCTGTGCTGCCTGCTTTGTGGTTCTTTGTAGGGTCACGTTACGATTCCTCTGCAAGCAGAGAGCACGAGGTTAAAACATTCCCAGTCTATATGTGAGATTTCCTTTCATGACCGATGGCATCTCACAGACTGCATTTCCTGTTTATTTGTTTTAGTAATTTATTGAGATTAAATCTGCATAATACAAACTAGCCATTTTAAAGTGAACAATTCAGTGGCATTTAGTACATTCACAACGTTGTTGCAACCACCACCTCTTTCTAATTCCAAAACATTTTCATCACCCTCAAATAAAATCGCATACCCAATAAGCCATCACTCCCCATTCTCACTCCCCCATTCCTGTCCCTAGAAACCACCAATCTGCTTTCTGTCTCTATGGATTTGCCTATACTTGATACTTCATATAAATTAAATCATACAATATATGACCTTTGTGTCTGGCTTCTCTTACTTAGCATAATGTTTTGGAGGTCCATACACATTGTAGCAGGCATCATTACTTCATTCCTTTTTATGGCTGAATAATATTCCATTATATGGATATACCACATATTTCGAAATAGAAGAGAGGGTTTGAAACGTTCCCAATATAAAGAAATGATAAATGTTTGAGGCAATATCCTAAATATCCTGATTGATGGTTATACATTGTATGCATATGTATGTACAATTGTTATGTATCAATAAAAATTTTATTAGAAGTAGTAATCATAAACCTTTCTTATAGTTCTTTTAAAAAATATCCTTGAATGAACCTGGAGGACATTATGCTAAGTGAAATAAGCCAAACCCAGAAAGACAAATACTATATGATCTCACTTCTATGTGGAATCTAAGAAAACAAAACTCACAGAAGCAGAGAGTAGAATGTGGTTTGCAGAGCCTGGGGGGTGGGGAAAATGGGGAGATGTTGGTCAAAAGGCACAAACTTTCGGTTATAAGATGAATAAATCCTAGGGAATCTAATGGACAGTATTGTAACTATACTTAATAATACTGTATTGTATGCTTGAAATTTGTTAATAGGGTAGATAGTAAGTGTTCTCACCACACAAAAAAATAACGACATGAGGTGATGGATATGTTAATTGATTATGATAATCCTTTTACAATGTATACACATATTAAGGCATCATGTTTTACATTTTAAATATACATAATTTTTATTTGTCAATTAAAACTCAATAAAGCTGAGGAGAAAAGCATCCTTGGTCATTAAAATAAAAGATAACCAGACAAGCATATGAAGATATTTGTTTAAAAAAATTATTCTTGATTGTCTTGATTATTAAAATTTGGTAACAATCTAAATGTCTATCAATAAGAGTCTAGTTAAATGATGATACATTCATACAATGAAATACTATTATAGCCATTTATAAAATGATGATGTAGAGTTGTTTTATTTAAATGGAAAGATGCTCATAATATATTATTGTGTTATTAATACCAATTTGATGGTGAGTACATGTGGTGCTTGTTTTTCCATTCTCGTGATACTTCACTTAGTAGAATGGGTTCCAGCTCTATCCAGGATAATACAAGAGGTGCTAGATCACCATTGTTTTTTTGGTTGAGTAGAACTCCATGGTATACATATACTACATTTTATTACTCCACTTATGTATTTATGGGCACTTGGGTTGTTTCCACATCTTTGCAATTGTGAATTGTGCTGCTATAAACATTTGAGTGCAGATGTCTTTTTTATAGGATGTCTTTTGTTCTTTTGGGTAGATGCCCAGTAATGGGATTGCTGGATCAAATGGTAGTTCTGCTTGTATCTGTTTAAGGTATCTCCATATTACTTTCCACAGAGGTTGTACTAGTTTGCAGTTCCACCAGCAGTGTATGAGATGTTCCTATCTCTCCCCATAAATTGGTATTAAATGATCAACACTTATGTGCACATATAGTAGTAACATTCATTAGGTGTCAGGCAGGTGGGAGGGGGAGGAGGGGATGGGTATATTCACACCTAATGGGTGCAGTGCCCACCGTCTGGGGGATGGACATGCTTGAAGCTCTGATTCAGATGGGGCAAAGGCAATATATGTAATCTAAACATTTGTACCCCTGGAATATGCTGAAATGAAAAAAAATTGAGCAATGCACCACATCTTAAAACAAATAAAACAGTGAATAATGGTGAAAAAAACAGCATGGGCATCTCTTTGAAGTAAAATTACATATTTACGTAGACACATATGCCTCCAAAGATCTGATAACATGTTTGGCCAAATGTTAATGTTGTTTATCTTTGGGTAGCCAGATTTGAGCAATTTTTTAAAGAGACATTTTAAAACTTTAAAGGAAAGCTATGTCATGCCTTTGGGTGGGAGGACTCAATATTGTAAAGATTTCTTTTGAAATCTATAGATTTCATGCACTCCAAATCAAAATAACTAAGGGTTTTTAAAAAGGGCATTTGACAAAATAACTGTAATGTTTAGCTAGAATAATAAATGTATAATAATAACCAGAAAGCTGTTTTAAAGGGAAAAAAATGAGAGGAGGTTTGCTCTATTGAAGTTTAAATGTATTGTTAAGCTGCAAGGTTGTACTGGCCCTAGAATATGTTCAATTTGCTAATACCATGGAGTGGGTCTCTGTAAGTATCTACAGAATGAAAGAATGAATGAACACATAGTCCTAGTTATCAGAGAAAGGCCACTGTGAACTATGACTATTAAACTGGCAAAAAAATAATAATTATACATAGTATTAAGGTGGGTATGCAAAAAAGACACTACGCATTGCTGCTGGAAGTATAAATTAGCACATTTTTGGCCAAATTAGTTACATGTTTTCATATGAATATCAATTCCAACACTGTTTACAACGGTACATTTAGAAGCAACATTTTGACCAAGAATAGGAGGTCAGTTAAATTAAATGGCATACCTATACAATGAAACACTATGACGTCATTAAAAATGATAATGTAGATATACATTTCATGGAAAATGCTCATAATATACTCTGAGGTAAATTTTTTAAAAAACAAAATTGCAATCTGCTATTTAACAAGTATTTATAAAGGGCCCTCGAATGGCCCAGCACTGATGGGTGTTGGAAACTAGTCGGGGTCCCTGCCTCTTGAGGCTTGTGCCCAGCAGGGGGAAAGAATGCTGGACAAAGGCCTGAAGAAAAATGCAGGCTGCTGAGGGACACCCGACGGGGGGCTTAATTTCATGTGAAGAACTCCTGAGAAAGGATGAGCAGGAATTGTCCAGGCATGTGGGGGACGGGTCGGGGAGCAAAGAGTGATGGATGGCTGGGCAGGGTTCTCTCAGGAGTAAAAGAAGTAAGTGTGTACAGGAAGGCCACAAAGTAGACCTGGGCAGAGGAGGTTAAGGATTTTGATCTTTATCCAAAATACAATGGGGGAAGGTGATGAAGAAATTGAGGCAGAGGAGGGACATGGTCAGTCTACCTGGTCATGCTGTAAAGAAGGGAGTGACTGCTCAGAAATCAATTTCAGTCCATATAAAATATATGTATTGTGTATATCATATACACCTATGCATGGGGTAAATACATCTGTACGTATTATATATGTATGCTTAGGTATATTATATACACCTATGTATATCATGTAAATATTTATGTATACTATGTATATACATTCTTAGGCATATTATTTTTATGTATACCTATGTATATAGTATATTTATATAAAGTATATACACTTAACTGTTTTAAACATACATATCTGTGTATATTAGATTTATATATCTACCTGTGTTATGGATACCCATGTATATAAATATATATTGATGAATATTATATACACCTATGGCGTATACAGATATAGCAGGGAGAAAGGATACTGAAAATACTGAGATATATTAATAGATATCATCTTCTTAATGTATATCATATTCAAATACTTAGATATGCTATATATACTTACGTAGATTATACATACATATATTACATTGTATATCATACATACTTATGTGTATATTTATATACTTATGAACAGTATACATATAGACCTATGTAAATTATATATGTGTATTACATATACCTATGTGTGCTATATGCTTGTGTATATTAATATTACATATATACCATATATATTATGCATATATCTATGTATATTATTTACTATCTATATATGTTATATATACCAATGTATATTATATATATGTGTGTGTAAAAATATATACTTGTATATACAACAATGTCTATTATACATATATACCTATGTGTAACATGCACATATACCTATGTGTGTATATACATAGGTATATTATGCATATGACCTTGTGTGATACATGAGTGTGTGTGTATATATGTATACAGGCTGCCTTGTGCCTCCAGACTCCCTCCTGCAGGGCTGCTTAGTGGGGCCCCCGTGTCCTTAGAGGGAAGGTGCCCTTCCAGCCCAGCCTCCAGCCCTACTGGCAGGCTGGCTCCCCCAGGAAACAGAGTGGTCCAGAGAGTCTCAGCAGTTCATTAAGGCACCATGGGAGCTTCAGCCTGCAGGGACAGCTGCAACTCCAAGCCAGGGTAAGGGCTGTCCATGGAGACTAAGCCCTGGCCAGGAGACACAAACAGGGAACTAATGAGCCTCAAATCCAGAGGAAAGAACAGAACTCCCAATCCCTGTGCTCTCTGAAGAGTCAAGTTCTGGCTCTTGGGCCTATAAATGGATCCAGAAGGGTCCTCAACGGTTCCAGAGTGAGGACGCAGCCCAGGGGTAGCCTGGTGGTCCACTTGCCCCAGCCCCCATAGGTACCTGGCAACCAGAAGCCCCAAGAAACAAAGATTTTGTCCAGGTCTGAGAGAAGCAGAATTGTATGCACATATTTATTGCCCTCCTGGCAATTTCCAAATGCACTGTCAGTAGGAAACTGTTTCCTGGACACTAAGGCTAATCAAAAGCCTGTTCAAAACACATTATGCATGTACCTAACATAACCACATACATTAGTTTCTTATGGTTTTATATTCAATTCAACAAAAATTTATTGAGCACAGGCTCCACAAGAGATGCTATGCCAGATGTTTTGGGAGCACACGACAGGTAACACACAGTCCCTGTTTGTCCCCGGTCCTCAGTGGCACGTTCAAGGTGAGGAGAGGCTAACACACTGATGGCTCTAATGGAAGGATCACTGCACTAAATGCTGCGATAGAGATACAGCAAGATGGGAAAGCAGGCGGACGTGATTACTTCTGGCTGGAGGATCAAGGGTGGTTCAATGTAGATCTAATTTTTCCTGAGCAACACCTCTATTATCTTGTTCAATCTTCATAACAACCTTATGAGATAGGTATTATTTTTATTGCCTCCATTTTATAGATTAGGAAACTGAGGCTCGGAGAAGCTAAGTAGATTGATCACCCAATGGTACACAGCTAGTTGACTTTGAATACATCATTTGGGCTCCTTGGATGATACTAGCAGTTCTTCCCTAAGAGTATGTATCAGCATAATTAAGGAGATTTTCCAAAATATACATACCCCACCCCAGATCTACTGAATCAGAGTTTCTGAAGGTGAGTGCTAGACATGCATGTTTTGAAAAAAACTCTCCCAGTAAATCTGATATGCACCTTGATTTATATCACACTATGAAAACTTCGATGGGATTTCAACAGACAAGAGTGGGGAAGAAAGAAAGCATTTCAGGTGGATTCAACTGGGTAAGCAAAAGAGCAGAGCTAGGAAAATGTAGGACTTTTTAGGAAATGGTGAGTGGTCCCAGGGGAGGAGTCAAAAGAGGAGAAAGGTAGGGTCTGCCAATGTTTGGGAGGCCTGCCATATCACCAGATCCTTCCTGACTGCTCAAGCCCACACTCAGGGCTCAGCCATGCCCTAAACTCTGCTCAGGCAGCCCTCAGTGAGAAGTATGAGCATTCGCACCATGGCTGAAAAGAAATCAGACTCTGATGTTATATGCTTGTATCAAAATATAACATGTTCTCCATGAATATGTACAATTATTATGTATCAATAAAAAATTTAAAAAAAAGAAACTAGACTCTGTTCAGAGGGAGATGAAGGCCTGACATTACTGAGCACCTACTAATTGCCAAGCACTGCATTGAGCCCGTTGTATACATTATCTCATTGATTCTTCCTGACAACTCTAAAAGTTATGTATAACTATCTGCATTGTTTAAAAGATTAATGAGGTTCAGAGAGTAATTTGCCTAAGGTCATATATTCAATAAGTGACCTACCTAAGATTCAACCTCACATCTGTCTGACTCCAAGGTTTGCACTCTTACTTTGGGATTGAGTGCTTCCTGAAGGTTGCCAAAAGGGGCTCAGAGAAGAGGAAGGTGAGGCTGGGTCACGTGATAAGCAAGGGCTCAATGGAAGCTGTTCCTGGATAAAGAT
The DNA here is from genome assembly GCF_041146395.1 of Eulemur rufifrons. NCBI lineage: Eukaryota > Metazoa > Chordata > Mammalia > Primates > Lemuridae > Eulemur > Eulemur rufifrons. The sequence goes on from NC_091002.1 coordinate 17,560,481, forward strand.
TGAAGGTAGCTCTTTAGTCTATGTTCCCTCAAAAGCAGAGCCTGAGACAAGGATTTGGGTGCAGGTAGTTTATTGGGAGATGATTCAAGGAAGTACCAGGAGTGGGTGGGGAAGTGAGACAGGAAAGGGAAGGCATCTGATAAAGCAGGCAGGTGGCCACTGTGGACAACTGGGGCTCATTCTCATGGGAGCCCCCTGAGAGATGTGTGGAGCACACTTCAGGGCACCTCCCTGAGGAGCAAGGAGGCTGGGGTCTTCATGCTCTTGTTGTTTGAGGGCTGGTCCCAGAGCACTAACTTCCCAGCACTTCCACCCTGCCCTGTCTTAGCACTGAACATATTCCCTGCACCAGAAAACACCTTAAAGCAGAGAAATTGCTAGAAGCCTTTGGTGTACATGAGAACTGTCTGAAAGTGACCTCCAGGACTAGCTGATAGAATATGTGTGGGGCATTCCTCAAGGACTTGGAAAGTACGAAAATAAGATCTCCCTGTATGAAATATATTTTAAAAATTAATAAGGGCTGATCAAAAGAACCAGAGGCAGGTGAATAGAACAAGCGGGCTCCCAGGTCTGAGGGTCAAGGCTCTAATCTGATAAGATGTGCTAAGATCGCCAATGAAGCAGGTATGGAGGGGAAGAGAGCTGGTCAACTGCAGAGCACAGACCACGATGTCCCAGAAGCAGGGGTACACCGGCTTGTTCCAGGTCTATCCATGGAAAAGAGTCCATGGTCAGTGGGGTGCAGGGATTTCCAGCGTCGCTGACCAGACCAGCCCTACTATAAGGTGGACATACCTCAGCTTGGTGCCCTTAAACATCACAGGACCAGCTCCCCTGGTCTGAGATCAGACTCTTCCAGTACATTCCCGTGTGAATCTGGTCCCAGAGAACACTCTTATAATGGTGATTGTGCACAGTAGGATGATAGCTCAGTATCCCCACCTCGGTTAACGTGAATCTGCCCCAGGGAAGGGAAGGCTCTGCTCCTTGTGCTGAAATAACAAGCATCCAACTCGGAGGGCCAAAGCCCAGACTCCAAACTAAAGCTTACTACAAGTGGCCTCCCAGGACACAGCCCTCCAGCCTTCCCAGGCAACACCCCAAATTCAAACAGGCCTAGCAATCTCTCTTTTTTTTTTTTTTCTATTGGAGTTTCTGCAGTAAACAACGTGAGGAGGCTTCAAGGAGAAGGTAGGTAGGAATCCAGGCTTTTGTTCTCATTAACAATCATCAGCCCCAGTCACCAGCGAACGTTCTCCCTGACTGTGTGTATGTGTTTATCTGAATGTTTGTGTGTGTGCGTACCCATATGCACAGGTGTTTGCGTAAATGGATGTTCATGTAAACATGTACCTGGAAGCAGCAAACAGAAGGTCTGTGGTCACTGACTAGTTCTGTGATCTTGAGCAAGTCCTTAGTAAGCCGTCCAAGCATCTCCTTCCTCATTTGTAAAATGGGTATAATAGCAGGGCCGACTCCGCAGAACAGTTCAAGGGATAAAATGCTTATAAGGCAGCTTGGCGTGAGCCTGAGTGAGAATTCAATCAACACTAGCACTTGACATTGCAGGTTATCGTTTCAGGTGACTCTGTGGGTATGTGTGTACACTGTGGCCCCTTAGGACTCAACTGATACTAATCTGTGACTATTGCTCCAGGAGCACTAAGTCAGGTTGTGGTCACCAGCCGGGTTGGTTACAAGGTTAAAGGAAAGTCTAGAGAATGACCACAGAACCAGCGTGATGTTCTCGGAGGGAATGGTTGCCAGGCACCAAACAACCGAGAGGAGGCGAGAGCCAGCATGGTGGACAGAGGGATGGCCAAGTCACAAGAACGGTGTCCCTGGACTCAGTTCACAGGACAACACAAATCAGGATGTGATTCCAAAGACCTTCGACACAACATCCCCAGGTAGACCAGAAGCCTCAAGCTAGTAGCGTTCATGGCCACAAAATCCAAGCCTGTGTTTCCGGTGACCACTGACTGATGCTTGCACTAGTTTAGTTAGAAGGTAACATGCCCCCACCCCTGTCCACACACCTAGGAAATATCTAGGAAAAGCGATTTCAGAAACACATCTCTCCCTCTTGCCACTTAGCGGGACTCTGGATTTGGCTGTTTATCTCCAATCTCGGACCTAAGATGATTATTCTGATAAACTGGAATGAATCTTGCAACAGAAGGGGAGCTAGCAATAGCCCTGCTGATTTATCGCCCTTTTCAACCCAGTTGGGTTCCAAGAGAATAAATCTTGCTTGCCTCTGGCTAGGTACCCGCAATCATGCCACGGACCACGACTTTCATATCCCATTAACTCTGAATTACTCAGTCTGGGGCTGAGCTGAGAGGTAATTTAAAATGGCAAAGGGAAAAATGTTCTGATTTAGATCTGATCGAGCCTGGATTAAGCCCTCCCATTTTTCAGGGCTTAAATGTGAGCTTTATGGAGGGGGAGCACCTGGGGCTGGGTGGAACTCCTGAGTGGGACTGAGCTGCAGATTAGAACAGGGGAGTTAAGCCAAACGTGTGTCCTAGAGGGCTGCGGCTCCACCCCAGACCTGACCACGGGGCAGGGGCTGAGTTTCTCAGGGGGATCGGGCTACTAAAAATCACTGTTCTCCAGAGTATAAATTATCACAACCCTTTAGGTTAGCAGTTTGGCAATACCTATCAAAACAAAAAAGGTTCATACCCTCTAACTCAGACTTTTCACTACAGAAACACCTGGGTATGTGTTCAAGGGAATGTGGACTAGAGCGTTCATTGTAGCTTTATTTGTAATACAGAAACGTCAGAGACAAACAAAATGGTCCCTCAGTAGAGGAATTCCATAAGAAAGAATGGTACACTTATTCTATGAGAGAATAAGCACCCATTGAAGAGAATGAGGTGGAAGGAGGTCTGTGATATATTGTTGGAAAAAATCAAGGTGCAGAATAGTTTCACATAAAGTGTATGTATTGTTCAAGAAAAACCACTATTTGGAGATTGAACTGAGATTACTGTTTGTTTTCCCTCCATCCTCAGTGTCTTAATACATAAGGCATGCCTCTCTATCAGCAATCACTCAGACCCTGCAGTTTGAGCCACTTTGAACATTCCAAAATAAATTTCACACCAGCCCAAAGTCTCTCCGATCAGGCCTCCTTGCCAGGACCACTTCCGGTCCCCAGCTAACATGCCTGGACTGCCACAAAGACCACTGGGTCGAGGAAGAGCTGAGAAGGCTTTTCTTGGCCAGGATCTACGTGGCACTCATCATGTGAGTGCACATAGGGAGTCATGCTCTCTTGGCATTGTATCACCTGCCATAAATGCAGGAACAAGCTCGAAGGCTTCCCCACACCCATGGGCCTACTCTAGCTGAGTCTGGGGGAGGCCTGCTAGCAACAGGCATGGGACTGACTGCTCTTTAAGAGCAGAAATCCCTTAGCCTGACAGTTAAGGCCCCCCAGCAATCTGGTCATGCATTAGTTAGGATAGAATAGGATATACCACAGTAACATATAAACCCCCAAATCTCAGTGGCTTAACGTGACAAGGTTATGTTTTTCCCTCACAAAAAGCCTGGTGCTGGTTAAGTAGCTCTCCTCTATGCAGTGACTCAAAGATCCAGGCTGCTATCCCCTGGGGCTCTGCCATCTTGGCATGGGACCTCCATGGTCACCACAACAGGAGAAGAGAGAACTGGAGGAGGCCTATGTGTTCTTAACTGCCTCAGCCCAGAAGTCACCCCTCCTCGTCCATTGGTCAGAGTTGCCCCTACCTAACCCCAAGGGAAGCTGGGAAATAGAGTCTTCTAATGTCTCCAGCAAACAGAAACAGTGTCCTCATAACATTGTTTCCACTCCAGATGTCAACATACCTTTCCAACTTTGTCTGGCACACACTTCCTCACCCACCTGAGAGTCTCGGCCACTCTGATTTCGCCACCAGGGATAAGAGATCAGACTCTAGCCTCCAGACAGATGGAATTCTACGCATGCTTACTTTCCTGCCTCTGTGCTTTTATTAGTACTGTTCATTCATTTGTCTGTTCATCCAACAAATAGTTGTTGTGCATTGATAACATCCTAGCATTGTGCTAAGTCCTAAGGAAACGGCAAAGAGCAAGGCAGATACAGTCTCTACCTTAAGGAATACACAGTGCAGGGGCTCAGTTCCACCATCTCTGCCTTCTACCCACTTCTGGGCTCTGCTCAGCTGATATCCTACCTCTCTGCATCTCCAGAGTTGTTGGAAGGATTCACTGAGCTAATGTATGGGACAGTCATAACCCGGTGCCAGGCAGGAGGCAAATCCTCAGCAAACGTGAGCTGTTAGTGATAGTGGCCACCTTGTTTCAGTGGGAACACTAGGAGGTTACTTGCTCATTCCAGAGTCTATTCTTACCTTTCCTCTGCACCTTTTCCCCTGGCTGAATTTCCAACCCCTCTTCCTCACTTACCTGTAGGAGAGGACCCTGTCTAAACTCAATGTAAGGCAACCAACAGATTATTAAATCACGCAGTTCTTGAAATCTTTTTCCTTTGAGTTTTGAGAGAAAACTGATTTCTTTTAATATTGGGAGATCTACGCTCATTGAAGGAGTTCAGGTACCTTATACCAAATACATTTACACAACTAATAAAAAATGAAGAATGAACGGTATTATAAGATCTTATGGACTCACTTTCTTTGGGTCTCTGTGCAGATGTCTCCTCTCCAGAGAGGCCTTCCCAGACCACTCTGTATAAAAACATCATCTCTGTCATTTTCTATTCCTAAGCCATTGATCACAACAATAAACAATACGCCTGTTCCAAGATGTCCGAACCCCTCAGCCTGGTGAGTGGGACATTTCCATATCACCAAGGACACTGACTGGCTAGATATGCCTTTCCTAGGTCCCTGGAGGACAGAGAACAGGTGGGGTTATCCTTTGCACCCTCCCCAGAGCCTGAATCTGGAAGCATACATGCTCCCTAAGCATGCTCCTTGACTGAACGAGTTTAAAAAAAAAAAAGAAAAAACAGGATGGCAGGGAGATCATTAAGAAGTATGCTCCTGCATTTCAACTTTTTAAATTATGTTAAACTTCACAATTTCTGTAGGCGCCTGTTTATAAACAAAATTAGATTCATCCAAAATTGAGTTATTCTTCATGCTTGGTTAGTTATTATTGGGAATTTAAAAGCACTTATTTGGATAATATCCAGGTCATTTGGAGTCGGCATCTTCTAAAAGTTGGACCTGTTACAGATAAATACCCATGCTGGGCTCCAGGCGAAGAAAGTAGCAAAATGGTTCATTTCTTAGAATATCAGATAAAAGGACAACTCCTCCCCCATTCCCTAAATATAGCCTTTCTCTAAACAAAATATTTAGCACATAGCATGAAAACACATTTGTGTCCCAACATGGGTTTCTGTTAACATACCTCATGCTGCTTTTAAAAATCAGATAGATTGGTTAAATCCTTTTAAGAAAATTAGGCAAGCGAAGATGCCATTAGTTCTAGAAACCCATCACATACATAATAGATGCAAAGTAATTATTTTTAAGGCCATTCTTTTTTTATAATGCTTGTCATTTCTGGGTATTAGCTCAAACAGCCAGAACTTAGAACCTCTTTAGGGGTTGCCCTTTTTATCAAACATAATATAATTTGTCACAAAATTTGCTGGTGGTTTTTGATCTTCCTTTCAATTCATTTGTCAGTTATATATAACATGACAATATAATTTACTTCCCAAAGATACTTAGGAGAGTGAAAACGGCTCTATTAATGTGAATAATGATGCCAAGACAATAAACTAGACATGCAGTCACCCTAGCTTTGTATTCTCCTATATGCAAGGTTCTGACCCTGGTTCTACAGGGAAATGTGCTGAAATCCTGGGAGTTAATCATGGAAACAAAATGTTGGAGCTAGATCAGGGATCAGTCAACTTTTTCTTAAAAAGGGCCAGAGAGTAAATATTTAAGCTTTGCACACTAAGAGGCTAAATCGAGGATACTGTATTATTTATTTATATAACCACTTAAAATGTAACCATTTAAAAATATAAAAATCATTCTTAGCTATGATAGGCTAGAACTTAGCCAAACTGGCCAGCCTCTGCCGTAGAGCACTGAAGACATTACATGCTGAGCTCAGAAGTGTGGATTTAATTCTGTGGCCAGTAGTTTCCAGAATTATTTTTATTTTAGGAGTAGAAACTTGTTCTCAAATGAAATCTTATGTGGAATCCCAATATATATGCAAAACAGATACAAACGGTTCTGCTGTGTTTGAAACGGGAATGAGAGGAGCAGCCACAGCCTCTCTCCAGCCCGGGAGCACATGCTTAGAGCCCCTGAGGGGTCCTGCCGAGCACGATTTTAAAACCACAGCCACAGTCAGTGGGGTGCTATTAAAGATTTCTGAGGGGGGCAGACTGATCACAGCTGTGTTTTACAACAATCACCAGGGCGCAGTGTGAAGGATGCATTGGAAGGCAGAATGCCCGGGGGCAGAGAGACCAGGGAGGAGGGTCTGGCCTGGGAGAGCAGGGACTACATGGAGGTTTCTGAAGCAGACAACAGGGACACAGAAGTGGGTTTGAGGGGGATTAAGACATTCAGGCAGGACCAGCTTCATGGCCTGGGCCCTGTGCCGTCTCCGAGGGGCCCCATGAGCAGGAGGGGCCCACGCTTGATTAAATGTTGTGCTGTCACCACCTTGAAATTCTTAATAATTTTAAGCCAAGGACTTGTGTTTTCCTTTTGCACTGGGCCTCACAAATCATGTCCTCAGTCCTGCATCCAGGAATGACTGGGTCCGTAGGTGCCTAAGCACACGTGTCTGCACCTTCCTCCCACTGCCCTGGCCAGGGGCACTCGACATAATCCCTCATTATTAAGTGCTCTTTATAGCAACCTAGTGTTTCACAGCCTCCTCTGAGTCTCAGATCGTCCCTTCCACGTGCTGCCCCGCCTCCTTACACTTGGAGTGCCCACCTGTCCTCCCTCTGGCTTCTGTATCCTGGAAACACCAGCGGCAGCTGATTCATCCAACCCCAAATCTCTGAGACGCCAATTCAAATCAAACCCTTACCCACACCGGGTGCCCAGCAGGACAACCACTGCCAGCAGCTGCCTCCTGCTGACTGGCCGGGCAGTTCACGGATACGACATCTTGAGGGTCACCTTGGTTGGGCTCCACCAGGAGCACACTCTGAGATAAGGATTCGGATGCCAATCGTGTATTTGTGATGTGATCCTAGGAGCCCCAGGAGGGAATAGGGAAATGAGCCGGGAAAGAAAAGAGGAAAGAGGGCAGATGGGCAGCCAGGCTCAGTCCCACCAGGGACTCCCTGAGAGGCTGTGATTACAACCTCCCACTGTAATGTCCCCCTCCTGGCTGGCAAGGGAGCTGGGGTATTTATCACCAACTCCCACCCCTCATTGACTGAGTTTTTCCTGGGGTCCCCAGAAATTCTGGCTGCCCTAAATGCAGGTCAAACACCCTTCTGTGACCATGCATGCCCTCAGGCAAAGAGAGACACAAGCTGCACCACCAGAACTGTCTGCAGGCGACCTCTGGGGTGCAGTAAGTGTGGGCTCTGAGCATGGGTGGGCACCAACAAGGTTTGCTCCACCCTCAGAGCTGCTATGAGAAGCAACAAAGATTTTGGGGAAGAAAGTAGATTTCAGGCACTCCCAAAATCTGAAAGGACATCTGCCATGATTACTTCAGCCAGTCATTCAGAAAATACTAACTGAGCACCTGTTATGTGCCAAGGTTCCACTTTTGTGTAGAGCACTGTTCTATATGTTGTAGAAAAAGACCCCAGAATCAGAATTCACAACCAGGCTTTGTCATTCTTTAGGACCACATTGCAGGAAGGCAGTGCAGAAGTGCACGTGCACCAGACGCCAGGACCACCTCACCCTAGTTTAACGCATCAAACTCATAGGCTTCCCGGTACACCTGGGAACTCCCAAGACTCATTCGAAATTTGCCCAGGAGATGGGGGCCCAAAATACACAAAGAAGGGAGGAAAGCCAGCTAAAAAAGATGATTTGAAAGAGACATGGTGACATGTGTTTGAATGACGTCGGAATATTTATCCAGCAAAACACTTAGGATCTCTTTGTTAGTTGAGATTTTTAACTCCTAACATATACACTATGACCCTTATACACTGCTGCTAGGATTATAAAATGGTGCAGCCATTTTGGAAAACAGTTTGGAAGTTCCTCAAAAGGTTAGACATAGAGCCACCATATGACCCAGCAATTCTACTCCTAGGCATATGCCCAAGAAAATGGAAAACATATGTCTACACAAAAACTTGTGCATGGATGTTCATAGCAGCATTATTTATTTATAATAGCCAAAAAGTAGAAACAACTCCAATGTCTATGAAAAAATGAATAAATTCAATATATCCATATTATGGAATATTACTCAGCCATTAAAAGGAATGAAGTACTGCTATACACAACAACATGGATAAACCTTGAAAATATATTGTGTAATTCCATTTCTATGAAACATCCAAAGGGGCAAATCTATAGAGATGGAAAGTAGAATCGTGGCTGCCTAAGACTGGGGGACGAGGGTAGAGAGAAATGAAAAGTGACTACAGGGTACAGGATTTCTGTTGGGGGTGGTGACAATGTTCTAAAATCAGTTTGTGGTGATGGATGAACAACTCTGCACACATACTAAAAAATCTTTGAATTATACACTTGAAATAGGTGAGTTGCATGGTATGTAAATTCTACCTTAATAAAGCTATGATTAAAAAAAGATACCATGAAGTTTTATTAGGGATTGATTTGCACTCTTTGTGGGCACTTTAGGATGTATCAGTGAAGAAATAGACAATTTCACTACCCTCTTGAAGCTGACATCCCCATGAGGAGAGAGGACAATGAATTCTAAATGTGACCAATAAATTATACAGCATGTTTTTATGGAAGGTGATCAGGGCAAGGAGATAAGGAACTGGGGATGGCTGGTAGAGCCACAGTTTTAAACACAACACTCAAGGTAGACGTCACTGCAAAGGTGACACTTGGACAAAGCTTGCAGCAGCTGGCCACAAGGATGTCTGGGGAAAGCGTGTCCCAAGTTCCAGCTGCTGCAAAGGCCTGGAGGCAGGAGCGTGCTGACACAGTGTAGGAATAGCCAGGAGGTCCACTGAGCCTTGTGAGCAAGGAGAGATCAAGGTCAAAGGAAGAGTGGTGAGGTCAGACAGGGAACTGGGGGCCTTGTGGAAGCCTTGCTTCCTGCTCAGATCAGGTGCACAGCTTCAAAGGGAAGTGATGTAACCTGACAGGACAAATGAGGGCTTGTCTCTCCTCCCCTTAGGAGCTCGTCCAGCTGGGGACCGGGGCTCTTGCCATTTTCCCCTGAGCAGAGGAAACAGGTAGCCTGAGCCCAGGCAGGCAAAGGAGGGGGGTGTCTCATAGGGATTTGCTGAGTTCTAGCCCCAAAAAGCAAAAATATTAATAAGGATTCAGGAAGCAGCAGGCTGACAGGAAACTGCAATTTCACCATCTAATAACCTTGCATGTTTGTGATTTTCAGGTTCCAATTTTTGTATCGTCACGGTCAATTACAGGTCACAAATTATTTCCAAAGTGGGCTGCCCAAGGAAGCAGTTGTGAAAATCCATTTTCCACAGTCATCCCACTCCCAGGCTGCTCGGCCCCTAAATGTGCTTTGGAGCAAACCATGTCAGCACGTGGAGGGAGAGTGAAGGGGAGGGGACCCCTGGGTTGGTTGGGGGTGGGGAATGGAACCAGCCTGGGGCCCCAGATGGTGTTTCCACGCCTACTCTGCTACATACCTGCTGTGTGACCTTGGCCCAGTCACCTCACCTTTCTGAGCCTTTCCCTTATAGAGAATGACTAGACCTGACTTACCTCACCAGGGATGTTATGAGACACCTCATTAAAGGAACTATGGAAAACACCATATACCAAACCCCAGCCATGTGTCTGATCTTAAGCTCCTTCATTTCTTTTAATAGCCTTCTTGGGGCATAATTTACATACCATAAAATAAACTCATTCTATGTTTACAAATTAATGACTTTTAGTGTATTTACAGTTAAGTTAACCATCACCATGATCCAATTTTAGAATATTTCCTTCACCTCAAAAAAGATATCTCCAGGGCAATCCTTTGAGGTTAGAGTCCCATATATAATAAGATCAATTTAATGCTGTATAAAGCACAAGAGAAAAACAGTGATTTATTAGGTTGGCTCACACGAAATTGCCATTTTTATAGGTTAAAAATGTCCAAATATGGGCAATTTCATATAGCTTAGCCATTAAAAAAAGAACTTTACAAATACAGTACTATAAAATTATAGTTTGTATATTAATTCATTTACCATATATGATTGCTCATGAATTGCCTAACTTATGAACTTATACATCATATTTTTATACAGAAAACTATGTATGTTGGACTTTGTGAGTGATTGAAGGGATACAGGATTTTTCAAGGGGAAAAGCTTGACTATGCTCAGTTTTCACCTTACGCACTGACTTTAGTACAACCTCTATGGAAAATAGTATGGAGATTTCTCAAAGAACTAAAAGTGGACCCACCATTCAATCCAGCAATCCCCTATTGTGTATCTACACAAAGGAAAAGAAGACTTTTCATCAAAAAGACACCTGAACTCAAATGTTTATTGCAGCACAGTGCACAACTGCAAATATGTGGAAGCAACCCAAGTGTCCATCAATTCAGGAGTGAATTAATAAAATGTGGTATACCGTGGAGTACTACTTAGCCATAACAAATGATGAAATAATACCTTTTGCAACAACCTGGATGGAACTGGAGACCATTCTCCTAAGTGAAGTATCTTAAAAATAGAAAAACAAACACCACATGTATTCACTATTAAATTTGAACTAACCGATGAGCACATGTACACAGAGGGAAGTAAAATTCAGTGGAAATCAACCAAGGGGAAGGGAGGAGGAGCTCCCCCAAGCCCCTTCCTGCCCCTTCTTCCATCCATGCCATTCCGTGTTTCTGAACTATTCTTCCTTCTACCTCCTCACCTGGCTAACTTCTGAGTCTTTACCTAAAGACCACTTCCTCATCAACCTCTCCTCCTACACCAGACTAAATCAGGTCCTTCATTCTATCTTCTGTGGCACCTGTAGTTTGCCTTCATTATATTCATTACAATGGCAATATCATCAATATTTATAGGCCTATACATATAGATTCTTTTAAAAAAAATTTTTTTTTTTTTTTTTTTTTTTTTGAGACAGAGTCTCACTCTGTTGCCCGGGCTAGAGTGAGTGCCGTGGCATCAGCCTAGCTCACAGCAACCTCAAACTCCTGGGCTTAAGCGATCCTACTGCCTCAGCCTCCCGAGTAGCTGGGACTACAGGCATGCGCCACCATGCCTGGCTAATTTTTTGTATATATATATTTTAGTTGTCCATATAATTTCTTTCTATTTTTAGTAGAGACGGGGTCTCACTCTTGCTCAGGCTGGTCTTGAACTCCTGACCTTGAGCGATCCACCCGCCTCGGCCTCCCAGAGTGCTAGGATTACAGGCGTGAGCCACCGCGCCCGGCCTAAAAAAAATTTTTTTTATTATTTTTTTCTGTTAAAGTCTGCATCACAGGAAGATAAATATATAGTTTCTGTGCCCTACCAGACTGTAAGCCACTTGGGGGCAATGATTGTATCTGTCTTATTCACAACTGCACCTCTGATGTTTCTCATGGTGCTTGGCTCAACAGAGGCACTGAACCATTCATATGAACGAATAGAAGCTGGTCACTGACATTTACATATTGCTTACGACATGCCAGGCATGTTATAATCTCATTTAATAAGAATGAATAAATGAGTGAATGTGCATAGTGTAAACTGTTCTCCTGATTTTGGATAGGGTCAATATATTTTAAAGCCTTCACACACTGTAGCACACCCAGTAGGTGCTCAATAAATGGTAGCCTTTGTTATGTTATCAACTGACTTTGCTGAGTTTGACAGCACTGTCTAAAGAACCATCTGAGACTCTCTGTGTAACAGAAGAAATTGCCTATTTGTCATTGTGATTCTGAGTGGAAGAGGGCAGGGTGGGTTCAGCCTTTTCTTCATGTTTCGGTCCGTGGTTTGTTCTGGTTTTCTCTGACCCATAACACTATCTGAGAGAAGATTCTTAAGGCCTGATATCATTTTCAGATGTTTATTTGCCTCTCTGCCTGCTAAGATGTTCATGCCTATTTATCACCTGAACTAAAGAACAGCTCTGGCTCACCAGAAAATAGCTGACAGATGAGGCTGTGTAATGAGAAAATTAGAACTTCACAGCTCCCGTGCAAGCTGAGAGTCCGCTGTTATAGCTTGCAGCTTGCAGCAGCTTCTGAGTAGAAGGCAGACCTGATTCCAAGAAGAAATATGATAATTGGAGGCTTGGGGGAGGTCAGGGGACTTTGGCCAAATAGGAAATTACCTTCAGTTGCTCTGTTACTGTAATTCAGCAACTCCAATTATCACAAGGTGATAAAGTGTTTGACTGTGTTGTATAACACCCTGCCTCGTACGTGTCCGAATCCATTAAAATAGCTTTAATGAAATCATTATCCTTATGATGCCTAATTACGGTTCATATTACTCCCATGATCGGTGTGGACTAGTGAATCAAAGAACAGGCCAATTAATATAATATGTGAAAATTCTTCCATGCTGCTTCATGTTTAAGGTGAGAATTGGGTGTTTCCACAGGCCAGAGAGAAACATAAAGCAGAACACAGCTTCTCTGGGAGGTAAAGCGGGAATAAGCTTCTAGACTCCAGAGCCGACTGTGACACAAGCCATAAATCTGATTCTAAGCTTTCTGGTTGCCATGGCAGGTAAAGAAACAAAAAGGTACATAATGTTCATTCTTGACAATAGGCAGTATGCATATTTACCTACCAAAATGGCATTTTTTTTTATTTCTGCAATGTAATTCAAATAGGAATTTATCAGTTGGCTTCTGGTAGCTTCTTCACTTTCTCTTTCCTTTATCATCTCTCCTCCCTACTTTGAGCCAAATACCAATCCAACTCCTATACTCCCTCCTTCTCTTCTCCTCTTTAATCCATAGAAATGGTGGGCTTTGATTGAGAATAGATTTGGCATTGGCAAAACTGTTTTTCCACTTTCTCTCTGAGCTGCAGTTTTCCATCTAATAGGGTTGCTTACATGATATGTGGGCATTCCACACACGTGTAGTGAGTGCTTTCTGTGTGCAGAGCCGTGCTTGTGTGAAGGGCATTGAGCATAATATGACATAGGTATCCTCAATTGTCATTGTAGGAAGGCTGTGGAAGCTCTTCATTTGTTTTTTATTTAATTATAAAGTATGAAGGGGGTACAAATGCTTTAGGTTACATGGATCATTTTTGTAATGTTTGAGTGCCAGCTATAGGTGTGCCCATCACCCAGACAGTTTTAATATCACTCATTAGGTTGGTTTATTTCCCTCCCCTCCTTCCTTGATCAATAGCCAATCCATCCAGAAATGTTTGTTTAGAAGCTATTATATGAAAATCACTTATCCTGTGATGGGAAAAGCATAAGAAATCTCTCACTATTTCCTGGATTGTTTAAAAAGAATAGCTTGGACAGAGCAAAAGGTTCCACAGAGAATTGGAGGAGGAGGTTGGAAGCCTTGCAACTTAAAATGCTATGACAAGGAATCTAGATTTCAGATTTTTTTTTCTTTTAGAGAGGGGGAAAGAAGGGCAGAGGGCAGGGAGAAACTAACCTTATTGATTGTCTCTCAAAGGGCAGGCACTGTGCTGAATACATTATACATAGATTACCTCATTTGATAATCAAAACTCCCAGAAATTAATTTGATTTAAATATCTCTGCTCATTCACCCTCAGCATCAGATTTTTAGTTATGAATGCTGAGGCTTAGAGATATTCAAGAAATTGTTCAGGCTGATCTTAAGATGCCAATCCCTGCCTTCCCATCCTCATCTTCGTCTAAGAGGTGCTAGCCCTGCCTACATCCTTGCTGCCACATGGAGATCCCCATCTACACACCTCTCCAGCCACATCCGATCACCATCAGGCCAGGAGCCCAGGGGATCTGTCCCATAGACTGGGGCAAGGTGATCAAGTTCTCCCTATGGAAATGCTGAACTAAATGAACCAGAGTTTGGGTCAGGTGGGAAATGGTAGGAATTCAGAACGGAAGCCAGAGCCACACAAGTCAAACCTGAAGCTAGGGAGAGCGGAGTGCTGAGCAACAAAAAGCTCATCTGCAGAGAGATGCAGATGAAGAGAGCACAGGGCACAGAAGATCACGTAAACAAAACTGAGCAGCCTGAAAGAACGATAATAATTTTATTCTTATCTCCTCCATTTCTGGGGTTGGCTGGGCTCAGCAAGGTGGTTGTCATTTGAAGTCTCTCTCATGGCTGCAGTCAGACAGTGGCTGGAGCTGGAGTTGATAGAGGGTTGGCTCACTTGCATCTTGAGAGGTCTGGGATGGGGAGACTCACACAGGTGGGGCTGGAACAGCTTGGGCTCCTCAGGCATTTTTCTCTGTCTCTGTATGGTCTCTCCACGTGGTCTCTCCTCCAAGATGGTTTCAGAAGCCTGGAAGTCTTCCAGACATTTTATATGACCACTCAACTCTCCAAAGGCATGTGTCTGCAGAGAAAGAGCCAGGTGGGAGCTGTACTGCCTTTTAAGACCCAGCCTAGGATGTCATGAAGCATCACTCCTGCTGCATTCTCCTGGTTAGCAGCAAGGTGTGAAGGCCAGCCAGCTGTTAAGGAAGGTGAATCAAACTCCATCTCTTCACGGGAGGAATGTCAAATAATTTGCAGAAATGTTTTTTAATCACCACAGCCTGTCTATACTTTGTCTCTTGCTCTTGGATGCCTGAAGATTCTCTTCCTTCCTCTAAAAACAGGTCTTGACTAGTGAGGATGGATTTTCTTACAACGAAGAGTCTTGACTAAAACACAAAATATTCAGGCCTACCTTATTTCATTGTGCTTCACTTTACTGTGCTTTGCAAATATTGCATGTTTTACAAATTGAAGGTTGCACATATTGCATTTTTCACAAATTGAAGGTTAGTGGCAACCCTGCATAGAGCAAGTCTATTGGCACACTTTTGTAAAAGCATGTGCTCACTTTGTGTCTCAGTGTCACATTTTGGTAATTCTCACAGTCTTTTTAATGTTTTCATTATTATTATATCTATTATGGTGATCTGTCATCAGTTATCTTTGATGTTAGTACTATACTTATTAAGGGCACCACGAACCATATCCATATAAGACAGCAAACTTAATCATAAATGTGTGTGTGTTCTAACTGCTCCATCAACCAGCCACTTCCCCATCTCTCTCCCACTCCTCGGTCAGCCATCCTTATTCCCTGAGACACAATAATATTGAAATTAGGCTAATAAATAACTCTACAGTGGCCTCTTAAGTGTTCAAGTAAAAGGAAGAGTTTCATGTCTCACTTTAAATCAAAAGTTAGAAATGATTAAGTTTAGAGAGGAGGGCATGTCAAAAGCCAAGATAGGCTAAAAGTTAGGCCTCTTATGCCAGACAGCTAGCCATGTTGTGAATGCAAAGGGAAAGTTCTTGAAGGAAATTAAAAGTGCTACTCCAGTGAACACACAAGTAATAAGAAAATAAAATGGCCTTATTGTTGATATGGAGAAAGCTTTAGTGAACTGGATAAAAGATCAAACCAGCCACAACAAAAAATCTATTCCAGAGCAAAACCCCAACTCTTCAGTTCTGTGAAGGCTAAGAGAGATAAGGAAGCTGTAGAAGAAAAGTTTGAAGCTAGCAGAGGTTGGTTCATGAGGTTTAAAGAAAGAAGCCATCTCCATAACAAAAAAAATATGCAAGATGAAAGAGAAAGCTCCATTATAGAAGCTGCAGCCAAGTTACCCAAAAGATCTAGGTAAAATAATTGATGAAGGTGGCTACAATAAACAAGAGATTTTCAATGTGGACAAAACAGCCTTCTATTAAAAGAAGGTGGCATCTGGGACTTTCATAGCTGGAGAAGAGAAGTCAATACTTGGCTTCAAAGCTTCAAATGACAGGCTGACTCTCTTATTAGGGGCTAATGCAGCTGGTGACTTTAAGTTGAAGCCAATACTCATTTAGCATTTCAAAAATCCTAGAGCCCTTAATAATTATGCTAAATCTACTCTGCATGTGTTCTAGAAATGGAAAAACAAAGCTTGGATGACAACACATTTGTTTACAGCATGGTTTACTGAATATTTTAAGCCCATTTTTGAGACCTACTGCTCAGAAAATATTTCTTTCAAAGTCTTACTGCTCATTGACAATACACCTAGTCACCTAGGAGCTCTCTATATAAAGAAATTAGTGTTATTATTATTTTCATGCCTACTAACACAACATTCATTCTGCAGCCCATAGATCAAGGAATACTTTCTTTAAAGTCTTATTTAAGAAATACATTTCATAAGGATATAGCCTATAGTCACCATAGATAGTGATTCCTCTGATGGATCTGGGCAAATTAAATTGAAAACTTCTGGAAAGGATTCCTCATTCTAGATGCCATTAAGAACATCTGTGATTCATGGGAAGAGGTTAAAATATCAACATTAACAGGAGTTTGGAGGAGACGTTCAAGACATCAGTGGAGGAAATAATTGAAGATGTGGCAGAAAGAGCAAGAAAACTAGAATTAGAAGTGGAGCCCAAAGATATGACCTATCCTGACCACCGGTTTAAATTAGCAACAATCTCACCCCCTCCCACTGCCACTCCTGAAGCCCTCCCTTTACCTGCTATATGCTCATATCAGCTTCTAAAATACTATATAAGGTATGATATATTTTGTTTGGCGTTTATTGTCTCCCTCCTCCCCTAACTCCTGCTGGAATCTGAGTTCCATAAGAGTAGGGGTAATTAGGATGGCTACTATAAAAAATATAGGAATGATGAAAAGACATTAGGAGACACCCCACTCCTCGCTCATTTTAAGCTTTTTCCTGGTAAAAAAGCATGCTTCCTAGTATAAGCAAACCAAAAAAAAAAAAAAAAAATGCTACAAGTCTGAGTAATGAAGAAGTAAAAATGCAATAACAAATTTTTAATTCTTAGAAGAAAAATACAAGATTTCTAGTCAAAAAAAATTCAGTGACACAGATAAAAAAAGAATACTAGAAGCTTTCCTGGAATTAAGGAGAAAAAGATACTGACAAAATTATTAATATAATAAAGAAGATAATAGAAATGCAGGACAGAAAATGGCAAAATGCAACATACAGATAACTTATTTGTTTTCAAGACAAACCAGAACAGAACAGAAACAATAACAAGAAAAAAGAATGAATGCTTTCCTAGAGAAACCACCTATAAGAAGAATATAAGGATATCTACATTTCAAATATATGATTTCAAATATCAGTGAAAAGAGAATACCTAAACACAGTATGGAAAAATTTGTGAACCAAGAATTTTAAACTCACATAAGTTGTCCTTTTTAATATAGAGGCAAAGGAAAACATTTTCAGTGAAAACTTAGAAAATGTGCCTCCATGAAACCTTCTAGAATTAAAAAAACAACCTGAAAATGAACAACAACCAGTTAAGACATGAGATAAAGTCAACAGCTCAACTCTAGGGTAACAAAGGTATAAAAGGTCAATGGTTAGTTCTGCAACTGGTTAAAAGGAGGTATGTCTAAATGATAACTTGCAAATCTGTTTATAAAATAAATAATGCAAATGTCAAAATTATTCATAAGAAAAAAATAACCTGATGCAAAACACCAGATTATGTTAATAAAACCCAAGAAGTTGAGGATAAGAGAATAAAAATATGCTCACATGGTATATTAAGGAGAAAAACTGAAAAATACAATTCATGTTTGGTTATAAAAATTAGAAAACCATCATTTAAAGAATGCTTTCAAAAAAACCTTAATAAACCCCTACTCTTCAAAAGTAACATTTTTTTAATGTAAAGTAAATATAATCGTATAGTTTAAAATGATGCAAAGGAAAACAAGGCATAAAAATTAAAATCATAAAACAAAGCTAAATAAGTCATATCAAATGGATTTAACAGTAAATGCCAATGTGTAAAATTCCACTACTAAAGGAAAAAAGTTACCAAATTAAATCAAACTCCAATTATAGAATCTTCAAGAGACACAAATGAAATGCCCTTTTATGTTATACATAAAAAGGCCAAATGTGTATTAGGCAAATGCAAATCTTAAAAGCATAAATACACCATTAATATCAAATAAAGTAAATTTAAAGCAAAAAACATATTAAACAGGACAATATATATTGTTATATATTTATAAAGTCTAGGTTACAGAATGCAGATCCAACTGTCTCAGTCTGTGTTCTCTCCGAAAGACATGAGACAAAGACTGAAGTACAAGGACACATGGAACATTAATTACAAAAATTGAGCATATCCTGCACTAAAGCAAGAGTCAGCAAATTTCAAAGAATTTAAATAATGCAAAGTGAGGTCTTTGACTACAATGGAATTAAGCTTGAAATCAGGAACAAATAATAGCAAAAAATTCCC
Organism: Eulemur rufifrons; assembly: GCF_041146395.1. Lineage (NCBI taxonomy): Eukaryota > Metazoa > Chordata > Mammalia > Primates > Lemuridae > Eulemur > Eulemur rufifrons. Next base: position 17,579,068 of record NC_091002.1, read on the forward strand.
CATATGTTTGGGAATTTAAAAATAGAAATATACTTCAAACAACCTATAGGTCAAAGAAGAAATCACTTAATAAAGTAAAACATTAAAAGTTGAAAAATTTAGAAAAGGAATAGCAAATTAAACCTGAAAAAAAGTACAAGAAAGAAAATAAAAAAGTTAAGAGCAAAAACTAGCAAAACCGGAAAGCAGAATGCAATACAAAGCCTCAAATAGAGAAAGTTTTCTTAAATCATACACAGAAATTGCAAACCAAATAGGAAAAAACTGGTAAGTTGGACTACACTATAATTAAGAATTGTATTCATAAAAAAATACTATTAAGATCATGAAAATGGAAGCCTAGAGAAGTTATACCAAAACACATAACCAACAAAAAGCTCATAATCAAAATATTTAAAGAACTCATATAAATCAATAAGAAAAAGGCAGTCAACCAAACAGAAGAATGGGCAGGAGACTTAACTAGGTACTTTTCAAAAGAGAAAGTCTAACCGCACCCACCCTCCCCCCAAAAGAAAGTAAAAAGATAATCAATCTTATTAGTCATCAGAGAAATACAAATCCAAACCAGGAGATACCACTACACATCCACCAGAATAGCTAAAAATAGACTTACCCTGCCAAGATGTTGGCAAGGATAGGTACATTGGAAGCCTTCCTACTATGTTGGTGAAAGTGCATATGATGAGTACAGCACTTGGAAACAGTTTGCACTGTATCAGTGCAGTTAAATACATACAAACCCTCCCCACCAATTTCACTCATAGCAATGCATGCTCACATGCATCAAGAAACATAAAAGAATGTTTGTAATGGCATTATTTATAAATGTAAAAAACTAGAAATAAGCCATTAAAGCCCATTTCACCATTTATCCATTATCAACTCAATAAACCCAAAGTGAAGAGACCCATTAACTAAAACAGCCCATTTGTAATCAAATGAACAAATAAATGGTGGTATTAATATATTCATGTAATAGAATAAAAAATAAATTGCAGTATATTCATACAACAAAGTAAACAGCAACTAAAATGAATGAACTGCAGCTAAACATCTTAAGTGAATCTCACAAAGATAATGCAAAGCCCAATAAATCAGAGAGACAAGAAAAACTATATTATTCCATTTATGTAAAGATCAAAAACAGACAAAACTGAATTACAGTGTTTAGGTACACAAATGTAGATGGTAAAATTAAAAGGAAAAGCAGGGAAGTAATTAACACAAATCAGGATAGTGAGAGAACAACAAGTGGGTAGAGGCACAAAGGCAATTTCCGGAATGCTAACAATGATCTATTTCTTGATCTGAGTGATAGATACTTAGGTGTCTTCTTTGTGAGAAATCATCAAACTGTAAAAACAAAAATTAGAAATAAAAATAAATTTTTAAAAAGTTTATGCAAGGGCCGGGCGCGGTGGCTCACGCCTGTAATCCTAGCACTCTGGGAGGCCGAGGCGGGTGGATCGCTCGAGGTCAGGAGTTCGAGACCAGCCTGAGCAAGAGTGAGACCCCGTCTCTACTAAAAATAGAAAGAAATTATATGGACAACTAAAATATATATATACAAAAAATTAGCCGGGCATGGTGGCGCATGCCTGTAGTCCCAGCTACTCGGGAGGCTGAGGCAGTAGGATCGCTTAAGCCCAGGAGTTTGAGGTTGCTGTGAGCTAGGCTGACGCCACGGCACTCACTCTAGCCCGGGCAACAGAGTGAGACTCTGTCTCAAAAAAAAAAAAAAAAGTTTATGCAAGATGTGCCAAAGCTCTACCCAAAGGAAAGTTAATATAAGTCCATGTTTTACTACAAACAAAAAGAAATATGAAATACTTGCTAACCCTAAAACTCAAATCTTAACTATAAAATACAAATTCCAAAAAATTTGAGAAATCATGCAATAATTTATTCAGCATATATCTCTTGAATGTCCACTATATTTTGGGGACATAAAAATTAATAAAAATACAACCAAAAAATAATAATTTAGAAAACTGGAAAATAGTAGAATTGGTCAATATATCTAAGAAAAACTGTGTGGTAAACAAAATAAAGTAAAACAAGTATATTTCTCACTAGTGTATCCATACATTTACATACACATATACATACACCCTTCAAGGTATAGTTTTCACCATAAACAGAATGTAACCAGTTGATTAATTGGGCATAGAGTTTGCATTCTGAAATGCCATTATACAATTTGCATTCTGTGGCAGATTATTAAAATCTCACCCTTCACTGTAGCCATGCCCTTTGCAATGTGACTTTTTAACTCCTGCCATCAAGAAATTGAGTCTACTTTGACTTGACTCTGGCCAATAGAATGTGGTAGAGAAGACTTTGTACAGTTCCAAGCCAAGGCCTCAGGAAGCCTTACCCACTTCCTCACACTCTCTCTTGGAACTCTGCCATCATCATGTGAGCGAGCCCAGGTCAGCCTTCTAGAAAATAGGAGACCACATGGAATAGAGAAAAGTCATCTGAGCTGAGGCTGTCCCTTAATCAACCAGCTCGGAGCTGGCCTGGCAGCCAACTGCCCAGCCAAAACCAGAAGAACCTCCTAGCTGAACCCAGCCTAAATTGCTAGACCATAAAATCATGTTGTTTTTTAAGGCACTATATTTTGAAGTGGTTTGTTTGTTATGCAATAAAAGCTAACTGATACACATTAGGGGGGCCACTACTGGTTCAGAATTAAGCTATAGTCTGAGAATAGAAAGACCAAGAAGGCTTGTTTGAGGGGTTGAATATTATCACAGGAATGTGTATTTTTATTTATCCTCACATGCTATGGTTCTTTTTTACTGTTGACTCTTATCAATTGCTGCAAGCAAAAGTGTAAGGTCAAGTTCAAAGTTGACTCAAGGAGAATGGGAGGCTCATGCATGTGAGAATCTAAGGGCAAGTAAGGAGACATTTGAGTTTGTTTATGTCAGTATTGATAAATCAATGTTTCATTTTCAGTTTGCAATAATAAAATAGACCTGCAGAAATGAAAATAAATAAACCTTTATTATTGACATTTCCGTAGGAAAAAATAATTTATTATGGGCCTGAAACTCTCTAACTCCTAACCTTCTTTTGTCATATTGAAACAATTTTTCCATAATATAATCTTTGAAATGCAGTGTTTCTAACAGTATAATTGTTTTATACCAGAAAATACTGTAAAAAGAAATTGGGTGATGTATATAAGATTTTTCACATTATTCAGTGAGTTCCTTTTGCTCATAAGAAAGCATTAGGTATAATTCTATGTGAATAAATTTTAAATCCTCGATAAAACAAACTTTGGTAATTTATATTTTCCTAAAGAATATGTGAGAAGCTGGGAAACTCCAGCAAACCATTAATTGTGTGAGAACCATTTTTTTTAAGAAGAGACAGAGCCTATATTCTGAGGATCAAAAACCAAATTCAAACTCACCTTGGGAATTTATTAGAGGATAATGAGGCATCTCAATATAATCACAGGAATGAGAGACACTCCTTAGAGCTGAGTGTCAAGGACAGCTGGGGCCAGACATGCTACACTCTCTTCACTGTGTTCACTGTTTTTCTCAGTGTATTAATATTAGATTCATTCTGTTTTTTTCATAACAAAGATCCAGTTCAGCTGTAATTACTGACTCCTCCTCCCATGGCTCCCATAATCAAAAGGGGGCTTCCCTTACTCTTCTTCCAAATCAAAAAGTCCTGTAAAAGACTCAATCAGCTATAGCCAAGGGAGCAGATTCCCATAGAACATATATGGCCACTGGGAGCCCACCAGTGTACACTGGAGTCATTCCTAAAGAAGGGAAAGCTATCATACAGGTATAATAAATTACTGGCATAAAAAGAGCAAAACTCAAGCCAATTTATAGGGAGGTTCTTTTAAATTTTCAAATCACACATAATTATCATAATAAATAAACTCTTCCAGAACATAGAAAAAGATAATGTAAAAGACCACCTCTTCTCTAGTTTTCTAAGTTAGCAGAACTTAATACCAAAAATAGAAGAAAAAATTAAAGCCTCAGGTAAACTGAACCTAGTAGTATAGCTACAAAATAACTAATGAAATATTATCAAATATAATTTAAATTAAAAAGAAGAAAAACATTAGAGACATTTCTATTCAGGATCACAACAAATATGCTCATTATTATTTTCACATCACCCCAGAAGTGCTGGTAATGGAAGAGAAAAGAGAAAGAAAGGGAGAGAAATAAAGGAGGGAGGGAGGGAAGGAGGAAGAAAGGAAGGAAGAAAGAAAAAGAAAGAAAGAATAATATTAAAAAATACACAAAATTATAGTTATTGCAAATTATGCCAGTTGCTACTCAGAAAACCCGTGAGAATCGACTCTAAAGTATTAAAACTAATAAAACAGTTCATTAAATTTGGTGGTTACAAAATAAATATAAAAAATGAGTAGCTCCCCATATATAAGCCATAATCTGTAAGAAAATAGACTGGAAGCAATTCCATTCACAATTGCAACAAAAATATGAAATAACTAAGAATAAATTTAATTATCAACAAGTAAAACTTTTATGAAGAAAACATCAAAACTTCACTAAAGCCGTGGACACAGGGGCTCATGTTTACAATTCCAGCACTTTGGGAGGCTGAGGGAGGATTTCTCAAGGCCAGGAGTTGGAGATCAGCCTTGGAAATATAGCGAGACCTTGTCTCTACAAAAAATTTAAAAATTAGCCAGGCGTGGTGCACATCTGTAATCCTAGCTACTCGGGAGGCTGAGCTAGGGGTATCACTTGAGCCTGGAAGTTGGAGGTTGCAGTGAGCTGTGATCATACCACTGCACCCCAGCCTGGGCAACAGAGCAAGACCCCATCCCACCAAAAAAGAAAAAAACTTTACTGAGGCCATAGAATTAAACTCCATCTCTCCACAGATGAGAGAGTGACAGAATGCTCCTGAGGGCAAAACTCAAACATGTAAAAATATAAATTATTCCAAATCAATTATAAATTTCAAAAAAAATTATAAAATTCTAAGAACAATTCTAAAGTTTAACTGCTAGAATAAACATCTGAGAGAAGCCCAAAATGTTTGGCAAAAGAGGAAATGTTGGCTGGAAGAATTGGAAACAGGAGAAATTGCCAAAAAGTAAAACATTATATGCAGTTTCCATTATAAAACCTCTTGGGTGCTGTACAAGATTAGACAGACAGATCAATGAACACAATAAAAAGCCTTAGACATAAATATTTAGTATATAATAATGGCAGAATTTTAAATCAATAGGAAATGACTACATTATTTTTTAAAATTTTTTCCCTTTTTTTACATTAATAGAATTAGGGGGTACAAGTTGAATTCCACTACATGCAGATACTGTGTAGTGGTGAAGTTTTGGCTTTTGTACCCATCATCCAAATACCGTGTGTTGTACCCCATGGGTAATTTTTCATTCTCTCCCTCCAACCTTTCTCCCTTTTGAGTCTCCATTGTACATTATACCACTCTGCATGTCCTTGTATAGCCATAGCTTAGCTCCCATTTATAAGTAACAACATGTGGCATTTATTTTTCTGTTCCTGAGTTACTTCACTTAGGATAATGGCCTTCAGTTCTGCCCAAGTTGCTTCAAAAGATGTTATTTCATTCTTTCTTACAGCTGAGTAGTACTCCATGGTATATATATATATGTATATATATATACCACATCAGAAAAGACTATATTTAATAAGTGTTGCTCAAATTATTTAACTACTTGAAAAGGGGGAAAAAAAGTACTGCCATAACCACATACCAAAATAAATTCCAGATGTATCAAAGGTTTTTAAATGCAGGAAATGGAACTACTTAAGTGTTACATATATCGTGTTTTATATATGTGTGTGTGTATTATACACACATATATATGTAGAGATTTATATGTTTGAATTCTAAGCAAGCAAATGAAGGAAGGAAAACCATCAATAAAAATTTGATCAATTTAACTATATAAAAATGTAATATTTCAATGTGTCAAGAAACACTATGAAGAAAATTGGAAGCCAAACGACAAATGAGAAAACTAATTGCAATGTGCTTGCCAGACAAGGGGTTAGTATCCTTAATATTTAAAGACCTTTTACAAATTAGCAAGGAAAAAAAGGACTGGGCTCTAGAAAATCAAAGTTTATGAATAGGAAATTCATGAAACAAGACAAATGACCAATAAATATACCAAAAAAAATTTTACCCTCCCTAGCAATCAAATCAATGAAAATTAAAACAACAGTGTGACACCATCCCTCATTTAGTGAATTGATCAAAAAATGTTAAAGTCCAGCATTGTGCAGAATGTCAGCATGTGGGCAGTCTCAAAGAATATTCATGGGAGTGCAAATCAATACTGCTTTCCAGAAGGCAGTTGGGCAATGCACATTAGAAGCTTTTAAAATCTTCATATCTTATTCTTTCTACTTTCATGAAATGTTTGATATTTTTTATTAAAAATCACTTTTAAAAGTTCATATGCTTTTAGCTAGTCATTTTACCTTGAAGAATTGTCCAAAGAAAGGAATAAAGGATTTGTGAAGACCTTATAGCTATGATGGTGATGGTGAAGATAACAATGACTTGAGATGAGATGCAACTTTCATTTCAATTGCAAGGAATGTCTTTGACTTCTTGTGTCCACATAATCTGTGGTCCCCAAATGAATAGATTAAAAAAAAGAAAAATTCTGCCCAATAAAAAGAGGCCCCAAAAGTTTCCAACAGTAACATGATTCCAAGATCCATTTAGTAAAAACAATATTTCACATATCCATCCCCTTTGAACATCTTGGAAATTTCTCCTAAAATTTAGTATCACAGAGAAATGAGGATCAGTATCTAGTTCTCTGAGATGATAGTAAGGATCTAGTGAAGCCTCCCTTGCCTCCATCCTTCTCTCCAAACCCTGTGTCTTGATTTTCACAGCCCAGGAAAAAAAAAGTTCTGGGCGATAGGACTTTTTCCTTTAATGACTGGCTAGAGCCAAGCTCCACACTCTGTGGTTCTGGTTTGACATATCAAAAGCCCTAAAATGTTCAAGTTCACCTTATTTACATTTACCCAGGTTTCTTATTGAAATAAAAGACTTGAGATTAACAGCACTGAGTTCATGGGCTGATACACAATGAAGAAAAATTGCTTATTCAAAATGGCAAATGAGGCCTCTAAAACTGAATGAAAGCTCACAAACCATATAATAAAACACGGTCAATTTAGCCAGACCAAGGCACAGTTGGTCTTGGCCAAATGGAAATTGCGAAGTGTTAAATATTATTAGAAGGCTTTTTTCTTTTTCTAGGAGAAGGTAGAAATTAACAGAAACTTAACAAAACTCCGTATCATCTGAGAATCCTTTCTGGAAGAAAACCTGTCCCAAAAGAACCACTATTTCTTCTGGGCTCTCCACTTCGGCTCATGTCCAGGAGCTTGGATAAATGATTCTGGAATAGTCTTTTTAAGACTAAGTCCAGCTTGGAGGTGACTAGAGACACCTGGTGCTCATCACCACTACAAGAAAGGACCAAGACAACAAATAAACACTAAGATTTGACTGGAGTATCGAAGGGAGAGTGCTAGAGTATGGCAGGGGAGTGTAGACACACTATAGTGATTGGAAGACCAGGAGGGCAGCATGGAGGCACTGGCCTCTGCAGCCCCATCTCCCCCACCCCCGGATTGGATCTGCCTGGAGTCAGGAGGGACTCCCTGTTTCAGAGAAAAGGTAAGCAGAAGATTCCTACCAGCCCCCATCGCCACTGCAAACACCTACAGTGCTTACTACAGGGGAATCTTAACAGTCCTCGCCAGTCCTGAGGCCAGTTTGGAGAGCTGCTGGGAATTCACACAGCTGCATTGTCCTGGATTAGGAGCATGAGGTGTGCTCTCCCCACCCCTACTCACTCCCTGCAGGCCAAGATGCTGCAGCACGGCACCATCTTGAGACCAAGGCCACCTCTGGCTTTAACCAGGCAACTAAAAATAGGAAAAAAAAAAAAAATTTAGCCAGCCTGGTAGCGTGCACCTGTAGTCCCAGCTACTCGAGAGGCTGAGGTACGAGGATCGCTTGAGCCCAGGAGTTTGAGGTTGCTGTGAACTAGGCTGACACCACGGCACTCTAGCCCGGGCAACAGAGCAAGACACTGTCTCAAAAGAAAAAAAAAGTTCAGCAGAATTTAGTGGTGAAGCTATCTGGTTCTGGACTTTTCTTTGTGTAAAAAGGAAACCTGCAGAATGGGAGAAAATTTTTGCAAACTATTTATCTGATAGAGGATTAATATCTCAAATAAACAAGGATATTGATCCTGGATACAAGTTGAACTCAATAGCAAGAAAATATACAATCCAATTTAAAAATGGGCAAATGATCTGAACAGACATTTCTCCAAAGAAAACATACATATGGCCAAAAAATATGTGAAAAGTGTTCAATATCACTAATCATCAGGGAAATGCAAGTCAAAACCACAATGAAGCATCATCTCACCCCAGTTAGCACAGCTATTATCAAAAAGACAAAAAAATAACAAATGCTGCTGAGGATGCAGAGAAAAGGGAACTCTTACACACTGTTGGTGGGAATGTAAACTAGTACTGCTATTGTGGAGAACAGTATGGAAGTTCCTCAAAAAAAAAAAACTACAAATAGAATTACCATATAAACCAGCAATTCCACTACTGGGCCTTTGTCCAAAGGAAATGAAATCAATAAATGAAAGAGACACCTGCACCCCCAAGTTTATTGCAGCACTATTCACAATAGCCAAGATATGGAATCAACCTAGGTGTCCAACAACAGATGAATGAATAAAGAAAATGTGATATATATATACACAATGGAATACTGTTCAGCCATGAGAAAGAACAAAATCCTGTCATTCATGGACAGAACAGGAGGACATTACATTGAGAGAAATAAGCCAGGAACAGAAAGTTAAACACCACATGTTCTCACTGTTATGTGGAAGCTAAAAAAAAAAAGTTGATATTATAAAAGTAAAAAGTAGAACAGCGGATACTAGCGGCTGGAAGTTTAGGGGGATGAAGAGATAACAAGATATTTGTTAAAGGATAAAAAAATTACAGCTAGAGAGGAGGAATACATTCCAGTGTTCTATAGCACTGTTGGATGACGATAGTTAACAATAACATTTAGTGTCAAATAGCTAGAAGGAGAATATTAAATGTTCTCAGTACAAAGAAATGATAAATGTTTTAAGATGATGGATATCCTAATTACTCTGATCTGATCACGCTATACATTATATGTATCAAAACATTGCTGTGTACCCCATAAATGTGTATAATTATTATGTGTCAATTAAAAAATAAAATAAAATATTTAAAAAAAATCAAGTCTAGCTACTGTAGATGTGCCCAGAGGGCAAAGCTTATCAGTGTTTATCAGAGTGGGCCCTGTATCTACCCTGAACCTTTATACCAGCTGACTTGCCTCCAATATGAGCAGCCAGACTGTGTGAGCCTGTTCAAATTAAATGCTTTCTGGCCTTTTAGAAAGATGGAGAACAAAATAAGTTTTAAGCAGCCCTTGGAGGGGTGCCATACCAGGGTCATTTTGGATTTCTCCCAAGAATGATGAGGGAGGCAGTGATGAACCCCCAACAGAAGAGATGGAATACCAGATGGCCAGACAGAAGGAAGATAGATTCGGTCAAGGAGAAAAAGACTCAGCTTTGAACACCTGCCAATCCCAGAGATTAGTAACACCAGCTCATGATAGTACCAGCCAAGTATAGCCTTTCCTGACCATACGTCTCCTCTCTCCTCAATCCCAGCCCTGGAGAAGCCAGAGATAGATATTGGTGAACAGGGGGAGGAAGGAAGAAAGGAAGAGGCCAACCGTGAACCATCTCCTCATCTGCTGCAGGTTTCTAGCCTGAAGGAGGAACACACTAGAAAAAGACAGAAGCTTTAGCCTCTCCCTTTCCTGCAACTAGGATGCTGTATATGACCCAGTATTGGCCAAAAAGACCATCCCACCTGGGATTCTGAGCCCTGAGGAAGTGATGCAAAGATGCAGATACAACTGAGAAAGCATTCACGGCAGCAGTAACCAGTAGCCATGTCCTAACCGGAATGTTCCTGTGGTCCCTGCTGCCCAGCTTCCTGCCTGGTTCTCAGCCTTTCACTTTCTTTCTATGAACTATACCCAATATCCCACCAAGGAATTCCTTTTCGGTTTAAATGAGCCAGGACTGTTTTCCCGTGCTTGCAACTGAAATCACCTCTTACATACCCAACTGTACTGTTTTTATCTTTTCTTGACTCCTAACCCCCAGGTACCACTGTCTTCCCACAGAAGAAGATCCACTTGAGACTGTCACAGTCAGGGTCCCAGCATGAAGCACAGACACACTCATACTGGGGTCATTTAAGAAGGGTTTAATACAAGGACCATTTACAAAGGTGAGGGCTGGTTAAACGGAAACTTTGAGGGATAGCGTAGTACCCCAGGGTTATTAACGGTGTGGTTGTTATCCTTCCTAGGCTCAAAATGACGAGGAGAGAGAGCAGATACCAGAACTAGAAGGAGAGTCTTGTAAAAGGGGCCACCTTGAGGGGGACACTACCCTTCTGTGGAAGGGCACAGCCAGCCAGCGACAACTTCTCCAAAGGAACACTGACCACGCTGTTCTCCCTTCCCACCTCTGATCTCCTGCCAGGGGTCCCCATTGACTAGACCCACCTGGCTGAAGCCAGAGGGCACAGGGACCTACTGATGCAATCCATAAGAGTCAGCCTCCCAGGAGGAGAGCAGAGAGGAGAAGGCGAAGAGTGGATCTGGGTGGTGAAGAGGCATTTGGAAGGCATTTGAAAGGCATTTGAGAGATATCTAAGATACAAAAAGCGGCAGGTGGTGCCCGCAGAGGTGTTTACCTAACCCAGACAATGCCAGGTCAAAACTCCCTCAAGACATGGCAACGTACTTACAAAGCATTGAGGTTCTTTACCTCAGTTTCCTTTGCCTTTCCTTGCCTACTCCTGCTTTGCTGTCACTAGCCATCACAGTTCCACACCTTCTACCACAGCACGAAGACTCCTGCACAGACAGCTGGGACTTTTTCAGTTGAGGACAAGTCTAGAAGTTGCTATTTCTGCCAAAAAGCCAGGGGATATAAAACCATAGTGAAACTCAGCCAGGAGACATAAACCTCAGATCACAGAGCACTCAGATCCAGGGAACAAAACAGAGCAGCAAACCATGTAAGCCATTTGTCATTTCTGCAAGCAAGGTCTGTAGGCATTTTTTCTAAGAATATTAGAGGAACATAAGAGTGCCTTGAAAACATAGCTCAGAAAAAGTCTGTACTTAACAATATGAAGACTGTAAACAATTGCAGATGGAGAGACTGAGACTTCTTTGAAACTAAAGAAGTATAAAAGGCTTCGACACAGGGAAACAATCTTACAGCATAGACCGTCATGAGACACAGAGGCAGATCAGTGAAAAACACTGACTACAATTCATCTATGCAACTTTCCACAAATATTTATTGAGCACTTACTGCGTGCATCTGGGCACTGAGCTGGGATTAGAAAAGAAGGCCAAAAGAGCTAGAACAGAATGTTTTCCCTTAGCAATGTCTAATTAAGCCTTTTATTATTTCCCTAGGGAAGAGGAGTTGGAAAAATAACAATAGCTTCTGTTTACTGGGCATTTACACCGTACCAGGTATTGTCCTAAGCATTTCCCATTTATACGTCACGTCGCTGCAGCTCCAATAGATAAGCAATACTATTCTTATCCCCATGTTACAGAGAGGGCATAGAAGTCAAATAACTAGCAAGTCACACAGAAAGAGATGGGGCAGAAAAATAACACCAGAACCAGGACCATGAAGTATAGTATTTCACTAGATATATAATACCTTACAGAACGAGGTATGTCTGGGATCATATGTGGACACAGAGGGGGAAGGGGAAATACATGCAACCCATGATACTTTATCAACAGGTTCAACTAAACTTTCAGTCTAATTGATTCCCCCTTCTGAGGTTATCTTCTTCATTAACCAGTCCTCTGTGCACTGACAATGTTTTGTCAGAGAATACTGATGCTTGGGCATTTAAATCAATTAATGCATCCATTTCAATTGCCTCACCTGTCAGGAACATTAAGTTCTCTTTCCAAAGTAGGTACAGAAAGGGAGTGAGGACAGGAAGAAGAGGAGAGTGTACCTACTTGTAGAACTATTTATAATTATATGAAAAGGAGTAATGTTTATACTTTTTATCGAGATAAAAGGACTGATTATCTATATATTTTATCTAAAAAGACAATCAAGGGAGTACGGTACAGGCTCTGGATGCAGACTGGCTGTTCTAGCTCTTCCTTGCTATATGACTTTGAAAAGAGTCCCTAACCCTTCTAAACTTCGTCGAGACAATAACAACGTGGGTTAATAGTTCAACTGTTTGCCACTTAACCAACATTATCCATTCTCTAAGGCATGCTGGCCAGGACCCTGGCACTAGAATGTTCAGGGCTAGTAAGTGACTCTTTAACACACCCATTTACCTCTGCTTCTAATAGTTTGGGTTGTTTATTTTTGCACTGGTTCCAAGCCTGTTAATACCATTTATTACTTCTTACTGTCATCACAGATTTAATTAAATATTATGTGTGAGTCAATGTGCCTATAAAAACTGTGTTTGAATATTTTGCACAAGGCAAATGACTTTTTGTGTTAGTTATTTGGGAATAATAACAGTTTGGAACAAACAAAGTTCTAGAAGGAGTCCTTGCCTTCAGATTTCCTCACACCTTAAATTCTTGCCCAGTTCAAAGAAAGTCAAACTAGGTATCATAAAATATGTATTAATAGATAATTAAAGAAACAGAAAAGCAAAATTGGTATGCAAGGAAAATAATTTGTCCTCCGTATCAAAAGATTGGTGAATACACAGTTTTATGTTTAGGTTAACATTAAATGTTTAAGGTGTGTACATTTTGTATGATTTCCTGCCTTAATTGACTTTTTCAGTTATCTGGTCAAATGCCCATTCTAGATAAGAAGACTTTTGTAATTACCTCCAAGGGAGCTGGTGAGAATTAAATGGGAAAATCCAGGGGCCAATGCTGACATATCGTAAGCCCTCTTCAAACAATAGAGGCTCCAAGGCTCAGTAAGCACACAATAAATGTCAGCTATTTAGTAGGAGTAATGGCAATCTGGTTCCGCCACTAATAAGTGGGACATTCACCAGTCATTTCGCCTCTTGTCAACAGTAAATGGAAGCATTTGGACTAAAATAAATGATACCCAAACTTGAGCGTACACACAGATCACCTGGGGATCTTGCTAAGGGGCAGATTATGACTTAGTAAGTCTGGGTGCGGCATGAGACATGCCTTGGTAACAAGCTCCCATAGGATGCTGACACCGCTGGCCTGTGGTACACACTTTGAATATCAAGGGCCTGGTGTGTAATTTTCAAACTTGAACATGCATCAGAATCACCTGGAGGGCTTGTTAAAACACATATGGCTGTGCTAAAATACAGAAACTCATAGAGTTTCCAACTCAGTAGGTCTGGGGTGGGGCCCACGGATCTGCATTTCTAACAAGTTCCCAGGTGGTGCCGATGCCGCCAGTCTAGATTGAGAACCAGCATCTTAGATGATCTCTAAGCCCTCTTACAACGTGAAGCAGAATGATTCTTGGCTATTTCAAGCCAGGCAAAGCGCTGTTTGTGTTACAAATGGAAAAGACCAGACAAGCTCTCAACCTCCCTAATTACCAGAGGTTATATCTACAATCAGAAAAACAAGGATACGAATCCGAGCTGTCTGTCCCAAGGCAACTCACTTCCCCTCTGAACTACAATTTTCCCATCAGTCAATAGGGTTCCCTTTCCCGCTTTCTTTTTACTTTTTCCTCCTTTCCTTCACGTCTCATGAAGAAGCCCACAAGAAAATCTTGTCATAGGGGTGGGAACAGAACTTCAGCTCTAATCCTAGTGTCTTGACAAGTTCAAAGATGCAAACATCACTTAACGTGACAAGCAAACCATAACTGCAGTGAGAAAACACTGTTAGTCAGGTAAAGAGATAATGTGCACAGAACATGCTGAGCAAATAACAGCCCTTTGTGAATCAGCATTAGCATAATTACTGAACATCGGTAATTGCTGAAATTATGTTCACTAGGATCGTTTATAATTCTAAGTGAGAGGCTTCTTCCAAGTATTCTCCCAGCAGGGAGGTGAAAGTGGCTCGCCAGCTGGTGTTAGGCACTCAAAAAACCACTAGCCATCTCCCAAGGGGCATCCCAAGCACAGACATTAGAGGGATTGTCATCATCAGGTGGGCCCTAAACTTTGCCTAAAATTCCCTGCCTCCACATCTTTGTTCCTGGTGTACCTTTCCTCTAGAATTTCAACCCCTCTTAGTTCAATTTGTCCAACATTGCCTGGTCAGCAAGACATAGTTAGATATTAATAGTAAAATGTAGAAAGAAGTGTTTGGATTATGGCATGCAGAAAGTGCAATGGAAGCTGGATCACCTGTCCAGGTGAGATCTTTCTAACGTCAGATTCAACCAGGGAGCTGCCATGCACTACTATAATAAATGCAGGGAAGGATATGAGGCTTCTCATCCCTGCAAAGAGCAAGGAGGTTAATTGGTCGTGAACAGCACCTCGTGGAATATAACAATGGAGAAGAAATCTCCTTCAACCCAGCACCATGTGTGTCTACATCATAGATGGAGCTGTACAGGTCGTGTGAAAAGACTTCCATACATAAAGAGTAACCTTTGAGCACAGTAATGCAGACACTGAGAATTTCCTCCCATTGTCCCATTTGTCCCTGGCACTAGGATGCAGATGACAGAACACAGAACACACAAGGCAACCAGAAGAAACACAAAGAAATGATAAATGTTTGAGATGATTGATAGACTAATTAATCTGGTCACCACACTTTATATGTATCGAAACATGTGCCCCATGAATATGTACAATTATTATTTGTCAATTAAAAAAATAAAACCTAATTTTGTTTTAGAAAAGATAACTAGACGAGGATCCAGAGCCCCACAAAGGAGAAGAGAAACTGCAGTACTCAAGTCAAGACGATGCACCTTAGCAACTTGTGACCAAGGGTCTCAAAATCGCATCACGAAGCAAATACCACTCCATCCCCTCAGGAAGGAAGCCTGGGAATCATCCCCATTACTCCCTCTCCTTCTCTTGCATCCCACCTCCCACCAGTACTTAAGCTCTATAAGCATATTTTTGCTTTCTTTGTTTACTGCTATGCCCCTAGAGTCTAGAACAGTTGAATTAATGAACTGAATGAATAAATCAGCAAGTCCTGACAGCTCTATGTCCAAAAAAGACTTTGCATCTGTCTGCTTTTCTCCATCACCACTGCTACTGTCCTAGCCCAAGCCATCATCATTTCTCACCTGGCCAACTGCATACACTTCAACCTCGTGTTTTCACCTTAACTCTTGCCCCCTCTGAGCTACACTCCTTGCAGATGCTAGCTAATTACTCACACCCAGATCAAGTGAAACACATGACTATAATGATCCAGACACTTCCCAATGTGAAAAGATCATGCCAGGATTCCCCTTTACTAAACCAAGACCTCTACTAAGTAAGTTTATACCTGTGTTTGCTAAATTTAGGCCTCGTATGTGCCAGGCAGTCTTGTTTGAACTTTCCAAAGCCTGCCCCCTCCAAGAGGGCAGTTCAATCCCACCTTTTCTGGTAGGGCCTTTATGACAATCCCCACCCAAAGTGTCTCTCTTGACGCTGAACCTCTCTCTGTCCTACACATTTGGCATTTAGCATTTGCCACTCAATCTCACGCAATGACCTTTTCACGGTTATTATAAAATTGCTAACCCATGCACTGTGCTTTTCTAGTCTCAAAGTGGTTTTCTAACTAGAAACATATAACGAGTTTGCTTGTCAATCACTGTGATTTTTGTCTCCGTTTTACAGGTGAAACTGAGTTCCAGGAAAATTGCTCAAAATCATGGAGCTAATGAGCAGCAGAGCTCACATTCAAACCCGGGACTTCAGACTCTAGCTTCCGTGTATCAGGTGCCCCATCTGCCTTGGGTATGCCTTGCCCCCCTCAACTGTATTTATAACCCCCAACTCCTAGCAAAGTGGCATATGAATAATAAGTAGTGATTAATACTTATTGTACACTTACAATATTCTCCATATTTTATAAGTGGCTTACATGGGTTATCATTTAATTCTCACAAGCCTATGAAGTATGTCCTATTATTATCCTAAGGTGCAAGATGAGACTCCTGAGGCTCAGAGAAGTTAAATAACCTTCCCAAGGCCACACAGTAATTAAATAATGGGGCCAGGATTGAAACTCAGGCATTCTGGCTCCTGAGACTACGCACTTAGCCACTGTGCTATGCTACCTTCCTCTCTAATAGGCCCCCAGAGAATATTTGTGGGTTGACTGGTGACACTGTAGACTGTCAGAGCCAGGAGAAGGGCCTTGGTGAGATCAAACATCTATACCATCCATAAAATATCTGGCTTGGAGTGACAGTTGGCAGTTGATAAGGTTTGACATTTTCAAATCAATTTCTATCGATTCCTTTCTCCTAAAAAAAAGGACATGAGTTTGATGGATAAAGCCAGCACACGGTGTGCTTGGGAACAGCAGGGAAAGTAGGCCATGCGCTAGCTCTGCAGAGGACCGTAGGGAAGGTGATAGCAGCTGTGTACTGTCTGTTAGAAAAACCCCTGCTTGGCACAGCCCTGCTCCCAGGTATCCAGCCACAGTGTCAGGTAAATAACACCAGCTCCATTTTGTTGTCACACGATGTTTTTTCCTGGCAGAGTGGCGAGGAAGCAGAAGCAGCGGTATGTGCCTGGGCATTGTCATGAAGTCATGAATATTTATGTGGGCAACGCATAAAATCCCATTTTAACAAACACCATTTTGATGGATTTAACAAGTTAATCTAAGCAATTTCCATATCCTGGTGGACGCCTACAAGAGATGAACGTTTCTGTAAATTCTGTTGAGCTAGGAAACGTCTGAAACAGATGTGTGTATAAGCCCATGTTCATTTGGTAAACATATTATTTTGTGTTTCCATATCAGGCCTGTGCTATGTGCCTGGCATGGTGCTACTGCTTCTAGTGCTGGATCCTTGAAGCCACTCTGTGAGGGTGAGGCTCTAGCCCCATGGGTCACGTAGGTTTGGGTGACAGCCAGGTAGAAGACAGGGATGGGCATCTCGATGGGGCAGAGCTCAGAGGTGTGTGTGAAGACACATAACTGAGGGCTGAGTCCCAGACTGGGCAAAGAACTTGACACACTGAGGCAAGCCAGCTTGAACAGGACCAAGGCTCCTGCATGGCACTGCCATGGACCTCTCTGACATTCTCCACCTTGCTGACCGCTGGGGACATCTGCTCCCATTAACTTCTTCCCCTACTTGGGCTATTGACACAGGTCTCATATTTCAGCTAGCAAAGTATTATTACCTGCTTGATCACAATTGGTCCTCCCAATAAGTATCTTTTTTTTTTTTTTTTTTTTTTGAGACAGAGTCTCACTCTGTTGCCCAGGCTAGAGTGAGTGCCGTGGCGTCAGCCTAGCTCACAGCAACCTCAAACTCCTGAGCTCAAGCGATCCTCCTGTCTCAGCCTCCCGAGTAGCTGGGACTACAGGCATGCACCACCATGCCCGGCTAATTTTTTCTATATATATTTTTAGCTGTCCATATAATTTTTTTCTATTTTTAGTAGAGATGGGGTCTCGCTCTTGCTCAGGCTGGTCTCGAACTCCTGAGCTCAAACAATCCGCCCACCTCGGCCTCCCAGAGTGCTAGGATTACAGGCGTGAGCCACCGCGCCCGGCCCCAATAAGTATCTTAATTGCACTTTTGTCTCCGTTTCATGGCAGAGGAAAATGACATTCAGTGAGTTTACAGGGTTTCATCACAAACACATGATTAGGAAGCTCCAGTCTGGTCTTGGACATGAACACAGATCTTTGCATTTTAAACCATGCACTACTACTCCTAACCCTGCTCCTTGTCCTTAAGTCCTTTGTTCCAGGGCCTGTTTTCTGAGAGTTTTTTTGCCCCGAAGCTTTTCTACCTGAGGTGGATTGGATTGCTGTCTCCAATTCTTCACTCCTTCCCTGTATTGGGATTGCAGCTCCAAGCCCTTTGCCATAACACTTTGAGGGTTCTGCCGCTGCAGCACGGAGCATATTTCCTCAGCCATGTGATTTGCTTTAGCCAAGGGGGTTGTGGAGACAGCACAAACTCAGGCTACAAATATGTTTACAGGTTTTGTCTTGGGCCCGGCACTCCTGGGATCCCCTGTAAGAAGAGCATGCCCCAGGTGGCTACTACTCTAAAGAGAAGGAGACATAAGGCACAGGCCTGAACCCAGCTCGTGGCCTGGAGCCAAGATTAGCTTGATCTGCAGACCAACCAGCAGGAAAATAAATGTTTGTTATAAGCCAGTGAGAGACTGTGGTTGTTACACAGTGAAAACTGACTAATACAGTTCCAAACAATGCAGGGACAGGCTCAAAAGTCCTCTACAGAACAGATCCTCATCTCTCCTCCATCAAGACAACAGTTTTTCACAAATGTGCACTCTGCACCAAATTTCTTTAACATTAATCCTACCTTATCAGGTAGGATATTTTGCAATTAGGTACTTTAATTCAATAAATGTAAACTCAACACATTGAATGTATGTTAAACATGGAACAGAACAGACAACCATAGAGACAGAAGAAATCTGATTTAGTCCTCACAAATTCATAGCCTATTGGCAGAGACAGACACGAACATGAGTAATAGTAAGCAAAGGTTTTGAGAAATAAGAGCTGTAACAGGTGACAAAATATTATCTGGTAGGGGATGTTACAAAGTCAGCATGGCCACAAAGGTCAGATGGGATTTGCAAAGGCTAAGATGAGAGAATAGGAGGAAAAGACAATCTGGGAAAAGAAAAAAGAGTACAACTGAGTGAAGGACAAAAAGGCATGTTTAAGAATATATTTTTGCACAATTGGCCAAGGGCAAGGGCATCCAAAATATGGTGCTAGTAGATGGAGTGATGTCATGGAGAGCCTTTGATGGGGGGGGCGGTTTGCACAGGATTTGATGGGCAGTAGGGAGCCATGGAAGGTGTGAGAGTGAGGGAGTACTATTGGGGAATTGTGCCTTAGGAGATCATCATGGCCAAGTGCTAGACAAAAGGATGGAGGGGGTCAAGACTAGACCTGAGGACACCAGGTAAGAGCCTGTTGCCATTGCCTAGCTTGGGGTGGGGATTGGGAAACAGGGACTGGACCAGCAGACACATCAGACACTTGGTATCTGATTGAGCACTGCGGGCAGGAGTGCAACAGGAATCTCCAGTTCACTCTGACTTACACCTATCCCCTTTCTCTCTCTCGGGTCCTCCACTTCCCTGAGCTATTCCTGCTTGCCTTTTTCTTGGGAGCCTGAGGTTTATTCCTGCCACTTATCCTATCACTCCAGCAAAGCACTAGCAAAAACCACCCATCCATCTGCTGACTCCACAGAAATCGGTGAGCACCAGATCCAGGGACAGAGGGGAGGGAGGGAGGGGACACTCTCCTGATCACAATATTTTATCCTCAAGCGTTCCTCATCCATCAAATTTGCTAACACGGCGAAAATTCAGGAACTGAATTGTGGGGGGAGGAAGGGAGAATCTTATTTCCCAAATAACTTCATACAGCTCCCCCAGCAGTCTGGGATTTGGAGGTGGACCGGATGTCAAGGTGACAGTGACTGAGGGAGCCAGATTTGGGGGCCTGGGCCTCTGGGGTGCAGTGGGGGAAAATGGTGGGAAGGGGTGGGGCACCACCAGCAAGGGGCTCCAGATTCACTTTAATAATCACCCAAAGAAACAATATCTATCTTAAATGGGGGGAGTTAGAACAAATTGAACCCGGGTTTGTGATTCCAGGGGAAACCTCCTCCTCACTCCAAGTAGCAGGACAGCCTCTGTCCCCTGTGCCCCGCCCCAGCCCTTGGAATGGTTGCTCTCCCTCGCTCCTCCCCTGTCCCCATGTTTGATTCTGTGGGCAGGAACCACGTCCCACCTGTGCTGACTTGCCTCAGTCCTCTTCAGCATCAGGTAGGGCTGCCACTGTGGACATGCTCATGAACACCCCTCCATGACAGCCACAGAGTCATGCACTGCCAAGCTGCCTGCCCGCCTGCCCACCTGCCCGGAGCGGCTCTTCCAGCCAGCTGACCCAGCCGCACAGCTCCCAGAAGGGAGATGGCAGCACTGTGGCCTCGTTCTGGGCCATTGTGTCTCGAGTGGCCTTCTGCTCACCTCCCTGACCACTCACCGCAGCTTTGTCTCGAGCTCCGGGATTCTGAGGCTCTGTGCAACAACTCCCCCAGAGACCTGGGCTCCTGCATTCCCTTCAGGGCCTGTCCTGCTCAAACAGCTGAGCAGCCCCTGGCCCCACCCTGGCCAGGACTGCAGACCACCACACACAACAGCACACATGTGTATGCACCATGTACACCCCATACATTCACAACACACACACGTATACTTATGATGCATACATACACACCATGCATGTGTATACAGGCATAAACCACAATGCTACACATGTGTATACATACTATGCATACCACATACCCACACAGACACCATTTATACACACCACACACATGTATGCACCATGCACACCACACTCATATGTACAAGTGTATACACCATGTACATACCCATGCATATATGCACCATATACACCCACCTCACACATGCACCCACATGTGTGTACATACACATATATGCACATGCACTGTATACACCCACCCTCACATGTGTACATATGGTGTACACCACATGCCACACATATGTACATAACATGTACACCCCACACATACATGCCACACATAAGTATACACAGCATATATACCCCATATACACACCACACACACAGGTTTACACACCACGTATACCACACATATGCCCACTCACTCACACACACACACAGAGCATTCATTGTGACTGTCGTTTCTGGAGAGTGGCCAGTTCTGATCCAGCCCAACCGGAGGTGATTGTTTCCTTAGAAGACCTATAGAAACCTCATTTCTATAGCTCTTTTCAAAACCAAACCCAAGACTTTTATAAAGGCGGAGCTTTTCAACTCTCAGATAAAGAGGAGGGCCGTGCTGGGCTCCCCCAGGGAAGCTGTGGGTTTGAGTTGGGCCCACTCTGACATGTTAAAGGCAAGGCAGAAGACAGCTGCAGACAGAAGGTACATCACGGCCAGGGACTGAGGTCACGGTCCTCTTTGCAGCAGGGCTGGGGATGACCTGGCCAGGGGCCCACCAACAAACCAGTAGAGATGACAGTTTCCACAGTACTGATGCCAGAACTGGACCCAAAATAACGGTGACAGAGGCAGACCAAGCCCACAAACATGGGCAAGCCAATGTCTAGATGCCAAGTAACACATAGATAAAGCCCAGGATCTGGGGCCAGAGGCAGGATCCAGGCCCTCGTCCCAGAGAAGGGACCAGAGCCCAAGCAGTTCTGGAGAGCAAAGATAGGGAAGACAGAGTGGACAGAAACTGGAGCTCACTCTTCTGGACCAGCAAGGACATGGAGAAAAGCAGACTGGCTTAAAAGATGGGGGTGGAGCAGACCTCCCTGTGGAAAGCAGAGGCAGAAAGCAGTTTTTAGAGTGGTCATTCATTCAACAAATATTTATTAAGCGGCCATTACATGCCAGGCCCTAATAGGCAGTGCATGCCATTATGGCGTTTACCAATTTATCACACTTAAAAACTGAGATAAGAGCTGTCAGAGAGGGTTTGATTCTGCCGAGTGGCCTCTCTGCCAAGAGCCACTGTTAATCTCGAAACCTGAAGTCTTCTGACTTTAACTTTTAGCAGCACCACATACGCAACCCCAGCTTTCCCTCTAACACACACATCCCCTCAGACTCCCTCTTTTTCCCACCAGTGTGCCAATCTTGTTCCTAATTTAGTCTTAGACTAAGCCAGGTTGTCAGTTCGCTGTTCCCTAATCCCTTCTCACCACAGCAATTGAAACCGGTGATATTGCTGAGTTCCTTGTTTCCTGATCTATTGTGCGCGGGGCCGCAGACAGCTCACAGGAGCTCAAGGAGCCAATGCCAAGTAAACAACACCACCTGCCTCCGCCCTGGTCCAGTCTGTTTCAACAAGCACCTATAGGGTCCTTGTAGGAGACTAGAGGAGAACCAGTTTCTGCCCTCTGGGGACTCCCAGCCCAGTGGGAAGTGCAGACTCTGATGGGTTATTGCAACGGTGCTGGAGGAGGCCACCTAAAGTAGGTGGGGCCTGGGGGACAAGCCAGAGCATCTTCCTGGGGTACAGGATGTCTGAACTGAGCTTTGAAGAATGAGCGGGAGGAAGTGAACACCCAAAGATGTGGGAGGAGGAGGAGTCAGACAAGCAGGAGGGACAGCGTGAGGCTGCAACAGCACTATGCACCACAACACACGCAGACCAGGGCTGCTGGGATCCAAATAGCAAGCCGAACATGGCAGGAGAGGAGGCTGTAAGGGGCCCTGGGGCCAGCCCCCGAGAACCTTGTCAGCCAGGCTAAAGAGCCTGAGTTGATTCCAGAGCTGATGGAAAGTCACCAAGGGATGCTTTGCAGAGAAGGAGGCCAGTTATGTGGCTGCTGCAATAGTTCCAGGGAGAGCTGAAGGAAGGGATGATTTAACCAGGTCACCCGGATGCAATTGTGGGGCCCCGCCTAGGGACACATTGAATCAGGATATCTGATGGCAGGTCCCACAAATGTACCTTTTTAATAAGCTTCCCTTGCTCTTAAAGTTATAAGAGCACTGAACAAGATGAAACAATCCCTGTAAAGGTGCTAGCCAATGTGCCACTTGGCTTATAAAGCAGGACTTTATGTCCATGTACAATTTAGGCATATTGTTGAGAAAACCCTTAAAAGAGAACCACTGAAGATCGAAATCTCAGGCATCACAGCAAAGAACACACCTTTATAGCAAAGCTTTCTGTTTCCTGTTAAACCCGTCACATGGGTTAGTGCATCCTCCTGGCATGCAATCCATTCCTATGTCCACATTTTGTCAACCCAGCTAGAGCGTAAGCAGAAAGGGGGATCGGACGGAACATGGGTGCCAGGGTAACTGACCCACATTTCCATCAACTCCACTACTTACCAAACACGGAAGTTTGGGCAAGGTGCTCAAAGCTACTGGACTTGAGTTTTGGGGTGACCAGCTCATCTTGGTTTGCCCAGAACTTTCCAAGATTTTGCACTGAAAGTCCCATGTCCTAGAAAACCCCTCAGTGCTGGGCAAACTAGGATGGTTGATCACTCTGCTTTAATTTCCTCATTTGCAAAATAAGAGTGTTACTATCTGCCCACAGGGATGCCGTGAGGATCCAAAGAGGTTCTATAGAGTCTTCTTCAGTACCAGAAACATAGCAAGTGGTCCAAAAATGCCAGTTCCCTGTTTTATTTTTGTTTCAACACTCGGGCTTCCTCCTGCAGGTTGCACATAAGCACAAAAGCATCACTTCCCATTTGACTGGAAGGAGTGCATCAGCTTACCAAGCACAGTCATGGATGTGATCTCATTTGCTTCTCACAACAACCCTGCACGGGAAACAGCGCAGATATTTTGTGTCCACTTGATAGATGGGGAAATGGGAAACAAGACAAGTTAAATGGCTCAGCGGGAGACATCTTTTCCCTCAACTCTGAGTTTCTGCCTAGGCCCTAAGGAAGGAAATTGCTACCCGCGCTTTCAGCCCCCTTGGGAGGAGAAATGGCTAATGGAGCCGGTCAGGGTGTGACATTTATGGAGCTAAATTTCACTGATGGGTGGTGTGCCATATGCCCTCCCTTCTGCCAGGTTGTTTGTTTTCTCCATAGAGTTATAGGTTTGTTTGGTAAAAAAACAAACTCAGATTTAAGCTAAAATGCCTAGGAAACAAGCAGCTCAGTTGAGCCCAGCAGCCAGAGCAAACTTCTCAAGCTCTACTGTTCCCAGAGAACTTTGAGTTGGGATTTGGTGCATTTGTTCCATCTTTGTTAAAGCTGGAAATTTGTTTCTCATCTAGCTATTGATCCTTTGCCAGAGGAACTGGTAGGAGTGAGGGGAGGAGTGATTGCACGTGGGCCTAACAACGAGACACCCAAGTTGCTAACGTTAACAACTGGCCCAGAATAACACGATGACTCAGCTGCCAAGCAAGACTTGAACCCATGGCAACTGCCTCTGGATCCAATGTGCTTTTCCCTACACTGCAGAGCTGCACCCTGTAAACCACACCTCGTGGGAACTCAATCAATTCTTGTTAACACTCCCACCCCAGACAAGCAGCTTTGAAAAAAGCTGTTTTAGGCAACAAGATCAGCCTTTTGCTGTCGTTCATTAAGGGTTTAGCAGCTCAGTATTGATTTTCTTACAGCTGCCTCTGAACTTTAATTCCTGCAACAGAAAAACAAGGCTTTGTCTGCGACATTTCCTGTCCAAGTGGCGGGTAACAACCATTCCTGGGATGCTGATTTCCCCAGCTATGCTGCCGCAAACCACAGGATGCCTGCAACATGCCCTTTGTCTATTCTAAGGAGTAATTTCTGTAGCTGCAGGAGGTCCCTTCAAATGTGAGCTGCAGCTCCACCTCCATCGGAAGTCAGCAGTGCCTCCAAACCCTAGCTTTTGAAAATCCAATGACCACCCCCTTTCCTCACACTGACTTATAGCTATGGGCTTTAAGAGGGTGCTGTCTTGTGTTTATATCATGTTTGTTGCATCAAGGTTTCTCTTAAATGTTAATTCCTAGGGATGGGAAAGGACCTTAACAATCTTCTCTTCCAAGCACGGCTCTGATGTTTTATCCTCTCTACAACATCCCCACCAAGTGGCCATTCTGGGTTTGCTTGAACACTTCTAAAGACAGGAAACTCACCCCCTCCACGGAAAGCTACTGTGTCTTAGGAAAGCTCTGAGAGAGAGAAAACTTTTCATTGTGTGGAATCAAAATCTGCCTTCCTAAGACATCAGTCTTTCAGCTAGACTCAGCACCTAGAAAGAACAGGGATCACTTTGTCCACACCTGAGTGTCACCACATGACCTGGAAAATAGCAAGTACTCAATGTTTGTTACATTAATGAAAAATTAAGTCAATAGTTATTGAGTATTTAACCAGGGTCATGCATCGTGATAGAATAATGTGGCGTCTTAGGATAGGAACAAATCCTGTTAAAATGTAATCCAGCTTACCTGTTTGCCCTCCCTCTAAATTCTAGCCTCTTGAGTCTAAATAATGGTGTGGCCCACTGTTTCCAGGTATGTCTGAAGGGCTGTTTAACTCTGGGTCTATAAAGACAACAGGGGGATTTGTTGAGTGTCTAAACCCATGATGAGATAAGAGCTGAAAAGTGTTCATGTTGCTGAGAGGTGGACTGCATAATAGTTAACACAGACTCCAGTGGCACTTACTAGCTGAGTAGCTTTGAGTAAGTGACTCAACCCCTCTGGGTTTCAATTTCCTCATGTGTAAACTGGGGTGATAATAATAATTCCTACCTCCTAGCATTGTTGTGAGGATTGAGTTAATATAAGTAAGGTGCTTGAAATAAACATCTTCTGTTGTTATTCTTAACACTGTGTGCTTCTGCAGACACCTGTGAAGAGTAGGCAGTGGCTCTCCAATTCCTGCTCATCACTAAAGACCTGGATCCAATCCACAACACCTGTGTGGGTGAAGAAAACACCTCCAGGATGGGCGGGGTGGTATCTCTGAAGTCTCCTATGGGTTCTCTATACCTCTCAGCCCGATTTGGTTTGAGTTCCTATTCTGAGACAGGCATTGTGCTATCTGCATCCATGAATGTTTTCTCATATTTACTCCAGGACGTAAGCCTTGCTATTCTCATTTTACAGAACAAGATGCTGAAGCTCAGAGAGGGTAAGTAACTTCCCAAGGATACACAGCTGGTCAGTGGCAGAGCTAGCTGCCCACACCACAGCCTGTGTTCTGTCTACTATTATGTACTTTCTAAAAATAGAGCAAGTCCTTTAAGTTTCAAAGGAAGAGTAGAGTCTGGCAAGACGTGCCCCACCAGAGAAGCGAATTTCTCATAGCCACTAAGGAGGCCTTGGGACAGCTCTGCTCTGGGCTCATCCCTTTTGTCTCTGCAGTTAGAAGGCATGGAAGTAAGTGATGTCGATGCCAGTGGCTCACAAGGCTGCAGTGAACCAAGAGGACACTCAGAGGCCAGTGGCAGCCTGCCTGATGGAGCAGGGCCAAGGGTGGCGACTGATGCCCAATTCTGGTTCCAAGGCACAGACATAGGAATGGCATTCTGAGAATGGAGGTTAGAGTCCCACATTCACCAGCCTGAATCCCTCACCTGCAACTAAGCAGCCACATTCAGAGCTCTGCCTTCTGCTTTGGGCCTATATTCCAAGCCCCTGCTCAAGTAGCCGGGATTCTTAGGCCCCTCCTAAAAGCTTGGACTCTCATTTCTCCTGCCTGTCCCCCTCCTCAACACCCAGAACAAACCTCTGGAGCTTAGTATTGACCTGGACTGCAACCCTTCTGCAAATGGGTCAGTGCCCCTCCTGCCCTAATGAGTGGTCCCGGAACCAGGCTCATGGCTCACCACCACCCATTCCTGCCTCAGCCACAAAGGCAGAAATAGGACCTGGATGGGAGACGGAAGACAGAGGGAGGAAGACCAGCTAGGAGGCTTTTGCAATTGTCCAGGTGAAAGATGACAATGAATCGGGAAGGGCATAGCCAGGCTGGAGAGGAAGGAACAGCCGAGATATTAATGAGGTGAGAATGGAATGCAATGACCAACAGCATGTGGGTGACAGTCATTGTTGGGACATTGTGGCAGGCAGCTTCTAAGATGCTCCCAGCGATCCTCAGTGCCTGGTGTTCATGTGTTTAGTGTTCACATGATCC
This sequence comes from Eulemur rufifrons, assembly GCF_041146395.1. NCBI lineage: Eukaryota > Metazoa > Chordata > Mammalia > Primates > Lemuridae > Eulemur > Eulemur rufifrons. The sequence goes on from NC_091002.1 coordinate 17,606,055, forward strand.
CTCCACTTGAATATGGGTTGCACTTAGTGACTCAAAAGATAGCAAAAGTGACGGGATGTTACTTTTGAAATTAGGTTACAAAAAGACGCCTTCTTCCGTCTTCCTAGCCTTCTCTCACTCACTCTGATGGAAAGCAGGTGCCACAATATGAGCTGCCCTACAGAGAGGCCACGTGCAAAAGAACAGCCAATGCCCAACAAGAAAGCGAATCCTACCAATAACCACACAGGTGAACTTCAAGGTGGATTTTCCTCCAATCAAGTCTTGAGATGACCACAGCCCCTAGCTGATGTTTTGATTGGAGCATCAAATCAAATTGTTGTGAGAGACCCAGAGCCAGAGAACTGGCTAAGCTGGTCTTGGATCCCTCTCCCACAAACACTAAGCTAATAAAGTCTGTTTTGTTTTAAGCTGCTAAGTTTGAAGGTAATTTTTTACATGGCCATAAATAACTGATATAACCAGAGAAATGATGGTTGCTCAACACATGAGGAGTTTGGAGTGCCCAAGTAGATGTCCAGGGCGAAGAAGAGAGAGAAGTCCATGACGGTGCCCGTGTTCTTATCATGGGACATTACATGGATGTTGATACCATTTACTGTGTCTGGAAACCCAAATGGTGGAACAAGTTTTTAAAGAAAGAAACTAAAACAAGCTTTGGCCATGTTAGGCTTGAACTGCCTGAGAGAGATGCAATTGAATGAGTCCCCAAAGTAGCTGGATTTACGACACTGGAGCACAGAAGAGAAATCTGGGCAGGAGATAACAGTTTGGGAGTCATCAAGCTCCTCCTTCTGGAGCCACTTGGAATAAGTTTATTTCCTCACCCACATGACAGTTTTTAAAGTATTGTTAAAGAGTCCTCATGTTTCCCATGAGTCTGGCTTAAGTATGTCCACTTTCTTCTACTTTTCTCAGATAATTTGGTTCTGAGTGCCCAGCCTGCCTCTGAACTTGACAGTTATAAATTTTATTTCACCTGCTCTACTTACAATTGACTGACTACAGGCAATTACATGATTATTGCTTTCCTCATCTGTAAAACAGGGTTGTTTTGAGGTATAAATAAAATAATCCATGGAAAGCATTTAGCAACGTGCCTAGCACATAAATACTCAATAAATGTTGATAATTACAGCATCTAGAATAGTGTGATCCATATTATGCAAGCAACGTATGTAATTTTTAATTTTCTAGTAGCCACATTTTTAAAAGTGAAAGTAACAGGAGAAATTAATTGTAATAATATACTGTATTTGACCCAATCTATCTAAAATATTATTTTAGTATGTAATCAATATAAAAATTGTTAATTAACGTCCTTTTTTCTAAGTCTTTGATATTCAATGTATAGTTTATACTTGAAACACAGCTCAATTCAGACACTAAATTTTCATCAAAAATACTTAATGTGTTTAGGGTTCATAAAATGAACAATTTAAAAAGTAGATTCACGTACCCAAATTGTTCCAAACATAGTTAAAAGTTTTCGAATAACTGAATTGAGTATTCTGTTTAAAATTTAAACTAATTAAAATTAAAAATTCAGTTTTTCACCTGTGCTAGCTACATTTTATGTCCGCAAATAGCAACATGTGGCTAGTGGTTACCATATTGCACAGCTTAAATCTAGAACATATTTTACTTTATGACTTTATTGGCTTATTTATTACTCCTGTTAGTTCATATCTTCAGAGAAGCAGATGCTGAGATGGGATTGGATATGCAAGAGATTTATTGGGGAAACATCTATGAGCGAAATTGGAGAAGGAGCCAGAGGAGGCTGGGAGAGCTAGTCTGCTAACTGTGAGGGCAGAGGGAAGGAGAGAGGGTTGGGTAGCAAGAGCCTTAGACTGCAGAAGCTGCAGTCCAGTCCTAAGAAAGCCTCCACAAAGCTGATAGGCAGTTGTATTCACTTCCTATTGCTACTGGAACAGATCACCACCGCAAACAGCAGCTTCACAAAACACACATTTATTATATTATTAATATAATTCTTTAAGCAGATACAGGTCTCACCAGGCTAAAGGCAAGTTGTCAACAGTGCTGTGTTCCTTTCTGAAGGCTCTAGAAAGAATCTATTTTCTTTCCTTAGTCAAGTACTAGAAGCCACCTGCATTCCTTGGCTCATGGTCCCTTCTTCCACCTTCAAAGCCAGCCAGCGGATCAAGTCCTTTTCATGTCACAGTTCTCTGATCCTTCTTCCATCATTGCATCTCTTTCTTTGACCACACCTGGGAAAGGTTCTTCACTTTTAAGGACTCATGTGATTAGATCCCTCCACCCTGATAATCTATGATACTCTCGCCTTTGCAATGTCAGCTGATTAGCAACCTTAATTCCATCCGCAACTTTAATTCCCTTTTGCTATGTAAAGTAACATATTCAGAGGTTCCAGGGATTAGGGCATGGACATCTTTGGGGAGCCATTATGCAGCCTGCTACAGGAGTCCTTGAGCCAAAGGTGCTCATTAGAGGAATCCCATGTCTTGTAGAAATAAGCCTTGTCTATAGCCATACCACCCTGACCGTGCCTGATCTCATCTGATCTTGGAAACTAAGCAGGGTCAGTCCCGGTTAATACTTGGATGGAAGGAATGGGCCTGCCTTGGATCCCTGCCATGCTCAAGCATCAGCTGGGAGCAGCCCGTGGGGAGGGCAGCCTTGGTGCATGCCCAGTGAGGGAGGCAGAGTGGAGCAGCTAGAGCCAATGCACTCCCTCAGCAGGAGATCTGAAAGGTACAGTCTCGTGGCCACCACACTTTTCTGCTTTTTTTTTAATTAGCAAAAAAATAATAGTAATAACCCCTTCCTTTTGTAGCTCCTTCAGAAATCTACCAGAATTTAAAAGAAAATTCTTAGGGAGCTGGTAGAAGAGAATAATAAAATCCCATTTTATTTATTTCTTTGACAATCAGAGAAGCCATGGGAACACTACCCAATACTAAAATGATTAAGATGCCAGAGCAGCTGTTACAGATAACCTTTAACACAGGTAATCACAGGACATAAAACCATCCCTCCAAAAATTTAGGAATTAAGAGATTTCAGAGATCCATAAAGCACACACAAAAGGCTGGAATTGTTCTCCCAATCACACTTTGGTATTGATGTTGGACATCTCTCTGGAGGTGACTCCAGCCGTAAGCAGATTTGGGGCACCGTCTGTTCTCACTATATTCTCACTGACAAGGAAGAAAGGGGCTTTAGTGGTTTCAGCCAAGGGAGGACCAGCTTGGCAATTGTTCCCTGAATGTCAGCTTTTAGTGCTTCCAAAAGCTAAAATGGTAGTAAATGAGACTGAGCATCTGCCAAGAAGGTCCCCAAGTATAGCAGAAAGGACAAAATTCTGCAGTCACAGCCCTGAGTTTGAAATTCAAGTGTGATCCTAACTCACCATGTGATCTTTTGGCAAGTTTTCTTATCTCCCTGTGCCTCAGTTTTCCTCTTTACAAGGTAGAGTAACAATATTCACCTCATTTTGGTGGTTATGGGGGCTCAATGTATCTGTGAAAGCAACTAGCACAGTGCCCGACACACATGGGTACTTAAGAAATGAATGTCTGATCATGTCAAAAAGGGGTTGAAAAGCAAGGCACACTCTGCCCTAGGAACAGAGGGTCGGAAGATGTAAAGAATTTACAACCGTGATTCACCCTCAGTACAGTTCCCTCCCGCATGGACCAGGGCTGGGCTGTGTGACCAACAGCATTTCACAGAGAGGAAGGTGAGTCATTTCTGAGATTAAGTTATCAATGGCTGTGTCTTCTGTCTCAGATTCTCCCACTCTCTCCCCTGGATCACCTCCTCTGGGGACGCCAGCTACCATGTGTGGGACACTGAAGCAGCCCCTGCAGAGGCCCATGTGGCGAGGAATCAAAGCCCCCTGAATGGCCACAAGAGCGAGTTTGGGAGTGGGTTCTCCAGCCCCCATCGAGCCTTGAGATATTCCAACCTTCTGAGAGACCTTGAGCCATATCTACCCAGCAAAATCTACCCAATGCAAAATTCCTGACCCACAGGACCTATGAAATAACAAATATTTGTTGTTTTTAAGCTGATACATTTTGGAGGCAATTTCTTATGCAGTCGATGGCCTTGTGAATTGTCTATCTATCTAGTCAGGAAGAGAGGGGAACGAGAGTGAGAGGCTGCGAAACAGCACACTCTGAGCTCTGATCTGGATTCTGACACTTACTAGCCAAGTAACCTGAAGGCTCCCAGTTACTCTGCAAAATGAGGATAAGAAATCCATCTGGCATATCTAACAAGAACCATGACAACGTTTCTAAATTTTGACTCAATAATATTGATTCTGGTATTTCAAGGTAAGGGGATAGATAATCTGGAATATATGAAAACCATCATGCACAAAGATATTCATCACAGCATTGTCAATAATGGTTTTTAAAATGAAATCATCTGTCCTACAATAGAGAAATAGCTAATAGCATCTTCAGTGTTCAGGCATGTTACACACTGTATCTTACTAATTGCCACCACAGTTACTTTACCCCCATAGTAGAGATGAGGAATTGAGAACAAGGAAAATTTATTCATTCTCCCTAGATTGCATAACTCTTGACAGGGAATCAAATAGTAATTATTTTAGACCTCATGCTTATATAGCATTTACTTTGTGTGAGGCACTGTTCTGAGTGCTTTGCATATAACAAGCCATTTAAATTCTGATTTGTCTGACTCCAGGGCACTGAAAATCATCATTAAAAACAATTTTGTGGACCAGGCACTGTACTAAGGACTTTAGCTGCAATACCTTATTTCTTTCTTGCAACCCCATAAGGTGTGTGCTATTATCAGATCCGTTATATGGATATGGAAACTGAGGCTCAGAGAGTAAGTTTGCCATGATATTATCTTACCTCATTGGAGGAAAGGAAAGATTTAAGTGTTATAAAGAATATACTCCTGGTCATAGGAGAAGGAGATCATAAGAAAGAGTTGGCAAACAGGAAGAATGTATATTTATTGAACATGTACTAATGTACCAGATATCACTCTAAGTGCCATAGGTACAGAGACAAAACCCTTGATCTCATAGCACAGAATTTAGTGTCTAGCAGGAGGAGTGGGTAATAAACAAACACAAATATACACAGCTATGTGTATATATGTGTGTATTACATATATATGTACGTATATCATCAGCATGTGATTAGTGCAATAAAAGAAAGACAAACAGAAAGGGTAGAGCATGTTTGGCATGGGACAGAGTTTCTATGATGTACAGGGTAACCAGAGACAAATTCTTTGATCAAGTGACATTTGAGCAGAGACCAGAAGGAAGGACAGAGTAAGCCACACACACCAGGAAAGAGCACTCCAGGCAGAAGGAAATAGCAAATGCCCCAAGTAAGAAGTGCATTCGCATATTTGAGGAAAAACAAGGATGCTGATGGAAATAGCAAATGCCCCAAGTAAGAAGTACGTTCGCGTATTTGAGGAAAAACAAGGATGCTGATGGCACCAAAATGGAGTGAGCCAAAGGAAAAACAACAGGAGATGAGGTCAGTGGTCCACATGGTATAGGCTCTTGCAGGTCATAGCAAGGTTTTGGAGTTCACTATGAATGAGATGGGAGCCAAGAAAAGGTTTGGGGCAAAGGAGTGGCATGATGTGATTTGAGCTGTAAAAATTTTGTTTAAAAATCACTTTGGCTGCCACATTGAGAAGAGACTTCAAGGGATGATGGCTGACACAGCAAAACCAGTCAAGAGCTATTTCAGTGATCCAGTGAGAGATTCTGGTGGCTTAGACTAGGATGGCAGCAGTAAAAGCAGTGAGATGTGGTCAGTTTCAGGATATATTTTGAAGGAGAGACAACAGGATTTGTTGATGTTTTGAATATAGGTTATAGAAGAAAGATCGTTAAGATGACTCCAAGATTTTTTCACCAAAGCAACTGGAAGACTAGACATGTCACTTACTAAACTGTGAAAGACCAGGGGAAAAGCAGGTTGGGGGAAGAGGAAAACATGAGTTGGATTTTGTACAAGTAATGTTTGAGATGCCTGTTAGATGTCCATACGGTAATGATGAATGGTCAGTTAAATGTGTGAATCTGGAGTTCAGAGAACTTAGATTGATAAAGTTTGGGAGCTATAAGTTGGATTGATAAGTTAGGTGGTACTTAAAGCCACAAGGTGAGATCACCTAAGTAGCAAGCATAGACAGAGAATATGTCTGCAGGCCTGAGTCCTAGGGCAGTCCAATCTTTATAAGTCAAGGAAATGAGGGGGAACCAGAAACGGGGACTGAAAAGGAGCTACCAGAAGTTTGGTGTCCTGGAAGCTAAGTTAAAAAAATATCTGAAGGAGGAAAAAGTAACCATGTCAAATATTGCTGATAAGTAAGATAACAGCTGAGCACTAGCCATTGGACTTGGAAACATGAAGGTCATTGGTAACCTTAACAAGAGCTATATTGGTGGAGCGATGGAAACAAAAGTCTAGAAATGAAAGGATTAGCTTTAAGAGAGAATAAAAGGAGAGAAAGGGGAGGTATGCATGGATGTCTTCCAATCTCAGACATCTACTGTGGGCACAAAGTGGTCTGCCAGCATGACTCAGGTGGGTAAAGATGTATACTCTCTCTTCACCATGGAGACAGAGCTCAGGACAGGCAGGTAGCGTCTCATCAGCAGACACAGAGAGGCTTTTCAGAGTCAGAAAAAAACAAAGAGGAAAGTGACCTGAGTACCAGACACAGCTCCATGCCTGGGGTGGCAGAGAGGACCATGGCAGGAACAGGGAATCTTTGTGGCCATTGTCAGGAAGAGAAGCAAAAAGTCTTAGTAACTCACAAGGAGCCAGGAGGGTGGGGTTTGGGCTGGAGCCAAGCCAGAGAGATGACAACTGTTACTATGGCGACCTCTCCCACTCTCCCTATATAGATGTGACCCAAGAAACAGGTTTACATACGGGAAAATGTAGCTCATTTAACTTAAAGAGAAAAAACCAGGATCATAATATAGGCAGCATGATTGCTATGTATAAAAAAATAAAAATCCAGGAATAAAGACACTAATGACACTTAGCAACCCGTATATGTCAGTGTTGAAGCACCTGAATCATGGGTGAGTTCTCATTTTCTCTATTTTCTATCTTGTAGTAAAGTACTTAGGCAGTTTTTATAATATTAATACAAAAAAAAAATTAAGGGGATAATAATCCAAGCCTTTCTCCCAGAGTTGTTATGAAGATTATAATAACGACTAATATTTAAATAGCTCACAAAGTGCTTTTCACACACGTAATCTCATTTAATCTTCACAACCAGCGTTCCTTCCCTTGGCACTTTTTACAATCCTTTTTATTATTGCCCTTAGCAAAGGGTGTTGCAATGATCCGTTTACATATCTTTTTCACACCATAGGCTGAAGTACCTCAAAGATAAAAACCATGTCTTGTCATCCTTCTCCTGGACAAGTAACACAAGTCTTGGCACATGACAGGAGCTCAAAAAGTGTTTGGGGATGGATGGATAATGGTTGAACGGATGCATGGGAGGATAAATTATTGAGAAAATGGATGGATGGATGGATGGATGGATAATAGTTGAATGGATGCATGGAAGGACAAATGGTTGAGAAGATGGATGGGTGGATGGATAGATAATCGTTGAATGGATACATGGGAGGATGAATAGTTGAGAAGATACATGGATGGATGGGTCAATGGACACAGGATCAAGAGATTCAATCAGGCCGGGCGTGGTGGCTCAGGCCTGTAATCCTAGCACTCTGGGAGGCCGAGGCGGGTGGATCGCTCGAGGTCAGGAGTTCGAGACCAGCCTGAGCAAGAGCGAGACCCGTCTCTACTAAAAATAGAAAGAAATTATATGGACAACTAAAATATATATATACAAAAAATTAGCCGGGCATGATGGCGCATGCCTGTAGTCCCAGCTACTCGGGAGGCTGAGGCAGTAGGATCGCTTAAGCCCAGGAGTTTGAGGTTGCTGTGAGCTAGACTGACGCCACGGCACTCACTCTAGCCCGGGCAACAAAGTGAGACTCTGTCTCAAAAAAAAAAAAAAAAGAGATTCAATCAATCACTACTTTAGACATCAGCATTTGACTGTCCAAAGGCCACGTAGTTATACTTAATGCCAACAGACTGAGCCAACCACCACTCACTTCATCCCAAACTAAATATTTTGCATACTGCAAACCCTTCAGATCCCTCCCATTTCTGTTAATCTTGGTGAGTCCCTCCTCTTAGCTGTCCTCTCCCACACTTACGTGCCCACACCATTTTGTGCTTCCCTCTCCCTTGCCCTAATTCCTTCTTGCTCTTGTCTCACCCAAATTTTCCACCCAAGAGTCATAACCCTGTGAATCACGAAAAGTATGTCTATATCCTCAAACTGGCTTTCATCTTCTGCACTAAAGCAAACCTAGCTCTCCCCTGTGGCCCCACTCCCTACAGCCCTCTCTGTAAAGCTTCCCCTTTTCTCCCTTCTCTAGCACATCTTTCCAGCACATCTCTGTGTTAGGTAGTCTGCTATGTGCTGCTGTAGTCCCACAGATTGGATGTGCAGGTGTGTTCTCTCTCTGTTTTAGCAGTTTCCTCCATGTTATCCAGAAGCAGTACACACAAAGCCAGATTGTCTGTGTAGATGCTTCAGTCTCATTCATATTTTTGAAAAATTTTACAATTAGATGTTTGCAAGAAACATGACACACTCTGCATACTCATCAGGACCATTTCAATTATAAGTGACAGAAAACCAGTTCAAACTGGCTGTAAAAATAAAGGGAATGTATTGGCTCATGCAACTTGGAAAGCCCAGCAGTGGTTCTGGCACCAGATCATCAGGTCTTCATCTTTTTTCTCAGGCAGACCCTTTCTTCATGGTGAGAAAGACAATGACTAGTAATCTCAACCTATGTACGCCCACAGTTCAAAAGCAACCATCTATCAGGCACATAGAAGAACTCTGATTGGCTCTGAGTTTTATCATATTTATGATGTCCAGAGGAATGTAGCATTAGAACTGAGAGCACTAAAATGAACATGTGGAGTTGAGGGACAAGGGAACCTGTGAGTCCATCATGATAAAACAACGTGCACGCTATGTTTAAGCCAGGTCTATGCCATCTCAAAACAAGCCAACAGTGAACTGGTTGCCCACCCATCAAATAATTGATCCTTTTATTTTTTATAATGACATCATTTGTCACCTTGCTCAGAATTATCAGCATCTAAACAGAACATGGTAAGAAGGCCGGGCGCGGTGGCTCACGCCTGTAATCCTAGCACTCTGGGAGGCCGAGGCGGGTGGATCGCTCGAGGTCAGGAGTTCGAGACCAGCCTGAGCAAGAGCGAGACCCCGTCTCTACTAAAAAAATAGAAAGAAATTATATGGCCAACTAAAATATATATATAGAAAAAATTAGCCGGGCATGGTGGTGCATGCCTGTAGTCCCAGCTACTCGGGAGGCTGAGACAGTAGGATCACTTGAGCCCAGGAGTTTGCGGTTGCTGTGAGCTAGGCTGACGCCACGGCACTCACTCTAGCCCGGGCAACAGAGTGAGACTCTGTCTCAAAAAAAAAAAAAAAAAAAAGAACATGGTAAGAAAGGATGGGGATGTGTCCCCTGATCAGAAATTTATATATAAAATTGTTAACCATGATTTCCTTTAGGGAGAAAAGTGGGAGTGGAAAGGGTGGTGTTAGAAAGTAATTTGATTTTTTTTCCTGTGTATATTTTTATGAATTTCTTGGTGCTTTCCCACAGTGTATGAAGGAAGTGAAAATCGCCTCATAAAGGAAACAATTAAGATTCAGGGGTTTGCATTCTGCTAAGTGAAGTATCCCAAGAATGGAAAAATAAGCATCACATGTACCCACCATCAAACTGGTTTCACTGATCACCTAAGAGCACATTTAGGAATAACATTGATCGGGTGTCGGGCAGATGGGGGGGGGAGGGGATGGTTGTATACATACATAATGAGTGCGATGCGCACCGTCTAGGGGATGGACACACTTGAAGCTCTGATTCGTGGGCAGGGGGACAAGGGTAATATACATAACCTAAACTTTTATACTCCCATAATATGCTGAAATAAAAAAAGAAAGATTCACAGGTTTGGTTCAATGAGATACTCTAGAGAAAGCAGAGGAAGAAATAAAGTTTTGTGGAAGTCGTGTGCAGAGCTGTAGGGCCTTGCCCCATGTGCCTGCTCTTTAAAAAGCTCACCCAGGCATAAGGCAAGAAATGGTGACATCTGTGGTCCCTTCCCAAAGCTGAAGAGCTGGCATTAGAGCTGAGAGAAAATTGTTGTTTTTATTAGTGCTGTGTTTGTCTACTGTTTAAATCCACACTCTAGTGTATTAGGAATTAATTTGAACTTGGAAATTACATTCATTTCCTTTGAACAATATGCTGATAAATTGAAAGTTAAATTGGGTCTAAAATCTGTTCTATCTTTTAAAAAAAAATCACAGAAGAATTTCAGAAAAACCAGCCAGCATTGAAAGAGGAAAAGACCAAGTTGGGAATTAATTCTTCCTTCAAATTTGGTAATTATTGAATTCCTATGGATGTAAGTTCCAGTTGAATTATCAATTTTGTCTGGACAGAATGAAAATGGTTTAAAAAAAATAGCCTATAAGTCAAATTGAGTGAATGATGATATACAATGTTGGTATATTTTGGAATGGGAAAAAAAGTGAATGATATATTTGAGTGTCATTAAGGCTATCATTGATGAGAAATGAGGTCACTAAATCTGACAGTGTGCTCATGATTTGGGAGCCAAATTGCCATGGAATATAAAATTAAGAGAGATAGACATGGCATATCTAACCCATGTGCGACCTCTGATCAGTTTCACTCAGAACATGACGGCATTTGCTGAGAATTACTATGTTTAAAGACCATCAATATTGTATATTTTAGGATCATGCTTAGTTTGAAGAGTATGGATAAATTGAGAGAACATAGTTTTATTGAAACCACCTGATGTTAAAGAATTTTACACTAATCTGAGTGGATTTAATTTCCTAAAGCAGAGTATTTGTTCTTGTCTTGATCCCCCGTGGATGTGGCGAATAGAGAGGGAGATAAACAAGTGTTTAACATTCCCGACTAGACCAAGCCTTTGTGCATTATTCAGCATGCAGCTGCTTGGAGGGAAAATTACATAGAGCATCTTGCCATCCAGAGAACAGGAACACGTGATCTTCTAACAGACATCCTCAAAGACTCCCTCCCCTTTTTTACTTTGTTAACAATAAATCTGTCCAAAGAGATTTTTATACTGAATTTATCCAAGGGGCCAAGGAGAGTGGTAAGGGTCCCAGATAAAGGCAAGGAATAGTCACACTAAATTGGTGACTATAAAATGTTTTAAAGCAAGGACTATTCTAGGGCAGGGGAGGAGGGCCATTTGTCCCAGCCCCTCTACTTCCAAAGGCCTCCAAACAGAATTTTGTATAATTTTAAATTGATCATATAGCTAGTCACAGAGCCAGCTGACAATGTTCATCATACAGCTTTAATCTTTTGTCTCATTACCAGGCCCCATCACCTGCAATGTACCATGAGTTAATCCTGTATTTAAGCTGTGAAGAACTTAATTATATTGTATTTTATGGTTTGGGTGCTAAAGTGTTAATTTATTTAATATAATCCTCTTTTAAGATCTATGAATTTGCAGCCCTAATTCAGCATTAGTTTTTCTCTCTTTTTCTTTTCTTTTCTTTTCTTTTTTTCTATCCTTTTTTTCTTTTCTTTTCTTTTTTTTTTTCTTTTCTTTTCTTTTTTTTCTTCTTTTTGAGCCTGAAAATATAAAGAAGAGGAAAAGGGCGGGGGTGGAAAGAGAACAAAATAGAGTTCTATTCTTCTTCCATTTCTGAAAAGCCATGGTCACCAACTAAAATGAATATAAAAATAGTTCATGTAATTGAAAGAAGTGGGATGGGTGAGAATAGAGAGTGGTGGGGACTGAAGCAGACTTGAGGGCTCTAAAAAGCTTATGCTCAGATGCCCCACTGAGAAGGAGAAGCAAATATTTAGCAACAGCTGAGTGTACTGCCATGTGGAAATTCAGGCCCAGGGATACCAGACCTTTTAACGTTTTCAAAAGAAACCATAAATCCATATTTTCAACAAAATCTTCCAATTTTTAAAGGCTGGATATGTTTTTTTTATTACACTCTTTATACCAAACAAAACATATCTGCCATCTAAAATCAGCCTGTGGGTCACCAGCTTGGACCTATGTTATAACTAAAGATAAAAGTCCAGTAGTAAGGCATTTAAAGACCCATGGCAATTTGGTAGTCCTCCTAAGGATAAGACAATCAGGACATGGTCCATGGTCCTTGTTCAAACGTGAGCCAAGGTCCAGACTTGGTGAGGTGGCCTAAAGTCATTCCTTCAGTGCAGATGTGAGGCCATTGTTACTGGCATGTTCATGATATATGTTAATTGGGGCTCATGCTATTTTAAATGTGTGAATGTTTTTGTTATAGATCCCTCATATTAATCACAGGACATTGCCTTTTGGAACTCATAAATTTCTAAATCCAATGTTATCAGAAGAAAGCAAGTAACAAGTAGATTCTGAATTATTTAACTATAGAAACTATTCTTAATAAATTGAAACAAGTAGAGAATTTGAATTCAGGAATCACAAAGATGCAGAACTGCGGCCTCAAAGAAGTAATAACAGATAAAACTGTAAGATTTCAAGGAGTCAAGTATACCCACTTATTTATTCAACAAATAGTAATTGAGTAGCTAATGTACATACACCATGCTAAGAGCTATACATGTACATGTTATTTACTCCTTATGACAACCCCATGTCTTAGTTTGGGATTCTGCAGAAGCAGAATACAAGGCAAAAATCTGAGCACAAGTTGTTTATTTGGGAGGTGATTGCAGGGCTCACTGGTAAGGGAGTGGAGAAGTGAGACAGAAAAGGGAAAGATACCAGGGAAGGGTGTGGTACCACAAGCAGTTCTCACCATGAGCAGTTAGAGCTCAGTACCACTGGAGAGCTCTGGGTTACTGTGTAGAACATGCACTTCAGAGTGTCCTATTCAAGGAGCAAAAGAGCTTGGATATTAATACAATAACTCCCTTTAGTCATTGGCTGAAGGCCACACACAGGAAATATTAGTTCCTTGGCATTTCTGGCTGCCATGCTTATGGGTAGCCAGAGAAAGCCCGAAGGAAAAGAAATGCAGATGCTGGCAATGAAAAGTTAGGCTGACATGCACAAAAACGGTAAGAGCCAAAGAGATACAGGTGGGGCACAGAGCATCTACTATGGACCTTAAGGTAGATCCTACCCCACTTTACAAATGTGGAGACATATGGCAGGGATTTCCCCCCTTGGAAACATACCAGTCAGGAACAGGCAGCCAAGACTCCTTCAGGAGACAGGGACGTGGAGGGTAAAAGCTGTCAGCTGCTTTGACAGCCAGAGGAAAAGATACTAGCAGTCTAGACATGGGTCCCCAGGGTTAGGCATCAACAACACATCGGCAGGCATCAGCATGCAGGGTTTTCATGCAGTGATGTCAATGCTTTTTGGTTATCATCAGAGACAGAAGACATCACAATGAGCTCAGAAAATGACAGGTACCATAGAGTCTCCAAAAGGGCCATTGTGAAGGATTGGTGAGATATACCCTGGAGATTCCTGGTATTATCTCATGAGAAAGTAAGGGTGTATATATTTCCCTAGACTGAGTGTAGACAGTATGTGACAGTTTACAGTGACCCAGTTTTTATCCATAAGCATCAAAGGTGCATTGATTGGACTTCCAGAAATACTTTCCCTTCCTCCACTGAAGATCGCGCCAATAATTTATGATGACATAGATCAATTACCAAACTATTAAATGTCAGTTAACATCATTGGAAACTGAATATAAAATGAACCTACTAGCACTGCCTTGTTATAACCCCATTGTGTATAAAAATTAGGTTTAAATGCTTAATTAATGTATAAAAATATAATTAGCAAATTATTGCTCTTGTCGAGGTGATTAATAATCATACCATTGACTTCTCCACTGTGTTCTTGAGTTATTGAACTGGCATATTTCTGATAGACTCTCTTCTCTGTAGTCCTTTTTTGCCACTTATAGTATTTGTGAGTACTTCCAAATTGCTTCCCCTACTAGACTTTAAAATGTTGGGAAATTGGACAATGCTGTTATTCACTATTTATTTCTAGCACCTACAGGAGAGTCTGGCACATAGTAGGTGCTTATGAATGAATGTAGGACCGTACCTTTGTGATCAAATACAATTTTTGTCTTTTGGGGGGGATACAACATAGAACTGAATGATCATAGACGGGACAGATTTGGGCTCAAATCTTGGGTCTACCACTTATTAACTGAGCAACCACAATCAAGTGACTTGACCTCTCTGAATGTCAGTTTTCTTAATTGTAAAATGATGGTTGTCTTAGCTTGGGTTCCTCAAAATAGACTCTGAGATAAAGACTTGGATGCTGGTGATTCTCTGAGACCAGTGAGGAAGTTGAGAAAGTGAGACAGAGAAGGGAGAAAAGCCAATCAGTTGTGTATTAATGAGCAGGTTACTGCTGTGGGCCACCAGAGCTCCATCCCACAGGAGATCCTCAGAGCAATCATGTAAAACATGCCCCAGAATCTTCATGCAGGACAGAGAGGCTGGGGCAGAATATCCATTTACTCCATTCTCTTCCCTGGTTAACAGCTACACCCAAGGTCTTTACTTCTACCTTCAGGTTCTATCCATGTGCAATGGAGCAAGTTCCTATGGTGCCAAATAAAGCCATGAGGTAGTGAAGACAGATGGAAGCACCTGAGGTGAAGAGCTGAGGGGAATCACAGCTGCAGGTGAACTCAGGTGGGCCAATGGGGGATGGGGTGGACATCACCAGCATCTGCTATAGCAGTAACATCTATACCATAGGACCACCTCACAGGTTGGGAGTTTAAAAGGATAAAATGTATAAAGAGCACCAACCATAGTGCCTGACTCATAGAAAACTGCCTATGAATTGTGGTGATTGTGGTTGTTGTTCTTGTTAAATATGGTGGTGAAAATTGAAACTCATAAAGAGAATATTTGAATTTACAAGTCAATTTCAAGTTGTTGCTGCCTGTTCTGAATCAAAGTCTTCTGTAGGTTCATGAATTATACCAGTGAAGAAAATATGATCACTGTCCCCTTGAAGCTCACGGTTTAGGTGAGACAGATACGGAAGTAAATGCTGATTCTCTGTTCTGCCCCACTTCATCTCTTTGGGTGGGCTTGATCTCTCATGATTGTACCAAGATAAAAGGACACAATGCACACACATCTTATTGCTAACTAAACTAAAATAAAAACTGTGCCATCACCTCTACAAAATCTCATAGCACATACGTGACTTATATGCAACAATTACTGCCTTAGACTATAAATATGTTTATTCTGCTTCTTACCACTACTACCCATCAACACTGCCTTTGTCTGTGTTCCCCCAGAAGTAGACACTGGAAGGATTCCAGGGCAAACAGTTATTACTTCTCAGCCTTTTGGCTAAGATCAAGTGAAAGGCAAAGAGTTTATTTGGGAGATGATCTCGGGAAACTCCAATAGGAAAGTGGGAAAGTGAGACAGGAAGAAGAAGACAGCCAATGTAGGGTGCATTGTCAACTAGGTTTCACTGTGGGCAAATGGGTCTTAATCATACAGGGGAGCCCAGAGTCAGTGTAGAGTGCACACCTTACAGTTATCCCTCCTGAGGGATGAGGGATCTCCCATAAAGGGCTTGTTGAGAGCAGCTCCCTGAGAGTGTTAATTCTCTGGTACTTCTCCTGCTGTGTTTTGCCAGAAGAGTAGACTCTGGCTGCCAGAGAAAGCCTCAGGCAATTGCAACCAGGCAACAAATAGGACCACAGTAAGGTCCCAATGGATACATGTAAGGCACTGACAGGGTCTGTTCAAACAGATAATGACATATGGGATGGTGGCTGGTATAGTAAGGATGTAAACAAGGTGTAGTGGGGCATAGAGGAAGCTCAACTGGGAGCTCTTCAGTAGGCACGAGTCAAAGACAGAGAGGAGATCCACTCTACCACATAAACTCCATGCGGCCAGGGACAATGTCTGTCTTCCTTATGATGGATCCCGAGTTCCTAGCACATTTCCCGGCACATAGTCAGCATTCAATGAATATTTTTGGAGGGATGGATGCATGATTAGATGACATTTGCACTGGGTCATGAAGAAGGAGTAGGAGTTCACTGAACACTCAAGGATAATGGAACATCATCCTCTGAAGTACAGAGTTATGCAAAAATAAAAAAAATGTGCCTCTGTGTTGGGGAATCTCTCAGTGCAACCCTTTACTTTGTTAAAAATCTATAGCAGCTTAGAAAATGTTCCTTTGTATGGAGGTATATAATCTGCCTTCCTGTAACTCCATCCTCTCATTCTACTTTTGCCCTTTGGAGCAACAACAAAAAAATTCTAACTTCTCTTTCCTATCACAGTCCTTCAGATATTTGATGATATGTCCCTTTTTCCAAAACATATACATCCCTCTTGTCCATGCCCCAGAATGAAGAGATACACCCAGGTATTTTTTGACCATAGTACATTAGATTTGGAGTCCTCAGATCACGGGTGTAGAATACAGTGTTGGACAGTGACTTTGGTGTCTTTCAGATCTAAGTTCAAATTCTGACACTGCCAGTTGTGTGATTTTGAATAAGTAACTTCTCCGAATCACACTCTTCACCTAAATGAAGGTAAAATGTTTATCTCACTGGAAGTTACAATGGATATTTAATAAAGTTCATTCTCTTCCATTGAACTTACTGCCCTTTTTCTCATTGCATGGTTGCTAAGCCACATTTCTCTGTCCCCCTGGATGTAAAAGCCTTCAATACAGAATCAGGATGAGAGTGTATAAACACCCATATCACCCAGGCCACTGCACAGAGGATTTAGTCCAAAGGAAGCCACTCTGAGCCTCCCTCCCTCCCTCCAGCCCCTCAGAGTTAAGCAGCCATTCTTGCTTCTACAGAAGCAAGAATAAGTACTGCTCATTTGTTCACCTGCTGAGCAAAGGGACTGATTACCCAAGAAAGGGAAGTGTCGCCCACAGAAATCAATACAGATGAGGCTTTGAAAAGGTTGGCTGGCTGCACAGGATTAGATATTGATCTCACTTGTTTTCCCAGTTATTACTCTGCCCACCACCTGTGGAGGCCATTTCTTATCTCCCCCTAATACCAAACAAGACAAGAGAGCTCAGCCCAGAGCAGACTCGATGCATGAGGATTTTAGGACATGAAGGAATTCCCAGCACCTATGTCCAGAACACTATGAACACAGCAGGAGGAGATCCCCCCAACACTGTATGAGAACTCAGGTTGGGTGGAGGCTTCAATAAGAGCTGGACACATAGACAAAACCTGATGTAAAGCCCCATCTGCACACCTGCCCCCAGTGAATCCCTGAGCTGTCCAGAAACAGGGAGAGAGAAGAAAGCATTTACATAAAAGTCTATTCATATCTGGAAGACCTATGAATGGAAATTCAAGACATAAAAATAATGTTCTGGATGAAAGCTCACATGGGAGGAGTAAGGAAACCATAAAAGAACATTGTTTTGCCTGTCAATTAGAGAAGGTTTTTAATAACAATATTGAGTAATAGCAAGTATTCAAGGAAATGGAAATAGGGAATAACTTTTCTGGAGGATAATTTGATAATACACTTCAGAAGCTGTAAAATTAATCATATACTTTGAACCAGTAATTTTTCTTCTAGGAATTGATCTGAAAAATATAATTAAGAACGTAAGCAATGTTTTGCTGGAAGTTAAAAGGTTTGTGCGCCTTCTTGAGACATACAGTTGAGGGCAGAAGGAAGGCTGGCTGTAAAGTCCAGGATGGGCTGGGACACTACAGTGAACAGTTCCAGAACCCTGGGTAGTGGAGGGTCCAGATCTGCCCCAGAGGAAACAATATCAAGGCCAAGAAATCTTTGGTTAATCAATAAACCTGTGGCCACCACTGTGTTAGGAACATGGAGAAGACTTCATATTTTCCCTAGAGGTGTCCGCTTTGTAAAAGGGGACACAGGCATGGAAATGGAAAAGTGTACAACTTGTCATAGAAGCAATAGTAGTGAACACAAAGGATGAGATTGTTAATTCCACATAGTGGGTCATTAGGCTCCTTCAAGGTGTCACTCATGAACTGAGTCTCAAAAATGAGTAGGACTTAGGGGAAAGAACATTCCAAGGTATAAGACAACATTATTGGAAATTGATGTACATAGGGAACAGATGAGAGGTACGTTCGGAAAACAGGAAAGACTAAGATTTTGGGAGTCCTTATGGGCCATAGTGAGGTGCCTGAGTCATAATGACCCAAGGTGGGATCCAGTGCAAGGAGACACGAAAGTAGAAACAGGGGATCATGATTTCTTTTAAAAACAAAATCAAGTGCCTTGAACTTTTGACCCAGGTCTACTTTCTGCCTGTTTCCTCATAACAGTCCTCCACAAAATAAAATTTATTTAAAAGCTCAAGCTCTGAAAAATACTTGTAGGATATCTTTTGCTTCCAGGACCAGTTGAGACTTCTCTGATTAGAAAACTCTAGTTCTTACCATTCTACTTTACTTTGATTATCTGTGAAGGTATGGGCACCCTCTCATCTTTGCAAGCCAACATTCCATATGAGACATAATCACTGAGTCTATGTATTCTACTAGTGACTGTTGTTATATACTCTTTAACACCTTGTACAAAAATCTGGTAAGACCATCTTATACAGAGATTTGGTAATATAATATATGATTGTCTACAGTTTTTATTGTTCTTTCCTCTATAGATGCAAATTGGTCATGGGCTACCTAAGAGAGGTATTGATCCCTGGTTATTGGCGCCCATGTAAAATCAGGCCCTAATACCAATAGTGGAGGCAGAGCCAACAGAAAGAATCTTAACAATAAAGATTACAATTCTCAGAAAGAAACAAAACAAAATATGTTCTAGCCACCCTTCTCTTTAGCTTCTACTTCAGTAATTCAAATTTCCCCTTAAGTGAAATAGACTCATGTCTACTAACTACAGAGGACAAAAAAAAAAAAAAAGATAAACATTCCCCTATAAATTCATAACATGGTCTTTTTGTTACATACTAAAAGAGTATGTCTTAGAAAACCAGCCCTGCTATCAAATCATTGGCAGAAGAAATAACTTAAGATCAACTATTCCCAAACCAAAGCTATGCTTTTGGTAGCTGCTCCCTTATATTATCTACTAGTAGCCATAATCACTAAGCCAAGTGACCACAGTTATTTTTCTCCCTATGTCTATGTCTTTTTTCAACATGACTTTAAAGCTTTACCAAGAGGTAGAATCCGTTTTTTCACTCTTCCAGTCTAGGCTGGCTTTGAACTTGCATCAGTCAAAAGAACATGGGAGAGGAACTCAGGTGTCAATGGAGTCTAACTGGGAAACCTAGACTTTACTTCCTCCTTCTGTTAATAAAGCAGCAACCCCTTCCCATCTCTGTCTGTCAGAGAAAGACAGCTAAACCAGGAAGTTAAATAAGATCCAGAGTCTCATAATATCCTGATTTTAATTAAAAAAAAAAAACAACCAATAGATGCCAATAATGAAATGAAAGAGTTATTAGAATTACCTCACAAGAGATTTTAAGCAACCACAATAAAGATGCGTCAATAAGCAATTACAAACATGTTTGAAACAAATAAGAAAATAGAAAGTCTTAGCAAAAACATAAAAGACATAAAGAAGAATCAAAAGCAAATTTGGCAACTGAAAAACTGAAATTTTTAGCTCAACAGACAGGCTCAACAGCAGAATACAAGGAGGAAAAAAGTGTCAGGGAACTGAAAGATATACTCAATCTGAACAACGGAAAAATGAAATGGACCAAAAAAACAGAGCCTCGCAGACTTGCGGGACTATACAACTAAAGATCTAACGTTTGCATAATTTGAGTCTAGGAAAAAAAAAGGAGAAGGAGGGCAAGACTGGAAAAGTACTCAAAGAAATAATTGCTGAAATCTTTTTGAAATATAGCAAAGTACATAAACCTACAGATTCAAGAAGCTGAGAAAAATCCAAAACAGGAGAAATCCATATCATAAGAAAATTTTTGAAAACTAAAGACAACAGAAGATATCTTGAAAGTAACAACAGAGAGATGACATCTATGGGGAATCCAACAATTTGAATGACAGTGGATTTCTCATCAGGAAAAATGGAAGACAGTAGAAAGTGGCACATTTTTTTTAAGTGCTGAAATGTATATATACCCAGTGAAAAATACTCTTCAAGAATGGTAAATCAAGACATTCTCAGATGAAAGAAAACTAAGAGAATTTCTCACCAGCATACCTACCCAAAAAGAATGGCTAAAGGAATTTCTCTAAATAGAAAAGAAACAATAAAAAAGGGAATCTTGAAACATCAGCAAGGAAGGAACAAAGTGGGTAATTACAATAGACTTTCCTTCTCCTCTTGAGTTTTCTAAATTATGTTTGATGGTTAAATGAAAATTATAACAAAATGTTAACAGGACTTGTATGGAAAAAAACTACAAAGCCCTGATAAAGGAAATCAAAGAAAATCTAAATAAATGGTGAGACATATCATATTGAATTGGAAGGCCCAATGTAGGAAAGATGTCAAGTCTCCTTAAATTTATATACAGGTCCAATGTAATTCCTGTCAAAATCCCAGCAAGACTTTTTTTTTTTTTTTATCATTAATAGCAATTTAATTTTACAGAATCAAAGAGTCTAACAGTATATCTTGTTAGATACAGTATGTCCTCATAATGCATACATTATTTCTTGTACAATGATATGAAATAATATGGGAAATATTCATGATAAATTATTAAGTGAACAATGCAAGTTAAAAACAACAGTTTCATATTTTTTCCCCACCCCCCCTTTCCCGAGTCAGCACCTTCAAGTGTTACCACTCCCCAAACAGTGCGCAATGCACTCATTGTGTAGGCATACCCCCATCCCCTCCCCCACCCTCCACCTCAGTCTGATGTCCAATTGGTGTCGTTCCCAGATTCCAGCAAGACTTTTTATAGATATACAGACAAGATTATTCTAAAATTTGTATGAACATGCAAAGAAATAAGAATAGCTAAAACAATTTTGAAAAAGAAAAATAAAGTGGGATGAACCAGTCTGCCTGATTTCAAAATTTATTATATTTCTACAGTTATCAAGACAGTGTGGTATTGGTAGAGATGTAGATAACATAGATCAATGGAAGAACAGAGAACCCAAAAATAGACCCACACAAATATGCCCAACCGATTTTTTTACAAAGTGAAAAAGCAATTCAATGTAATAAATATAGCCTTTTCAACAAATGATTATAGGGCAATTAAACATCTATAGGCCAAAAAAAATTAATCTTGACCTAGTTTTTACTACTTATAGGTAAATTAATATAATTTATACAAAAAAAATAACTTAAGTATGGAGAGTAGACTTAAATGTAAAGCATAGGCCAAGCGTGGTGGCTCATGCCAGTAATCCTAGCACTTTGGGAGGCTGAGGCAGGAAGATTGCTTGAGACCAGGAGTTCAAGACCAGCCTGAGCAGGAGTGAGACTCCCTCTCTACAAAAAATAGAAAAATTAGCCAGTTGTGGCACACACCAGTAGTCCCAGCTACTCACAGGGCTGAGGCAGGAGGATCACTTGAGCCCAGGAGTTTGAGGTTGTAGTGAGCTATGATGATGCTACTGCATTCTAGCCTGGGAGATAAAGCAAGACCTTGTCGCAAAAAAAAAAATGTAAAGCATATAACTATAAACTTTAGAAAAAGAGAAGAAAATTTTCAGGATCTACAGATAGGCAGAGTTCTTAGACTTGATATCAAAAGCATGATTCATAAAAGGAAAAATTGATAAGTTGAACCTAATCAAAATTTAAAAGTTTTGTTCTGGGAAAGACTACGTAAAAAGGATAAAAAGACAAGCTATGGGGTAGGAGAAAATATTTGCAAACTATGTATCTGACAGAGAATTAGTCTTTAGAATACATAAAGAATTCTAAAAAAATCAACAAGAAAAAAAGCAAAATCAATGCAATTAGAAAATAGGCAAAGGACATCAAGAGACATTT
This sequence comes from Eulemur rufifrons, assembly GCF_041146395.1. Lineage (NCBI taxonomy): Eukaryota > Metazoa > Chordata > Mammalia > Primates > Lemuridae > Eulemur > Eulemur rufifrons. Next base: position 17,628,226 of record NC_091002.1, read on the forward strand.
CATTTAAGAGGATATAGATCTCCTCAACTTACAATGGGGTTATATCCCAATAAACCTATCACAAGTTGGAAATATCATAAGTCAAAAATGCATTTAATACACCTACCCTAGTGGATAGCATAGTTTAGCCTAGCTTACCTTAAATGTGCTACTAAGGTCTGAACACTTGTGTCCCCCAAAATTCCTATGTTGAAATCCTAACCCTCAAAGAGATGGTACAGGAAGTGGGGCCTTTGTGAGGTGATTATGTCATGAGGGAACAGCCCTCATTTTGGGGATTAGTGCCCTTATAAATGAGACCCCAGAGAGCTAGCTAGTCCTTTCTGCCATGTGAGAACTGGCACAGCAAGAAGGCACCATCTATGATCCAAAAAGTGGGCCCTTACCAGACACCAAATCTGCCTTGATCTTGGACTGCTCAGCCTTCCAGAACTATTGGAAATAAATTTCTATTGCCTTAAGCTACCCAGTTTACGGAATTTTGTTATAGCAGCTTAAACAGACTAATACAGTCCCATACCATGGAATACGACCCAGCAATAAAAATGAATGAAAAGTTACATACTGTATGATTCCATGCATGACATTATTAAAATGACAAAATTATAGAAATGGAGAACAGATTAGTAGTTGCTAGGGATTAAGGCAGAGGGGAAGGCAGGCAGGAAGTAGATGTGGTTATAAAGGGCAACACGATGGATCTCTGTAGTGATGGACACGTTCTGTATTTTCATTGTGTCAATGTCAGTATCCTGGTTGTGATGTTTTGTAAGATGTTACCATGGGAGGAAACTGGGTTAAGGGTACACAAGATCTCTCTATATTATTTCCTACAGTTGCATGGGAATCTATAATTATCTCAAAGTAAAAAGTTTAATTAAGAGAGTCAAATTTAAAAAATATGGCAGAAAGGATGTGTCAGGTCCAAGCTGAGGCCTCAAGCAGCGTTCAAAATTCTTTATTCAGAACCCTACCCAGACTCCATGTGAACTAGCCTGAGCTAGCCTGCTGGAGGATGAAGGACCATGTGACACAAGGCAAACCATCCCAATTGAGGCCATTGCAGACCAACCAAACCCCCCGTCAACCTGGCAGTCAACTGCAGACAACACATGACTGAGCCCAGCAGAGACCAGAAGAAACCCACCTGGGCCCCAAATACCTGCAAAATTGTGAACTAAGTAAATTGTTATTGATTTTAGACACTAAAGTTTTAGATAGTTTGTTACATAGTAAAAGCTAACTGATATAAGCCAATACATTTACATATTTTAAAACCCATTAAGCTTGGAAGTTTCTTTAAAACATTATGTTGTTTAAAGTTAGATGTTTTGAAATCTTTTATGGGTGAATTGGGCATTTAATAAGCCCCCTTAAAAATCTTCCAGACTAAAAGTACAGAGGTGGCATAAGACCCTGCTCCTGCTCCTAGGTTTACCCTAGGCTCACCTCATTAGGAAGGTGGCGTGGTCTTGCATTCAGCATGCATCCTTGATAAATTCCTCAGTGTTCATTAGAGGCCATCAGGACTGCCCTCAGCACAGTCGACAGTCAAAAGCAAACAGCTCTGCCCTTAATGAGCTTCATGGAAGAGCTGCTGCCCAGACACTTGACCTCCAGCTCACTGCCACTCCGTCCTCATCAAGGGCTCAATATTTGTGGAGGAGTGTCTGAAGGCTTCAAAAAGTCCATTTCTCCAGGTACTCTAAGTGCTAGCCTTGAATTAAGCCACCCAATCAGAGAATGAGGGAACCACATTGTTTTGGCCAACACAGAATTGTTTTTATCAAACTGCACTTTGGCATTTGGCCACTTCCTTATCCTATGGGACTTAAGAAAGAGCGCCATGAAACCCAATATTGTCTTTGCTCTGAGGATAGGGCCAAGAACCTTGTCCACAAGAAAAGCCTATAGGAGAGCTCTCTGTTTTGAATAGCAGGAAGAGCATCACTCTCGTAGGCAGCCAGTTTGTATTACTACACAGCCTGTGAGTCAGGTCACTGACATGCTTTCCCATTGGTCTTGGCAGCTCAAAGCCATGCTGAGCAGTTTAGACTCATAGAACAATGTGTGGCTGAGATCTAGGCATCATCAGACTCCAAACCAGGCTCATCTCACCTGTAGTTTCTCCACCCACCTTTCAGCCCAAAGCTGATGGTCCAGGCAAAGGGGTCTTCTAGGTGGCCCTGAAGCATGGCAGAGTTATGAGGAGTCATGTGGGACTAAGTGTATAAATTCAGCCTCGTTCACCTGCTGAGTTAATCACCAAGCAAATCAGGCAAAGGCATTCATGTCTAGAATAACAGGAGAGGAGAAGGAAGAAATCTGCCATGGATAAGCCCCTTGCTGTGTCAGGAACTATGAATGTATTTCTCCTCAAAAAGACTCCAAGAGATGGAAATTATTATCTGTATTATCCAAAAGAGAAAAACGAGGCTCAGAAAAATAAAGAGACTTGCCTAAAAATCACACGACTGGTCAGCAGGCAAAGCCAAGAGGCAAGCTTGAGTCTAATTCTACTGCCCATGTTCTTTCCTCTATATCGAGGGCTGGCAGACTAAGACCCATGGGCCCAGCCAGCCCACCACCTGCTTTTGTATGTGAAGCCAGCTCATTTGTCTACATATTGTCTGTGGCTGAAACAGCAGGGTTGAGAGGTGGCAAAAGAGACTGTTCGACCCACAAAGCCTAAAACCTTCACTATCTGTTTCTTAAATTTGCCGACCCTTGCTGTAGACAAAAAGCTCTAGACCAATATCTGTCTGTCCTAAAGAGGGGTCTTCAGAATCACCTACCAGGGTGGAGGAGGGCTTCTCAGAAATGCATATTTCCAGGCCCCGCTTCGGACCTACCAAGGTAGACGCTTCCAGGTTGGAGGCCTGAATCTTCATTTTAATGCCCTCCTCCTCCCCCACCAAGTGCTTCCAATGGTTCACTGAAGTTCATGAACTATATCCCAATCTAGGACTCAACGTCCCCCTCGACAGCCCTCGCTCTGATGGGCATTGAGGGATGAATATCCCCACTTTCTCGTCCTTTGGGTGGGGCAGCACTGAGACACACTCTGCCCTGCATCCCAGAGCATCCAGCAGGGATGAGCCCCACTTGCCTTGTACACAGCGAGGACTTGCTCGACCATCTTCCTTATCTCATGTCCCCACTCCTTTACTGGTGATTCCTGGGATCAGCTTCTAAATAAACTACTTGCCCTTAAATCCTTGTTTCAGGATCTGCTTCTGGGAATGTCTCCAATTACAAATAGACAAAAGCTAGACACATTGAAATAATGATAAATGTTAGTTAGATGTTTTTTAAATGCTACCTGTGTAATAATTAGATGTTTTTTTAAATGCTACCTGTGTAATAATTTTCATGTTCCTACCAGGGGTGAGGTTCTACACGAGTCCCAGAAGGGCACAGAGTAGGAAAGGGGTGAGGACAACCAAGCTGCAGAAATCAATGAGATATGGTCCCCACCTCTGACTGGGTGGACAATTCAGTTGGGGACAGGGGAGCTGGCTCAGGATAACACAGGGAAACAGATATAGGAAAAGCAGGAGCCGAGGGATGCATCAAGCCAGCCTTGGGCCTCCAGATTAGGCACCCAGATTTACAGCACAGACAGGGACCCACACCAACCACCGTTGCACTCAACTGGAGATTCGCCAAGTCTCCCAGATCTGAGGGCAGAAAAGTTTATAAAGTATTTTCACAGGCCATTATTACTTTTTAACTTCACAGCAGTCTTATAAAGTAAGTGGAAGTAGCAATGTCATCACTCATTCCAATTTTCAGGTAAGGGAACTTGGGTACAGAGAGGTTTAGATTTGCACAAGTCAGGACAGAACTAGCTCACAGCCCACAAGCCCTGCTGCTGCTCTCCATCCCCTGGGACTTACCAGAGGGCTGAAGTCAGCCAAAACCCTATTCTGCTTGAAGTTTCCTTGGCTGAGTTAAACTGGTGATTTCTGCTAACAGAATATTGACACTATGCTGGTGCCAGCCAGCTCTGGAGTCCAGGAGAGATGAGTGTTTCCAGAAGAAAGAGTTCCCAGGGGCTCATTTCTGAGCTCAGCTGGGAATGGGGACTCAGCCCCCACCTCAGGAAGTGGAATTTTCTCAATTTATCTCCTAATCTCACCTCCCAAAGTCTGTGTTTTCCACCTCCTTACCCACCCCACCCCCAGTCTGGCATGGCCCCTCGACTCCCAAGGGACACTTCCTAACCCTAGAGAGCCAGAGAGACAGCAGAATTCTGGTATCCATAGCAACACAGCCAGGTTCACAAGGCAGCAAGGTCCCGTCTTTGTAGTCAGCTCAGTATAACTGTCAGTAGCCAAGGCAATCTCTAGTCAGCATGCGAGGTTAATTTGTCTGCAGCGTTATCCGCACGGAAGCCCTCAGCATGGAAGAAAGGGGAGCCATCAGTCCAAACCACACCATTAAGCTACGATTACATACAGTGGCCTTTCTTTCCCCCCTACTCAAAACTTAAGGTCAGCCCAGCTAAACAGTGTATCGTCTAGTAACCAGCCCCATGATCTCTGAACATCTAATGGGCTAGACCCGAGAGTACAAGGAAACTTCCAGCACCAGAATGTGCTAACGAACTCTACAACAGGGGCTGGCATTCTTATTCTTCAAGTCCTCTCTCACCAAGTTAAAGGGGAGGCAGACAGCGAAGGGAGACATAGGAACCAGCCCCAAGGAGGGCACAGGGAAGGAGGACCTGGTTGAGTGCCTGGTTGTTGGGAAGCCCTCGTTCCTATGGTCCATTCCCAGTTCGGTTTCCTCTAGAATTCTCATGGTTTCATGCCTTAGACCTAAGACCTTTATCCAACTTGAATTAATTTTTGTGAGTGGTAAGAGGTAGGGGTCCTATTTCATTCTTCTACACGTAGCTATCCAATTTTCCCAGCATCATTTATTGAATAGGGCTTCTTTTCCCCAGTGTGCATTGTTGTCTGCTTTGTCAAAGACCAGTTGGTTGTAGGTAGACAGTTTTATATCTGAGTTCTCTGTTCCATCCCATTGATCTATTTTTGTACCAAAACCATGCTGTTTGGGTTACTATAGTCTTGTAGTATAGTTTGAAGTCTGGTAATATGATGCCTCCAGATTTGCTCTTTTTCCTTCAGATGACTTTGGCTATTTGGACTCTTTTCTGGTTCCAAACAAAGCATAGAATTATTTTTCTAGATCTGTGAAGTATGACTTTGGTAATTTGATGGAGATTACATTGAATTTGTAAAACTTTGGGTAGTATGGATATTTTAACAACGATGATTCTGCCATTTTAGAGCATGACATGTTTTTCAATTTGTTTATATCCTCTACAATTTCTTTCCTCAGAGTTTCATAGTTTTCCCTGTAGACACCTTTCACATCCTTGGTTAAGTATATTCCTAGGTATTTTATTTTCTTTGTAGCTATTGTGAATGGTATTGAGCCTTTGATTTGACTTTAGGCTTGACTGTTATTAGTATACAGAAATGGTACTAATTTACGTACATTGATTTTGTATCCTGAGACCTTGCTGAATTTATTTATTAATTTCAGGAGACTCTTGGTGGAATCCTTGGGGTTTTCAAGATACAAGATCATATCATCAGCAAAGAGCAATAACTTGACTTCCTCATTCCCGATCTGGATACCCTTAATATTATTCTCTTGCCTCATTGCTCTGGCTAGGACTTCCAGCATTATGTTGAATAGAAGTAGTGACAGTGGGCATCCTTATCTTATTCCAATTCTTAGAGGGAATGCTTTCAACTTTTCCCCATTTCAGTATGATGTTGGCTGTGAGTTTGTCATATATGCCTTTCACAATTCTGAGATACGTTCCTTCTATGTCTAGTTTTTTGAGAGTTTTTTTATCATGAAAGGGTGCTGGATTGTCTAATGCTTTTTCTGCATCTGTTGAGAGGATTACATGGTCATTGATTTTGCTTTTATTTATGTGGTGAATCACATTTATTGATTTACATATGTTGAACCATCCTTGCATCCCTGAGATGAAGCCCCCTTGGTCCTGGTGGATTATTTTTTTGATGTGCTGTTGAATTTGGTTTGATAGTATTTTATGGAGGATTTTTGCATCTATATTCACAAGAGATATTGGTCTATAGTTGTCTTTTTTCGTTGTGTTCTTTCCTGGCTTTGGTGTCAGGGTGATAATGGCTTTGTAGAATAAAGAGAGAGGATTCCAGCCTACTGCCATCCCTTGCCAATCAGAGCTTGCCAGCTCCCAAAAGCTTTTCTAGTGCCAATGAGCTTTTCTCAAAACAATATGTAACATTTCTCTTTCTAATAAAACCCCTAACCTTTTGTTTGTTTCTTAGACAAAGACCACCTAGTCTTTGTTTATGCCCCAAATTGCAATTCTGTAATTCCTAAATAAAACATTTAATTTAGAGATTCATCTCTACATTTTTATTTGACTCTGACACAGGCACAATCCCTGCCCTTATGGAGTTTCCAGTAAGATGTGAGAGATTTAAACTAATAATTGCATAATTTTTAATCACAAGCAGGATAACTTTCTTTAATTGTTAAACACCATTTCTTTGGAGAAACCTTCTTTGGCATCCCCAAATGATAATAGATCATCTTTTTATGAACTCTTCCTTCTAGCACTTACTATATAATTGAGGGATTTTCACAGCTGAGGTGTTTTGGGAAATCCAGCACTACAAGTTGTTTCTTCTGGGAACATTTTAAAGAGTTAATATGGATTCTAAAGGCCAGTCTGTGACCACCACCTCTGTGTTTGTTCATTTTGTGAATCCAGCACCTAGCTCAGTGGGCAGAAAATAAATCTTTGTAGAGTGAATGAATAATCCAGGTAAAATGAACTAAGACAATGAGAGTGGAAACAATTTGAAAGATGGAAGGGGGAGAAGTGGCAGAACTTGAAAACTGATTTGATATTGGGATAGAGGTGGAGAATGAAGAAGTCCAAGAGCATCTCTGGGGTCTTTGGAATCTGGGGAGCCAGGAGCCAAATTTTTAGAGTTCTCGAAAGTCTGGGATAACAAAATAGATGCTCTTCAATGCTCTGACCATAATCCCCCATATTCCTTTACCATTTTGTACATAACAAGGGCCACACCTGCAACTTTGTCAGAGACCTGCCTTCAGGCTATGCTACTTTGCCCACCTACCTGATGTCTGGTGCTTTACCTGGCCCCTAGACCAGCCCTTAACTAATGATTGATGGATAGAGGGGTATAAGTATCTCAGCTCCCTCACCCTTTATCTGGGATAAATCTGAGACATGTGTTTTGCAAGGTCTCTCAAAGTGTTCCCCTGTGGGATTAAGCTTCAGTTGCCCACTGTGATAGCTGTATTGGTCACTCATTCTTTATTTGCTGCCTTTCCTTCCCTGAATTACCTTTTTTCTTACTGACTCATGTTCCTTGCTCTGGGGGAACTCCACACTAAGACAGTTGGGTTGTAAGCAAAGCAATCCTAGGACAAGAACTATGCTCCAGCAAGGCACATCTTGCAACCCACACAGAACTGGAGGGTGCCCTTCTTATTTCCTGCCTATATAACCCAGTGTTTCCCATCCCACTCTTCATGAGAGCCCAGCTCTGAAGATTCCAAAGTGCCCCCAAATGTGTGGTTTCACTATGTATTTCTCAGAATTCAGAATCCATGTTTGTTTTATCTTTTTCCAGACAGTTGCTTTGTTTTAATGGACTGCTCTTTTGCCTGTGCATAATTCTTCTCTAAATTAAATTCTCTTCTCAGCCCAGCATTATGCACACTAGGCTGTGAACTCATTACTTTTACATCCTCCCTTGTTCTGTTTATTCAAAGGTTTAATTAACTATGAATTGCTGTGTAGGCAACAGAAAAAAGCCCACCCTCAGGTGGCTATGTGGCTCCACTCTGTGTGGGAAAAGACCAGGAGGTGAGATGAGAGCACAAAGATTTTAATCCTCTCACTACCACTTTCAGTGATTCGTGTCTTCACTAAATATCTATTAAGTTGCTACTGTGTGCTTCTATTATTCTAGATGTGAAAATGCTGAGAGAGACAGGAGCCCTGCCCTCACAGAGTTCACCATCTACTAGGGGAAATAGACAAATACATGTCTTAACTATCCATTGCTGCATAATAAATTGCCCCATACTTGCTCCAAACAACAATCTATGTTTGTTATCCCTCACATTTTCAATTCCACATCTCAAGTGGGATCACAAGTGAGTCAGGAACTCAGGAGCAGCTTTGCTGGGCAGTTCTGGCTTACAGGGGTCTCTCATGTGATTCCAATTAAAGTCACCCAAGGTTATAGTTATCTGAAGGGTTGGCTGGGCTGCTGGATTCACTTCCATGGTGGATCATTCACATGGCTGAAAAGTTGATGCTGGCTGTTAGTAGGAGGTCCAGTTACTCTTAATATGGGTTTCTCCGTGGGATGTTTGAGTGTCCCCATGTCATGACAGCTGGCTTCTGTAAGTAAGGCAGAGCTGCAATGCCCTATATGACTTAGCCTTGGAAGTCATGCATCACCATTTCTGCTACACTCTGTCAGTCACACAGACCAGCATGATTCAATATGGGAGGCAACTACACAAAGGCATGACTACTGGAAGGCGAGGACATTGGGGCTATCTTGGATGCTGTCTACCAAAATAAACAAATAAATAAGTCAATAATTATACATTGTGATCAGTGATGTTAAGAAAATGGAGTAATGTGGAGAGCAAACTGGCAGGGGATAGCAGATTTCCTAGACGAGGTGTTCAGAAAAGGCCTCTTTCTAGCTGTGCAAACCAACATAATTTCCCTAGTCTTTTTTAACCCTCAGTGTCCTCATCATTAAAAGGGGAACAATCATCGTTCTTAGCTCAGAGAGTAGTTGTGAGGCTCCAATGGAATCAGATGGGGAGGGGAGAGGAAAGTGGAGATAAGGAGAGATTTGTTAAAGGACACAATATTACAGCTCAATAAGAGGAATAAGTTCTAGTGTTCTATAGCACTATAGGATGACTATGGTTAACTATAATATATTATATGGTTTCAAATAGCTAGAAGGAGGATATTGAGTGTTTCCAACACAAAGAAATGATAAATTGATAAATGTTTGAGATGACAGATATGCTAATTACCCTGGTCTGATCACAGTACTGAAACATCACTATGTACCCTGTAAATATGTACAATTATTATGCGTCAATTTTAAAAATTAAATAAATAAATACATTTTTAAAAGTTCAATTTTTATTTTCTTTTCTACATTCAAGTGGCCACATCTCTTTGCTTCTGAAGAACCAGTACCTTAACCAGAATAGGTGGGTGGCCCCAGTGCTGCCAGCTTTGGAAAGGAAGTCCTAGAACTATGTTGGCCAAGATCAGAGCTGCTGGTATACAGCTGAGCTACACAGCCAGGGAAGGAGAATCTTGATTGCTCTCCAGCTTCCAGCTAAGAAAACACATTTGGCTAACAAATATTTGTCAAGCTCCGTGTTCTGGCTGAGGTAAGATATTGGCAGGTTTGAGTCACCCCTCAGGAGGAAGATATATCTTTCACAAAATTTCAGCCCAGTTAGTGCTGGACAGAGTAAAAGAATTTTGGAATTCACAATTCTGAATGTAAAAAAGAGAGGCACAGCTGGATTTTGTTTTTCCACTCTCTGTTCTAGGCAGGATCCACTCCCAGAGCTCCCTCTGCTTCATTTTGCCAACTGCTGTGTCTCTCCAAGATTCTGTCTCCTCATCAGCAAAAGGAAGCAGTTTGACCATCCGCAAAGATAAAAATATGATGATACATAATGTTAAAGAGGGTGTAAGAAAGCAGCAATGTTCTATGGGACTGACAGGAACAAAAATTGGTTTGATGCATCTCAAGGGATGGAGAAGACAAATTGATAATCATAGCAACAACTTAGAAGAATGCTTTTTAAAAAGCACACCCTTTGAAGGAGCAATCTCATATATGGAGTTTATCCTGACAAAATAATTAAGGATGTGTTCCAAGTCATATGTATCTACATGGTAATATTTCCAGAATACATTATTACATTTCAAAAGAAATCTTCAAGATAAGATATACAACATGATCCTATATTTTTAGAAGAAGTTATGGATATAAACTTTTGATCAGCATAGTGGTAAGAGTTCATAAACTTGCATCAGAAAATAGAGACTATATTCTTTTTTTAGCATGCATTGAAAAGTTACAAAGACTGATTATGTAGAAGATCCCAAAGACAATCTTAATAAATTTCAAAGAATTGATATCATATGATCAGATTATATGATATGACAATAGAATTAAATTGGAAATCAAGAAAAGGCCTACTAAAATGGAAAATATTGTTTGGTGAATTAAAAAATACTCTTAAGTGGCCCATGGGATATAGAGAAAATCACAAGGGAAATTACAAAACACAGACAGTCCCCAATTTATGATGGTTTGACTTAATGATTTTTCGACTATATGACGGTGCAAAAACAATACACATTCATTCTGTACATTCTATATTTAGAACTGAGAAGCAATGAAAATACTGCACACCAATCTTGTAAGATAGAGATAAAGCAAGACATCAAAGAAAATGTATAGCCTTAAATTATCAAACAAACATGGCTTAGACCGGTAACTGTACCTAAATATCTATTCTCTCTCTTTCCTATAATAATAAAACCTCTAACTAGGTGTGTGGCGGCTTGCTTGAAATGAAGACCACATTTTAACTTCTATACCCCCAAAATGCAGCTATTAAGAGTGATGGCTCTGTAGTGCCAGACTTAGCAGGAGGTAATACTATGGCCTCAAGATTTTATCAACACTTTCTTTTAAAAGATGCTCTTGCCAGAAAATTGGAGTCAGCCTGGAGGAAAGGATTCGATTAATAGAATTTTCTACCCAAGTTTTTGTTTCCGATGCAACTAGTTAGTTGCCACTAAGTTGAAAGACAGGGCAATGAGCAAAACACAGAGCAAATTAGAATAATATGAGAATCTTCAGGCACAAAAACCTATTTCTAAACAAGAGAGCTTATTGTCAACATTTGACAAAGAGTTGACTTGATGTGGATCAGCAAAAAGTAGGCTACAAAAGCTTTTCAGTCCACAAGGAGAACCCACTCTGCTGGGCCCATCTCAGCTGTGACCAGGAAGCATAATACACAAGAAAGAACACAAACAAGGGCGACACCAGGAAACACAAAGGATGATGAACTAAAGAGTTCCTCCAAGAGGGCGGTGGCGCTTGATTATTGTTAGCACTGGCAGTTGTGTGCTTCACTTTCTCTCTGTCCAAATGGGATTTGTTATCATTGCTTTCCTGCTTCTACTTCATCCTTGTATATTGGGTATATGAGAGGCAGAGAGCTTACCTTCAACACCTAGACCTGACAGAGAGGACTGTGCATGACCCAGAGATACTAGACTTCGAATTGGATTCAAAAACTTCATGGGGTTTTACAGCTGTCTCCTTTGGCATAGGGGTGGTTGGGAAGATGGGTACATGTGGATGTTCAGGTACAAAAAGGGTGGAGGATGGATGGTGGCAGAGACTGCTAGTTGTCCCCAGTATTCATTTTCCCTTTCTACCATAGTAATAGAACCCTTAATCTTTAGCTGGACATATGGCTTCTCAGAATAAAAACTAAATTGCCAGTCTCTTTTGTGTGGCTGTATTACTGAGTTCTTGCCAATGGAATGCAAGCAGAAGTGAAGTATGGAACTTCCAGATCCTACCTTTGAGGAAGGGAAGCCCTTCTTACTCCTTCCTCCTCCACAATGACTGAAGCACAAACATGGGGATGAATTATCTTGCATCTCATAGACAACAGCAATACCCTACAAACAAGAAAATAGAAGGATCCTGAGTCCCTAATGCTTTAGCAAAGTACGGTTACCATGCCAGTGCTGGATTTCCTACTCTCTGAGTTTTCATGTATGAAAAAAAAAAAAAACTTCCACCTTACTTAAGCTGTTGTTATTTTGGGTCTCTACTATATGAAGTCAACTCTATAATCCTGACTAATATGAGAAATATTGAGAATAAATGAACCATGTATTCACCTTTAAAACCAGGAAGAAAACACAAAAAAGTAGAAAAAAGGATATAAAAATAAGACCACAAATTTATAAAATAGGAAAAATTAGAAGTTTTGACAAGAAATTTTTCATCAAACTTGACGAGAATTTTTTGTCAAAAAAAAAAAGCTGGTTCTCTGAAAGTAATAATCATGTACACAAACTTATTAAGATTAAGAAAAAGAGATAAGGCACAAATAATAGTCTCATTAAATCATAATTAAAATAAATGCTAAAGTTTGTTTTTTAATCACAAGAGTTTATTACAAACAAGTTTATGCTGACATAAAACGTAGATACAAGGGGAATTTTTCTATAAAAATATAAATTGCCAAAATTGATGCAAGGGAAAAAAATAGTAACATGAATATGTCAATAACTGTTTTTAAAGTTGAATCATTTGTCAAAATTCTTCTCCAGCTAAAAAATATACACCAAGTCCAGACAGTTTTACAATCATATTTGACCAAACATTCAAGGAACAGATTATTTCTGTATTATACAGATTCTTTCAGGGAAGAGGAAAGAGGGAAAAGATATCAACCCATTTCATAAGGTTAGATTAACCTTGAAAATTAAACCAGCTGTAGATAATTAGTCAGCTTTACTGGGGGGACAACCCAAAATCTCAGTGGCTTGAAAAAAACAAAGATTTATTCCCCATTCATACTACATGTGGGCTACAGGTCACCTGAGGCCACTCTAAGCTCACCTGTATTCTATGTGTTTCCACATTCAAGGGCCCAAGCGAAAGGAATATTCCCTATGTAGAACACAGCTGTTCTTGCGACAGAGCAAAAGACTCAGAGAGTTAGTAAAATATTTGTAATGCCTCATGAAACCTCCTCTTGGGATTGAAACACAGTGACTTCCACACACATTGGTTCAAGTTTATCACACGATTAAATTTGACAAAGAACCATGGAAGTGTATTCCAGCTACAGGGACACAATACACAGCACATAGAGAATGTATAATCTTCTTGCAGGGAAGGAAGAATTACATAAATGTGAACAATAATACAATATTCCACAGATAACATAAGAAAAAAAGACCAATTTCATTTATAAATATTAATATGAATATCCTAAATGGAAAAGTCCATTGAATCCAATATTTCTAAAAATTATAAAATGCAGCCACATAGAATTTATGCCAGGAATTTATGCAAGGATAGTTAAAAGTCAGAAAATCTCACAATGTGATACACCACATTAGCATATTAAAAGATGAAAACACAGTATCTCAATAGTTCTAGAAAAAGTATTCCATAAAATTTAACAGCCATTTCTATAATTTTAGCAAATGATAGATAGGTTTTTAACATAAAAATGTATCTATAATAATAATATAACCTATAATAAACATAATACTTCATGGTTAAACTTCTAGAGAATTTCCATTAAAATTGGAAACAGTGCACAAACACGCTATTCCCTTTCTGTTCTTCTGAAGATCCTAGCCAATTCAATGGGCAAAAAAAGAATATGTGGCATAAGGATTGGAAAATTAAATGAAAAAATTGTAGTTATTTGCCTAGAATATATTCGTTACCCTGAAATCCCAGAGAATCTAAAAACTATTAAAACAAATGAGATATTTTAGTCCAATTGCTTAAGTTCAAAGTTTAAAAAATCCTAGCAGTTATTTTTATAAACCAAATATAGCCAATTAGAAAATGTATAGAGAATTTTAAAAAACAGTATTCACATTAGGAAAAAAAACGAGACAACTGGGAATAAATCTAAGAAAAAAAAGTGTGAGACTTTCTGGAGTAAGTTACAAAACATTATTGAAATACTTCTTGGAGACCTGAATAAATGGCAAATTATACTATAGATAGGAAGGAAGATTTATAATAAGGATGCTAATTCTCCACAAATTAATTTATAATTCCATTTGATTCTAATCAAGATCCAAATAGGATTTTTCATGGAACTTGCGCTAATTCCAAAATTCACATATAGGAGCAACAATCTAAGAACAGCCAATAGGATTTTGAAAAAGAAAGACAAGCAAGAGAGATTCACCATAAAATATAGGAAAGATATTATTAAGCTATAGCAACTGGAGCACTATGATCTTGGTGCAAGAATAAAACCATAGTCCTCTGCAACAGAACAGAGAGCATAAAAGCAGCATTACCAGGCCGGGCACAGTGGCTCACACCTGTAATCCTAGCACTCTGGGAGGCCGAGGTGGGAGGATCACTTGAGCTCAGGAGTTCAAGACTAGCCTTGAGCAAGAGCGAGACCCCATCTAAAAATAGACCCACTAAAAATAGAAAAATTAGCCAGGTATCAGGCGTGCGCCTATAGTCCCAGCTACTCAGGAGGAAGGCTGAGGAAGGAGTATCTCTTGAGTCTAGGAGTTTGAGGTTGCAGTGAGCTATGATAATAACACTACACTCTAGCCTGGGAGACAGGGCAGTTCTCTGTCTCAAAAAAAAAGCACCAGCCTGAGCAAGAGCGAGACCCCATCTCTACTAAAAATAGAAAGAAATTATATGGACAGCTAAAAATATATATAGAAAAAATTAGCCGGGCATGGTGGTGCATGCCTGTAGTCCCAGCTACTCGGGAGGCTGAGACAGGAGGATTGCTTGAGCCCAGGAGTTTGAGGTTGCTGTGAGCTAGGCTGACGCCATGGCACTCACTCTAGCCTGGGCAACAGAGTGAGACTCTGTCTCAAAAAAAAAAAAAAAAAAAAGCAGAACTACCTATAAGTATGAATTAAGTCTATAAGAGCATTACATATCCATATAGCCATTCAACACTTTGGGAATAATTTTAATTTTGTATGGAAAAAATTAAAATTACATCTTTGCCTTATGCTACATATAATTTTTAAAATGGAGATGGATCTATATATGAAAATGACTTTTACATATGAAGAATCTAAAAGAGTTGATCTCATAGAAGTAATGAATAGAACACTAGTTACCAGAGACTGGGGAGAGGTGAGAGAGGACAAAATGGGGAGAGGTTGGTCAGCAGGTACAAAGTTACCATTAAAAAGGAAGAATAAGTTCTGGTGTCCTATTGCACAGTAGGGTGACTATAGTCAACAGAAAGGTATTGTATATCTCAAAATAGCTAGAAAAGAGGATTTTGAATGTTACCAGCACAAAGAAATGATAAATGTTTGAGGTGATGGAATGCTAATTACTCTGATTTGATCATTACATAATGTATACATATATTGGAACATCACATTTTACCCCATAAATGTGCACAATTATTATGTGTCAATTAGAGACAATTTTTTTAAATAATTTTTTAGAAGACAATATCCATTTCATTTTCTTTGAATTCATGATTAGGAAGAATTTCTTAAACAAGAGATAAAAAGCACAAACCATAAAGGAAAGATTGACAAATTAAAACCTTCTGTATGAAAAAAAAAAGATACTATAAAAAAACTGGAAAGACCAGACAAAGTGGAAAAAGCTGTTTATAATGCATATATCCAACCAAGAATTAATATCCAGAATATGTAAAGAACATCTACAAATCGATAAAAAATACAGAGTTTTCACATATGATCCCTAGATCAAAAGTTACAATGGCATTTGCTCGAAATTGCAAGTGCTAATTTTTGACCAAGCTATTTCTCACTCTGACACCTTTACACACCAGCACAATGAAGTTCAATTTGCTGGAAGCTGATAAATGCCCATGTCCATCAGAAGTGGACAGAGGTCTGCGATAAGATTTGAAGTAGAGTAATTTGGTGTTGCTGGAGGACAGGCTGAGATAGAACAACCAGATATGGGAAATGAGAAGCAGTGAGGAAGACATGGTTAAAATAAATAAATAAACAAACAAGTAAACTCAGACTCCAGAAAGGTGCGAGAGTGGGCTTATTGACAGAGGGACATGATGATTAATGAGCTCACCACGGGTTCCCCTGCCCAAACCTGGGATGAGGAGACTGGCTTAGCAGCAGTGCCATAAGGAGAAATTCCAGAGTTTGAGTCAACAGTGAAGTCACCATGGACCAACAGTGAGATGTCACCATCATACTGGCTAAAGCCACATCATGAGGAGTACCCTGTCCAGAGGAAAGGGGATTAGAGCTCCTCTTCTCTTCACTAAGGAGACTATACCTGGAAATGGTGCTCCATACAAAAGACACCAAATAAGTCCAAAGAAACCCACATGGAGCCATATTATCTTCAAATTGTCAAAAGTTAAAGACAAAAGAAAACGGTGCTCTATTCCAAGCCACCCACCATGTATGGGAGGGACACCTAGGAAAATTCACCTTCCCATCCACAAAAGGTTAAAAGTCATTCCCACTGAATGAATATATATTGAAAACCTATTATTCATTCATCAGAATAAAACGTGCTGGGTTTGCAATGATGATCAAGACATGTATAGTCTGCACTCTTACAGATTAGGGTGTGGGAGAAGAGGGCAAATGGGGAGAAAGTTAAACAACACTTCATTGGAAATGTGTGCCATTTTATGATGGGGAAATTATAAGGTCCTATGGAAATGCAAAGAGAGGCATCGTATCAGTCAACTTAGACAAAGTTTTGCTAAATATTCCCAGATCCCAATTGCTTATAACCATCATGTTTAGCACTCACTACCACTGATGTCCACTGTGGGTCGCCTGTGGCTCTGCTCCACCTGGGAGCATTCTGGGACCCAGAATGGAGGACCAGCCTCCATGCCAATCTTGTGTGGGAAGGAAAGGCACAATAACAGAACCACGCAATGGCTCTCAAAGCTTCTAATCAGAAGTGACATGCATTCCTTCTATCACATTTCACTGGAGAAAACAAGTCACAAGGCCAGCCCTTGTAGCAACTGTGTGAAAAGAAAATCCTTGTGCAAGGATAATTCCAGTGAGGAAAGAGCCCAGAAGGAAGAAAACACAAGCATTTAAAAAAATAGTAATAAAATCTATCACAGTATAAGAAGAAAACAAATGCATACATTCAGCAAAAGACAAGTACACTAATATTCATGGCAGCACTATTCATAATAGACAAAATCTGGAAAGAACCAAAATGTCCATCAAGCACAGAATGGATCAAAAAATGATGATATATTCATACAATGGATCATACAGTGGAACAATACACAGGAAATAAAAAAGAATGAGCCACAGCCACATGCAGCAACAGGAGTGCAAGTAGCCAGACAAAAAAAGTGAACACTGCATGATTCCATTTATATGAAGTTTAAACACAGGCAACAATAATCTGTGGTGGCAGAGGTCAGAATAGCAGTTGCTTTTGAGAAGTGTGTGCAAAAGGAGCTATGAGGGAGCCTTTGAGATGCTGGAGAGTTTTATAACTTTACTTGAGTGGCTATATACTTAAAATGGGCCCAATTTACTACATGTAAGGTGTATCTTAATTTTTTAAAAAAGAATAAAGAAAAAGAAAAAAAGAATGAAACTCTCTGCCATAGGCTCCTAACCTAAAGAGGTGGGTAGCCACTCAGTGAAGGCTTACCAGAGGAAGTTACTACTAAACTCAGACCTGAAAAATGAGCGAACGTTATCCAGGCGGATCAGAGGAACATTCCAGGCAGAGGGACCCATCTACCTGAAGACCTGGGACCAGACAAGTCATGTCATCATCAAGAGGCTAAAATTCTTTTTAAATAGCCAGCCTGCCAGCTGCCAAGGGAAGTGCTGGGAGCCGTGGCTGGAAAGGGCTAGACGTTACAAACCTTGAGGGGCCTGTTGAAGATTTGTGTCCTTTATGTGAAGAGCACTGAGAATCCACTGAATGGTTTTAAGCAGGAAAATGGCATGGTCATATTTTCATTTGGGGAGGATTGCTCTGCTGACAGTGAAAATGAAGTGGGAAGGGCAAAATGGCAGCTGGGAGGCCAGCTAGGAGACTGCTGCCATCGTCCAGGCCAGACAGAGAAGAGGAAGGTAAAAAATAGAGCAATTGTTACTAATTGCCAATGGCTGTTTGTCTTGTTTTTTTATGCTAATTGATTATTGAAGTGAAGAGAAGAAATCAGACTCAAAAGATATTAAGGGGGAAGAACTTGTAGGACTGCAAGATACCATTGGACAAACAGCTAAAGAAACCAGGGCTTGTTCATTTGGAGGGGAATATGCAAAGCACCAGCCCAAATATGAAGGGCTCTTGTGTGGCAAAAGAAGCAAAGATGCTTCTTAGGTGAAACCAGAGCCAATGGGCAAAGTCACAAGGAAGTGCTCCCACCTCTCTATACTCCCCAGGGGAGAAACATAAAATCACCAGATGTAGCAATAAAACTAAGCAGAGATTAGATGATCACCTTGCAAGGATTCTGTGGAGAAGGGTCAAACCTCAAGTAAAGTTTGGATCAGCTGACCTCCAAGATCCTAAGATGCTAAAAGTCCTAAGAACAGGCAGATTATTTGTCTCCTTTGAGGGTAAATGTCATTAACATTTCAGGTCTGGTCTCTGATGATGTTTGCCACAGCTTACATACTGTGATCTGGACTCTCTGCCCAAAATATGCCCATCACCCCAGCCCATTTTAATTCCAGTGTTTCCATGAACTTGTCAGAGAATAGTGTAATGACCTTTTTCTGTGTTTATCAACCCCCACTAGACTGTGAACTCCTCCAGATCAGAGATCATATCCATGATGGTTAATTTTGTCAACTTGACTTGGTTAAGGGATGTCCAGATAGCTGGTAAAACATTATTTCTGGGTGTGTCTATGAGGGTGTTTCTGGAAGAGATGACCATATGGATCTGTACACTGAATAAAGATCCACCCTCTTGGCCGGGCGCAGTGGCTCACGCCTGTAATCCTAGCACTCTGGGAGGCCGAGGTGGGCGGATCGTTTGAGCTCAGGAGTTCGAGACCAGCCTGAGCAAGAGCGAGACCCCACCTCTACTAAAAAAATAGAAAGAAATTATATGGACAGCTAAAAATATATATAGAAAAAATTAGCCGGGCATGGTGGCGCATGCCTGTAGTCCCAGCTACTCGGGAGGCTGAGGCAGTAGGATCGCTTGAGCCCAGGAGTTTGAGGTTGCTATGAGCTAGGCTGACACCACGGCACTCACTCTAGCCTGGGCAACAGAGTGAGACTCTGTCTCAAAAAAAAAAAAAAAAAAAAAAATCCACCCTCTCCAATGTAGGCCTCATCCAATCCATTGAGGCCCTAAATGGAACAAAAAAAGGAGGAGTAAAGGCAAATTCACTCTCTTTACTTGAGCTGGGCCATCCATTTTCTCCTGCTCAACATCAGTGCTCCTCTCTGGAGCTTACCCCATTAGCCCTCCAGTTCTCAGGCCTAATGGGCTTGGACCAGAACTACACCACTGGCTTTCCCGAGATGTCAGCTTACAGAGGGCAGGTTGTGTGACTTCTCAGCCTTCATAGTCACACGAGACAACACATCATAATAAATCTTTTTCTATGTATATATCCTATCAGTTCTGTTTCTCTGGAGAATGCTAACTGATATAATGTGTGACTCATTTTTATTTCTAAAAACCTATCACATGGCCAGGCACTACTGAGTAGATGAGCAGACATCTGGATAAGAGATCAGAGGTAGAGCTGTGAATTGGCAATCAGAATTATTGATACATAAACAATTGTTGAATATGAGAGTTGTGGAGCTCGCCAAGGGTGAGAACAGAGTGTTCCAGACTCACCCTCAGAGATGTCATGCTGCATCCCAGCCAAACTTCTACCTCTGCCCAAGCCTGCTTCCTTCCCTTCTCTTCTACGGTGGTTGATCCCAAAAGCATTCTCCTATAAATTTCCTGCATGCTAATCCCCATCTTCTGCTTCCCATGAAACCCACACTGCAATCAGTAGCGACAGCCACAGGTAAAAAAATAAATAAATAAAAACAGGGCAGACTGACAGCCTCAGTGGGCAACTGGTGCTCAACTCCTTTGGAGACCCTCTGAAACGCCATTTAGAATGCGCCTCAGAATTGTTCCATCAGAGTACAAGGAGGCTGGGGCACTTGTCCACCGACTCCATAACCTGTTGCTTGAGGGTTGTATGTGGCATGTTAACTCCCCTTGCACTTCCAAGTTGTGCCCGAGCAGGGCTGACAGCCTTCTGAAGCTTTGGAGAAAACCGCAAAGAGAGATGTCACAGCACAACCTTCATGTGGGAAACTGACTAAATTACATGGAACTGTCCACCGCAGCAGTTCTGAAATCAGGTAGGCTGAAGGGGTATAGCACGGAGTATCACAAGAACCTGCCAGATTTATGGTTTTCTATTTCCTTTTGGTGAGACATATCTACCAAAAAGGACTAGTCATTTCCCTCTTGAATGACTCCTAGAACTTACACACTTGTGAACAAAAAAAAAATTGAGGATTTACTTATTTTAAAAAAATATGAAATAGGACTGAGCCTTTGATAGGAAATGTAAGTTTTTAATATTCAACACCTCAGTGGGAAATGCAGATCTCAGTTCCTCTGACTGACAGCTCCTAATGACAGCAATAAACTAAGATGCCCCCATCGGCCAAACAGATGTTCTCAGTTGACAGAGGAGGACCAAATGCTGCCCCAGTTGATGTCACTTCTGTGTTTTCTAATTGCTAAGCCCTGTTTAAATGCCTGAGCTATAACATGCATGTGCTTTATCACCAAAGAAGTAGATGTACGACAACAGGAACATGCAGCTGGATGAAACCAGAAAAAGAATATCATCAATTGTGCAGATAAAGGTAGATAGGAGTTCTCACTGCTTCACTAAAATACTTCGAAGCAAATCCATAATGAACTGTAGTGGGCGGGGGGAAGAGAGAGAAAGAAATTAAGATTAATTACTCTGGTTACTATGGTAGCAATCCAGTACAAGCAAAGTTAGACACACATCAAGGTGAAATCACAAACAGGGTCTTGTGCTTTCCCTCAGCAAGTAGCTGACAGCAGACAGTTATTCAACAGGAATAAATTCCATTGTTAACCCACATTACCCCAAAGACAATTGTCTTCCTTGATTAGTTCAGGACTGTAACAGCACGAGTGTTATCTGAATCCAAAAATCTCTTACCCACACCTACACCGGCCATTTTTTCAGATGGCCAGTTAGGTGATTTCTTGGCCGGGGTCCCCCAGAAGTTGACCCTGAGATAAAGATCAAGTGCAAGTAGTGTATTTGGGAGTGTGGGGCTGTAGCGGATGGAGAGTGCAAACAGGAAGCACCAGCACCAGTAGGGGAGTGAAGAGGTCAAACAGGAAAGAGAAGGCAGCTGATAAATGATGTGTTATAAAGCAGGTTCCCACTCAGGAAAACTAAAGCTTAGTCCCATCAGGAATTCTGGGAGTCAGTCTAGAACATGTGCTTTATATCTATTTTTAGAAATGAGGTTGATGAGACCCCCGTGCTCTACTCAGAACGTACCCAGAGCTAAACACACAAGGAACAGAGGTCAGTGACCCCAGCTGGGGGAGTAAGGTGTATTAATCAGGGTCCCAATAGGAACTAAACTCACCCCAAATGCTTCAAACAAGGAGACCTTTATCAAGAGTCTACTTATAGCAGTGGGCCTCATAGTTAGCATGCATTAGAATCACCTGTAGGGGTGGCTAAAAACCAGATTTCTGGGCCCCCCTCCCAGAGTTTCACATGGTGGGTGGGCTTCAATCACTATGCCTAAGAATTTTCATTTCCAATAAGTTCCTGGAGGATGCTGAAGCTGCTGGTCTGAAGACCACATTTTGAGAACCATCAGCTTACAGAGGTAAGAATGAAGAAGACTGTGGTCTATCCATACAAATGTAATATTATTCAGCTATAAAAACAAATGAAGGATAAATAATGCTACAACTTGGATGACCCTCAAAAACATTATACTAAGTGAAAGAAGTCAGACACAAAAGGTCATATATTATAGATTCCCTTTATAGGATATATCCGGAATAGACAAACCCATAGAGACAGAAAGCAAATTAGTGGTTGCCAGAGGATAAAGGAGGGAGAAATGGGGAGTGATTATTTAATGGGTCTTCTTAAGGGTGTTCTTCTGGGGTGACAAAAATGTTTTGAAACTAGAGAAAGGTGGTGGTTGCACAACATTGTGAGTATGCTAAATGCCACCAAACTGTACTTTTTTTTTAATTTTTAAAATTTTTTTTATTTTAGCATATTATGAGGGTACAGATATTTAGGTTACATATATTGCCTTTGCCCCGCCCGAGTCAGAGCTTCAAGTGTGTCCATCCCCCAGATGGTGCGCGCACCGCACCCATTAAGTTTGAACATACCCATCCCCTCCTCCCCACTCCCATCTGTCCAACACCTGATGAATGTTACTCAAACTGTACTCTAAAATTTTTAATTGTATGTGATGTAAATTTCACGCCAACCTTTTAAGAAAGGAGTTGGCAGGGAGGTGGTGGGGAAGGATGGAAAGGCACTCAGAAACTAGCAAGAGTTATCCTAGGCCTGAAGAAACAAGGGAAGGGTATGGGCATAGTAAGAGTGAAGTTCAGTACCAACGGGAACCACAGAGGAGGGGTCACCCAGCAAGCAGTGGACATGGAAGGGTACAGTGACAGCCGGGGACATGGCACCTATGCAGGGAGGGAGGGAATGGGGAATAAGTACCCAAATCTTCCCACCCTCTGTTCTTTTCTCATTGAACAAACCCAAGCAGGAGCTAGAGGGTGAGGAAGCCCAGGTTGAACAATCTATAGATGTCAGCCTCGCAGGGCACAGAGCAAGATGAAGGCATGTACAAAATGGATTTGGGAGCATGAAAGAACCCACCACGGAATAGCCAGTGCACCCAGGCTGGCAAACAGGGCTGGTACAATCTGGCCAAATTTTAGCCAGTTTCCTTCAAAAGCTGAATAAATCTTCCCTTTCAAAGTTTGGGGAGGAAGATGTGCTTGGAAGAAAATATTTCTCAAACCCAGCCAAGGTTGGGAGTCCTTTCTAAGCAGCTGGAGGACAAAATTATTGAAAGCCAATCTCTTAGCCACTGCAATGAAGCAGAGAGAACTTTAATTATAAGCAACCCTGCCCACACTGCTGTCCAGCTTTGGGCAGTCCCATGGTCTCCAGCTGCCTTCCTGAGTCACAGAATACTTA
This sequence comes from Eulemur rufifrons, assembly GCF_041146395.1. NCBI lineage: Eukaryota > Metazoa > Chordata > Mammalia > Primates > Lemuridae > Eulemur > Eulemur rufifrons. The sequence continues at coordinate 17,651,335 of NC_091002.1, forward strand.
CCATTCCCAAAGAAAGAAAGCACAGCTGCTGCCACCTGGGTACATGGAAGCCCCTTGTTACCTTTCCTCTTGTCCCTCTGTGGGGAGAAAAAGAAATATCCATGAGCAACTGTAGGCTGTATCCATCATCCTTTAATAATCCTCAGATGCACTGAACCTTTTCCCACTGCCTTGACCTCTGGTTTCACCTGTGAGACATCTTTCAAATAGAAACCTTTCCACACATGCTTGCAAAAGCAGCACCAGTTTAGCCAAAGACAACCTAGGTCTGGCTGGCTCCACAATCCTAATGCTATCCAGCCTCCTGTGTTGTAGGAAGGTCCCGGGGGAAGGTAATATCGGGCTGCTGCCGCTGCTGCTGTTTAAAAGCAACCTCCCTGGATGCCAACCGTAATTAGTCATTCTGTTTCACGGAGGACCCTATCAAGAAGAACTACAGGGGCTAGTTTCCTAGATCATTGCTCCGCATCGGTTCTGAGTTACCAGGAAAACACAGAAAATCACATTAATCAAGAAAGGGGAACTTTGGACTGAAATGTGGCAGGAGTCACTGCAAATCAGGCCGCAGGGAAAAGGCCTTCCCTCCAGCAAATGAAATGGAACTGTAGGCAGCTGAAAGCCAGAATCCTGTCCCTTTTGCTGGTTTTTCAATCCTAAGTTTAAGAGATTTGATCTATTAAAGTTTTAAACTTCAACCTCATAGATAAATTTCTCAGCCAACATTGATGAATTTCTCCTATCCATCATCATGCTGTAATGTGATGTGGCTCTTGCAAAGCACTTATGCCTCCAACTTTGTTCAAAAATAAGTAGAAAGGAATGAAGGGGAAATCCTCAGAACTTTGCCATCTTGGAGCTAGACGTACAACATACACAATTAATACCCTAAGGCCCACCACCTGCTATGGGGTTAGCAGGGAAGGGGACTCTGACAAAATTAAAGAACTATCCTCTGTCTTTCCCTGCTTGTTTCCCTTGGGAAAAACTCTTAGCCTTCAAAGCCCAATTCATAAACCACCTCTTCTTTGTGTTATTCCCTGACCATTCAGATCCCCTGAGTCTATTGTGGCACTTTTCACATTCTGTTGTAAATTTTATTAGCATCTGTCTCTTCTAAATTCTGCAGAATCTTTGATTTGGTCACCCTGCACTTCCAGAACCTAAGCATTGTACCTGGCACCAAGCAGGTGCTAAATAAATGCTTGTTAAATTCGGACTCCATTTGTCAGAAGACTTACATTCTACTTCTAGCTTTTTGGCCTTGCATAGCTTCAACTGTGGACATCTCGGTTTCCTTGGATAAGATGAGATCAGTCATTATTTATCCTGCCTACTTCCTACAGCTGTTTTAGGGTGAAAGATGATGAGTTTGAGTAAATGTGAGTGTGAATGTAGGAGCTCTGCTCAGGTGTGAAGGATGATTTAAGGATAGTTGCCAAGCAATGCCAACACCAGTCTGTAGCCTGGTGTCTCACCAGCTTGCCTCTAGGACTGGAAACCAGTAACATCAGCCAAGTCAGAATATGTGGCTTCATCTGTCATAAAATGCTACTCTCAAAGTCAAGTGACTTTCATTTAATTGATCAGGAAAAGAGAACTTAATTTTTCTCCTAAAAAGTTGTAGTGACGTATTCTTTAGAATTTCCTAGCTTGATCAACTGCTGGGTGCAAAATTGTCATTTTGCAATAGGGAATTCCATAGAACCCTTGTCCACAAAAATGCTAATAGGTGGTCCGTGAAAAAATAAGACATAACAGGTGGATTTGTGGCTCATAAAGTTTGGAAAACACTGGGTAAAACAAAAGGCAACAAGTTTCTTTCCTGCAGGACTTCTCAGAGCCTTTATTATTTGGATATGCATTGCAAATCTTCGAAAGTGGGGCTACTGTATGCATTCTTAAGGAAACTGGCAAAGAACTTGGGGTTGGGGATCCTGGCTATATTTAATTCTATCTAAGAGACAACAGTAAGTATTGAATTGGTGATTGAAGTGAAAGAATGGATCTTGAAAAAATCATTCTAATCACAGGTATTTACTGAGCCACTACAATATGCCAGTCACCAAGATAAGCATTTTTTATGCATCATCGCATTTGATTCTTCCAACAACCCCTTTTGCTTAGGGAGCATTCACTCTCCCACTCACCCCACCTTTGCCTCTGCTCTGCCAGGCTGCATCAGCATGGCTCTGCCAAATGATTTCATGGTATGTGGAACATAATTTTTTTCCTGCCTGTGACTAACAAAAATTTTCTCAGAGTACAAGTTGTGGTGTCAGAACAAACTGAATTAGTTTTAAATTCAAAAAGAGATAAGAGCTTACACTGGAATCATTGAAGCATTTGCTTTCAGCCATAGCCAAAGAATCACAATATTATAACTCCTCAGCCTCACTGGGCCTTTTGAAGACAGGATGGATGTATTGTAACTTTTTGCCATATATCCATTATAAATCCAAGGTGAACAGCACTATTATGATGGGTTATCTATTGATATAACTTTCTATGATTATTTTTCTTATTCTTTGCTATGGACAACTGAATTTTCCTTAATCTCATATGAACTGTGAATAAATGCATCTTTAGAAAACTTTGATTTTTTTTATTTGAGCTGCACATATAAGGAAACTAAAAATGGAGAGTTTGCCATGTAAACACAGCTCTAAGACAGGTCCACTGGTCGCTTTTGCCTCAATTCCCACTAGATTTCAGTCCTGAACTGCATTTACATAAAAACTCTACAGCTATGGCTCTCCCATTATCCCCAGGAAAACTGAAGCCATGCAGCTGCACAACCTGTCCAGGGTCACACCATCAGCAAATGGCAGAGCCTAAGCTGTTCTGCTTCCTTTATGTACCTCTACATATGAGGAACAGGCAGACAAGCCATTACCGGAGTTCAAACGCAAGGTCAAGGCCAGCTCAGCCAGGATAGGATTTGGAGATGAGACCCTCTCTCCTACTCCTGTCCATTTCAGTGGGAACTGATTGAAGGACTGAGCCTGTAACTGGAGTCAAGTGAACAGGTGCAATTGCAAGAAGCAAACCAGACGGGAATCGAAGGGTGACTCCCACCTTTACTGTCCAGGGTCCTCCTAGCAACAGCAGTAACAATCTCCACTTATTGAAAATTCTGGTGGACATGGATGGACTTCTTTCTTTATTCCTCTCCTGCAGCAGTGAGAATTTTGGATCATGTTTATATGTGAATTGATAGTTACTTCTGAGTCATGACTTAGGGTGACTTAGGCAGTCCAAATCATAAAATCAGAAAGGCATTAAGCATTTGGATGGAGGATCGAGCAGTAAAAGAAAATGTCTCTTGGTATGCTTATTAAATTCAACAGAGCAAAACGAATGCACGTGTATTCCATTGAAACTATAGTCAAGGATGATACCAAAAATTTCCAGAGAGCCATAGTAAGTGGAAGTTAATGATATAGTACCTATTATTGCTATTTTGCCAATTTAAGATGCAAAGAAATGTCATTGCCATTATCTTTATTCGGGATGTTATTATTGCTTTAATTTTGTGAATGCAAAATGTATTTATAAGGGCTTTCATACGTTTTTAACTATCCTGGTCCCCCATTCTATTTTTTCCATAAATTTCTCAGTTGCACCGTCCCCTACCATGCGGATGTTTAGAATTATTATTTTTGCAGTTGGAGAGAAACTAGTTAAATCTTTCTTTATAAATGAAACCATCATCAACTCAATCATCCACACCATAAACCTAGAGTCATCCTAGGAGCTGTCCTATAACTGTCTCTCTCCTTCACCCCCACGTACAATCAGAGCTGTAGTTTTATCTCTTTGACATCTATTGACTCTTTCCCCAAGACGCCATTTGCATCACTTAGGTGTTCATTTCTTGCTTAGATCTTTACTTCAGGTTCCAGCTGATCTCCTTGCCTCCAGGCAGATTCCTAAAAGGCAAATCTGACCATATCACTCTCCTGCTTAAAATCCATCAAGATTCCCCTTTGCCTACAAAAGGCCATTTAGGTGCCCTTCTTAATTGACTTCTGCCTGATTCACTTTCCTATACACCCTTAATTTCCACCCTATGGAAGTTCTTGTACCTCTACAAAAGCACCTTGCTACCCCTGGCCTTAGTGCCTGCTGCTCTCCCATCTCCCTGATGTGGTCTCCTTAACAACCTAACTCATTATCTAAGAGGCCCTTCCTGGCCCTCTTCCTGCCTCAGGGTGAGTTAGGAACTCCCTAATATAGAGTCACCAATTAGCAGAACCTCAGTCAGCTGTGTGGCTGTCAGAGCATAGCAACCTCTCTGAGTCACCTCCCCTTCACCAGCAAATGGAAATAATACCTATCTCATGAGACTGGCATGAGCACCTGAAGGTCCACTGTGCACTGAACTCAGAGTGGGCTCTCAATAACTTTTTGTTGAACCTAAGTCTCAGCTGGACCCTGAGACAATAAGGATGGGAGAGGCAACACACTAAATAGATCTGTTTCCTCGTTAGATGATGGGGAGATGGTACTAGATGACTCCAAGGAGGAAGCTCATTTTACCTTTATAATATCCATGATTTCAAACTTTTGGATCTTCCTTTAGTAGAAACTGCTTGTTATTCCCCAATACCCATTTTCCCCTTTTTCTACAGTAATAGGAACCTCTGACTCTTAGTTGATCATTTGGCCAACTAAAATAAATATTATAATTCCTAGCCTCCCTTGTAGCTAGACGTGGTCATATGGATAAATGGTTAGGTTCTGGCCAAAAGGATGTGAGCAGAAGAGAATGACTTATACAACTTCCAGTTTCAGTCCTTAGACAGAAGAGGCAGGCTCTGCTCTTTTCCTTTCTCTCTGCCAACAGCAAACATGCAGCTGGTGGTGGGCCACACTGGACCACACAGAGAAAGACAATATCCTGGGAATAGAGGAGGAACAAATACAGAAACAGCCTAGGTCCCACAGCAAAGAAGGGAGCAGCCACACCAGCTTGGACTTTTATGTGAGAGAGAAATAACCTCATTTATTAAACTGCTATCATTTTGAGAGTTTCTTAGAGCAGCCGAAACTCTATCCCAACTAATACAATTTCAAATACATTTCCATTTAGCTTTTGACTCCACACCCACAAATATGGGAAGCAAAAATGGTCCTTTCTGCCCCATTCACTTCTCCCAATCTACTGCAGGTCAGAACCCAGGTAAGGTATTCAGTAAAACTAAGAGTCGTAAAAAAAAAATGCCTGCAGAATTATATGCCAAAGACTTCTATTATTACCGTATCACTATGTCAAAATTGAAAGGCATGTAAGATTTCTCCAGAGAGGCCATCCATAATGCATTGCAGAACTGTGTAGGTGTTTTATGAAATGTGTTTTATTCAAGCTAGGATATACAACACTAACATTATTGAAAGAAATTGAGGGTCTGGTCTTCTCTTTTTAATATGTTCATTATTCATGTTATAGTCCTTTAACAAAAAAAGTAAAGCCGTATACATATTCAATTTAATTTAAAATTTTATTTTACCTGCTATTCATCTTGGGTGTCCAATGAAGAAGAAATATTCCCTTATTATTCTTATATTAGTTTCTGACAGTTCAATTTCTCTGACTGCTACGCCTCAGACAACCTCCACTGAAAAAGCATATAGGTAATTGCTTTGTTCAAAATTTCATGCCAAATCTTTTAGATTCCACGTAGATCACAGCCTCTGAAAAGATACTCATAGTACTGGAGCCCACGGAGCCAAGGATGAGAAAAGCGTCTCCATCTACAACATGCTGCACATTGGGAACCACCTGGAGGCTTTAACGTATACTGATGCCCAGGTCCTACCCAGGCTTAAGTGAAGTAACTTATCAGGGATGATGGGCATCAGGACTTCAGTCAGAGGCTGGGAATTTAGGGAATTCCTGTTATGGATTATTGGCTCTTCCACATAGCTTTTAGTTTTGTGTTTTGTTTCTTTAAAGCATTATTGAGATATTCTCATACCATACAATTCACTCATTTAAAGTGTACAATTCAATGGTTTTAAATATATTCACAGAGTTGTGTAACCATTACCACAATTTTAGAAAATTTCATTACCCCAAAAAGAAACCCCACACCCCTTAGCTCTCATGCTCCTTCAATATCCCCATCACTCCCCCCACCAACCAAGCCCCTAAGCAACCACTTATCCATTTTCTGTCTCTAGATTTGCCTAGTCTGGACATTTCCTCTAAATTGAATAGTATAATATGTGATCCTTTGCAACTGGCCTCTTTCACTTAGCATAATGCTTTCAAAGCTCATCCATGTTGTAGCACACATCAGTATTGTACTACTTTTGATGGCTGAATGATATTTCATTGTGTGGATATATCACTGTTTGTTTAGCTATTCATCAGTTGATAGATATTTGGTTTGTTTCCATTTGGGAATAGCAGGATCCTGCTATGAACACTTGTATACAAGTTTTTGTATGGGCATGTTTTCATTTCAGGGGGTGTATATCTAGGACTGGAAATGTCAGGTCACATGGTAACTCTCTATTTAACTGTTTGAAGAACTGCCAGACTGTTTTCCAATGTAGCCGTACCAGAAAGACAAATGCCACGTGTTCTCCCTTATAAGTGGGAGCCAAATAATGTGTACACATGGACGTAGTGTGTGGAATGATAGACAATGGAGACTCAGAAGGGTGGGCAGTGAGAGGGGGGTGGATGATGTGAAATTACTTAATTGGTACAATGTACATTATTTGGGTGATGGATACACTAAAAATTTAGTGGAAAAGGGACCAGTCCCAAGGAAGGAAATCCTTTATCCTCACATTCCCTGGGCTCAGTAAGGGAGAGAGCAGAGGGAAAACAGTGGTGACTTAGGTCTGCTGACCTGTGTCCCACCATGTAGGACTGGTCATAGTTTTTCATGGCAAGACAGTGTTTAGAATTGCAGGTAGACCTCTTTAGAGAGACCCAGGACCCCAGGAGAAGGATGGGTCTGGCTTAGAAGATTGCCCAGTAATCTATTACAGCAGAACTTCCCAAACTTTTTTTTTTTTTTTTTTTTTTTTTGAGACAGAGTCTCACTTTGTTGCCCAGGCTAGAGTGAGTGCCGTGGCATCAGCCTAGCTCACAGCAACCTCAAACTCCTGAGCTCAAGGGATCCTCCTGTCTCAGCCTCCCGGGTAGCTGGGACTACAGGCATGCACCACCATGCCCGGCTAATTTTTTCTATATATATTTTTAGCTGTCCATATAATTTCTTTCTATTTTTAGTAGAGATGGGGTCTCGCTCTTGCTCAGGCTGGTCAACTTCCCAAACTTTTTTTAAAAATCTATTTTATCTTTGTTTTCTTTTTAAATTTGTTTAATTGACAAATAATAACTGTACATATTCGTGGGGAACATAGTGATGTTTCAATACATATACTGTACAGTGATCAGATCAGGGTAATTAGCATACCCATCGTCTCAAATATTTATCATTTCTTTGTGTTGGGAATGTTCAATATCCTCCTATTTGGAAGTATATATTATTGTTAACTGTACTCATCCCACAAGGGTATAGAACGCTAGAACTTCTTCCTCTTATCTAGCTGTAATTTTGTATCTTTTAATCTCTCTCTATCCCTGCCTTCCCCCTACCCTTCCTAGCCTCTGATATCCTCTGGTCTGCTTTTTGCTTCTACATGATCAACTTTTTTGGCTTCCACATATGAGAAAGAACACACGGTCAAAACTTCTCAAATTTTAATGTGCACACAAATCACCTGGGAGCTTGTTACAATGCAAATTCTGATCCGGAAGGGCTGGGGCGGTGTTCGAGATTCCACTTTTTTAATAAGCTCCCTGGTGACGCCCATGCAGCTAGCTCACGAAACCATGTTTTTGAGGAGCAAGATATTAGACTATACTTGCTTTTTTTCATTCTGCTTGAGAAAGAAAAGGCCCACCTGTGAAATGCTGGGAAGAGAAATGGTGGGCACAGATTTAAAAAGAAACAGCAAGTTGGCCAGAGCCCTTGGCACCTGCTCTGGGCCTAATAATTGTTTCCTTAACCTTAACCTAATAATTGTCTCCTCATGAAGGAAAGCGGAAGGTACACTCTCTTTATATCCAAAACCATGCTACAGAACCTAAATATTTGGTTGAAAATTATTAATTAATAAATGCACTAAGATGTATCCATGTCAATATCTTATGATACTGTGCTATATAGTATGGCAAGATGCTACCTTTGTATTTATTCTTACAATGCTGTATCTCTCTATGTTATTTCTTACAACTGAATGTGAATCTATAATTATCTCAAAATAAAAAGTTTAATTTTAAAAATCCACGATAAAGATTATTAATGAAATGGTAACCAAGCCATTGGTAAGTCACAGTTCTGAACTCTATGTTTTCAACAAAATTGAAAAAATACTTAAGCACATTGTCGATTAGCAGATGATTAAAAGTAGCTCTTGATTTAAAAAATACACTAGAAAGAAAAGTCATTTGGGATTCTATTTAAGTAAAAATCAACTTTAGGCATAATGGGTGGAAAGAAAATAGTGATTTTTTAAAAAAATATTTAGATAAAACACATATCATTCTCATTTGACAATCAGAAACAAAGTCTGATGTATAGTCATAACAAATACATTTGTTTCTAAATTTTATAACATGGTCACTGAAAGACCAAGAAGAGAAGTTAGGAAAGACTGAAAGAAATGGAGAGGGAATGATATAAGAGAGACCCATAGAGACAAAACAGAAAAACGAGTGAGGCTTAGAAGTCTCTGAAATGAAGTATCACTGTCCTTTGAAAGTCTGATTTATAGAATTGAAATACTAGATTCAGAGGCTGTTGACACTGGAAGGCCTCTCAGACAATGGTAAATGTTTAACAACCTGCTTAGGAAGGAGGTGGGTGGTAATGCCCTGATTTGCAGCATTTGCCAATTTCCATGGTATAAATACTTCCACCCAGGCCAATTTCAGGCCCCAACATACATTGTTGAACACAGAGTTGGGAAGAGGCACAAACAGCTCTCATGAGTTGGTATGAACCAGCTCCCACACACTATAACCCTCAGGATCATTTTCTCCAACCCCATCATTTCACAGATGATGTACTAAAACCCAAGAGAAAAGGTGCTTTGTCCATGTTTGCAGAGCCTGCAAGTGATAGAGCTGAAATTAAAACCGACAATTTCAAGACCTCAGGCTAATGCTTTTCCAACACATTCTCCCCATTTATCCTTATTAATGATTGATTTGAAAATACATTTCACATTTTCCAGACTTCCTTGCTGCTAGTAGGTGGCTTGTAGACTTTGAGGCAATAAAATGGAAATAGATTTTTATTTTAATAAAAAGGGACAGAGTTAGCTTGCGTACAGCTTTAACTTCTCTCCATCTACTTGATATCTTGTAACCAAGAAGATTAAAAAATTTCATAACAAAGATGGTAGACCAAGCAGTTAGATGGTATTTGGATTCCTGGCAACTTCTTTAAGCAGCTGCACCAGCCCTGAATTTCTAGTTACGTGAAGAAATGAACCCCAGCTTGGTCAAACCACTGTAGTCAGGTTTCTGCTACATGCAACCAACTGCAATCCCAGCTGCTATACAACGCTTCTGTGGTCAGATGGACAACAAATTAGAAACATCAAGTTTTATGGCTAAAATAAAGATTTGTTTCCCCATGGCATTCTATAGTTTTGTATATATGTAGGGAAGAGATTTACATTTTAGTGATACACTTTGGAACTGTGGAAGCATCAGTTCCTTTGACAGCAGCTGTCTGATTGCCTTATAGTCATTCTTTGAGAGATTGGACCTACTATATTTAGTTGAAATCAGTATATTCCAATCTTTTGCAAAACATAAATTTTTAAAAGTCAGATTCCAGTTTGGAGGATCCACTTAACTATGTTATATCTCAAGAATCCCAAAACTGTCCAAGCTGATTCTACTACAAACACAACCAGAAATGAGTACCTGTTTTGAGTGAAACAGACCAGATATTAAAATGTGTTTTAAGCAAGGTAAATCTTCAGGTTATTGCCACAAAGGCCCCAGGATCTGGGGTGTGAAGTTTGAAATACTCATCATGGAGAGTAGGTAAGGGCTTGGCCTGCAGAGGTGGACTGCTCGGGTTTGAAATACTCATCATATCGTTGTGAATTCTATCACGTGGCCTGAATGAGAACAGACACCATTGAGTGTCGGTTTCTGAAGCCCCAGAGGTTTTTTTTCTTTAAGAAAACAAATTTTATTAAAATGGTAAGCTAAAACAATAAGCATATTACATAATATTTAAAGTATATAATAGAAATACATATTTAAAACAAGAATTTAAAGTCAAGCATTTTGTTTTACTCCTGGATTCTTTCTATTTTTCCTTTCAGTGGTGTTACCCTGCCCTAATTTGGGGTTCCCAAAAGCAGGGGTGCCTTCTTTTCCCTTTGAATATGTTACTACTGAGCCCTGTCAAGAACTCTGCTTGAAATAACTGCAGAAGCAGTCTTCGATATGCTACTTTTAGAAATACAAAATAGTATGTTTCAAATGGCAAGCTCTTTCTGAAGTGCAATTTGACAACAAATATCAAAAATTGTGGCTACCCACTGCCCTCAGCAATTCCATTTCTAGAAACTCATCATGGATGAGTATAAAAACCTAGTAGCACATTTTCCAGGAAGCAAAAATTAGAAACAATCTAAATCCCCAACAATAGGTGATTAATTAAATTATAATATTCCTCTACATGGGAGGCATTAAAAATGGTCTTATAGAAGATTTCTTAAAAACATGGGAAAATATTCATAAGTGAAAAAGCAAAAATACATAATATGAACCCATTTGATAAATGTGTACATGGAAGGACACACAAAAAATGGATTTTTATAGGTATTTATTATTTTCTTCTTGTTTATCTGTTTTTAAATATATACGACTTTTAAAATCAGGATTTTTTTAAAATCACTGCTGCTGCTGCCGCCGCCTCTTACTACTAAGTAAATTATCCTTTAATAGCCTTTCATATCTCATCAGAGAGACTAGCAGGAAGAAAGCTCATCAAATGCAAGGATGGCAAGTTGCTGAGAGGGACAGCAGATGGGATGGCAGGGAATGATGACCAGAATAGACGAAATCAAATTTAACAGGGCTAAGGACAAAGTCCTGCCTGGGAAACCATGAAAGCCTATCTGCACGGCCACAGAATGGGCAGGCTCAGCTTCCAAGTTTCCTGAATGACAGATAATCTTCCCCAAAGCCAAGCTACATAAGAGAAATTGCATTAACTGCATTTTAGGAAGGACATGAACAAACTGGAATATGTCCCAAGAAACCAGAGACATCTGAAAGTTGTCTAGTGAGGACAGTTGAAGGCATAGGGAATGTTGGACCCAGAGAAGAGACGACACATGAAGGATGAATAAGGGGCAGTTATCTTCAAATATTTCAAGTGCTGTCACTTAGAAGACATCTGGAATCTACAGTGCAAAACTATGATGGAAGTTTCAGGAAGACTCGCTTTATTTGAAAATAAGGTGCAATTTTTTAAAACAATTAGAACTACCCAACAATAAGATAGGCTGCCTTATCATGCAGTGAGTTCCCCATCACAGAAGACTTTCAAGCAAAGAATGGGTAACTATCAAAGTATTCTGTAATGGAATTTCTGCATTCTGTGGCAAATGAGACTAGAAAAACTTCTATGTTTCCTTCCAGCTTAAAAAATGTTATGATTCTAGAAGAGGCAGCAAGTCCTCAGTCACCAGTTCTTGCCAAAAATTCCCTAATTAGAGATTAACTCCTTTGGCTTTGTATTCTTTTGAAATTTAAAAGAGAAAAAGCATTTAAGATAATACTATCTTTTAAACTGTTATCAGTTACAATCACCTTCATGTGAATGCGTCTATATGGTCCTTTCCCAAGAATGGGTTTCCATGATGGTCGACAAGAGAGATAACGTGGCCCTGAGCTATTAAAGCAGCTATTTGGGAGCTAATAACAGAGAAAGAAAAAGGATGCTCCAAGGACCAAGTTCACAATCTTGTATATCAACAGACCAATTTGGGTCTTGAAACTGTTTTAATTTCCACCTCATGGTCCGGTGCATGTGCCAATTACTCTCACTGTTTCTTTAATCCAAGGGTGGTTAATGAGCACCAGACCAAGCTCTCTCCAACTACATGGGAGAATGCCCACTCCACAATCGCCAGCCAGCTGTGCTGCTGAAATTAACTTGCTCAGCTGGCCCTCCAAATAAAGCCATTTAAAGAGTGCAATGTACCATAGAAAGCAATTTGTTTCCTTAAGATTTAGTACCCCACGTGAAGATTGATTTTGATTTGAAAGACAGAAGCTACTGCAAGGTGAATAATTTTAAGTTAACATATTCCTCCCCTCGAGGAGCCAAATGCATTAAAATTAGGTGCAAACTGCTTCTAATTTGTCAATCACTCCTTGGATAATTCTGTTCCTGCATTACCGGAGAAATTGCCCAAGAGACCTGGCTTTTGGCTCCTTTCATCTCCACTATTCTTTTACCTTGATCAGAGGTGCAGTATGCAAATGGGGCTCTACTGGTGGGGTGGGGTGGGGGAGATCCAAGATAGAGACAATCCCAAACCTACATCAAATTTGTCAGGAGGTCAGAGGTATGACGGGCCTCCTAAGTTCTCCTGTCACACGTCAGGTTGTAAGACAGGGTACTCGATGAAACAGCCAATGTGGAAGGCGTTCCCCATTGTCTGGGATCTCGCTGGTGCTTATGGGGTCCTCTGCTCTTTGGCAAGCACTCACTGAGGCCTGCTTCGTGTCAGAGTGTTCTTGGCCCTGAGGCACAGAGATGGCCAAGGATGGACCCTGCCCTCGAGGGACTCAAACATCAGCAGGACTAGAAAACCACAATTGCCCCCAGGGAGATAAGGGCTGTGTTGAGGGTGAGCGTAGACCCTCTAGGGTGAGACCACTGAGGAGGGCACCTCCCCCAGCCTAAGGGGTCTTTACAGACCTCAGGAGGAGGGAAGGATCTTGAAGAATGGCAGGGACTAGACATGTGGGTGATGTAAGACACTTACATCAGGCAGAACGGGTGTAAAGAACACACAGGGTTACAACCGGCATTTGTCTAGTACTTAGGGCACATGAGGCACCATGCTGAGCACTTTACGTCACATTCTCATTCAATCCTCACAAGAACCCTAGGCAATAGGCTCTATTACAAGGCAGGCACTATCGCTACTCCCATTTTACAGATGACCCTTGTTAGCTAAGGCATTAATAAGGTAAATAACATGCACGAAGTAAAACAGCTTCTAAGTGAGCAGTGAGGGCTTAAACACAGTAAGCCTGATACAAAAATCTCTATAAATGAATTGCCTTCCAAAACACATGGATTGCTGGAGAAGAGGGAGGGAATTCCATGTGGTATTCAAAGCACAGGCAGACCTACAGATGGGGTTGTTCTCAGACTCAGTGAGATGATATTTGTAAAGCTCCCAGCACAGGACCCAACACATAATAAGTGCTCAATAAATTGTACCTGCAATGATGATGATAATGAGTACTTGTGGGAAGTGGAGTGAGAAAGAGCCAGATGCTTCAGCAACTCACATGGAGGGACTTGTGGGTCCTTCAAGGTCTGGACATTACCCTGGAGACAGCAAGCATTCTTTCTAGGGAAGTGACATGCCTAAGGTTTGGATATAGAATGGTGAGCACATGGAAGGTGGATTTGGAGGGCAGAGAGCAGAGGCGGAAGGACCTTGGAGGCTGTGGATGTGCCCAGGGAGAAACACTAGAACTGGCTGACATAGACGCAGTGTGCAGGGAGGACAGAAGATGGTTTTCAAGGGAGATTTAGGAAGAAAAGCAGATTTCAGGAGAGATTGGAAGTGCTAAGGAAGGGAAAGCTTTCTGCCTTGGGCAATTAGGTGAATGGTAGGGCCATTCCTAGGACAGGAAATGTGAGAAGGGGAATAGTGGGTCTTATTGGCACATAAGATGGAACTGACTATGGGATGTGCACATGGGGGTGTCCAACAGGTGTTGGGAAACATACAGAATTGAATCCCTCTGACTGGAGTGGAATAAAATGAAAGTGCCCATCCCTACATGGCTCCAATAACCATTCAGGCTGACCCAGACTCCTGTCCACAGAGTGCAAAAAGAGGCCTCCAACACAACCTTGCCCTTTGCTGCCCTGGTCCTGAACTGCTTGCCCTCACCCACTCTGCATGCCACAGGCCAGCCAGCTCTCAGTCCTGCCCACTTCTGGTCACTTGATCTGCACCCTGTCTCCCTTCTACAGGCTTTGCTTCCTCCCTGTCTCACCTTAAGATTCTCTCTCTGCTCCCCACCACCTTAGGCATTCCCTCTTAAAAAAGGCCCACAGCCACCCCGCCCAGCACCAGCCCCTGTGGTCAATGCCCCGGGGAGTCTTGGCCACGAATGCAGTGAGATGGACCAGAGCAGGACATGAGGCCACAGAGCCTGATTCCTGACCTGGAGTTCAACAAGCCCCACAATGTCCCACCCATGCCCATAGCACAGTCCAGGGCCACATCTTCCATGATCTTGACACAAGCTTGAGCATCATTCCTGCTGAACTCAGATTTGGAAAATGCAACAGTTTCAGGAGGGAAGATGTGCACAGGGAGAGAGTGAACTGATCTTTGCTGATTGCTCCACCTGCTGCCTTTGCCGGGAACAAGGCAAGCTGGAGCATCCCCGAGTGTGAACCTCCTCCACACTGCTCTAATCCTGCACCCACTTCATGTTCTCAGGCAGCCTCTGCCTTTCATCTTGTCCATATCCCAGGATCTACGATATCTCACCCTGGGCCTGGCACGTGGAACGGGGCTGCCACACCGGCTGTCACTTACCGAGGGCCTCCGACACTAAGTAAGCACTATGCGAGACACTACTCACTGCCACGGTGTCCAGACCAAGCCAGAGCTGGCACTCAGTTGCTTCTTCTGAGTGGGGCTTAGACAATATTCCCTCCTCTCCAAGATGACTTGCCCCAGTTCTTGGATAGTGGCTTTTGTTTTGGATGAAGGAAGAAGTTGCATTTAGTTAGGGAAAAGGAAAGAGATGGGCAAAGGTGTGTTGGGTATGGGCCAGAGGCCCTACGGAGAAGGATCAAGGCCAGAAGATAAAAATAGATGCTTTCACAGATGTTGTGAGAGTCTGGGCACAGGCTTCAAGACCCAAACAACAAAAGTGCAGCATGGGGGTGGGAAGACAATCACTCTGCTCATTCCCAAACACAGTCCAGCACTTGGAGCTGGGGGACAGGAGGGCAGAGGCCAGAGGTCTTGCTTCACCTGCTCCAATACAGAGAATAAAGCTCCAGCGTGGCCAGCCTTGATAGCCACACTGACCAGGTCTAATCTGTGGACAAGTCCCCTCTTATGAATTTCTAAAAAGATTCCATAAGGACTGCATTCCTGCAATGGCCAGGATGTGACCATTCATATACCCGTAGGTCGGTGAACCTGGAGATGTGGTTACAAATACAGTCAGCATTCAATGAATAAAAGAATGAACCAACTCCATTTTTTGTTTGTTATTCAGGCTTTTTGTCTATTGAAGTAGGCTCCTCAAGAAGCAGTGAGTGCTCCGGGCTTGGAAACATCCAAGCAGAGAGGGGATGGGCACACAATGCTGACAGACAGGCTGAACCACAAATGACCTGTCCTGACTCTATGAACGTTTCGTTCTACGACTTGTCCAAGGTTACAAGGCAGACTATGGAAGAACTGAGACTAGAAACCAGGTCTCCTGCAGCCATGCCCAGTCCCCTGGTATCTTGGCCACAGGGACCAGATTACTGCCAGGATACAGACATTCACTGACCTCCAAAAGAAGGAGCAGTCACTCCTAGCCAGTCTCCGCAGCACGTAAGGCTTACTTCTTAACCTACACAACTGACAACCGTTCTGTCTTGGACATAATTCACCAATATTAACTCAGGAGGAGTCCTCTGCTGCTTTTGTTCCAGAAATATTGCAAATTATTGCAGGTTGGTGAAGGAATGGAAACTGATCAAAGTGAACTGGTTAATAAGCCAATCGTTAACTCCCTTTCCACATGAAAACCAAGAAAAAGCAATTAAGAACAAGAAGCCTGGGCCCACCGGCCCAGAGACTGCTGGGTTAGCCCACAAATGGGCTCAGCTAGTGCTTTGTTAGAGACAACTGGCACACTGATCCATTTGTTTCAGGAACAAAGCACCTGGCATTGCCTGCCAAAGACCAAGCCTGCCATCCTGCCCCGCAACCAAGTCTTAGAACACTTTGTACCCACATGGAGCTCTTGTCCCTGAGCTGCTGAACCCTTTTTGAATTTGTATAGTAATGGGCTGTCAGTGGGGTCATCTTCCCAGCTATCTGTTCCAGTGGTGGCTGAGCAAGAAGAGATTCGATCATTCCTGGCAGCAAAGTCGGTGCTCCAAGTAAAGCATGAAATGACAAACAGGCACATTTGCAGCAAAGACTCCCGGGTGGATTTGCTGGCAACGATAATGCTTGGGTGAGTCCCTTGATAAAAAAAATCTCATCATCCTTTAACCACCCAGGAAATAGCACCTTTAAAATTAGGGAGGCTCATTAGAGAGGACATACGGAGGACTGTCTCAGCTCTCAGCTATATTCAAGCTGTTGCCTATCACTAAGACTGCAGTTTTGCAAAGTGCTACAAAGAGGCGTTTATGATCAGCTAGAGGGATATCCATCCAGCAACAGTGTGTGCAGGGACTAGGCTGGGAGGGTCCTGGAAGCAGAAAAGGTGAGATGATGGAAAAGCAGGCTGTGATGGGGGCCCGCCACAAGGAAGGACAAATATCCCAGATGGTCTGTTCAAGCTGTAGTGATTGCTAAGGGCCCAATTCTGGGACTGGAATGGGCATATCTCCAAAACAGAGACAATATTCATGGTCAAAAAGGAGCAAACAGGATAGCCATGAAGTACTGACCAGTAATGGAGCAGGAGCCCAGCCAATGACTAGAGAGACTCCCAAATCCAGAAAGGAATTAGAAGCAAAAAGGAAACTGAGGCAAGTTCCCAGTGCCAAGGAAACAGGAAGACTACAGCTCAGTGTCTGGCATAAACAATTAATCAATATTGCCGGCTGGGCGCAGTGGCTCACGCCTATAATCCTAGCACTCCGGGATGCCAAGGCAGAAGGATTGTTAGAGCTCAGGAGTTCTAGACCAGCCTGAGCAAGAGTGAGACCCCATCTCTACTAAAAATAGAAAAATTAGCTGAACATGGTGGAGTGCACCTGTAGTCCCAGCTAGTCAGGAGGATCACTTGAGCCCAGGAGTTTAAGGTTGCAGGGAACTACGATCATGCCACTGCACTCTACCCAGGGTAACAGAGTGAGACTCTATCTGAAAAATATATATATATTGCTTAATTAGAATATGTCTTGTGTTTTTTTACATTATTATTAAGATATAATGTATAAAGGACACAAATCTTAAGGGTCAATGAATTTTAATCTATGTGTATACCCATACATCCACCACTCAGGTCAATATATAGTACATTATCCCAGAAGGTTTCTCATGGCCCTTTGCAATCACAAGGGAACCACTATCCAGATTTCTATACCATAGATTAATTTTCCTTGCTTGTTTTTGAACTATTAATACATATAGCATATGTATTAATATCCATCCATGTTGTTGAATGTAATAGTAGGTCATTCTTTTTCATTGCTATACAGTATTTCAGTGTTGAATACTCTACAATCTATATATCCATCTATATTGATATATATTTGTGGTATTTTTCCAGTTTTTGGTTGTTCTGAATAATGCTGCTATGAGCATGCTCTTACTTTTCTTTGCCATTGGTGCATCGGGAACATATGCACTCATTTCTCTCCATTTCTTTCATGTATGTGCCTAAGACTGTAATTATTGCCTCATGGGGTAGACATACAGGGTTTTAGGTTTAATAGATACAGTTTTGCTATTGTACTTTGTATCTTCACAGACATGTTTGAACATGACTCTGACCTCTACTGTGTGCTCTTACTAGATTGACCATTTTATCATTTATAATTTCCCTCAGTCTCTGGTAACTTTCTTTGTTATGAAGTCGACTTTATCTGACATTAATATAGCCATTCCTGTTTTCTTTTGAATATTGTTTGCATGATATGTCTTTTTCCATCCTTTTACTTTCAAACTGCCTATATCATTATATTTTAAGAAGGTATCCTACTCGGGAAGGGGAGGTGGGGAAGGGACGGATATATACCTACATGATGGGTGCAACGCGCACTATCTGGGGAACAGACACGCCTGGAGCTCTGACTTGGGGGGAAAGGCGGTACATGGGCAACGTATGTAACCTGCAATTCTGTATCCCCCATAACAATAAGATGAAATTAAAAAAAATGGAAAAAAAAATAAATAAAACAAACAAAAAAAAGGAAGGTATCCTATAGACACAGTATATAGTTGATTCATGTTTTTAACCCATATTCCAATCTCTGTCTTTCTATTGTTGTACTTTGTAGGGTCTCCCATTACCCCACTTTCTTTGTGTGTCCTGATCTAAAAACACAGAGTGCCTTGTCAGCTCTGTGACCCAGCCAGCTTTACATTTTTCCCACCAGGTTTGAACCCATGCCATGACCTTGAACATTCCCAGGCACTGATAAAGATATCTAGGTTGTTGCCCAAAACACTGAAAGAAACTGACCCTGGCCCCAAACTAAATTTCTTAAACCCAGATATAAATTCCAAATCTCGATCCCCTTGGTGCAGACAGATCTATATAGGACATCCCTCTCTCTCACTGTCCATCTGAGGATACCCTGTAGCACTCCATAAGTAAGTTCCCCTAATAAGTGCTTTGGATTGATTACCCTTGCGTTTACTTCTTTCTTTGGAATCTCAACTGGTCCCCTCTCAGACAATTCAGGGCATTCCCTTGTCCAGCCACAGGCTTGGCAGGACAAAACATATTTTGGCCATTTACATGTAATGTAATTGTTGATATGTTGGGCCTTAAGTCAAAAATAAGATTATTTTTTGTTTTCTATTTACTTGAATTATTATTTCTGTTTTCTCTTTCCTTCCTCCCTGTGGATTATTAGAACATTTTTTTAATTCCATTTTGATTGATTTATAGTATTTTTGAATGTCTCTCCTTGTATAGTTTTAATGATTGCTCTAGATATCACATTATATATGCATAAATTATCACAGTCTACTGATGTCATCATTTTACCAGTTTGAGTGAAATATATTAATAGAAACATTCCCTCTATATCCCTTTATTTCCCATTTATAATTGTTTTAAGTATTTCTTCTACATACATCAGACTATGTTATAAAATTTGTTTCAACTGTCAAATATAACTTAGAAAACTCAAGAAAAGTAAAGTCTATTTTTACCTATAGTTTGCTTATTTTTACATTTTTTTTTCTTTTTGCTGATATTCCAAGATTCCTTCTTCTATCATTTTCTTTCTGTTTAGAGAAACTCCTTTACCATTCTTTTAGTGTATGTCTGCTGGTGACAAATTATCTTCATTTCCCTTCATCTGAGAAGGTCTTGATTTTCCCTTTATTCTTGAAGTATATCTTCAGGGGGTATAGGATTCTGTGCTGACAGTTCTTTTCTTTCAACACTTGAAAAACATTGTGCCACTTCCTTCTTGCTTACATGCTTTCTGATAAGAAATCTACCATCATTCAAATTGTTTCTCCCCTACAGGTAAGTTGCTGTTTTTCTTTTTGCTGCTTTCAAGATTTCTTTTTTTTTTTTTTTTTTTTTTTAAGTTTTCATAAATTTAATTATGATCCTTCTTGGTGTGGATTTCTTTGAGTTTATCCTATTTGAGGCTTTGTCATCTTCTTGAGTCTGCAGCTAATATCTCTTGCCATATTTGGAAAGTTTTCAACCATTATTTGAATATTTTTTTTAATCTCTGTCCTTTTTCTTCTCTCATTCTGGGACTCCAATGATATGAATGTTAGATATTTTTTTATAGTCCCACAGGGTCCCTGATACTCTGCTCATTTTTTTTTCAGTATATTTTCTCTCTGTGTTATCCAGATTGGGTAATTTCTATTGTTTTGCCTTACAGGTCATTGATTCTTTCCTCTGTCTGTTCCATTCTGCTGCTGAGCTTGGAACGATAAATACCAAACAGTTGGGGCAGAGGTCGGGATGAGGATCTTGAGATTAGGATGGGAGGCAAGAGGGAATTCGAACCTAATCTGTACTGTTTTATCCTACAAGGAAAAGAGGTTTTTTTAATGCATTACTAGTGTAATTAAAAATGAATAAATAGAACCAATGTTTGTTTCTTAGTTTGACAAATACACCATGGTAACAAAGATGTTAACAATTAGGAGAAACTAGGTGACAAGTATATAGAAACTCTGCATTCTCTTTGCAACTTTTCTGTAAATCTAAAATTTTTCCAAAATAAATTTATTTTTTAAAAGCACTGAAGATAATTCACTGAAATACAAAAAAAGAAAGCACAAATTACAAGATATTTATATTCCATAGATTCCTATGTAGCCATGAAATATAGATCAATAAAATAATATTCAACCATAGAATGATCCCTAAGACATATAATCAAAAAAAAATTAAGTCTCAGAACAATGCATATGGTACAATCCCAATTATGTACAAAACAAAATAGAATCCATGAACATGCCTGGTATATAAATGAATACAAAAAGACATGAATCCATATCCTAAACCAGGCAAACTTCTGTAAAGGGCCAGATAGAAAATATTTTTAGCTTTTGGGGCTAACTGGTCTTTGTCAGAACTATTCAACTCTATCGCTGAAGCAGGAAAGCCGCCATAGGTAATATGCAAGTGAAAGGGCATGGCTGTGTTCCAATAAAACTTTACTTACAAAAACAATCTGCAGGATGGATTTGGCCTGTGGGTCATAGTTTGCCAACCTCTGTTCTAAACTGTTAGCAGAGTAATGGGTAAATTGTTTATTGCCAAAATAATTTACAACAAAATCTGTATTGATGTATTATTTATATTAAAAACAATATTAATAAAGAGAGTATCCTAATGCAGTGCCTGGTATAAAGCAGTGTTTCATAAATTTTGCTTCTTCTCCTCTTCTTTGTCTACTACCATCCTGCAGCTGAAATTCCAGCATGCTACATGGTTAACCTCCCAAGTTGTTATTAACACAATACCTTGATCCATGTAAGTCTGAGATTATGAACCAGCTGCCCCATGGAGGGAAACAAGCAAACAGCAGGTGCCACAGTTCAGCACTGAAATGAGCTCTCCCTTACCTGTTTCCCCCTTTCACAGAGGCTTCAGGGAAGGCCCAGCCAGGTAGGTACAGGGGTCTCCCAGAAATCTCCAGGCCCTCTCAGGGAGAACGGCTGAGGAATGTGCTAATTGGCAACCAGGCTGAGTGACAGTTATGTTCGGGAATGATTTGCAAATTGCATTCTCCTAGAGCTTATTAGGGGACTCATTAACAGTACAACAGTACATTACTTTTTGAAATTCTGATCTAAGCAGAAAATTAAAATTATTTGCTAAATGACCTAGTAAAATTGAATAAAATGTGCTGAGAAAATGAAAACCGCAATAGATCATCCTGCAGAATTTGGCTAAAATAGTATCTTTTTCCTGTCAGGGAAGACAGCGTTGTGCCCTTTGTGCAGCCTTGGATGGGCCTGGCGCGTGACTCAGAGCCTCAGTGATCCCACCTGCAGAATGACTCACTTGGCCAGGAGGGCTAAACTCAATGCCAGCATGGGGCTGATGCATGGAGCCCACGTTCCAGGCTAAAAGCCCAGCATGACCTTCCACCTCCCACGCATCCACCCCTTTAAGCCACCTAGTTCAGGACTCACCCACTCTTTGTTGCTTCAGCATTTCAACCACTATGTAACTGACCTCCCTCTCCCCAACTACACAGTCCAACACAATCCCCACAATTTCTATCAGAACACTCCTTTCAAAAGGCAAGTCTCACTTTGTCATACTCCTTATTAGAAAATTTCCAGGAGCAACCCAGTGCTCAAAGATCAAAACTCTGTAGCACTGGTTCTCAAAATGTGGTCCCCTGACCAGCAGCATCACCCAAGCACTTGTTAGAAATACAAGTTTTCAAATCTACTATATCAGAAACTCTCAGTGTGAGGCAATCTGAGTTTTCACAGCCCTCTAGGGGATTCTGATACACGCTCAAGTTTTGAGAATCACTGCTCTATAGCAGGGCACAAAAGAAATTTTGCAGTCTGGCCTTTATGTTCCTGACTCACTCACTCCCACGCACACTTCCTTCTATCCTACTTAGCCACACAGCTTTTTGACCCATCCAAAATGGACGGAGGGTTTGCACATTCTGCTCCCTCTGCTGGGAAGGCCTCCCCCTTTGGCTTGGTGAGCATCACATCCTTCAGAGATCCAGCATTACAACATCAATTTATCTTCCCATTTGACAGGCCTACCTTGCTTGTGTCAGTCCCAAAGTTAGCTATTTAGCTGGTCTGAAGAGCAGCCCTTCCTGAGAGCCCCAAGGAGGTAATTTTCTTCCTCATCAGTCCCCACTTAGCTTTCTGTGTTTCCCTTTAATGTCTGTTTGGACTGGCTGCCTTGCTCAGCTGGAAGGGACTGGGGGCCAAAATGACTCTTCCCCAGGACCTCGCATTGAACCTGGGAGGGAGTAAGTACTTAGAAAACACTTGCGTGAAAAGGGATCTTATCAACTTGAGTGTACACGGAAAGTGTCTAAAAATCATTCCAGTTCACAGACACATCTGATTTTACATGCTCCAAGAGACAGAATATTCAAAACAGCAAGCTTCCATCTCTCCCCATGGTAGCAGTTTGACTCCATGCATTGCATACAAATGATCAAGCTCACATGTGTTTTTAGCATAAGCTAACGGTTCACTTAGCCAGAAAAGATGTGACTACAAAGGTGTTGCCAACCAGCATAGGCAGGGTTTGCAGCAGCTAGCAGAGCCCCAGATGTTCCGCAGACATCCTTCTGGGTATGTGAGGCTCAGGTGATATATTTATCAACCTAGGACATATCTGAACTCATTCAGTTTAACAAAAATAAAAATCAACTCTAACAGGAAGCATCGAAACCCATTTAACTCATAATCTCTTTGGGAAACTTATGACCCTCCTGGAGAACATGCCAGGGACATGAACACCAAAACTTTTGAATGAGCACTAACCCCAAACTCTCAATTGTAGGGCCCCAAGAGATGGCCTGGAAGAGACTTTAGGGGCCTAAAACCACAGTCTTAGAACTGAGAAAGAGACCTTGGAAGCCATGGAGTCCAACTTTCAGCTGATACCCGAAAGGCCCCAGACAGCATCCTCAACAAGCTACTGGCAACCTGAATGGGAACCAAGGCACACCACCTTCCCAAAAGTTAACTCAAGGTTTGGCATTGTGTCCCGCCTGTCCTGGAATGTCACATTCTTAGAGCCATGAAAGGAACCTTAAATATCATTTAATTTAGTGGCTATTGACCCAAAGATCCCCAAGCTATTATTTCATAAAGACCAAAGAAAATCAGATATTTGCCAAAACATAAGGCTATCCAAGCTGTTATTTAATATACATTGTATTTCTGGGGAAAAAATAATCTCTCAAAATAATGGTGCCCACAAAATGGAAAATTGGTTGAAGGAGGCCCATTGTAATGATAAACATCATTGACTTAACTTGTCTCCTTTTAGGGATGAGGAAAGAAAGGCCCAGAGAGGAGAAGTGACTTGCCCACAGACTCACAGATGGATGGAGTAGCAAGCAACAAGAACTCAGGTCTCCTGTCTTCCAGCCTGGTGTTTTTTCAAGTATACCAGCTCTCATTCATAAAATTAGTGAACCTGTAGGAGAGTGCTTCTTGAAGTGTGGTGCCTGCACCAGTCACCAGCATCCCTTGGGGACTTGTTAGAAATACAAATTTCAGGGTCCACCCCAGACTTGCTAAGTCAGAAACTCAGGGTGTGGCCCAACAGTTTGTTTCCCAACAAGTCCTTCAGGTGATTCTGCTGCACTAAAGAGCTCGAGAACCACTGCCATAGGGAAAGAATACATTTACCACCTGGTATTTCTCTCAGTTGAGATTAAAAGCAGCACCTTGTGGCAGCATTAGATGAGCAAATCATAGGTTGTAATTTGCAAGCCAGAAGCCATCTTGGAAGCTTAGTCTGAACTGACTACCTGAACAGATGTCCCCTCTACTGCATCCGTGGTTGTGATGGTTAAATGTATAGGTCAGCTTGGCTGGGCCATGGCACCCAGATATTTGGTTAAACACCAGTCTGGATGTTGTTGTGAAGGTATTTTTACATGAGATTGACATTTAAATCCGTAGACTCTAAGCAAAGCAGATTACCTTCCATAACGTGGGTTCACCTCATGGGGAATTCCCTAATATCAGTTGACAGAGGAAAAGAAAACAGTCCTGGTTTACAGAGGGTGCTGCGTGACATGCAGGCATCACCCAGAAATGGACAGCTGCAGCACTGCAGCCTCTTTCTGGGGCATCCCTGTAGGACAGTGGTGAAGGAGGATTCTCTCAGTAGCCAGAACTTCAAACAGTGCACCCAGTTGCTCCTTTGACTCAGAAAGAGAAATGGCGAGAGGTGTGATTAATTACTGACTCCTGGGCTGTAGTCAATGGTTTGCCTACATGGTCAGGGACTTGGAAGGAACAGGATTGGAAAATTGATGACAAGAAGGTCTGGGGAAGACGTTTGTGGATAGACCTCTCAGAATTGGCAAAAAAAAAAAAAGTGAAAATATTTCTGTCCCATATAAATGCTCACTAGAGGGTTACCTCAGCAGAGGAGGATTTTAATAGTCAAGTGGATAGGATGACCCATTCTGTGGATAGTAGTCAGCCTCTTTCCCAAGACACCTCTGTCATTGTCCAATAGGCTCATGAACTAAGTGGCCATGGTGGCAGAGAGGGAGGTTATGCATGGGCTTGGAAATATGAACTTCCACCAAGACTGATCTGACTATGGCCACCCTTGAGTACCCAATCCGCCAGCGACAGAAACCAACACTGAATCCCCATGTGGTGCCACTCCCTGGGGTGATCAGCCAGTTACTTGGTAACTTGGTTACACTGGACTTCTATCATAGAAGAGGCAGCATTTTGTTCCTATTGGAATAGAAACTTACTCTTGATATAGATTTGCCAAACCTTCATGCAATGTTTCTGCCAAAACTGCCATCCATGGACTTATGGAATGCCTTACCCACCACCATCATATTCCATACAGCATTGTCTCTGATCAAGGAACTTACTTTATAGCAATGAGTGTGGCAATGGGCCCACGCTTTCACTGGTCTAAACATGTTCCCCACCATTCTAATGCAGCTGGCTTCATAGAATATTAATAGAATGGCATTTAGAACACGGGTCCCCAGCCAGGCACGATGGCTCACGCCTGTAATCCTAGCTTTCTGGGAGGTTGACATGGGAGGATCGCTTAAGCCCAGGAGCTTGAGGTTGCTGTGAGCTAGGCTGATGCTATGGCACTCTAGCCCAGGTGACAGAGTGAGACTCCATCTCAAAAAAAAAAAAAAAGAACAAGGGTGAGTTATATAATTATTTCATTATATATTACAATGTAATAATTATAGAAATAAAGTGCACAATAAATGTAATGCACTTGAATCATCTCAAAACCATCCCCCACCCCCAGTCCATGGAAAAATTGTCTTCCATGAAAATGGTCCTTGGTGTCAAAAAGGTTGGGGACCACTACTTTAGAAGACTCAGTTACAGCACCAGCTAGGAAGCAATACCTTGCAGGACTAGGGCAAGGTTCTCCAGGAGGCTATATATATGCTCTGAATCAACGTCCAATGTGTAGTGTTTTTCCATTGCCAGAATTTACTGATCCAAGAATCAAGGGGTGGTAATCACCATAACCCCAGCGCCCCACTAGCAAAAATTTGCTTCCTGTCTCTGCAAACTTATGCTCTGCTGGCCCAGAGATCTTAGTTCTAAAAGAGAAACACTTCCACCAGGAGACACAACAATGGTTCCATTGAACTAGAAGTTAAAACTGTCAGCTGCTTTGGGCTTCTCTTGCCTCTAAATCAACAAGCAAAGAAGGGGGTTACTTGTACTGGCTGGGGTGATTAATCCTGACTACCAAGGAGAAATTGGACTACTATTCCACAATGGAGGTAAGGAAGAGTATGTCTAGAATACAGGAGTTGACTTAGGGCATCTCTTAGTATTATCATGCCCTGTTATTTAAGTCAGTGCAAAACTATAACAACCCAATTTGGGAAGAACTAATAACCCAGATCCTTCAGAAATAAATATTTGGTAAGAAGCCACTACCAGCTAAGGTGCTTGCCAAGGGTAAAGGGAATGCAGAATGGGTAGTAGAAGACCATAGTTGTAAATACTAGCTGTTACCATGTGACCAGTTACAGAAATGAACACTATAATTATTTTGAGCATTTCTTCCTAATTTTATTATGAATATGTGTGTGTACTAAGCAAATACTTTTGTTTTCTTCCCTGTTTTATCCCTTTAACATATAACATAAGATGTGTTGACTTTGTATCACAGTATTTACATATTGTTAAATTTACATCATAGTATTTAAGTTACAGGCTATCAAGGAGAAAAGTAAACATCATTCAAAGCTTTTGAATCTTCTTCTGGAGAAAGGGTTAGTGTGCTTTTGGTTGTACCATATTAGTCAGAAACAGTTTTTGTCTTTATTTAGAGATTAAGTATGACTTAAGGAGATGCATATGGGTGCCAAGCTGATAAGGGTGAACTTGTAATGGTTAATTTTATATGTCAGCCTGGCTAGACCACAGTACTCAGACATTTGGTCAACTGCCACTCTGGACGTTACTGTGAAGGTATTTTTTAGATGAGATTTACATTTAAATCAGTAGACTTTGGGTAAAGTAAATTACCTTCTGTAATGTGGGTGGGCCTCATCCCAACAGTTGAAGGCCTTAAGAGAAAACAGACTGAGGTCCCCTGGGGAAGAAGGAAGTCTGCTTTCAGACTGTCTTTGAACTCAAGCTACAACATCAACTCTTCCCTGGGTCCCCAACCATTGGCCTACCCTCTAGGTTTTCGAATTGCCAGCCCCTACAATCACGTGAGCCAATTCCTTAAAATAAATTAATTTTAAAAATACACATACACACACACACACATCCTATTGGTTCTGTTTTTCTGAAGAATCCTAATACACTGAGAGATGACCATCTATCCTTGGCCAGATGCCCCCAGGCCTGAAAATACCATCCCTCTAAGATACTCTTGCCTTTATTAGAAAGTTCTTAGGTTGGAAAGTTCTTCTTTATGGTTAACAAAGATCTGGTCCCTTAACCTCCACCCTCCACCTATCTCGGCCTTGCACCCTCTGGGTGATCACACCAGCCCTGTAAATTTCACCTTCACTAAGGCCTTCAAGATAAGTGCTCCATGGCTTCCCAGTCCCATGGAAGATCAGTCACTGGGAAAAAGTTGTCAAGCCTGTGCCCAAATAATCTCCCTTTCTGGGGGGTTCTTTAAGGCAAGTTCAGGGAGAAAGAAGGAGGGAGGGAGGAAAGGAAAAAGAATAGGAGGAAAATGGGAAAGAAGGAAGACAGGGAGTTGGAAATGCTTTTCAAATATCTACTAAGTATTTTGCACGTAATCCACAAAATAACACTGTGAGATTGGTATTATTCTCCACCACTACAAAGATTAGGAAACAAAAGACCCATGAGGTAAAGTAAATCGACAGTGGCCATCCTCAGTGTTGACTCCCTTCTCAGGAGGTCCCTCCCCCATCATGGCAAGACCACCAGCAGCAGTTTCCAATGAGAAGCCTGGTAGCTTAATCAGTGGGCTCAGGAAAGACCTGGGAATGGTTCTTATTGGTCCAGCTTAGGTCACATGCTCTTCCCTGAACCAATCACTATGGCTAGAGGAATGTAATGCTTTGATTGGCTAAACCAAGATCATGTGCTCTTGCCTGGTCCAGGGGGTGAGAGCAGCCTCAGCTGAATGGAGAGAGGAGGAGAGATGCTGTTAGCAGTGGAGGAGGGAATGAATGCTGGAGAAACAGAAAAAAATGAGGAACAATGGAATCATGATCTGAAAAAAAAGGATTCCTGTAAACACAGTGAATGTCTTCTTCTGCCTGGTAAGCGCGTTCTGTTTAAAAAGTCATATATATAAATACTCCGCATTAAATTATTAAAGTGTAAAAATAATTTTTAAGAATTAGCCAGAAAGGGAAGGTCTTGGGAAGTTCCAACTAGCACAAATTTGTTATTAGCATCCATGGCTCTGATCTGAAGTGCCAAACTTGTGCTGTTATCTTCACAGAGGTGGGCTAGGACACATCCCCTGTCCCAGGAGGAAGGTCTGGCCTTTGAGGCTCTTTCTTAGTTATTCACCCCATGTCTATAATCACTCTTGGAAACTTATTTTCTTAATTTCTCAGATATTTCCAAGATGCTTCATTGGTTAAAGCTCATTGACATTGCCTGTTCCTCCGTGCCCAACATTAGCTCAGTTACGACCTCCAGCACCAGCCAGCTCTCACAGGAGGAGCCTTTACAACTCCAATGCACAGCCTAAAATACGTTTTACAGAAACCCCAATCTCACCCCAACACCAATTACTCATATCTAGTTACCATACATTTAAAAAGTAATTTCACAACTTAGAACATTTAAAACCACACAATTCTTAGTATTATGAACACATTTTTACTAACTTTTGGCTATGAACAATCATGCTTCATCTGAGAATTCCCTCTGGGCTTAAGTAGAAAACAACTTTATAATTCTGGATTCATTCTTGGGTTTTAAAAAAGCATTCTTGGCATATTCTGGGTCTAACATTTCAGAGCTTCAGAACAGGTTGACAACTAAAGCCCTTACAGAGACTTCTATTTAATCTTTCCTTTTGCTAAAATCTGAAGCTTTGTAAATTCCTACTTAAAATGTAGACAAGAGAAGGCATTGAGTACCTTCTGATTACTCCCTCTCAGCTCCCTTGCCTCATATTTTCTTTGAACAAATTCAAAGAGAAAACAAAGGAGAACGGACCAACCATATTTATTCATTCAATCATTCAACAGATTTTTTTTTGAGTGGCCACTGTGTATCAGACACTGTGGTGGGTAATGGCTGTATGATGGTGAGCAGGAAAGATTCTCTCTATCCTCATAACGTTTATGGTCTAGTACAAGGATCAGCTGACTGCAGCCTGTAGGCCAAATCTAGCCTAACCCCTGTTTTTGTATGGCCTACAAGATAAGAATGGTTTTTACATTTTTAAATTGTTGAGAAAAAAAGAATATTTTGTGACACATGAAAATTACATGAAATTCCAATTTCAGTGTCCATAAAGTTTTATTGGAACACAGCCATCCCCATTTATTTACCTATTGCTGTTGGCCACTTTCACACAGTGGCAGAGTTGAGTAGCTGCAACACAGACCATGCAGACGGCAAAGAACAAAATGTTTACTGCCTAGCCCTTTACAGAAAGAATTTGCAGACCCCTGGTCTAATAGTAAATGGGAGAGGGATTAAGAAGGGGACGGCCACCTCCTCATTGTGGAATGGAATCTCTCTCCCAACCATCAGGTGGAAATGCCATACACTACACTTATTTTTGCAGTAAGTGGTCCAAAACACTCATTTTTCAGTCAAGGCTTTTGCTGGCTGCTGCTTCTCAGCTTTAACCTGGCTTTACCCATAGAAAGCCACTCCCTCCTTGTCCATTTGCTAATCAACAGTTGACCTCCTCCATTACCCATTCAGACCCCCTTTGTCCTTCCAGACCATACTCAGGGCCACGTATTTCTGGAGATATTTGATCAGGATCTTAGCAACCTGGAGTACTTTGAATAATTCCAAAGGACATGTCAGGCAACCCAGCCCACGATGATCTCTTCTATCTCTGAAGTTCTATGACATTGCTAATGATGCCATTTACCACTTAACAGCTATTTCCTGCTTTATCTTCTTAAAAGAATGAGTTCTGGCAAATGTATCTTATCTATTATTAAATCTTCTACAAAAGAGTGGATGCACGGTTTCTTGATTCATTAGTTTTATGTATGAGCAAGAGCAATGTCTGGGATAAAGATTCATCCTAGAGATGGAAGAATTCAACCCATGCTCTAGTCTTGCCACCTAATAACTGCAACATTCTCTCAGCCTTTGTTTCCATAGCTCTGAAATGGGGACAATGGCTCCTCTTTCACTAGTTTGTGTAGGAATAACTTAAGAACAACAGTTCTCACCTGGAGTATTTGTCAAAACACAGATTGCTGGGCCCCATGCCCAGAGATTCTGATTTAGTTGTTCTAGCATAAGGCCTGAGAATTTGGATTGCCTGATACTGCTGGTCCAAGGGCCTCACTTTAAAAACCACTGCTTAACATAATGTAGTGAAGAACACATGAAGGACGCATTCTGATTCCCTTATAAAGAAATGATGTTCATGAGGATGACAACAGTGATAGTGACAGTGATGATTATAATGACAGTAGTAATACTCAAAAGGTTTCTACAACTTAAGTTTTTCTATCAAAGTAGTTTCAAATTCATTCAGACATTAGGAAGGTGGGATTCTTTCTGCATAACCACATGAAAAAAATTGATGTACTTAATTCTGTCACACGAGTCAGCAACAATTTTACTAGCAGAAAATATGACTATATTATATGCATGCAGGTTTCTGCATCTCAAAAAAATAACAATACATAAAACACTCCTTTAAAATTGCATTTTTAAACTTCCCATTAATATTTATTGTTCATTCTTTTTTGACTCAGTTTAAAGAAAATTTACAAGAGAAAAAGTTGAAATTGAGAAAGTTCTATTCTGAGACCTTGATGTTATTTATGACTAGGGAAAAGGCCTCTGTGATGTGATTTTGGTGTTCCCTGTGGGCATAGTTTGAGAACCACTGGCACAGCATAGTTATGCCAAGCCAGCGTTGCAGGCTGAGCTCTGTGGGTCATGGCACCTTGGCAAGGCCACCACGGCATTGGTTTGATCCACCACACTGCAGGATGGGAAACAGAAAACAGACTGGATGCTGTAAGACTGACCACACACATGTAACTCACAGGGTCCAGGGGCTGTTTTTTTACTTTCCAGTGGGAAATGCAACTGTCAAGGAAAGGAATACCTTTATGTTAGTTGGCCAACATTTTTCTTCCCTATTGGAAAGTTTTTTAATGCAATATTTATAGCAAAAAATATTTCCACTGATTGAGCCCATTGTGCACCTGATGGAAGTTACCCTAATGCATTTTCTCTCTTCTTCACAACAACACTGCCATCTGTTTTTTATATGTCCCATTTTAAAGTGAACAATAGAATCTACTTGGTAAGTATGTTCATGGATTAAATGAGATAATGCATGTAAAGTGCCTAACTCAGCAGAGCACATAGTAAAATGCTTGATAAATACTTGTTCTGGTTCTTATTGATTTCAAAGGGGAGAAGGATTCACTATTGTTAGTATAAACAAGAGCATATTCAAATTTAGCCCTATAACGGTATATTGGACTACTCCTAGTTGCCCCTACAGGTTTAGTCTCCCACCTTCTCTTGTGCCAGGAAAGCTGAGTCCTGTGGTTATATCAAGTGGGTTTGGACAATGGGGAGCACCTACAGGAGCTGGAAGGAAGGGATGAGAGTGAGGTCACGGCATTTCTTTTCCCAGACTCTCTATGCCAAGAGCTGAAGCTGACCATGTTGCTGGGCTGAGGTTCATTCCTACTGTCAGGCAGCCCTCTCCCTACAGGACAATCTACAGACTATAGTAACCACTCCCTCCCTCTACCCTCCTCCTTCCTCCCAACTCCCCCAATTCCCTCTCCCTATTACTAACCCCAGGGATATTGCCTATTCCTTGTGATTTCTCTATACACTTCTCACACATTTGGAAAAGAATTCCTTTCTTCAACCCTCTTCAAATTGCCCAGTTTGAGTATGTCATTCGTTTCCCACTAGGACCTAATTGATGCGTAACACAGAAGTTCCTAGACTTCAGTGTTAGTCGATACTTCTCCATCAATAGCATCCTTAGTGTCCCCATAATTTCTTTCATGGGAGCACACACTGACATGATGAACAGAAATACCTAACAATTATGTTTATCAAGTAGTCAGGTACAAACAATTTAATAAGTATTTATGTATTGACATAACTAAGTTAGTAGCTGATTTTAAAAACAATACAAATATAGTGCTTCTACATGCCAATAGTGAACAGTCTGAAAAAGAAATCAAGAAGGCAATTCCATTTACAAGAGCTACAAAAAAATAAATTAAATACTTAGGAATAAATTCAATCATTGTAGAGGGGAAACAGCTTTACAATGAAAACTATAAAATACTGATGAAAAAAACTGAAGAAAACACAAATAAGCGCAAAGACATCCCATTCATGGATCAGAAGAATTAATATTGTTAAAATGTCCATACCAAAAGCAATCTATATGTTCAATGCAATCTCTAACAAAATACCAATGATGCACCTTCACTGACATAGAAAAAAAATTCTAAATTTCATCTGTAACCACAAAAGACCCCGAATAGCCAAAGCAATCTTGAGCAAAAAGAACAAAGCTGGAGGCATCACACTATCTGACTTCAAAATATACTACAAAGCTATAGTAACCAAAACAGCATGGTACTGGCATAAAAATAGACACATAGACCAATGAAACAGAATAGAGAACCCAGAAATAAAACCACATATTTACAGCCAACTGATTTTTGACAAAAGTGCCAAGAACACATTGGAGAAAACACAATTGTCTTTTCAACAAATTGTACTGGGAAAACTGGATACCCACATGTAGAAGAATGAGACTAGACCCCTATCTCTCACTATATACAAAAATCAACTCAAAATGGATTAAAGACTTAAAATATAAAACCTGAAACTATAAACTACTAGAAAAAACATAGGGGAAACGCTCCATGGCATTGGTCTGGGCAAGGATTTTTTGAAGAAGAACTCAAAAGCACAGGTGACAAAAGCAAAAATAGACAAATGGGATTTCATCAAAATAAGCTTCTGTATAGCAAAGGAAACAACACAGTGAAGAGAAAATCTATATAATGGGAGAAAATATTTGCAAACTATACATTTGACAAGGAGTTAATATCAAGAATATATAAGAAACTAAAACAACTCAATGACAAAAAAATAAATAATCCAATTTAAAATGGAAAAAGACCTGAATGGACATCTCTCAAAAGAAGACATATGAATGGCCAACAGGTACATGAAAAAATGTTCAATATCATTATGACTAGGGAGATGCAAATTAAAACCACAATGAGGATATCTTAGAATGACTATTATCAAAAAGATAAAAGATAACAAATGCTGGCAAGGATGTGGAGTGCAAATTAGTACAGCTGCTATGGAAAACAGTATGGAGGTTCCTCAAAAAATTAAAAATAGAACTACCATATGATCCAGCAGTCCCACTACTGGATATATATCCAAAATAAATGGAATCAGTATATTGAAGAGATATATACACTACCATGTTTATTGCAGCACTATCCACAAAGGCCAAGATAGGAATCAACCCAAGTGTCCACCAGTGGATGAATGGATAAATTAAATGTGGCAATGGATAAATCAAATGGAATACTATTCAGCCATAACAAAGAATGAAATCTTGTCATTTGTGCAACATGAATGAACCTGGAAGACATTTTTAAGTGAAGTACAACAAATACTGCATTATATCATTCATATGTGGAATCTTAAAAAGCTGTTCTCATAGAAGTAGAGAGTAGAATCGTCGGTTGCCAGAGAGACTGGGGAAGGGAGAGAAAAGGGAGATAGGAAGAGATCAGTTAACTGGTACAGGGTCACAATCAGATCAGAGGAATACTGGTGTGCTCTTGTGCAGAGAGTTATTACACTAACAATATTGTATGGTATATTTTAAAATAGCTAGGAGAGAGGATTTTGACTGAGATGACAGAAATGATAAATACCCTACTTTGATCATTACGCAACATACATATAAATTGAAATATCTCCCTGTACCCTCTAACATGTACAATTATTATGTGTCAATTGAAAAAATAATGCACATAAATTGAAAGAAAAAATATTTTTATTTTATTCTCAAATAACTCTAATTACTTAGTAATGGGATGTGTGTACCTGTTGGGAACTACACAACTTCTCAAACTTTGGAGTCAGATTGTGCACCACAACCCTCATGATGTGCTCTACACTTATTTACGTACCATACTTGACTTTTATCACAGCAATGACTGAAAACCCAACTTTGCAAAAGATATGATGCCATCAAAGGGAATGTAACTTCATCTAATATTGAAACTGTGAACTGCCTTGAGTTTGTAGTTAGCACAATGTCCACAGGATGTCAAGTTTCCCTCAAAACATTTAAAATATCCGACAGTACACCTCTGAGTTTGCAGTGGTGCTCTGCAGCACCTTGGCATACAGTTTGAGAACTGCAGACATAATGTCATTCTCACTCTCTTGCATTCTAGTATGCTTTTTTTGAGTAGAAAAGAAGTAGTTGTAGCCAACTTGACAGAAATTGTACCAAGGAATGTCTCAACAGGGGGCGATAAGAGGTTGTGAATAGGTGGATTCGGGTCATCTGTATAAGGGAGCTACTCTGTGGCTGGCTGACCCTGTCCGTTGGATATGACTTCTCATTATCCTCCTGCATCTGATCTTGGCTCTCCGTCCTGGGAGTACCCCCCTCAAGCCCCATCTGGGGCCAGTTAGGCTCTCTCCTCAATCTACAGAGAAGCTAAAGTGGTTACAGCCCTGCCCTTCCTCCATATGTCTCTGTCTCCCTATAAGAAAAGCCAAGCAACAACTTGGCTCTTGTATTCACTGTTCTGAACTCTATTTTTCTCTTGGTCTCTTATCTCCTCTGTTCAAAGCCAATGTCTATTACCACTTTGCAGCCAACATGGCCAGAGATGAAAGATTCTGTCATTATTTTCCCTACATAACAAATCACAACACTGCTTTATCCCATTCCATGATTGCCTCTGTTTCAAGACTCATTGTTTCTAACTATCAGAGGCACATATGAATTTCCTCTTTATGCCTTTTCTCTTCCATTCCCTGCAAACACTTAGCCATTTATTCATTTTTATCAACACAAACATCGGTAACACTTCGGAATAATCGGCTCCTCTATGATAGCTCATTTATTATTCATTGCAATAACCTTCAACTCACTCCACATCAATAAAGCGGAGAGAGAACCAGCTCAGCCCTCCCACATGTGGGCTGGATATGCACTCTCAGAGCGGCCATGGGAAGCTCTCTGCCCATGGCACAGGCAGGATGCCCGGACCCTGCCGGTGCCCATCACGCACCGTAAGATTTTTTGGAAAGTGCCTGAAATCAATCAGCCTCTCTGGGGCTCATGGAAAACCTCCCCTCAGATTCCCTGTTGCTTCCACTAAGAAGAGTCTGAAAAGAGAGGGGGCTTTTATGTCAGACAGCCTAAGCTTGAATCCCAGCTGTGCTGTTCACAAGCAGGTGACTTAACCTCTTGGAGGCTTAGGTTCTCCATCTGCAAAATGAGGCTGCTATTACCTACCTCAGAGGCTTGTTATACAGTGAGTAAACAAACTATAGGAACTGCATAATGCCAGCCCATGGAAGGTGCTTTGCTGTCATTAGACACCATGAGTCCTCTCCCACACCGTAGCTCAGCTTAGAGGCTTTGTAGCAACAGAGAGAGGCAGCAAAGAACTTGCACACATGGACTTTCAAGCCAGACACTGGGTTTATTGGAACAGTCTCTTTACTTCCTGGATTAGTGTCCTTGTACAAGTTACTTAAACCTCTCGAAGCCTCCATAAAAGGAGACTGATAATAACACTCCTGTGAGGATTAAATAAATTTTTGAGCATGGGAAACATTAACGCATTGCTTGGGACATGCTCAGTACACAGCAAACACTCACAGAGCTGTTTTCATAACCATTTGCCAAAATTCCAGGCCACACCAGTCTGGGAGTAAAAATGGGTGACAGTCTGACCTCCTAGGGTTTCTTTTGCTTTGACTATATATATAATACTACCGAAGGCCATTCAGGCCCTTAAAACCTCCCTAGTACTGGGAGTGTCCTTGGAATTACACCCAGGCATCTCAGCTGCCTCCTATTTCAGATCTCTCTCTCTCTAGCTGCAGGTGGGGTCTGCTGCAGAGACTTCCAAGGCTGGCAAAGCCCCACAGACGGGGTGCAATGTTGCCCCGACACAGACTTCTGCCCTTGGCCTAGAAGCCACATTGTGCCAGAGCCATGTGGTAGGGAAGGTGCTCCCCAGGGGTAAGCCACCAGCACAGAACTTCCCACACAAGGGGGACACTCCCGTGCCCTCCTCATTGAGCCACATGGCAGTGCACAGGCACCTAAGCGAACCTCCTCTTGCTCCCAGCATCTCCCAGGGTTCAGGTGAGCCTCCCACTTCAAGGCAGCCTGCCCGTGCTCTGTTCTCTCCTCCATCCCTGCCTCTGCTACTTGCTGCTGATCCTAGGGCAATGGGTACTCCACTCCCCCCACAAAAAAAGAAATTGGTATCCATGTGAGTAACACACAGACAGGCAGAGTGAGGCATTACAGAACATGAAAGGGAAGGAGAATTTGAGAGCAGGACTAGCATGGATCACTGAAAAAGGACAAATGTCGGCTCTCTCCCCAGGTACTCCCCCATTCCTACTTCTGGCCAGTCTTGGCAGGTTGGGCAGAGGATGCCCTGGGAGTATCACAGGCCACTCCCATGATAAGGTTGCTCAAACCTGGAAGGTGTTTAGAGGAAAAGAACCTGCAGCTTCCTCAGTTCCATTGTGAGATTTGAAGGAAGGGGGCTGTATTTGTTCTCTGTTGCACAAAACAAGTCACCCTAACACTTAGCAGCTTGAAACAACAAAACCCTACTATCTCACGGTTTCTGAGGGTCAGGACTCCAGGCATGGCTAACCTGGGTCCTCTGCTTCAGGTACTTTGACAAGACTTCAATCAAACTGTCACTTAGGGCTGTGGTCTCATCTGAAGGGTCAACTGGAGAAGGATCCACTGCTAAGCTCACTTACCCAGTTGTTGGCAGAATTCCGTTCCTCACTGGCTGTTGGCCAGAGGCTTCCCTCAGTTCTCTGCACATGGGCCTCTCCACAGGGCAGAACATGTTAACAGGCTTTCCTCAGAGCAAGTGAGCAAGAGAATAAGAAAAAAACGAGCACCCAAGACAAAAGCTCATCATTTGTTGCCTTTTTTTTAGCATGTATGATCTAATTTTTTCTTTTATTCTTCACATATGTGATAGGTGGTAGTAATACCAACTTTACAGCATTGTGTGTGAGAAGTTAAATAAGGTAACTCAAGGGAAGAGCTTAGCATAATATCATGGGTGCTCAGTAACGGTTAGCTCACTTCCCACATCCCTAGACACAAGGGGCCTGGCCAGGAAGTCCAACTCCAGGAGAAATAGCTGAATGCTGTCTACTCTGGAAGACTTCTGCTTCCCTTAAGGCACAATATTTTTACAACCTAATCTCAGAAGCAACATTCCATCACTTTTGCCATATTTTATTTGTCAAAAGTGAGTCAGTAGGTCTGGCCCACTCCCAAGGGAGGGGATCCATGAGGGCCACCGTAAGCTGCCTCCCACAGGGGTAAAAGAAAAGCAAAATCACATGGGCAGCACATCTAAAGGGTGTTTTCATAGGCAGCAGGAGTGACCTCTTGGACTTCTCAAAGTTCCAGTGATATAGTCCTCCTAGAATACCCACCCCTCCTCTATTCAGTTCCTGGCCTCAGGCAAAGCTGGGTTCAACTACCAGCCCTGCCACTCCCTAGCTGTGTGCTCTTGGGCATGTTACTTAAGCTCTCTAAGCTATAATTCCCTCCTCTCCTCTATAAAATTGGGCACAAAATAGAGCCTGCCTCATTGGATTGCTGTTAAGATGAAATAGACAATGCTCACAAAGAGATGGGCACAGTGCCCTGCAAAGAGAAGGTATTTAATAAATAATGATTATTAATTAGTTGTCTGAGAAAGAAATCACTAATTTTGCCTTCCAGTTACCCTCTACTACAAGTGGGCATCTTGAATGAAGGGTCTGGGTGTTCTGGTCACTGGAAAAAATCTCTCCTCAACCAAAAACTAATCCTATGGCCCCTGGCTCCTAAGTGAGCATCTTAGGAGACTGGCTCTTACGGGTCCCCCATCTGCCCACAGGGAATAAACAAAAGATGGGGGTGTATCAAATTGCTAGGGCTGCCATAACAAAGTACAACAGAATTGGCACCTTAAACAACAGAAATATATTTTCTCACAGTTCTGGATGCTAAAAGTTCATGATCAAGGTGTCAGCAGGGTTACTTTCTTCTGAGGCCTCTCTCCTTGGCTTGTAGATGGCTATTGTGATGCTGACTTTTATGTCAACTTGACTGGGCTAAAGGATGCCCAGATAGCCAGTAAAACATTATTTCTGGGTGTTTCTGGAAAAAGCACCTGAATCAGTAGACTGAGTAAAGAAGATCCACCCTCACCAATGTGAGTGGGCCTCATCCAATCTGTTGAGGGCCTGAATAGAAAAGATGGAGGAAGGGTGAATTTGCTTTCTCTCCTTGAGCTGGGACCTCCATCCTCTCTTGCCCTCAGACTTTGGAGCTCCTGGTTCTCGGGCCTTCGAGGTTGGGCTGAATTATACCACTGGCTTTCCTGGACCTTCAACTTGCAGATGGTAGATTGTGGGTCTTCTCAGCATCCACAATCCCATGAGCCAATTCCTCATAATAAACTTCTTTCTGTATCTATCTGTCTATTAGTATACACATATCCTATTGCTTCCGTTTCTCTGGAGAACCCTAATACAGCCGTCTGCTCCCTGTGTCTTCACATGGTCTTCCTTCTCTGCATGTCTGTGTCCTAATGTCCTCTTCTTATAAGGACACCGGTCATATTGGATTAGGATCCACCTTAATGACCTCGTTTAACCTTAATTACCTCTTTAATGATTCTACCTTGAAATATATAGTTCCAGTCTGAGGTCCTGGGGGTTACGATTTTAACATGTGAATTTTGGAGAGACACAATTTAGCCATACAGTGGGCAAAGCACTTCAAGGCGAGGAAGGTGAGGATTCCCCAGGGATTACAGCACTCACTGTAGAACCTGTGGAAGGTTGGCACACCCATGCTGTCGCATGAACACATGACACGTTCATCCTGCACAGGGATCTCACCCCCATCCTGCCACCCAGTGAGGCCCTTCCTGTCAAAATCCCTGTCTCGTCTCTCACTTACACAGCCTACACTCTCATCAGAACAGCAGGAGAGATGCCTGAAGAACATCACAGAGGGATATGAGGAAAATTACATCCCCTGCCTGGTGTGACACCATCCCATGTGCTTCAGTACAGGCCCCCCGGGGCAGAAAGCACTCCAGGGGGTGGCACAGGTGGGGCACAGGTGGCTTGAATAAAGGCGGCATCTCTGAGGGTGCAGGGCAGGCCCTACAACTATCACCATTCCTGCAGGGGTGGCCAAGCTGTTCCCAGTGTGGAGGGGTGGGCCAGACAGGCCTCACAGAACTGGGCCTCTTAGCTGGTGACAGTGCTCCCACACTCCCCAGTGGGGAGCTAAGAAGTTGGACATAATTACAGCAGTGATTATAATTGTGATGACCTTTGGACAGAGAGCTGGAGAAGGATTTTATAATAAGGTGTTGATGAGGCTGAACAAGGAGCAAAGGGCTCACAGAGAGCCTTGGAGTGGGCCAGGCAGGAGCGTGTGTGTGTGTGTGTGTGTGTGTGTGTATGTATGTGTGTGGGGTGTGTGTGTGTGTGTGTGTGTGTGTGTGTCTGGGAGACAGCCCCAGCAGAGCCGCTTCTTGCCCAAGGACATTTCTCTTGCAGAGCCAGCCCTTCCAAGGG
Organism: Eulemur rufifrons; assembly: GCF_041146395.1. Lineage (NCBI taxonomy): Eukaryota > Metazoa > Chordata > Mammalia > Primates > Lemuridae > Eulemur > Eulemur rufifrons. The sequence goes on from NC_091002.1 coordinate 17,691,292, forward strand.
CAGAGATAGGAGCTTGCAGGAGACGTGGCCTGGAGCTGCAAGGCACTCCCCAACAAGAAATGGGATACACAGCCTGGTTAGATGTGCTGGGACCATCAGCCTGGCATCAGGGCCTCAGAAGGAGAAGAAGAAACACACTGATGTTGTACTTACTATGTAGCAAACACTATTGTGCTTTAACACACTCAGTTTGATCTTCATAACAACCCAGGCAGGAAACTGAAGCACAGAGAGGTTAAGTTATTTGCCCAAATCTATACAGCTAGTAAGAGGCTACGCTGGGATTTGAACCCAGGCACCATGGCTTAAAGGTCCACAGTCTTAGCATATATTACCTTCCCAGACTGAGAAACAAGAAGGAGTTGGGAATCATGGTATGTAGAGGTCAGGAGACCAGTTATCAGACCCCATGCTCCATGAGAAGCCCACGAGGCCACCAGGGCCTAGGACAGAACTTCAAATGCCGGAGGTTGCAGCTGCTAGAGGGCAGGGCCCGTGAAGGACTGGAGGGAGTGATGCCAGGTGAGTAAGGGTTAGGGCCCCAGGGAAGCCTCCCAGTGCTCCCTTATGGCCCATCCATGGCCACCTCCTTCTTCAAGTCACACCTCCTTCCTCACCCTGCCCTGGCCCTGGCTTAGCCAGACTGACTTCCGCAACTCTCAGTGCAGGGCTGCTGTTTACAGCCCTGCAGCCTGTGCACTGGTCAACTCCAGGAGCACCATCCACATTATAGTTTATGTTGTACCAGCCAACCCTGCTCAGAAGAAGAAAGAAGAGTTGTTTGTAATGTGTGGGGGTGGGGACCCCCAGGAAAGACTCATTACTTTTCATCAGGGGTCGATTTTATCTGTTATATCATTAGATCAAAACCAGAGAAATCATGGGGCTTGATTGACACTCTAAGATTTTGTGTAAAAATAAGCCCATTCATTCATGTATTCATTCACTCAGCACATTTATCAAACACTGACTATGCGCCAAGATAGAATGGAGACCTAAACAGCACAATTCTTGCTCTTGTGCAGCTTGCTGTATAGCAGGTGAGACAAGCATCAGGTGATCACATACATCAATGCACAAGTATGACTGTAGTGAAGAGCAAAGATGGAGATTTACACATAAAATGAGAGCCTGGAGGGGGAGCTTTGACAGGGAAGTCAGGGAAGGCCTCTCTAAAGTGACAACCCTTAGGCCATGGCCTAAGGGATGAACAGGCCAGGGGAGAGAGATCCCACCAGGCAGAGGTGAAGCACAATGGCTCCATAGCCAAAGGGAGTGTATTAGTTATCTACCACTGTGTAACAAATCACCCCAAAGCAAAGTAGTTGAAAAGCAAACATAGGCATTGATATCACTCATAGGTCTTTGGGTCAGTTGGGCTCATTCAGGTGTCTGCTGTTGGCTTTGAGTCATGTAGGTGGCACTGCCGACAAGTACAAGGTCAGCTGGCTGTAGACCAGTCTAGGATAACCTCAGCTGGCACAACCAGGCTCTCCTCTACATGGTCTTTCAATCTCCAGCAGGCTAGCCCAGGATCCAACAGGGCCAGGCAAGTGGGGTGAGTCTTACAAGTATATGATTAGATCCCATCTTTATTTAAGATTTGGATATTCTGTTCAACATAGATTTATTGCACTAATTTTTTTAAATATTCAAATATTCTGTCTTGATTACTGAGTTTTTTTGGATGACCCCTTAAATTTTGTACCTGAGAACTAATCTCGCCCCTGAAACAGGGGCAGTGCCCAGTTCCTACAAAGAGGAAGGCAATTATCTCTACCTGAATAGACCTGGGAAATTTCTAGGGCAGGCAAAGCCTGAGGTGGCTCCTGAGAAGTCAATGGGAAATGGGCGAGTGGACAAGGCAGGGCTCAGCATTTCAGGCAAGGGGAACAGCATGTGCAGAGATTCAAAAACATGAAATAGCTGAGCCACAAAATGTGGAGTAAAAAGCAACTGAGGGGTTGATTTTGGAAAGGAAGCCAGAGGCCAATTCCCCAGGGCCTCAAGTGCCAGACTAGCCACCTCAGACTCTGCCCTGTGGGTCCCTGGGAATTTGGAGGCTTTGAAGCAGGGAAAAGACATCATCATTGAATTCAATTTATTTAATAAATGATGATTCAGTAAGCACCATGTGCCAGGTGGTAGTCTAGTCATTATGTGCCAGGTGGTCCATGGCAACAACCCTATAAGGTAGGTCCACCTAACAAATGAGGAAACTGAGGCACAGAGAGGATAAGTGACTTGCCCAAGTTCCCATAAGTAGTAAGTGCTAGATCTAGGATTAAATCCAGACAGCCTGGCTCTGGGGTCCCCGTTCTTAACTTGGCTACTTCTCTACCCACTCATATTTTAGAGAGGTTGCTTTGGCCAAAGTATTGATGAACAGGAAAGCATAAATTGAGGGGATGTAGCAGGGAACTAGGGAAGAGGCTGAGTTGTCCTGGAGGGAAAGGGAGGTGGCCTGGTTTGGCAGGGACATCCATGCAAGAACTGCAGGTGTGGAATGCATCAACCTTGTAGGCCTGGGAGAGCCCAGGGTGGTGGCTCAGAGAAGGAAGGCAGGCTGGGAGCTTGGTGCAGGGAGGGGAGGGGAGTTCAAGGTGGGTAAAAGATGAAAGAAAAGGGGATGGCAGAGTGCCTTGGCAAGGGCTTCAAAGCAAAAGGACCTTTTACATAAAATGGGAGATGCCTGGTTTGTGACTGGTGGTGGGAAGCAAGGATATCCTAGATGCTGCCTCCTTGTGGCCATGGAAAGCATGGTACATGGCAGAAAAAGCACCCTACACTAGAGCAGGCAGCAAGAATTGTGGTACCTTGGGGAAGAGCCACGTTTGTGAAGGGCAGGAGGTGGACAGAGCATCCCACAAAGCCAACAAGTTTTGTATGCAGTGGAAAAGCAAGAGGAAGAGCCAGTTGTGGGACATGATAGTTCACAGCAGGGTGGAGGGGAAATGGAAATGCCCATTATCCCCACACTCAACCAGATCACCCATGTGCTGGGCCCATACCAGGCCAGGCAGTAGGCACAAGCAGAAGGGCCCCTGAAGCGTTCCTAGTCAACACCACCCAGCACACACACGGGGACTGTAGCTCACCTCTGCACACCAAAGGATGCTTATTGCAAACACTTACAATACTGCCTGAAGGCTTTCATCTGGCTGCAGGAGAGTCAATGCCCTCAGACATAGCCCCCAACTAAGAATGGCCTGGGAATTGGTGAATAAATATCATGCTTCCTTGTCCCTCACAAAGGATAATTCTGAGCTATGTGCCCCCCAAAGGTCTTCAGCAGAATTGTGCCCCGGTTGTTCTGAGGATAACCTGCTCAATAATGTACACTTTATTGACTTCCATCCTTTTCCTATCTTACTTTCCATTTTTTACTAGGGCTTCCTCTTTTCACTTCCCAAATAAACTACTTGCACTTAAATCCTTGTGTGTGGGTCTGCTCCTGGCGGGATCTAACTAAGGCAGGGACACTGGGACCCAGAGAGGGGAAGAAATGTACCCTTAGTCACAGGGCTTCTCAGTACAGGGCCATGACGCAAACCCAGGTCTCCCAACCCCAGATTCAGTGAAGGGCAGAAATTAACAGCACAAATATATAATCTCAAAGGTCTGAGTTCATCACCTGCATACATTTTATTATTATTCTCCAATCTCTGCCTTCTCTGTAAGAGAATTAAGTATCTTTCCCCCTTGTCATTAATTGTAATACCTCCCTGCATGAGAAGCTAATTTCCTCATCCCAGTGAAAGAAGGCTTGGCCATGCGACCACTTTTGACCAATGAAATGTGAGCAGAAGTGATATATGCCAATTCTGAGCATAAAAAGCCTTTACATCCATGGCCAGTTCCAGCAGTTTTCTTGCTTTCTCTTTTCTTCTGCCATGAAAACAGTATGTCCCAGGTAGGAGTTGCTCTTTCAGCCTGGATCCTAGACTAAAGATGGGTAGAGCAGCTGATCCATGAGTGGCATAAGATAGGAGAAAAACACCTGAGTTATTTTAAACCACTAAGATTTAGGGGACTGTTTTTTTATCACGACATAACAAAAGCTGACTAATACATTCTCCACATATTGGCCATATTACCTGAAGCAAGCAACTAAACCTCTGTGAGCCTCAGTTTCATCCTCTATAAAAATAGGACTAATAATAATGGTATCTACTTAACGGGATTTTTGTGGAAATCATATGAGAAGACATAGCACAGTGCCTGACATGGAGTAAATAACCAATAAATGTTAGCTGTTATGAGTATTATGTTTTTCTCTGCCCCACAAAGAGATTACTTTATAAAGCAAGTTCTCCAGAGAAAAATATATGGCTCCTACAAGGCTCACCCCTGGCTTGTTTGTTAAAGACACTTTCCCCTCCTAACGGCCCTGCTCAGAAGTGTTTTGCCCCACTGCAATGCCACAGGAAGCACCATGCAAGGCGCCTGCATCCCAGCAGGCCTGCATGCGGGAAACCCATAGCAGTTAATGAATCCCCATGGAGAGGTCCAGATTAGCCCTGGTTTAAAACCCCGAAATGGCAGGGAGTCATTTATCCATGAGCTATGGCCTCTCCCTGTTGCCTGTGCATTACGAGTTATTTATGAGGCAATTTGCACAGTTTCACACTGGCTGGCCATTATGCTGCTGTCTGCTAACCACTAGGAGGGTTGCTGAACCCAGAGACAAAATGGTCCTCTCCCTGCCTCGGCTTTGCCAGTGACAATGAGCCAGTGGTTCCCCTGGCACAGCACGTTTGCTCTTTGGGGAAGAGAACAAGGCTGAAAGCCAGGTGAAGAGAAATCCTGTCACATCTGCAGCCAGCAACTTGGAATGCACCTGGGGGCTGGTTATGAAAGGCCAGACTCCAGAACAAAAGGCTGCTGGGAAAACCACTGGTTGCAAAGAGAGATTATTTTAGTATGAATTCCAAAAGGAGTGTGGGCAGGCTATCATGGCAGGGGCACCCCCTTTGACTATTGCGATGGGAAAACCTCATCATCTGGTAACACATTTTGCACGTGGCTTGGCACAGAGAAAACTCTCAGTCAATGTCACCTGTTGTTATGATGATCATGACCTGCGTCACAGCTGGGTCCCACCACCTTGGACATCATGCTCTAATTCCCTGGTCAGTTTCCTACTGCTATCAATTTAGCCCATGGGTACAGAAGCTTTTGATTCTAGCTACATGGGCATCATCAACTTACACAGAAGATCCTCCTACAAACAAGCTAAGATCTGAAAGACTGCTCAAGAGCCCACATGTTCATACTTGTCCAAACACACAGTGCTAGCTCCTGGTAGCATTCTACATTACATGGTCCTTGGACAAAACCTTGGGTCATTGTTGCTTGTCCCTTTTCCCCCATAACAACTTCTATGGCCAAATGTTCCCTCATTCAATTTCAAAAGAATAAATAGACTAGTTATGAATAATAGCTAAAATCTAATGAGTGTTTGCCTCATGCCAGGCACCCTGTATGTGTCTTGCATGCCTTATCTCTTTTCATCTTTACAACTGCTTGGTAAGGTCTGGATTCTCCTATTTCCTATCCAACAGATAAAACTAGAGAGGTTAAGTCACTTGCCCAAGGTCACATAGCAAATGGGAGGGAAGATCTGAGGTTTGAATCCAGGTAGTCTGATTTCAGAGCAGGAGCTTGTAGCAAATTCTGTAGGTGCCACACCCAGGTCTCCTGGAGCCTCACTATTTCAGGGCATGCCAACCAGTTTCCACCTGTGCAGTCTGCCAGCAAAACCAACTGAAAATGCCAGTCCTCAACCAGTGACTGATAGAAGTTAGTGTCTAACCACCCCCACTCCCTCGTCCCTTGAGGGGGATAACTCTGCAGTTCTGTTCTGGCTTGGAGAGTTCCCCAACGGAATCAATCTTCCTTTGCCCAACGTGGAAATCTACTTGAGAATACATCCTGAGTAGACGTCTTTCCCTTCCCTGTCCCACTTCCCAGTGTTTCCTACCAGTGTTTTCTGGAATTCAATCCCAGATAGGGCACTTGCTTCCCAATCTGTTTCAGGGTCCGCTTCCAGGAAATCCAAATGAAGACAATGATCTTTCCTCAAATCAATTCATTTGCCTTTTCCCAGAACCAAAATCCTTTACTCATTGACGATTTAAATTCCTGAGTTTTCCAAAATTCTATTCATTCCATCTACAATTGTCCACAAAGGGTAAGGGGGCAGATGGTGTGTAGAGGTGGCTTTGTCTGTCCCGTGCAGGCAGAGTGACAGTTCCACATCCTCCCACACGACCAACATAACCGGAGCCACAGCTAGAAAAGATTTCGAGCAAGCTGTCTGCCTCACATGTGGCTCAAATTCATTCAAATGGACCCAAACTACAAGTGATTCCCATAATTATGACTCCCAAGTGTTCACTTTTCTGAGGCAGATAATCTTTGTTTTACTGACAACAACAAGATGATGGGTTTGCTGACAATCCCAGTCGCCAGATAATGCAGGGGGAATTGAAGAGGACAGAATAGAATCTGATTAAACTGGAGGAGGAGAAGCTGAGAGAAAGCAACATTCGCTACCTTCACTGGAAACCAGCCCCGAAGACCACAAGTTTTCCCGGGAGGAGGAAAACCCTTCTCCCCAGTAGGAGAACAATGCCCTTCCTAACTCTTTCCCTCCCATGCCTGAACCCAGCTGTCTCAGGCAGCCAAGCCCTGAATAACTTACTTCACTTCTCTGAGCCTCAGTTTTCTCATCTGAGCACTTCTCATTGAATGCCTGCCATGTCCTGGACACCTGTAAGGTTAAAAGAGGTAATGTATACAAAGGACTTGGCACATGATAAGCACCCGATAACTTTTCACTAAAATCATTAATTATCATTGTTATTTTATTTGACCCTCAAAACAAACCTGTACTGTGGCTGTTCTTCTCTCCATTTTATAGATGAATAAACCAAGGCTAAGAGAGGACTTGACCAGGGCTACACAGTCTGAATTTGTACCCAGAGCTTTGGATTTTAAGACCGTGTATCTTTCCACCCTTTGGTCCTGGGGTCCCCAGACTATAAAGGGAGCATGCCCTGAGGGAACAGAGTGCAGAGCTGGGATCAGCAAACACTTTCTGTAAAAGTCCAGATCCAAGTACATTAGGCTTTGCGGGCCTACGATCTCTGCTCCAGCTACTCAACTCTGCTTCGGTAGCACAAACGTAGCCATAACATAATGCAAACAGATGAGCATGGCTGTGTTCTAACAAAACTTTATCTACAAAAACAGGCAGTGGCAGGCAAGATTTCACCTGTAGTTTGTCCATTTCTGGCGTGGACAAGAAAAGCCCAAGCTTTGGAGCCAGACAATCCAAGATGCAAGTTCCGACTCAGACAATACTAAATTGTGTCCTCGGGTCATCTAAACTTTCTAAGACTTGGTTCCATCATTGCTCAAATGGGAATCATAATATTTATTTACTTCATAGTGTTTGTCAGGGGTTCAGGGTATCACTCATTCCTCCTTCCTCCCCTTCTGGATTTCTGCCAAGGAACCAGTCAGCCGAGGATCCATAGACACAAGAAACAGAGTCCCAACTTTATGAATGGCTGGACATGCAGACGGTATCCAAATGCAAAGCTCTCTAGGCAAAGGGAGATTGGAGATCACAGACAAGTCCTGAGGTCTCAGTGAGGCCTCCTACCTCCTGCCCTAAAATTTAAACCTTGGGATCTGTATGCTCACCTATAGGAAAAAAGCTATGTGACCAGGGACCAGGTCTTCAAAGCAAATCCTGGGTCCACAGACCCCATCAGCCATGTGACAAGGATGGCCAGTCCCCACTTCCCAGTGGCAGGCAGAGCAGAGACCTGGCTCACCAACATGCAGTGGCCTCACCCACTAGCAAGATGTGGCCCAGTGAATATTAAGCTCTGACTGGTTGGGTTAACAGCCAGTAAGGCGGTACAGAGAAGCATGGAAGCCCTTACTGAGCTCAAGGGGCAGTGTGGGGCAGGAAGGGAGCGTTCCCCACCCAGCAGTTTGTTGTGAGGACCGACCATGGCACCTGGCACAGAGTAGGTGTCTAGGGGTGCGTACCCTGGAAGCAGAGCCTGAGACAGGGATTCAGATGCACAAGATGAACTGAGGGAATGCTCTCAGGAGAAATCTGCAAGGGAGGGAGGGAAGCAGGAGAGGGAAGGAAAGGAGCCCAGTAAGGATGAGGTTTTGGGTAAAGTCTAACTGTGGCCTGATCTACAGAGAGCTCTGGAGCATAAATTACACTGCAGTGTTGACCTGACTTAAGGCAAAATGCTGACATTGTGTACACCTCTATCAGTCACTGGCATAGCAGGGAATTGGGGGGGGTGACCTCCCATGTGTTGTAGCTCCAGTCACTCAAGGGCAATTCTCAGGGAAGGTCTTAGGTAGAAACCATCAGCTACAGCACTCCCAGTAGCTGAGGGATGATGGGCACACCTGTCAATGAAGGGGACCTGGGCAGGGCACCAACAGCAGTAACCCCAGAAGGCGTGACTGGGACTCCCACTAGCACCACTGTCCCCAGTAACAGAGCCACCCAGACATGCTGAGGGTTCCTGGAGCTTTAGCCCTATACTCCTGAGGGTCTGCTTCATGAATTGGGGTCTTTCCCAAATCTAATCACCATTTAAAATGAGCAGGCCGGGCACGGTGGCTCACGCCTGTAATCCTAGCACTCTGGGAGGCCGAGGCGGGAGGATTATTTGAGCTCAGGAGTTTGAAACCAGCCTGAGCAAGAGTGAGACTCCATCTCTACTAAAAAAAAAAAATAGAAAGAAATCATATGGACAGCTAAAAATATCTATAGAAAAAATTAGCCGGGCATGGTGGCACATGCCTGTAGTCCCAGCTACTTGGGAGGCTGAGGCAGAACAATCGCTTGAGCCCAGGAGTTTGAGGTTGCTGTGAGCTAGGCTGACGCCACAGCACTCTAGTCCAGGCAACAGAATGAGACTCTGTCTCAAAAAAAAAAAAAAAAAAAAAAGAGCAAAACATCCTTCCAAATCCCAAAACAGAAAACACTGATTTTAAGACTCCTCTGCTAATCTCCGCATCTTCACCCTGTCCTACTACAGAAGGGCTGCTCCACCCCTGCCCAATTCCCCTGCTCTTCTTCCCGCCACACCCCAAAAATATCTTGTCTCTAAGATGGTTGTGTTCACCTATTTTCACTCAAACCTCTGATCCTTCCCGGGTACACTCCACTCACCTCATTTCCCTTTCCTCAACTTCCGCCAGTGACAAAAACCACTTTCTGTCTTCTCCTCCATAACTGACGTCTCATTTAATTCTGACCCTAGGTTGAGACACTAGGGGCCTTTACATATAAGGGTGCTCACCACATGGGAGCTCTCTTCTTTTCCTCTGCATATTCCTGCAACAAACTTTCCCAGGGCATGACAACAGAATGACCTTTGCCATAAACAGAAGAGATTTTTCAGCTGTGGTCTCATCTTCATCCATGCATCACTGGCTGTCAGCCAGCCAAGAATTTGCAGAAGGAAGAGCAAAGTCTGAGGATCACAGATGAAAACTTCTCCCATCCTACCCTCACCCAAACCTTCATGTTCCCGTGGTGGAGGATATAGTAGACACCATCTACTCATCAACCCGAGGAGGTGTTGGCAGGTGTACCAGGAGCTAGAGAGGATATGTTTTTGCAACCAGAGGGGAGAAGGAAAGAAAGAAACTAGAAAACAAAGGGATTCCGCCTCTTGTCTGAGAAATATGAGCATTTATGCACATACTAATTAAAACTGGCTCAGTCACCATATGCACACAGTTAAAGGAGCTGGTGTTCTAGACACTGACACTAAACAAAAGCTGCTTTCAAAACACAATGCATTATGGAGGCTCCTGACACAACCAAATAATCATTTCTGGTGGTTGTATGTTCAAATCAACTCCACAAATATTCAGCGAGCATCCATCATGTGCCCAGCACTGTGCGATAGTCTAGAATACAAAGATAAATAAGAGGTCGCAGACTGCCAATGAAATCAACACATAAAAAGGCAAATGGAATACAACACAGTTCACACTGCTGTAAGGGCAAGAACACAGGTAGAAGGGAGCTGTCGCTTCGGCCCGAGGAGTCCATCTCTTTGGGGGCTGCTGACAAGAGTCCTCAAGGAGGAGTTCACAGGAGGAGAAAGCTGCTCCCATAGCATGGAGGCAGGAAAATGCATGGTCTAGAAGGACAAGTAATTTGATACAGTAGAAACATCACCACCGTGGGAAGAGAGGAAGGAGATGATTTTTAGCATCGTTATATTAAGGTTTGTAAATTGTAAAATATACAAGTAGGGCCCTTGTCTGTCTAATTCTTCACTGTATCTCCAACACTTAGAGCAGGGCTGACAGAATAGTGCTCAATAAATATTTATTTTTAAAAATGAATAAATGAATAAATCAACAAATAAGAGATTTGCAACCTGGGTTTGTGAAGCACTTTAAAGCAGCACACCCATTTTACATGATGACTTCATTAGTCAGAATAACACTAGCTGGCTGAATGTGGTGGTTCATGCCTATAATCCTAGTACTTTAGGAGGCAGAGGCAGGAGGATCCTTTAAGTACAGGAGTTCAAGACCAGCCTAAGAAACATAGCAAGACTCTGTCTCTACAAAAAACAGAAAAATAAGCTGAGTAGAGTGGCACATGCCTATTGTCCCTGCTACTCGGGAAGCTAAGACAGGCGGATTGCTTGAGCCCAGGAGTTTGAGGTTGCAGTGAGCTATGATGATGCCACTGCACTCTAGCCTGGGTCACACAGAAAGACCCTCTCATGAAAAAAAAATAGGCCTGGCACGGTGGCTCACGCCTGTAATCCTAGCACTCTGGGAGGCCAAGGTGGGAGGATTCTTGAACTCCTGAGCTCCAGCCTGAGCAAGAGCGAGACCCTGTCTCTACTAAAAATATATAAAAATCAGCCAGGCATGGTGGTGCATGCCTGTAGTCCCAGCTACTCAGGAGGCTGAGACAGGAGGATTGCTTGAGCCCAGGAGTGTGAGGTTGCTGTGAGCTAGGCTGACGCCATGGCACTCTAGCCTGGGCAACAGAGCAAGACTCTGTCTCAAAAAAAAAAAAAAAAGAATAACACTAGCTGCTGTGATAAATAAACCCAACATTTTCAATATGTTTACATACTAGAAATTTACCTCTCAGTCACTTAAAGGTCTAATGCAGGCCAGGAGTGGTGGCTCACACCTGTAATCCTAGCACTCTGGGAGGCCAAGGCAGGAGGATCTCTTGAGGTCAAGAGTTGGAGACCAGCCTGAGCAACACAGCAAGACCTTGCCTCTAAAAAAAAAAAAGCCCAATGCAAATATCCATGGTTAGCAGTTCGATTTCCTCCAGATGTTGATTTAGGAACCCAGGGTCCTTCCATCTGTGGCTCCACCATCTCCCAGGGCCTCAAAGTCCTTTGTTTCCACCCAGCAGAAGAAGAAAGGAAGCATAGGAAGGAAGCCCCGCCAGCTTCTTAAAAGCCTCAGCTCAGAAATAACACATCACTGCCACTCACATCCCACTAGAGAGAACTAGTCTCATGGCCCCATTTAAATGGAAGATGCAGCTGGGATATGGAAATTCTGGGTAGACACCACTCAGTGACACCACCACACCATGGAAGGGAGATAATGAGTTTGTGGGGGACAGAGCACTGTCTCAGCCACAACAGCCCTGGGCTCAGAAGTTTAACCCACTTATACAAGAACATGCCACTCACATGGGGTGCAACTGTCCTTCAGTTTAAGAACTGGCCAAGTCCTTCCCCTCCTCTGCCCTTGCTTATGCTAATTTTCCAAGCACTGAGATCAGAAGGTGACATTTCCTGACCTTGCTCAAGATTCTGAAGAACTTTCCTATCAGAATCCGGTAGCCCTATAAGCAGGGGGTTGTTTGTTCTGTTCCTGTCGGAAACACAAGCCAAGTTTTCTAACTGAGGAGAGGAATGTGCTAGAACTTTCCCAGGAATATAGAGAGGGAGTCAACAGGAGCAGAAGACAGGATGTCAGAATAAAGGGGGAAAGTCATACAGCCAGGGAGGACCCAATAGGTTTTCTTCCATCCAGAGCAACCCTTCAATAACAACACGTGACACTGATTTAGCATTTCCTATAGGCCAGGCACTGAGCCAAGTGCTTTATAACCATCCTCTCATTTAATCTTCAGAAAACCCAATGTGATACCTAATGCCATCCCCATTTTTACAGATATAGAAACTGAGGCTCAGAGATGCTAAGCCAAGGGTGACCCCGCCAGTCAATGGATAACGTGGGATTTGAGGATTCTGGAGCCAGAGCCTAAACTTTTCAGCACCACCTTCAGCTGTCTCTGCAATTAGAACAGCTCTTCTGTGTCCATCACCACACAGGTGGGTGTCTGCATAGGTTCTGCAGGGCCTCAGCTGTCAAATCCCAAAAGTAGGGCTGGTAGCCAAGGCTGGAAAGTAGACAACGTAAGAGGTATGGTCAGTAAAGGTTGTCATCTTCAGTGAAGGCCTAGAAGGCCTTGTTTCCAGAAGGCCTACAACTGGGAAGGCAGAGCTCTATAGGCTGTTAGAAGTTGGTGTGCCCTCCTGCGTTCTACTAAGAGAATAGGGTATCTAATCTTTGAGGTGTCAGCAGGGTTTGGCCCACTTGCCCTGACATGCCTGTTTCACCTACAACACATGAACATTTTTCTCTTTGCCCTTCTTGCAACAAACTGTGCTGTACTTCTAAGGCAAACAGTGTGAGGTACATTCAAATTACAGTCCTCACTTATGATGATTTGGGCCACTTAAGTAACCAATCATTGTGACTTTGAATGAGCTTAATTATCAGGGTACTTCAGTGCACAAATAACCATGCACACCCTGTTAGGCATGCTGACAGCTCTAATTGAATCCAGCAGTCTGGTTTTATCTGGTAAAAATTAAAAAAAATCCCTGGAATTTAGTCCTGACACTTTATACTGCATTGTCAGGATGATTGAAAGGGTCCACCCAGCTGCAAATGCCCACGGCTGGGCTCTTTTTAGAAAGACCCAAGTCTCTTCTCTTCAACAGGCAACTTAACTAAAGAGCAGGAAAATGGAGATAATTCTTCATAAAAGTGCTTTCAGACACAGCATCTCATTTAATCCACTCAATGGCTGTAGAGGTATCAGCCTCCTACACAGTGTTTGGAGTTTAATTAATCAATATTAATTGAATGAATGGCAATTCATAGATGAGAAAACTAGGGCTCAGGAGTTACATGACTGGTCCACACTGACCCAGTCAGTCCAGGACAAAGCCTGGTTCTTAATCTCAGATCTGCCAACTCAATTATCAGATGGAAAATCTGGGCCTAATGAGGCAGCCAACATCCTTGCCTCAGCTTATCTTCCCAGACCTGAGCCTGCCAGCCTTGAACAGGCCCGGGGCCCCAAGACCTTCCAGCTCCATCTTCTGCCCTGAAGGCCAGGCCTGAGGACCACCCAGGAACAAACCACAGCATCAGTGCACGGTCAAAAGTCCAAGCACTCGGGTCCTGACACCACCCACAGCATCTTCTCAATTTTCTCTTTGCCCACAACCTCCTCCTCTAAGCTCAAAAGGTGAGAGTCTCTCCAGCTATCTGGCCCTTCTGCACCATCTAACCGAGAGTTTATTGACTTCTTTTGTCTAAATACTATTAATACTTTGGCAATCTGTTGAAGCCTACAAATTGCTTCTCAGAATACTAGTTTTAAATGCATAAAATAAAACACAATGGATGACAAAGGAAACCAAAGATATGAAATACACTTATCAAAGTGTTTTGAAAATATGTTATAGGAATAAATGTGCTTCTTTATTAATGCATTAAACAAGATCTATCAGAGGATCTAATAATATCCATAATTTCAAAGTAGTGATGAACATGAATGAGGTTTGAAATATCTGTAACAATTTCAATGTGAAATAAAAATATCTGGGTTTTTCTTATTATTAACAAAGTCACAGATACTGCTAATACTCCTTTAGTTCGGTTCCTACATTCAATAACTGAAGGAAATGATAAAATTCAATTACATGTTAGGGAAAATAAAAGTATAATATTTTCCCATTTGAGTTCACAGACTTCCAGAATTCTATCAAAGACCCTTCAGTGGACCCCAAGTTAAGAACCCTTACTCTACTCCCAGATTGAGCAGTACTCATCCCATCTGGACTTGGAGAAGGAAGGAAGGAAGAGCTTTCTACATTAGCATCCTTGACCCAGGCTGCAGTGTAGCTAGCTCTAAACAGGGTCTTTCAATCTCATCACCCCAAGCCCACCCCTACTTGTCCTCCCTAGGCTGTTTCCTAGAGCCTTGGCTTCCTACCTCACATTAGTTTTAGTCTTTCTTTTGTCATTTCCCTTTTTACCAACTTTTTTCTTCAGTTGTACACAAACCACACCCCACATTTCTTTCCACCTTCCAGCCCACATTACTTCTCTTTGCAGCATTGTCACTTGCAGACTCACAGTGCATATTACACTTTCCGAGATCACAATACACATTAACAAGAGAATGCCAGCCCCAAAACATTTACAACAGGTGGCTCCAGTCCCAGGAAGGAGCAGCCTCTATTACACAAAACCCATCCCTGCCCCGACCAGGGGAGAACCAGTTATTGCCTTGGTATTACCCTCTAATATAGTATAAAGACTAAACCCTTCTCCCTGAGTTGACTTTACATCATGATAAGAAGCATGGACTCTGTCTTAACATCAGTGTGATGTTAACATAAGATAGTGACAGGTTGAGCTCTTTTAGGTGAGAAGTATGTGTTCATGCCCCAACGTATGGACACTTCAAAATAAAAGGAACCCAATAGGAAGTATGTTGGAAAAGTGATTATTAAATAACCAACAGGCCAAATGTAGGCAATGGAGGAAACAGAGAAGTCTCCAGTTCTTGAAGACACTGGGACGTAGGAAGGTACTTGCTCTCTTGCCAATATAAAGACTGAAAACAAACTTTGGAAATTATCTGAGCATATGTCTGGGCGTTTTCCAACTCAGTTCCTTTTGCAATTTGCATTTGGGATTGAGCAAGGAGTGGTGTTGATTGGATCTATTCATAAGCTCTCTTGGCTTTTGCAATTTGTAGTCAAGGAAAGAGTATAGACCCAAATATCTTGCTCTCAATATTTCCAAATGAGCATGCGAAATAGCCAGTGTCTATTATTATTGTTGTTATTATTACTATTTGTTTTGAGGGCATTCTTGGCTGTACAAACAACTGTCTATTTTTAATTAAAGAACAAAATGTTTCTAAGAACTCTTCAAACCACCAAAACTCTTGTAGAAATGGGCAGGAGGAAGAGAAGATCTCACATCGCTGAATACATTGTATCTAGAACATAATAAAAAAAAGCTAACACATAGTATACAGGCAGTGTTCTAAGTGCCTCATGTGTAGTTTCTCCTATAATCTCACAACAATGCTACGAGATAAATACTATTTCATGCTCATTTTACAGATAAGGAAATGGGGCTCATGGAGGGGAACTAACTTAAAGTTCACATGGCTACCATCATAGGATGAGGATACAGGAAAACCTGAAGGAAAATATCCTGCTAAACCTCTCCCAACTTGCTAGTCCTTTGGGGAAAAAAATCGAGCTGGATGCCTATCGTACCCCATATACCAAAATAAAATCCAGACAAATCAAAAATAGAAGCATAAAAAAGGGATGCAGAATAATCCCATAAGGAAATTTAGGTAAATAGTTTAATAATTCTGGGATAATGGAGGCATTTTTTTAAACATCATGTCAAGAACAGAAATCAAACAGGAAAGACTAACAGATTGTACTACATAAAAATGTAAACCTTCTGTTTGACCAATAAATAAACTTGGAAAAATATTTCCCACATATGTTACAGACAAAAGGTTACCATTACTCATAGAGACAGAAACTTTTACCAAAAAAGTAAGGGAAAAAATAAACACCACCAAAAGAAAAAAAAATGATAAGTAACAGAAAGAGGTAACTCACAAAAGATATAAAAATAGCTAGTTAACACCTGATGTTCCTATTATGATAGGGAGTGTTAATGATTTAATGTAGCAGTATAAGAAAACTCAACTTATTGCTGATTTCTGCTACTTAGCATGTCTTTCTTAAGCCCAAGAAAAGTGAATAGGGTCTTTTGTGGTCCTAAGGTCTATAACATTAAACTCCATTTAGGAATGTGAGGAGAGGAAAAGACAAACAGATGGGAGCTGGAGAAAGAGTGGTCTGGTGCTGGAGTAAGAGGAAATTTATAGTCTAGGGTGTCTTTGGTCAGGTTCCTTAGGAGCAGAGCCTGAGATGGGGATTTGAACGCAAACTTCTCATGGAGTTAGAGCTCTCTGAGTAAAAATTATAAGCAAGAAATATGGGAACAGGCCGGGCGCGGTGGCTCACGCCTGTAATCCTAGCACTCTGGGAGGCCGAGGCGGGTGGATTGCTCAAGGTCAGGAGTTCGAGACCAGCCTGAGCGAGACCCCGTCTCTACTAAAAAAAATAGAAAGACATTATATGGACAACTAAAAATCTATATAGAAAAAATTAGCCGGGCATAGTGGCGCATGCCTGTAGTCCCAGCTACTCGGGAGGCTGAGGCAGTAGGATCGCTTAAGCCGAGGAGTCTGAGGTTGCTGTGAGCTAAGCTGACGCCACGGCACTCACTCTAGCCTGGGCAACAAAGTGAGACTCTGTCTCAACAAAAAAAAAAAAAAAAAAGAAATATGGGAACAAAGCTTAATGCAGCAGAGGAGAGTAATAAAGATTAGAGCAGAAATTAATGAAACAGAAAATTTAAAAAAGACAATCAAAAAAGCAAAAGTTGATTCTTTGAGAAGATCAACAAAATTGACAAACTGTTAGCTAAAAACAGAAAAGAGAGAGAGAGAGAATGACTCAAATTACTAAAATCAGGAATGAAAGAGGAGACATAACTAATGACCTCATAGGAAGAAAAATGAATTTAGGGTAGTGCCTTGAGCAAATGTATACCAACATATTAGATAACTTATGTGAAATGGACAAACTACCAAAATTTATGCAAAAAGAAATAAATAATTTGAGTAGACCCATACCAAGTAAAGAGATTAAATTAGTAATTTTTAAACATCCCACAAAGAAAAGCCCAGGCCCAGATGGCTTTACTGGTGAATTCTACCAAACATTTAAAGAATAAGTAAAACCATTTCTTCACAAACTCTTCCAAAAATTAGAAGAGGAGGGAACACTTCCCAACCCATTCTGTGAGGTCAATGTTAACCTGATACCAAAACCAGATAAAGGCATCATAAGAAAAGCAAACTACAGACCAATAGCTCTAATGAATACAGACATAAAAAGTGCTCAACAAAATACAAACTGAATCTAGCAACATATAGGAAAAGATCATATACCGTGACAAAGTAGGATTTATCTCAGAAATGCAAGCTTGGCTTAGCATCTGAAAATCAATTAATGTAATGCACCACAACAATAATGGACAAAAACTAAATACTAATCTCAATAGATGCAGGAAAATCAAACATCCCCCATAATAAAAACAATAAATAAGGAATAGAAGAGAGCTTTCCTAAACTTATAAAGGGCATCTGCAAAAAAAACCCGCAGCCAATACCATGCTTAAAAATAAAAGATGGTTGCATTTACCCAACAGGAACTTTTCCCAGTATTTTTTATGATGAAAATAAAATTGCAATTTAAAGCATCCCCAAAATAATAATAAAAGATGGAATACTGTTCTCCTAAGATCATGAACAAGACGAGGATGTTCACTTCTATTCAACATTGTACTGGAGGTTTTACAAAGCCAATTAGGCAAGTAAAAGAAAGAAATGGCATCCAAATTGTAAAGTAAGAAATAAACTATCTCTATTTGCAGATGATATGATTGTGTATAGAGAAAATCCTAAGGAAATGACTAAAAAACAATTAGAACTAATAAACAAGTTTAGCAAGGTTTGAAGGTACAATATTAATATACAAAAATCAACCGTATTGGTATACACTCACAATAAACAATCCAAAAAATAAAACTAAGCAAACAATTTAATTTCCAATAACATCAAAAAGAAAAAATATTCGGGGGGAAAATTGACAAAAGAAGTGCAAAACTTATATTCTGAAAACTACAACTTTATTAACCATTGGTGTAAAATGGTGCACTCACTTTGGAAAACAGTGGACAGCAGAACAGAGCGGCAGCTCCTCAAAAGGTTAAACACAGAGTTACCATACGACCCGGCAATTCTACTCCTAGATATATACTCAAAAGAAATGAAAACATGTCCACACAAAAATCTGTACATGAATGCTCATAGCAGGATTATTCATAATAGCCAAAAAATTGAGACAACCCAAATGTCTGTCAACTGATGAATGGATAAATAAAATGTGATATAGCCATACAATGGAATATTGTTCAACAATAAAATGGAATGAAGTACTGTTACTTCACGGATACAACATGAATAAACCTTGAAAACATCCTAAGTAAGAGGAGCTAGTCATAAAAGACCACATACTGTATGATCCTATTTATACAAATGTCCAGAATAGGCAAATCTATAGACAGAAAGTAGTACAGTGACTGCCTAGAACTCAGGGGATTTGGGTAAATGGAGTGCGGCTGCTGGTGGGTAGGTTTATTTTGGGGGTGATAAAAATGTTCTAAATTTGATTGTAGTTGTACAACTCTCCGAATATACTAAAACTCGTTAAATTGTACACTTTAAATAAGTGGATTGTACGGTATGTGAATTATATATATCTCAATAAAGCTGTTATATAAAAAAAGAAATCAGCCAGGCCCAGTGGTTTATGCCTGTAATCCCAGCACTTTGGGAAGCCAAGACAGAAGGATCACTTGAGGCCAGGAGTTCAAGACTAGCCTGGGCAAAATGGCAAGACCCCATCTCTAAAAAAAATATTTTTAAAAAATTAGCCAGGCATGGTGGCACATGCCTGCAGTCCTAGCTACTCAAGAGGCTGAGTCAAGAGGATTGCTTAAACCCAGGAGTTTGAGGTTACAGTGAGCAATGATCACACCATTGTACTCCAGCCTGGGTGACACAGCAAGACCCTGTCTCTAAAAAAAACAAATAAAAACAAAAATAAATCAATATTCTTATAGTAATATAAAATTTTAATTCAAATTAAAAAGATTAAACCAGAAGAATGGGGCCAATTGTAACAAAAATTTTATTCTACAATGAAAATATAGACACTTTAAAACTTTTAAACACTAAATAGCATGAGTCATCAAAACATATAATACAAAAACTTGTAAATATAAAGAAAACTTAAAAAATTAAAAAAAGACTCATCGTTCTTATCCCAGGAAAGATCAAAGGGACTAAAAATAAGCAAGACTACAGAAGACTCAATTAATAAAACTGATAAGATCAATAGAGTAGATAAATTTCAAACTCTATACCTTCCCAAAAAGAAAAAGTGTATTCATTCTAGGTATCCTTGGAGCATTTACAGAAGTTAACTCTAATGAAAACTTTGTAAATTCACAAAAGTGGAAACAGCACATTCTTCAAACACAATACAATAAAACCTAATAATAAAAAACTAATACAAAAATTGACACACACACAAAAAAGCTGAATTACTAAGAAATAAACTCTTTTTTTTTCAGTGAAGCCTAGCAGTGTAAAAAATAAACTACCTCTTGAACAGTTTTTGTTTCAAAGAGAAATCAAAACTGAAATTGCACTGAGCTATATGCTTCACAAACTCTAAGACCTGGGTTCTCCTTTCAAGTGTTTTGCAAACCATATTTTTCACAGAAACAAAACTAGACAGACACTAGATTTCCTTCCCATTATATGTTCCTGGCTCCAGTTGGTGTTAAAACTAATTTGTGTCCTTTTATTTGTTCTTGTACATTTAATTGCGATTTGATTACTTTTTACTTATTTCCCATTTATTTCTTAACCACTGTGATATCTCCTCTTCTATTTTATTTATCTAGAAGTTCATTTTCACTGTTTCTGTTTAGAAATTCTAGTATTAAAGGCAATGAATTTTCTACTGATAATAGCTGTGGTTGCATCCAGAAGACAAATATTTTAAAGTTTTTTTCCTGATTATAAAAGTAACACATTATTTTTTTAAATACAGAAATAAGTATTCAGCAATGTATGAATTAGATGGGAAAGGCTGCTGCTTTCTTTAATTCCATTCCCTACTGCACCACACCCTCCACTCCCTTAACTAATTTTACAATTTGATGAATATTCCTTCCAATTTTTTCTAAGCTAGTAAGAGTACATATGTATATAATAATCTCTTTTTGACAGAAATGGAATCACACTTCCGTATTTTACATAAAGTTAGTTCTTTTCACTTAAGCATATAAATGGTAACTCTCCGTATTAATACATACAAGCTTCTCTCAATGGCAACATAATGTTCAGTTATAATTATATGTATTTAACAAATTCTCTAGTGATTGGTGTTTCTGTTGTTTCCCATTTTGGATATTACAAACACTGCTACAATGAACGTTCTTACCCATACATCTTTGCACACTTGTGTAAGTACGTATTACTACAGGATTTGTAATTTTCTCATTGTTATTCCACAGGTACCAAACAAGCGTGTCTAGGATCACAAACAAGGTTGTCTATGACCACAAACTCCATTTTCAAATGGCATAATTGAAGAAACACCAAGAAGTACCTACTTAATATAGTTTCAGCATAAGTGGCAATGAGAGACCCTCCAAGAGAGAAACAGGAAGGGAACTGAATGGAATTATTTTTAAAATAGAAGGAAAGAGGATTTCAGGTTTTATAAATGCATAAAACCAAATTTGTAGGTGTCAAATCTTTTAGGGGCACTTCAGACTAACTTCTACCCTACTGACTCTCCTCTCATCAGTCAGTGTAGGTAAAAATTCACATACATACCATGGTGATTATTCCACTAGCTAACGTGGCTACACAGAAGTAACCACGTACGCCTGAGATAGCACCAGCAAGGACACTTCTGCTCAAATGTTCTCCCTCCTCTCGCTGTTGCCAAGGGGGCTGTGCCCGCCTGGACTGGGGAGTAGAACAGGGAGTCAATACAACCAAGTAATCCTAGCTAGAGGGGACACAAGGAATAACTAGAGATAACAGAAATTAATTCATTTGAAAATAGAGCTGAACTAGTTTTCTTCAAAAGCTCCAACAATTTATGCTTCAAAAAATATTAAAAATTAAGTATGTAAACCAGTAGAGTCTCAGGCCAAGCAAAATCTACCCTGGAATATATGAAAAAATCCTAGTGGGGTGCAGGGTAAGGTGTGATGAGAGATACTGTGGGAAAAGGTAGACAGGTAGCAGACCAGGGAGAGTCTTGCATGTCACATCAAAGAATGTGGCCTCTATCCAGGGGGCAGTTGGGACTGGTTTGTGACTTTTTAAGTAGGGAAGTAGCATGATTACTTCTTACTCTTTCTCTCTTTTTTTTTTTTTTTTTTTTTTTTTTTTTGAGACAGGGTCTGTTCAGTTGCCCAAGCTACAGTGCAGTGGCGTCATGATAGCTCACTGCTGCAACCTCAAACTCCTGGGCTCAAGCGATCCTCCTGCCTCAGCCGCCCGAGTAGCTGGGACTACAGGCTCCCGCCACCACATCTAGCTATTAATAATTTTTCTGGCCGGGCGCGGTGGCTCACGCCTGTAATCCTAGCACTCTGGGAGGCCGAGGTGGGCGGATCGTTTGAGCTCAGGAGTTCGAGACCAGCCTGAGCAAGAGCGAGACCCCATCTCTACTAAAAATAGAAAGAAATTATATGGACAGCTAAAAATATATATAGAAAAAAAAATTAGCCGGGCATGGTGGTGCATGCCTGTAGTCCCAGCTACTCGGGAGGCTGAGGCAGTAGGATTGCTTGAGTCCAGGAGTTTGAGGTTGCTGTGAGCTAGGCTGACGCCACGGCACTCACTCTAGCCTGGGCAACAGAGTGAGACTCTGTCTCAAAAAAAAAAAAAAAATAAAAAAAAAAATAATTTTTCTATTTTTAGTAGAGACAGGGTCTTGCTCTTGCTCAGGCTGGTCTTGAACTCCTGAGCTCAAGCAATCCTCCTGCCTCAGCCTCCCAGAGTACTAGGATTACAGGCATGAGCCACTACACCTGGCCACTTTTTACTCTTAAAGCAATTGCTGTGAACAGTAGGATGGAGAAGGTAAATTGGAGGCAGAGAAAACAGAAAAGAGACTATAGCAATACTCCAACAGAGAGGCAAGGAGGACCAGCACGGATGGTGGCAATGAGAGTAGAGAATCTGGTTCTTAGCAAGAGAAACTAAGCAGGGGGGAGCATAAGATGATACCCAGTTTCATGGTTGGATAAATGTTTTCTTACCTATAACATGAGGAGAGGCCAGGCGCGGTGGCTCACGCCTGTAATCCTAGCTAGCACTCTGGGAGGCCGAGGTGGGAGGATCGCTCGAGGTCAGGAGTTCAAGACCAGCCTGAGCAAGAGCGAGACCCCGTCTCTACTAAAAATAGAAAGAAATTATTTGGACAGCTAAAAAATATATAGAGAGAAAAAATTAGCCGGGCATGGTGGCGCATGCCTGTAGTCCCAGCTACTCGGGAGGCTGAGGCAGGAGGATCGCTTGAGCCCAGGAGTTTGAGGTTGCTGTGAGCTAGGCAGACGCCACGGCACTCTAGCCCGGGCAACAGAGTGAGACTCTGCCTCAAAAAAAAAAAAAAAAAAAGAGGATAATATTCAACCAGGCCATTGCAAAGATTATAAAAGTGGATATGTTTAAAGTTAACTTACATACCATCTTTGTTGCAGCAAAGATTTAATGCAGCTTAGAGTATCAGATGTTGTTTTAGTCTGTTTGTGCTGCTGTAACAGAACACCTGAGACTGGGTAATTTACAAAGAAAGAAATGTATTTCTCACAGTTCTGGAGGCTGAGAAGTCCAAGATCAAGGTGCTGGCATCTAGTGTCTGGTAAGGGTTTTCTTGCTGTATCCTAACAAAACGGAAGGCAGAAGGACAAAAAGGACCAAAATGAACACGGTGTCCTCACGTGGCAGAAGAGCAGAAGAGAGTGAACCACTCCTGCAAGCCCTTTCCATAGCAGCATTAATCCATTATGACCTAGACACTTCCCATTAGGCCCCATCTCCCAACACTGTTGCTTTGGGGATTAAGTTTTCAACATATGAATTTTGGGGGACACATTCAGACCATAGCAAATGTAAAAACACAGTAAAATGTCCCACAGATGTGAGCTATTCCCGTTTTTTTATCATTAGCATTGACACATCCATGAATGCCTGTGAGTTTGCCATGCTGTGCAGGGTGGGGCAGAGGGACAGCTCAGTCGGCTCTGCCCAGCAGGTGATCCCAACGCCAAGTTTTAGCAAACAAATCTGGGAGTTGTGAGCTCAGTGGGTCTGAAATCAGGGCACTCACCATGAGTCAGACACTGTGCCAGACACATTGTACATGTTTATCTCATTTAAGTCTCAGAGCAAACTTGCAAGGATATTAATTTTAAAAAAGAAAACACTTTACAGATGAGAACATTCAAGGCTTTCGGAGGTTAATTAGCCTCGTTAGTGGGAGTCAGGGGGTCCCCTACTGACTTCTCTGTGCTTTTGCAATGATGCATAACCCTCTGTGTCTGCAAGGGCAGAGCTGCGGTTCACTAGAAATATGCCCCCAGCAGCTCTGCCCAGCTGCAGCCCACAGAGGTGTCGAAGCCTGCCTGGTGGGGGGAGGCATGGACAGCAGTGGGGCTCTGTGGGAAGAAGAAAGCCCAGTTTCCTCTCTACGTGGGTTATTCATTCTCTCTTTCCTTCAGCCTCAGGCAGCCCCAGGGTCCCTCCCTTCCCCTGGCAGGACCTTGATGGCAGCTTTCACACTCTTCTCAGTGGACAGCCCTATTCCCAAAGTGACACTGATCCCTGCTCGCCCCTCAGGGGCCTTGCTCAGCTGCAATGTCATAGCTGCAGTGGGACCTCTCCCCACCAAGGCTACAACTCTCTAGTGAGGCTCACAAAACAAGGATATTGAATTTTCAGTTCCTTGCATGTGAGTTAGGTGGAAGGACTTTGGGGTTGTCACCATCCATCACCCCTCCAGCATCATCTTTAAAGGAAAAAGATGCTGCTGAACCAATTAAGTATTTAAGAAAATTCCCCCATGTCACCTTGAACTAGTCACCTACACTGACCTTTGACAGCCAGCCACCTCTCTGGCTCCTAATTTGGCTTAACCCTAAATGTGGGGTTTCTGGCTGCCCCAGGAGTGGTCCTGTTGGGTAAATCCTATTAAGACCCCCACAGCTCACACATGGTGGGCTGCCTCTCAACCATAGCTTGGCTCTATGCCAGGACCCCTCGTACTGACCTGGCCCAACCTTGATTTTGCTTCTACCAAGTCCTCTGGTGCTTAAAATCTGGTTCCCTGCTTAAAGTCCTTCAGTGACTCCTACCACAATCAGGGTAAAATCTAAACACTTCCAGGCGGCCTGCAAGGCCTTCCAGAACCTGGCCTGGGCTGCCTTGCCAGGCCCAGCCACACCCCCACCACCCACCCGAACCTGCCCTGCATTGTGCATTCCAGACTGTGGCTTCAGACTTACAGTCACATATCATTCTGCCATTTGCTTTTTTCACTTACCATATCATCGACATCTGGCTATGCCCACATGTTTAGGTTCATACTCGACACTTTATATGCATGATCTCACTTAATCCTCCCAACAAATCTATGAGACAGGGATAATTATACTGGTTTTACAATAAAAGAAATGGAGCTTGAGAGGTTAAGCAACTTCTTCAAGGTCATTACTCGGACTAGGCCATGCTCCTCTCCACCAAGCACCCGACCAGGCAGCTCCTAAGGTGACCAGCAAGCACAGGACAGGCAGGGGCTATAACTAGTCTCTCATAGTCTAGTAGCGTGGGACCTCAGGGACCCTCAGGTGAAGGCAGGAGAGGAAGCCAGGCCTGTCAGTGGTGCGGCTGGGGAAACTGGCCCATGGTGACCAAGTCATCCCAATTTGCCCAGTATTTTTCAGGTTTAGCACTGAAAGCCCCACATTCTAGGAAACCTGTCAGTCCTTGTCTTAAAACTAAAAGTTCTGCATCCCAGGAATATCTCCGCTCTCAGTTTCAAGCAAATGGGGTTGGTCATTCACCCTAAGTCAGGTCAGTTTCTGTGTCCCTCAGATAAGGTGGCCAGGACAGGCAGTGCTCCTGGGGATTTGCTCAGAGGCAGCACTAAAGCTACACTTCAGATAATCAAACTGTACAAGACATCCATCCAGGCACAGACCCAGCTGGAAAATGGGGCAGAGGGAAAAGAAGCCCCCACTATGGGCAAGGGCTGGTCAAAGTCAGGCAGAATCAGAGCAAGGCAGAGGCCAGAGGGAACGCTCAAGTCCAAACCTTTGGCTACCTTATTTGCAGTTGTCTTCCTGGTTTCTAGCATAGCACCTGGCACAGACCAAGTGCTCAATGCATACTGAATGCATGAAAGAAGAATATATGCCTGGGCCGTCACAATTAAATATCATACCTCAAGCAGCTAGAACAGAGCCTTACACCACCAGTGCACCCCAGCTCAATGGTGCAACTGTTAACAGACAGGTCTGATCCGTGGGAGAAGATGCAGAGGGCCAGGAGGGAAACCTCACAGGAGACAGGGCCATGCCAGACAGAACAACCTATGGATCCTGCAAGGCTGGGGGGCCCTGCTGCCAGAGGGCTCAGCTTGCTGGGGGTTCTGGGGGGAGAGGCTGCTCTTTCAGGATCCCACCATTCTTCCTTCTCTTAGGAGAGACCCAGCCTTCAGCAAACACAGCCAGGAAAGCAAGGCTTTCCCCAGGCCTTCTCCAAAAGACTTCATCCTGAGGAAGTGTTCGTCATTAGCCAAAACTCAAGACTAGTCGAGCAGGGTTTCCACTGGGCAATCACTTCCAACTTGTAAAGAGCTTTTTACTGTAATTATTCCAGCGGCTACAGGAGGGATCCCTGCGGTCCAGCCCAGGAAGCAGCAGCATCGCCATCTTGTGGCTCTTTTGAGAACACCACGGGGCCATGTCAGCCCTTCACTGGGTGTGTACAACCCGTTCCTAAGAACTCACAACTTTGGATCTCTTGATAAGAATATCTGCTCCACTATTGTACAATCTGACCCACTGCCCAACCTTCACAACAATCAAGAAACCTAACATCAATCCCCAAATTCAGCGCGGATTCAATGACATATAACCTTTGACTCAAGAGTTCCCAGAGAAAATGCACATTTGCTGAGCTAACTGGTGTGCAATGCACAGGTGCAGATTAGAGAACATTACTTCACAAGCCCTCCATTCCCGACCTATGGAGCCAGGCCTTTCTTGCTCATAAAAGGAAATACTGATTCTTTTTTTAACTAAATAGTCTGTTCACTCATTTAGCAAACATTTATTAAGTACCTGTTATATGCCAGGCCCTGTACAAGGTGCTGGGTGTACAGCAATGAGGAAAACAAATGTGGTTGCTGTCTGCCATGGTGCTTATAGTCTAGTGGAGGCGGTAACATAAATCAAATAATTACTGAAATAATAATGCCCTGGAGAAAATGCTAGGAAGGAGTACACAAGGATTGTGAGCCAGTGTACTGGGACAGGAAGTGTGATGTAGTCCAGGGAGTCTGATAAGGCCCCTCCCATGATGTGTAAGCTGAAAACTGTAAGTCTGAATTCTCTTCCAGGAAACTCAGAGAGAATGGGAGCTTTCAGGCATTGTATTGACAAGCCTGCTGGGAGTTGATTGCTGGAAACAATAGGATTTGAATTGACCCCAGTACTGGGGGTGTTTTATCTGGTTCCTTTTCACTCCCCCACTACCCTACACACACACACACACACACACACACACACACACACGAATGCACAGTTATTTCTCATCTCTTTGTGCTGAAGAGGAATTAAATTACATGCAGATGAGAACTGAAGTCTATAGAGCCATGCTCAGGGAAGGGCTGAAAGGTTCTTTAAAGGAAAACCTTATCTCTGAGGTTCAGATGAGCTGGACCTGTAGAACAGCAACTGAGGCTGCCCCAGGGCAGTGAGTCTCTAGCCCGAGTTCCTCATGGAAGGGAAGATGAAGTTACAGCTTGACACAATTGGGAGACTTCACAGGTGTAGAAACTCAGACTTGAAAGCGACCTTAAATCTCACCCTGTCCTGATGTTTGAAAGAGGATGGTGGAATACAGGTGAGTCTTGGAATCAGACAGACATGGATCCTAACCCCAGCTACAGCACAATTTGCTGAATTAAATTCTCTGAGCCATTTTATCATCTGCGAAATGAAACCAAGAATCTCTATGCTGCAAGGAGGCTCAAGCTCTATTTTGGTCCCAAGATTGGGCTCCATCCCCTGGAAGCCCTGCTCTCCCTGCCCTGCATGATAGGGAACCCTTGTGCTAAACATCATTGGTTCTTTCTTTCTGAAAAACAATAACTCAACATTCAAGACTTTAAATTTGCGTTTTGTAAAGAACAGATTTTTTAACATGCTTATCTTCCATGCTGATATAAATGTATATAAACCAATGAATAAATAAATTGGTGGAAAGGGACAGCTCATCCTTACAGAAGAATACCAACTAATAAATATACAAGGAATGTTGGAAATAGAAAATCACCATTAGGCAAACATCACCGTATAATTGTTGCAAGCGAGAGACTTACTAAACACAAACATGAAAATGGTAACTTAGTGGTGGAGAAACCTGGCAGCCACCCCTTTACCAAGAGATCGACGTTAACATCACAAGCAGTGAGACATATCAACACCAGCGATATTCTTGCCAAAAATGCATAATCTCAATCTAATCATGAGAAAACACCTGAGAAACTCAAAATTAAGGGTCATTCTACAAAATAACTGACACTTCAAAAAGTGTCAGGATCATGAAAGACAAAAATAAAAGATTCTGAGAAACTCTCACAGATTAGAGAAGACCAGGAAGACTTGACAATAAAATGCAATATGGAACTAGATTAGATCCTGGGCCGGGGGAAAAAAAAAGATATTAGTGGAAAAACTGATGACATTCAAATAATGTGAATTAGTAAATATTGTATCAATGTCAATTGTATTGAGTTATTTAGGTATGAAAAGAACCCATAGAAAGAATTTAAACAATACAGAAGATATATATACAACTATTATATATCAATTAAAAAAACCAAAAAAACACAGAAGAGTGCAAAGTAGAAGGGCCCCTCCCAAAATCCTACTACCTCCTCCAGGAAACCACTCTTAGCAGCTTGGTGTTTTTACATTTATATAAAACAATAAAAATAAATATACATATTTATATGTCTTATATGCATATACATAAATGGAATCCTACTGCATATGTATTTCCATAATATGCTATCTTCACTCAATAATATATCTCTTTCCATATTTATCTGCCCTGATATTTTCCATGGCTGTACTGTATAATGATCTACAACTATTTAACCAATCCCAGATTTGTCTCCAATTTTTCCATATTATAAATAATATTTCTATTTAAAAAAAACCTATGTATATATGTTGTATGTATGTGAATATAGATATTTTTATAGGATAGAGTCTTAGAAGGAAAGAAGTTGAATCAAAGTAAAGAAAAATTTAAATCTCAATTATACTTCTACCAACAATGAATGAAAGTGTCTTTCCCATATCCTGAAAAATAAAAAATTTTACTAGCATTTTTTTATTTTTTCAGTAAAGTGGACAGAACATTAATTACGAATTCTTTAGCCTATCTGAATGTCACTCCGAGGCCTCTGTATATACTACAAAGGAGCAATGGGTACCTTGAGTGAATTTCAGTCTCTCTGCTTGGTGGTCAAGTAACTTCAGCTTCATGGTGGCAGCCAGTCTCCAGGATGGCCCCCAGTGACCCCTGTCTACCAGTGTTCATGTTCTTGTGGAATCCCCTCCCACATTGTATCATGATTGATCTGGGTGACCAACAGAATATGACAGAAGTGATGGCATGTGGCTTCTGAGGCTATTCCTATAAAAAGGTTCATAGTTTCCCCTTGTTCTCCCTCTTCCCTGCTGGAAGCCAACCACCATGTTAAATGGACACTCAGGACGCTATGGAGGCTCATCAATTCTGCACCATGAAGAACTGACTCCTCCTGCCAACAGCCATGTGAGTAAACTGTCTTGAAAGCAGAGTATCCAGCCCCAGTCTGGCCTTCAGATGACTACAGCCCAAGCCATCATCTTGACTGCAACCTCATGAGAGACCCAAAATTAGAACCAGCCAGCCAGCTAAGCCACTCTCAGATCCCTGATGATCAGAAAGTGCATGAGATAACTAACGCTTATTATTCTAAGTCACTAAGTTTTGGAGTAATTTCTTGTGCATCACCCTCTGAGCCACACCTTTCTCATCTGTAATACAGAAATGGTGATGATAATCAGAATGCCCACTTCAGAGAGGATGCAGATGTAGCACCTGCCACCACCTGGCCCCTGGGCATTAGTCTTCCCCTCTCTCTTTGGGAGGGCCTTCTGACATGCCAGTAGGCCTGAGTAAACAGAGAGGAGTGTTTGAATTGCAATGCCTTTGACCTTTTCATTTAAAAATGCCTGTCAAATCAGCTTCTAATTCATTTATAGACACATTATTCTGGGAATGAAGCAGGAAGTGAACTTTGTTGCAATGTGTTCCTTGCCCTTTCATGTGATGAAATTATAAAAGCAAACAGTCCTGTTGCTCTGGTCTTCGGAGAGCTGCCAAACCCCTCTCTGGGTGATCAGGGAGTGGCTGCTTGGGACCCCGGCCAGGGACAAGCTAATGTGGAAGGCCCACAGGTCAGGTTCCACCCAGACTGTGTGGCTACTCTCCACACAGCCATCTGGTGGCCACAGTCGCAATTGCAGCTTTCGCCTTCAGCAGGACGGAGATGTCTCTCCCTTCATCTGTGTTACCAACTGTGTCTCCCCTCCCAAATGAGAGGGCAATGCTCTTTCTGTTTAGTCCTCCACACCCAGGAACTTGAGCAAATTTCCAGGGAAGGAGTCTGTCTTAGTCAGTTTGGGTTGATATAACAAAAGTACATAGATTCAGTCGTTTATAAACAAGGAAAATTTATTTCTCACAGTTCTGAAAAGTAGAAGTCTGAGACCAGGGTGCCAGCATGGTCAGGCTCTGGTGAGGGTCCCTTTCTGGGTTGCAGACTGCAGGCTTTTCTTGGTATCCTCACATGATGGACAGAGCAGAGGGAGCCGGAGCAAGCTCTCTCAGGTCTTTCCATGAGGGCACTAATCCCACCCATGAGGCTCCCCCACCATGATTTAATCACCTCACAAAGGCCTCCCTCCTAATATCCTCAAACTGGGGGCTAGGGTTTCAGCTTATAAATTTGGGGGCAACACAAACATTGAGTTCATCACACAGTCAGAACATGTTAAATAGGACCACTCTGAGTCTTACTCAAAATTATTCCTCAGACCAGCTGCCAGCTAGAGCCCAGGTTGGAGCCTTTGTATGACCCCCAGCCAAGCTCCCTACTCCCCCAGGACACATTTCCTGGAGGGAGGAGTGATCTCTGTCCCTGTCTTTGTTCATTTTTTAATACCAGTGTTCAGAACCATCAATCCCAACTGTCTCTCCATCCCCAGGAGGCACTGGCTAAAATTCCCCAGCTGGGCACGCAGAGTTAGCTGACCTAGGAAACCTCATTTCATCTGCTTATAACAACAGGCACAACGGGTCCCCTCTTAATTTGCAGTAATTAAGTCCAGCAACACTGGAGACAAGAGGGATGGTCTAGCCAAGGTGGTGAAAAGAAATGTGAATTATGATGAAGGACACTCATCAGTTGCAGAATGAACCATAGCTTCAGTCCGATAAGCTCTGAGACCATCTCCAAAGGATCGTGGTGGTGTGGGAGCAAAGGTGGAATGAGAACAGGGAGCAGCTAGAGACAGGAGTCCCCCCTAAGAGTGCTGGTTCCCACCACAGAGGCCACTGCAGGCTTTGGAATCCACAAGCCTGGGTTTGAATTCTGCCCCCGTCACTTATTGACCTTGGGCCCTCTTGAGACAGGGTTTTTAAAGAGGTAATTAAGTTAAACTGAGGTCATTAGCATGGGCCCTCATTCAATATAACTGGTGTCCTCCTAAGAGGAGATGAAGACAAAGACATGCACAGAGGGAGGACCACATGAGGACACAGGGAGAAGACAATCCTAGAAAAGGACCTCAGAAGAAATTGACCCTGCTGACACATTGATCCTGTATTTCTAGCATCCAAAACTATGAGAAAATAGTCTGTTGTTTAAGCCACCCAGTCTGGGGTACTTTGTTATGACAGTCGTAGCAAACTGACACAGAAGATGTTCATCATCTAGATAGTGGCCATGGTTTCAGGGGTATATACATATGTCAAAACTCATCCAACTGTACAATTTAAATATATGCAGTTTATTGTATGTCAGTTATACCACCATAAAGCTGCTCTTAAAACACATTAAGTTATTGTTTTCATTTAATTAATCAAGCATCCACCCAGGTCCCACGCCAAGTGTTGCCTCTGGCTGTGCCCCAGCAGGGAGGACCCAACACTGGACCACTCTACAGTGGAGGCCAGGAGAGGGGAAAGGATTTGCCCAACATCATTGAGAGGATCATGGGCAGAACCAGACCTATGCAAGGCCTCCAGCCTCCTGTCCAGGCCTATGTGTCTCAACCTTGCCTGCACCTTTGAATCACCTGGGAAGGTTTATAAATTCCCCAGACCTGGGCTACCCCAAGCCATTAAATCAGAACACCTGAGAGTGAGACCAGGCCTGAGTATTTTTTAAAGCTCCCCAGGTGATTCCCATGTACATACAAGGTAAAGCAGCCACTGCCTCCCTCCTTCCCCAAAGAAGCCTACCTTAGAGAAACAGGCTTTGTATAGCACCTACCTGAGCCCAGCCAGGAACATCAATGCCCTCCCTCACCTGCACTGATTGGGAAACCTAATTGCCTTAAGGTTCTGTGCAAAGCCAGCCAGGACTTAATCATTCCACTCACATCAAAATATTTACTCCAAATAGTCATTACCACCTGGAAGTGGTTTGCAGGTAGCTAGGGAAGAGGAGTGGGGGAGAGAACAGGATTCAGCACACCCTGTAAGTGAAGCAGGCTCTTTGCAGAGGCCGCCGTTCCTGGTAGCCAATGCTCAACTATCCCCCAGAGATTTCTTAAGTGTTTGCGCTTTAATGCTCCAAGGCCTGAATCACTCAATTCTTCCTGATGCAGGTGCTAAGGCTTGGGAACATAAGGTAGATGATTTGCATAAAGTGAGTGCTTTGCATAGAGTGGAAAATTTGCATGCAGTAAATAGCTAAGGGGAGGATAAAATTATAGCTTAGAAATGGCCTAAAATAATGTGTTAATTTGTAACCCCCGTGTAATCTGAATGCTTCTCTGAAAACTGATCTTCTTTCTGCCTCCAAGAGAGAAAGCTACCCAGTTCCTGGCAATCAAGGCTTATGTCCTGAGAGTCTGGTGGAACTAAGAATGATAGGACACAAGGATAAATGGAACCACGGGTGTCCCACAGGCCAGGCACCTGACCTTTCCACACCACTGCTTCCTCCTGGCTCAGTACTATCAATGCATTTCATTCAAGCCCAGATATACCTCCCAAGACATGCTTCTCCACTGCACTGTGAGCTCCCTGAGGGCAGATGTATACAGTTCAGCCCTTTGCCCCAGCACCCAGCACAGGGCACAGCATTGCACTGGTTGGGACTGTTTTCAGCTGCAGTTATCAGAAAACCCACCTAATAACTGCTAAAACCATATGAACAGTTATTGTTTACTTAACAAGAAGTTCAGATGTAGGTTGAGGGAGGGTGACTCGATAATGTCACCAAGAGCCCAGGCTTCTGGGATCCTCCTACTCTGCCCTTCTCATGTCGCTATCATGATACAAAGATGGCTGCCCCAGCAACAAGCCAGGTGATGCACAGAGCAGGAAGCAAGGGGATTTGCAGTGCAATGGCTGCTCTATCTTACCCAGAAGGTAAAGTTTCCCCAAAGCCCCAGCAGATATCCCTTTCATCTCATCCACTAAAGTTGAGTCACGCGTCCACTTCTAGACCAGTCACTATCAAAAGGCAAGAGATCAGCACTGGGCACATTTCTGCCTGAACAAAATCAAGATTCTGTTAGCAGAGAAGAATCAAAAAAAAGACCCTTGGACAGAAACCTAATGGTATCTAGGTAAAGATATGCCTGTTAATGAAGATATGGAGCAGTGGCTTATAGGAACTAAGTGGTATCTCCTCTCTCCCTCTAATCTTGAATCCAAATATTGGGTTCTTATCACAAGGATGTGAGCAGATGTGACTCATGTCATTTCTAAGCCCATGTAGGTAAAAGCTGGTACACCTCCTACACCCTCTTTCTTTCCCTGCTGCAGGAACCTCAAAAATGTGTTGAAATGGGAGTATCTCAGAGAGCCTGGATGCCTGCATCACCAAATGGAGGAGAGCACCCACAGGGGCCATCAGACTTTGCAAGAGCAAGAAATTAAACTTTGCCTTGTTAAAACACTCAGCTTTGAGAACTGATTTGTTAGAGCAGCACAAGCTACCCTATCCTGATTGATACAGCTGTAGATGCAGGTTCTCATTTGATCCTAAGCAGAGAAACTAGAACCCTTTCTAATATCAAGAAGGCTATAGCCCCTAGAAGACTCATGTTCTTAATATGCTTTGTAGTCTCCACAGTGCTCAGGAGATTTCATTTTAATCCTATCTCCAACAGTAATTTATTGGACAAGTTACTTAGCCTCTCTGTATTGCTGTTTCCCCAATATTAAGTGGAGACAATAACAGTGCCTGCCTCATAGGATTGTTATGAGGTCTAAAAAGATAAGACGTACCAATTTTACCCATAGGAATTTATTCTACAGATATGTTCACTCTTATACGCAAAAAAATAGACGGTTTTTTATTGCCAGGTTTTCTGTAAGAACAAAAGTCTGGAAACAACCTAAATATCCCTCAAAAGGAAAGTGGTTTAATAAATTATGGCAAATCTATAAAATGAAATTCCATGTCACTTTAAGAAAATAAATAAAAATACATCAATTTGGGCTCAAATGAAAAAATTGCCAAGATATATTGTTACATGGAAAAAGCAAGGAACAGTACAAAATGTATAAAATGCAACCATTTGTTTTTATTTAAAGGGCATGCCCAGATATGATTGCTCATGGGTTTTTTAAATTCTAGAAAAATATGCAAGAAACAATGTTTGTCTCTTGAGGAGGCAGAAAGTGGAGTGGAAAGGGAGCTTATATTTTATAGCATACCTGCTTGTACTGTTTTAATTTTACATTTATTATTTTTAATGAAATAAGTAGTAATATAAAGTGCTTGATATTCAGTGTCAATAAATTATTAAATGTTAACAAATATTTATTAAATTAAAATATTTATTGAATTTAATATTTATTAAAGTTAATTTTGATCTAAAATTCATTAAATATTATTAATGATATTACTGTAATGGATTAATATCTATTTCTTTTGGCCAATGTGACATTTCAAGGGCTCCTGCCTCTTGTCTTCTTTGGAAGGTCTATCTTCAACCTCCTTGCTTTCTCCCCTTTTCTCCAAGGAGAATGAGAATCAGGAAACTCTGGAGACCAAGTTCCTATTTTTGGTCTTCTCTGGAAGGAACAATTCCACCTGGACACATCCATGAGTCAACACAGCCCAGGC
This sequence comes from Eulemur rufifrons, assembly GCF_041146395.1. Classification (NCBI taxonomy): domain Eukaryota; kingdom Metazoa; phylum Chordata; class Mammalia; order Primates; family Lemuridae; genus Eulemur; species Eulemur rufifrons. The sequence continues at coordinate 17,726,064 of NC_091002.1, forward strand.
TGCCTCTCAGAAAAGGTGTGAGGCTCAGCTAGAGGTGCTGGGAATGTGGCAAGATTGCTTCAACAGATGGGGTCCTGCTACCACACCCAATGAGATGGCTCTCAGAGACACATTTGTCCTGGAAGCATAGCCACAACTCCAGAGTTTGTAGTTGAAGGTGACCGCCGTCACTGCTACTGTACGTTCAGCCATCTGGGAGTGGCACAGCAGAGGAGGCTGGGTAAGAACACTTCTTCCCCAGTGTGGCCACCCTGCCAGCCTAGCATGGCCAAGCAGGGAAATGCCAGTGTGGTAGGTGGAACAACAATCCCCAAATATGTCCACTACCTAATCCCTAGGACCTGTGAATTTTACCTTATAGGGCAAATGGGACTTTGCAGATGTGATTAAGTGAAAGATCTCAAGATGCAGAGATTATCCTGGACTCTCTGGGGGAGTCCAGAGTAACCCCAATGGTCCCTGTAAGAAGGAAGCAGGAGGAGTCAGAGTCAGAGGAGAAGGCCATGTGACAACACAAACACAGAGATGTGAAAATGCTGTGCTGCTTGTTTTAAAGATGGAATGAGGAGCCATGAGCCAAGGAATGGAACTCTAGATGCTGAAAAAGGCAGGAACGTGTATTCTCCCCTAGAGCCTCCTGACGAAATGGAACCCTGCTGCTATGGTCTGAATGTTTGTGTCCTCCTAAAACTCATATGTTGAAATCCTAGCCCCCTAGGTGATGGTATTAGGAAGTGAGGCTTTTGGGAACTGATTGGGTCATAAGGGCTCCACCCTCATAAATGGGATTAGGGTCCTTATAAAAGAGGCCTGAGGAAGTTTATTTGCCCCTTCCACCATGTGAGGACACAGCTAAAATGTGCCGTCTTTGAAGCAGTGAGTGAGCCGCATCCCACACCAAATCTGCTGGTGCCTTGACCTTGGGCTTCCCAGTCTCCAGAACTATGAGCAACACATTTACATTGTTTATAAATTTCCCAGTCTAAGATATTTTGGTATAGCAGCCTGAACAAACTAAGACACTGCCAACATGTTGGCTTCCATTTCAGATTTCTAACCTCCAGAACTGTAAGATAATAAATTTGTATTGTTTAAAGCCACTAAGTTTATGGTAATTTACTATAGCAACAGGAACCTAATACAGTCAGAGTCCACTTACCACTGCCTCTCTGCTCAGCTCTAGTCACCTTCCCCTCTTAGCTGCCTTCTCAAGCAAATGTGACCCTCATGGTCCCAAGATTGCTGCTGCAGCTCCAGACCTCACATCCTATCAACTTCAAGTCTTATGGAAGATTCTTCTTGGCTAATTTAGGCCACCTGCCCACCCTCTGGCTCTACTGGGATATGAGAGGAAGGATTTGGGTGAAGGAGCTGTAAGGACCCTTTGACTCTGTGGCAAAGAGAGCAAAACAAGTCTGCACACCATGGCAGTAAGTCGTGGTAATGGCTTGCATAGAAAAAAAAAAGGCTGATCCTCCCCTGAATAAGAGGGAATTTTTCCTGCCTGACAGCTTTCAAACTGGGACATTGGCTTTTTTCTGTCTTTGGACTAGAAAAGAAACATCAGCTCTTCCTGGGTCTCAAGCTTGCTAGCCTTCAGATTGCTTGTCACTACTGCGTGACCATGGGCAAGTTGCTTGACCTTGCTGTGTCTCTGTTGTTACATTTTAAAATAGGGATAATAACAACACTCAGCTCACAGGGCTGTTACAAGGATTAAATGAGTTAATAAATATGAAGCATTTAGAACAGTGCCTGGGACATAGAGTTATAAAGAGATTTTATTATGATCCTCCCAGGGGAAATCAGGTGTTCTGAAGAAGAGGGACTAGATGCTGAGTGGGCAAAAATACTGATGAATCTCCACCATGGGAGCAGAGGAGTCTGGGTAGGACAGTGCACATTTATCTATTTCCAAAGCTCTAGTGCAGGCTTTCCAGAGCCCAAAACTTAGTACTAAGGGTACAACAAAGTGTAGAGCTCCCTGCCTAGCTTGGCCATGAGTAACACAGGTGAAGCATAGAGGAGGGAGGAGGAGATGGTAAGGAAAGCTGAGGGTGGAGAGACCCAGCCCTGAGGTTCTCAATCAGACCTTCACCACACATTCATTTGGCCGATATGGACTGGATGCTGGGGAGAAAGAGGGGATTGCACACTGGCCCTCATTCAGGAAGCAGAGGGGCAGGAAGGCAAGAGACTCAGAAATGTAAAATGACAATGCAGTTGATTAGTGTGAGCATAAGTGTATTTGCAAAGCGCTGTGGCAGCACGGAAGAGGGGCTGGCTCCCTGCCCAGACGACCCTGGCAAGGCATTGGGGTTGGCAGGGCGGTTCTTAAAGGATGTCTGGGCAATCTCTGGACAGGGAAGGTGGGGAGGGCATCCCAGGCAGGTGAAACAGCGTGTGCAAAGGCACAGTGGTGGGAGCATTGTTACCATGAAGGAAGGGACACTTGCCGATGCTGATCCTGTAGCAGAGTTGATGTCAGAGCATCCTACCCAAGGACTGGGGTGAGTCAGCAGGTGGAATGAGTATCATGCAGGCTCCTTCCCTCAGCCCACAAGGCTCCGCAGTATCTAGCCTCTGTCCTAGAGCTGGTGACCAGTGAAACCTGCAGTGCTAACAGCTAAATATGTCCTATCGTGGCCCTGCTGCAGAGAAGAAAGGAATCATCTGAATCAGAGGACAACATTCTAATCCCAACGGCTACATGGGCTACAAGTTCAAAACAGAAATCAGGGTAGGTCAAGGACAACATACCTAACCTAAACTTTTGCACCCCTGTAATATGCTGAAATAAAAAAATGTTTAAAAAAAAAACAAAACAGAAATCAGAGCTGTTCACAGGTGCAGGAGCTGCTGGGCCATCACTCACCAGCAGTAGGTAATGACAATTGGTAACCAGGGCTGAGGTTTCTAGGCTTCAGCAGCCACATCCCATTTTCCTGAGATCATCACAGAAACTCTGCTCCTTTGCCTCTCAACTCATCGTTCCTGACCCTGGTATCCAGACACCAAAGTGATGTTACAACATCTTGGGGCTGGTTTTTGTGGGAAACCAAATTTAGGCATCAGGACAATTGAAGGTCACCCCACCTTCTCACTGTTACCTGGAAAGAATTTGTTTTGCCTCTTTTCTGTGAGATTGCAAATACATTCCCAAGCTCCTATAAAATCTACTGGACAGAGGGCAGGCATGTGCAGTGTTGGTGAGTCTGGGCTCTGCTCTAAAGAGAATCATAGCCCTTTGGAGGACTGGCTGTTCAAGAGACAATGTTAAGAAAGGAGCTCAGTACTTGGACTCTGAAGATTTGGATTTGAGTCTTGAATATATCACATGGTCTCAGTGGGTCTCAGCTCAGAACTCAAAAATGGTAGCAATATCTCCAGCAGCACCTACCTTAACTGCTTGGTTGTCCATGCTCCAGGGAAACCACGGAGGTCAGTCCAAAGTCAAGAGAGTCCATCTTTAATAACCCAGAAACCCTTTCACAAGCCAAACAGAACCTAATTGCTAGAGGACAGCCAGCTCTCACTCTAAAAAACAGCAATGTGTTCTATTAACAACTCAATTTTTTTAGTAGTTTAATTTCTATGCATTTTGGCTTTAGAGATTAATTTCAAGTTTGGAAGATTCATTTTTTTAATGTAAATTGGCTTTGACTAAGAAGGAACTGAGCTGGAGTTCTAGGGTGTGGCCTCCAATCTTAATGCCCACATTTGCATATCAATGGCCTCTCACTTCTTTTGCTGCCTTGGCCACCCTCTGAGTTTAGATGGCTCAAGACATAATGGAAAGTTGGGAGAAATGCTCATCATTCTTCCCTTTCAAAAGTTTAAATATAGGAACTGCTTTGAAATAAAAATTTCCCCCGTGGACTTTTGAAGTCAGACTGAGCAGATAAAATAGATAATATTTTATCAAATTTACCAAGACAATAAGAGAGTATGGGATGAATTCCTTAACATTTGCATGGGCACACATGCCCTCTGGAATTCTCATTAGGCCTCCTAGAGACCATTCATGCATCCCCAAATATTTATTGGGGACTTACTTAGTGCCAGGCACTGTGCTACATACTGGGGCTACCAAGGGGAAGAAGACATGTGATCATTGTCCTTCAAAGCTTGGAAGTAGGGGAGGCAGATCTTAATGAAACATTGAACAACTTCAGAGACATAATCTGTAATAATGGCTCAGAATAAAAGAACAGAGTGTTCCAAGAATGTATACGAGGTGGCTTCCCTGAGAAAAGGGACTAATGAGCCAAGATGTGAAGGAAGAACACACGTAGAGAGAACATGTGTGTGCATGTGCATCTTGGAGAGCAGGAGGGGAGAGGAGTTGTTTGGGGTTTTAGAAACTGAAAGGGGGACAGTGTGGCAGCAGCACAGAAAGCAAGGGGAAGAATGGCGCACCAGGATGCCATAGACAGTGGCCAGGGGCCTCAGGGAAGATTTTGGTTGTTTTTGAAAGAGCAGTAGGAATTCATTGAAGGATTCTAAGTAGGGGGATGGTGTGATTAGATTTACACTTTTAAAAGATATTTTGGCTGCTGTGAGAAGATTCAGAAGGGAGCCTAGGTGGAAGCCAGGAGATCAGTTAGGAGGCCATAGTAGAATAGTGGCTTGGAATAAGCTGGTGGCAGAGAAGACAAAGAGAGTAAAAAGATTTGATAGCTATTTAGGTGGTCAAAACAGCAGGACCTGGTGACAGACTGGCTATAGGAGGAGGAAAAAAAGAAGCTAGCATCACAATGATGCCCAGTAACTAAGTGGGTGGTGGTACCACTCATGGAGACAGGGACACTGGAGGGGGCCATATCAGAGGAGGGGCTGGTATGGAGACTCAAGAGTTCAATATTGAACATGTTAGTATGAGGGACCTTTGAGGCACCTTTGAGATGAAAGCAAGCAGTTGAGTATCAGGACTGGGTTCAAAGAAGTGGGCTGGGCTAGGAGATGGACATGTGAAAGTCCTGCAGGCCTTGGGTTAGGCTAGGATGAGATGGTGTCAGATGAGTGAGAAGATGAAAGGAACCTTGGGCAAGTCCAACATTCCTGCTCTGTAAAACTATCTCCACCACAAGCTGCAGCCCTTGGCCCAAACAGTTCTTTCACGTGCCATGTGTGGCGTATTTGCACCTCATTACTGATGTACTCTTTCCCTTTTCCAGTCCAAATCTTTCTTTTTGCTCCTCTGATTGGGTAATTTGATATATTCTGTGTTCAAGCTTGCTAATTCTTTCCTCTCTTTGATCAAGTCTGCTGTTGAAGCTTTCTAATCAGTTTTTCAGTTCAGTTATTGTAGTCTTTATTTATAGAATGTTTTTAATTGTTTCTATTTCTTTGTCAAATTTCTCATTTTGTCCATGGATTGTTTTCCAAATTTCATTTAGCTTTCTATTCATATTTCCTTGTGATTCCATTAACTTGTTTAAGAGGATTATTCTGAATTATCTGACATTTCATAGATCTTCAATTCTTCTGGGCCCATTGCTAAAACTTTGTTGATTTCTTTTGGTGGTGGTATATTTCCCTGAGTTTTCAAAGTCCTTGCATCTTTACATTGATGCCTGTGCATTTGAGGAAATAGCCACCTCTTCCAGTTTTTGCAGGTGTTTTCTCATGGCATTAGACCTTTACTACTTCATATCAAAACTTAAACACTGGCCTGTTGTTTCTTCCCATTCTAGGGAGGACTTACAGTAAGCAACAGAACTAAAATACTGCACTGGAACAAAACTGCTGCTCTGCCATAGTTTCCCACTCTGGGGAAGATTTAAGCAGGCACTGGAATTTAATCCTGACCTTTTAGTTGTTTCTGGTCCAGGGAAAGGCTCCATGGAGTACTTGGGCTTTGTGGAAAATCAGGACAGGGATTCAGACCTTCCCTTGGATTGTGCCCCTGCAGCACTATGGCACCTGCTAGTCTGTTCAATGTAGCATCCCCACCAACTGGAGCACAAAGTAGCCACTAAGATCCAAGCACCAGTCACTGTGATCAGTACCCTGTTCTTTGTTCCCAATTCACCCCAGGTGGTTCTGCCCTCCTGGTACTCCCAATGGTTCCCACAGAACAGGACCAGAGTGGGCTTCCTTCAGACTAATGGGAAATGTAACATCTGCCTCTAATTCCCTCCTCCCACCCCAGAAACCATGAATCTAAGGAAATTCTCTGTGAGTGGTATTTTATCAAGTTAAGGGAGGGAGTGCTGCAATCTAAAATGACTGTTTCTCTTACTTGTCATGGCTTCTCTTGATTCTGCGAGCTGGGGGGATTTCTCTACTTCTCCCCCAAGTTCTGTTAAACTCAGGGTGGTATTCTTATCTTTGAATAGTTTGTAGTTATATTTTTGTGGGAGGAGTGATGCCAGGGGACCTTCTGTTCTGCCATCTTGCTGATGTCACACCAGTCCAAACTTTTCATCAACACATCATCTATGTAGTTTGTATTCTTGCTAAAGACATATAATCTGAATCAAATTAGGAGAAATCAATCACATACCCCCATAATATGCTGAAATAAAAAATAAAAAAGAAATCAATCAGACAAGTCCAAATCATGAGACAATATACAAGACAAGTAGCCTGGCCCCTTCAAAGTGTCAATGTCATGAAAGACAAAAAATAAAATAAAAATAAAAATCAAGGGGACCATTCTGGAGTCTAGATCAAAGGAAACCGGGGAGACATAACAACCAAAGCAACACATGATCCTTGTTGAATACTAAATTGAAAGGGAAAAAATATAAGGGATATTTTGAAGACAATAGGTGAAATTTAAACATGGTATATTACATAATATTATTCTATAAATGCTAAATCTCTTCGGTGTGATCATGCTATTGGAGTTATGCGGGAGAATGTGCCGGTTATCAGGAGATAAGTACTGAAATGTTTGGGGATGATGTGTCTGCAACTTTCAATTGGTTCAGAAAAAAAATGTTTTTATATACAGAAAGAGAGAGAAATAAAGTAAATATGGGAATAAGTTAACAAATTGGAGACTCTAAGTGAAGAATATATGGATATGCAATGTACTACCCTTGAAAATTTTTTTTAAGTTTAAAATTTTTCAAGATAAAAACTTAAGGAAATTGCAATGACTTCTGAAAACAACTGCCTAGAGTCAGACCAAACTTCACAGGTTATGGGTACAGTCCTCTACAAGACTGCCTTCATTTATTTGCTGCCTGTTTGGAGGTCCCCAGGCCACTCTCACATCTGACCAGCTGGCTATAAATTCAGAGGTGCTCATTATCCCCTCAGGTTTGATAATTCACTAGAATGACTCACAGAACTCAGGAAAGTGCTATACTTACAATGACAGTTTTATTATAGCATGAGGATATGAATCAGAACCAGCCAAATGGAGAACACATATGCCAAGATCTGTAAGGGTCCCAAATGCAAAAATTCCATCACCTTCTTCCTATGGAGTCAGGACATGTTATCCTTCCAGCACATTAATATATGACAATAAACACAGAGTATTGCCAATCAGGGAAGTTCACCTAAGCTACAGTGTCCAGAGTTTTTATTGGGGTTACATTATGTAGGTATGATTGATTGAATCATTGGCTATACCCCTCCTCCCCTCCTCAGAGGTTGGGCTAACATCATATGGCTAAATGCCCAACCTTCTAATCACACCAGGGTTCTTTCTAGTTTGGCCAGCCCCCATCCCGAGTCATCTCATTAGCATAAACTATCAGGGCCCTCCAGGAATAATAAAGACAATCCTATCATTCAGAAAATTCCAAGTATTTAAAGGATTTCTCTCAGGAACCTGGGACAAAGACCAGCCAACTCTTTCTTACACAGAAAAAAAGATTTTTAAAATATTTTAAAAGAAAAATTTTCTAAACTTTCAAGAACCACAGTAGGTAGACCTAGAACACTTGTCTCAAAAAACTGTTAGACTCCAGGGACATTGTCTCAGCTCCACGCTGCCTCCAACAGCAGCACAGTCTGTTTGCAACTTGAATTTAAAGAGACTACTCAGGTATCTCAACCGTTCTCATCTCAAAAGCATTATAACTCATTTCACTTTTCTACACAGGGTCAGCCACAAACAGTAAATATACAGCTGTGTAGGAGTGAGAAATTAAAGAAAACAAATTTACATTTGTTGCCCAATACTTCTCAATTCAATTTAATATGCCAAATTTTTACGATAGTCACAGCCTATAGTACTTCAATCAAATCAGAACCTTGCAACTCTCCAACCCAAATAGGGAAGAAGTTAGGATTCCATGAGCAGTATGAAAAATCACTGTATAATTGCAAATTAGAACCATAATCAGCCCTCTGGCCCCAAACCTTCTTCATCACTAGGCTATGAACCAAAATGACTTCTTGTGAATATATCTGCAGGAGGAGAGTGCCAAAGCACAGGACAGAAGAATTGCTTTGTTCACAGGCCCAGTGGAAAGGACAGAGGGAAGAAATGTTCATGAAAAATGAAAAAAGGAGGCTTATAATTCAGCAAATAGAGGCTCTTATAGATCAGTGTTCTCTCTGTAACTAGTTTGTTTTTAAACATAAAAGTGATGGTTTTTTTGTAAATGTTCAAAGAGTAAAAGGGTATTAACAGGAGTGATATTCAAAATATTTAACACTTGTTACAAGAAAGGCACAGCCCAACCACTATGCTCTACTGGGGAGAACCCACTGGATAGCAGTCTGGATGGGCAACAAAGAACAAGGTCTCTCATCCCAAACTCCCAGCTGCACTCCTCAGAGATAACCACTGTTAGTATCTTAGGAGTCATTCTAGAAGTATTTCATGCATCTACCAGCATATATCTGTGTGCCTATATATCGCTTTTTTCTTAGAGGACCTTAGAGTATCCAGTGGATTTGGCAGCATGGAAGCCACCAGTGACCTCCCTAGAGTCACTTCAGTAAAGCAGTGACAGCACAATCCAGATTGCAGTGCATTGAGGAAGGGATGGGAAGTGAGAAGATGAAGCCATTGAGTGTACAAGACGATTCTTAGGCAGACTGGTTGGGAAGGAGGAGAGAGAAAGGAGAAAGTAGAAGGTGGCCGCTGGGAGACATATGAGCATGTCCTAGAAGACCTTTGCTCAACTCCTGTGTATAAGGCAGGTCACTTGTTCTTAGGGCCAGAAGTAATTGGAGAGACAAAGGGGAGTCCCCGCTTCCTGTACCAGCCTCCACTGAATCCTGGTTCCCTGGGGATTTGTATAAATTATGCACAGTAATAGAACTCTGTGCCCATACTGTTTGCAAGACGTGTGCACAGGGTATGATAACAACAATAGCCACCATTTATTGAGAGCATATTTATGCAAAGCAAAGAGCTTTACATAAATTATCCCATTTAATCCTCACAACAACCCTGTATGGTAGGCCTTATTATTTTCTTCAATTTGAAAATGACAAAACCTGAGACACAGAGTGCTTAATTACCTGCTACAGGTCACCCAGCAAATACATGCAGCGTCAGGATTCAAACTCATGTACATCATACTCCAACACCTATGCTCCCAACTGTTAGTGCCAGAGTCCCTCAAACTGGACTCTGTGAATCACAGACATCAGGCTCATGTGGGGAGCTTTTAAAACGCGCAAATCCCAAGGTTCCACAAAAGACATACTGACTTATTTTTATGAAAATTGGAGCCCAGGATCTGAAAGCTCCACAAATGATCCTATCAAGTTCCGCAAATGATTCCTATGCTCACGGAAGTCTTCCTAGGTAAAGTATTTACCTCCTTGCTGTTTGAGCTGCCTGTAGCTGGTCTTCACCCACATTAGGATTCTCACTCTTCCTGAGGATAAAGATAATCTGGGCTGCTTGTGTGAGATAAAGTAGCTTCTCAAACTTTAACCTGGACCTGTTAAATGAGAGTCTCCAGTGGAGAGGCCTGGTAGTCTGTTATATATATTTAGCAAGTTCCGCAGGCAATTCTTATCTTCAGAGAAGACTGAGAAACACTGTTTTGTTATTCACAGTTAAAAGTATTCTAAGTGCTACCCTGGGCTTTAATTTAGGTTCTATCACCTAATCACTCTATGCCTCATTTTCCTATAAAATGAGCATATATATGTCTGCCTGGTAGAGCTGTTGTGAAGATTACATACTGTACCAATTAGGAGGACAATTGCCTGCTTATGACAAAAACAAAGTAACAATGGCTTGAACAAAGGGGGTTATTTTTCTCTCAGGTTAAAGTCTAGAGGTAAGTAATCAAGGGCTGGCATGAGGTCTCTAATCATTAAACTCTTGCTACCTGACTTTCATCATTAACATACTGCCTCTTGGCACAAACTGGCTACTGAGGCTGTAGCCCTTTTTTCTACATCCCTGAGTAAAACGAAGAGAAAAGAGGATGCACCTCCCACCCAGTCAGATTTCCTTAAGGAGTATTTCTGGAACGTCCTTGGGACAGTTCCTGTTTATACCACATTGACCAGAACATAGTCAGACAGGCATATCTAGTTGCAAGGAAGGCTAGAAACTAAATATCTTGTAGTTTAGCATCAGATCTTTGCCATCCCAAATAAACCAGGCTTCTGTTATTTTTTTTTTTTTAAGAAGGAGAGAGAGAATAAATATTGGTGTCACAGCCACAAGAATGTGACTCCACAGACTTCTTACTACAGGGAGCTAAGGGCACCGGCTGCCGTCCTTTAAAATCCATTGGCCATGCCTCCCTGGAGATGCACCCCACCAATGACTGAGTGCAGTGAGGTACCAAGCCAGACCCAGTCCTGAAAGACAAGGGACTCCTTTGTTGGCTGACTTTGGCTCAAGGACTCCCAGATAGCCTTTGCTAGGCTGCACCTTCCTTAGACTGCATGGCCCTCTGGAATGCTATCAATTCGACCTCCCTTCCTCCCTCCTTCCCTCGGGGCTGTTGGCTGTTGTGGCCTTCTCTAGATTCCTCCCAATTTCCTGTCACACAGGCATTTCCCCTAGTAAAATACTTGCACGTTTAATCCCGTCTTGGTCCCTGCCCCTGCTTCTCAAAGTACCTGACTAGCAAAATTAGCAAAGTAATTCACAGTCACTAGCACACATGCAATAATGCACGTAACACTTGTGGAACTCAATCACGGGCACGTAGTAGACACTCAGGAAGTAAGAGCTGTGTGGTGACAATGGTGGTGATGGAGGAGGAGGAGGGAGGAGTACAGTGCCAACTCTGGAGAAAAGGATGTTTTACAGGGAAGGGAGACATAGGGTCTCAGGCAAATCACTCTGTTTGATCCTCCCTCACCCCCAGCTTATTTCTATTATAGTAATATCTGGTTAAAATCAGCACCAAAGTCAGTATGAAGGGGAGGCATAGACTCTAGATAATTGTCATCACAGGGCAACTGAACTGTTAGTAGTTAACACCAGCCATTTCAAGTAATTTTTCAACAAAAAGAAAGGGGGGGGGGGAAAGCAGCAGGGCAGGCCCTAAGGCAAAATTGCACAAAAATAAACCCAATGTCCTGAGCAACTCTGGTTCTCATCCTGGAAAAACACTGACCAGAAATTACTTATCATGATAACCTAAGAGCACTATTTCCATGAGAAAGTTCTCAATGTGGAAGCTAAAGCACACACAAATCTCTATAAAAATAAGAAAAGTTCCACAGAGAAAACACAGAGTGAGAGAAGGTGCAGTGGGGGCAAAAGGTGGACATGAATCTGTACACGACCCAAAAGTCCCAAAGGACTTACTTCACTAACGTTATGTACCTGACACATAGTAGGAGCTTAATAAGTAATGCTTGCCCAGATAAATGAATGGCTCACTCATGGCTGTATCTAATCATCATTCATTAAAGAAAGATTTGTAGAAAGCCTACTATATGCCAGGCTCTGTGCTAGGCACTGAGGATGTCACAGTGAACAAGACAGTTGAGGTCCTTGCCCCATCATCCTTCTGCAGAGAAATCTTTGCAGGCATTTTATGTGGACCCCTCTACCTCTGTCTTTCTATGTTCATGGATTGAACAGGAGCCCACATCTATCAGATTTAAAGCCCATGCTAATTACTTCTGAAATACAGGCAGTCTCTGGGTTACAGACAACCTGACTTATGGTGTCCCATACTTACAAACAAGCTCCCAAGGTTCCCCATAAGGATAATTTATAATTAAATAATTAAAGTAATAATTCAGGAACTAGTTTCTTCTGTGCATGTAAACAAACCCACATGGCCTAAGCAGCTCCTTGGTGCAGCATCTTTAAGCTGGCTGCCAGTCTCACAGATAGAGACGCAGCTAATAGGAAAACACAGGAACACAAAGAATCAGAAGATCCAGAGCCAAGAAAGTTTATGACAAAAGAATTAGCTGAAGCCTTTCGTCTCATTGAAGCAGGATTTGCTGATCTCGAGGAGCAAGACTCTAACATTAAGCGGTTAACAAAGGTTTACCATGCTGTTTTAGTTAAGAACATCAGCTGCTACAAGGCCATTTATGATATTTTTAAAAAACACTGTGCAAATACTCCTAGATACCTTTCTCAAGATACTGACTCCAGTGCTAAGCTCCCCTCCTCCAGCAAGAATCAAACCCTGATTCTCCAGCACCCACTCCTTCCTCTCCAGCACCATCTCCGTCATCACCTTCTGATTAATGTTAGTCCACCTTCTTGCCTCAAAAATGCCCTTTCCAGTAAGCAAGACATTGATGCAGCATCAGCTCAGTGTTAACCTTTAATACTCTTTTTTTAAATTTCCCCTATTTCCTATCTAAACTTTTTGTATGAGTTTGTTTTTATGTTCTGTTTGTTTGAATTAAAAGTAAGACCACAACAGTTTCTGTAACTTACTGTTACAGTACTGGGCTGTTATTATTATTATTTTACAGTATTACACTGTATTATTATCACATATGACCATTACAGTAGTTATTACTATTGCCATATATGCACTTGTCCTCAGGGTTCCAAGTGACATACACATCAGACCTAAAAACGTTCTCAGGAATGTATCTCATCCATAACCTGCGGAACACGTGTACTTTCTCATTCTTAGAAACCAAGTTGACTCACTCCTGTAAAATTATCCCTGATGCAACCTGAGATTTCTATTGGCTTCTGCATTAGTCATCTACTGCTGTATTAGAAATTACCCTCAAACTTAGCAGCTTAAAATAACAAGCATTTATTATCTCACCGAGCTAAGGAGTGACTTAGCTGTAAGGTCTGGCTCATGGTCTCTCATGAGGTTTCCACCAAGGTGTTAGCTGAGGATTCAGTTGCTGAAGGCTTGACGGGGGCTGGAGGATCTGCTCCCAAGGTGGTGCACTCAAATCACTAGCAATTTGATGCTGCTGTTGGCTGTAGGCTCAGCTCTATACTCCGTGGGTCTCTCCTTAGGGCCCCGATGACATGGCAGCTGGCTTCCTGCAGAGCATATGATCTGATAGGAAGAGAGAGACAAAAACAGAGACAGAGAGATCAAGAGAGAAGCTATAACGTCTTTTAGAGCCTGATTTGGAAAGTAGCATACCTTAACTTCTCCTGTATTCTGTTGGTCACACAGACCACCCCTGGTACACTGTGGATGGGGACTAGACTGGAAGTGAAACCAGGAGGTGGGATCACTGGGGCCATCTCAGAAACTGGTTACCACAGCCTCCAAGAACAGCTCCCTCTCCCCAGACTCCACCCAAACCCTAGGTAGGGGAGGGAGGTGTGAAAATTTCACTGTTAGAAAATACAGACACACAGAGCAAACAGTGAATTTACTCTGCTCTGGAAATCCATGTTTTGAGCCCAATAGAACTGCTTGTCCTCAATTACACTTTAGTGTCATTCCACAGGCCTGCATTGAAGGGCATCATAGGAAACAGCTCCAAGTAAGTCATCGCTGTATTTGTGTCACTTGTTCAGTTAGTGGACCCACTTTTCGAAAAATATCTTTCTGGTCTCAGAGTCAGGAAAAGTTGGGCTTCTGCTGAATAATTACTCTTTCCTCTTATTTAAAATCTGGAATTTTGTTACCATGCACGTTTCCCTGTTTACTTTGGCTGTTCAGAAGCTCGGAGCCAAATGTGTAAGCTAGGCTGACATCAATCTCCTTGAGCTAATGTCATCCTGGAGTTACTTCTTCTACTTGTTCTCTATATTCTCCAGTTCCCTCAACTTTCCATCTTATCCTTTTTTTTTTTTTTTGGTGTTTTTTTTGTTTTGCACTTTTGTTAATTCCTCTGAAAGCTTTTGTGGGTTGAGGTGGAGTTTAAACACACAATAAAATTAAAGTTTTTGCCCAAAAGACTGATCACCTGCATTACACATGCCATCTAGTGGTGAGAGAAACAACTGCCAGAACAGCAACCTCCCTGATTTTTCAGATTTGTCTTTGCCAAGGAACCTGGAATCGCCGGCAAGGGAAAAGGAGGGAGACCAGGACCCCTCTCTGTGCTCTGTCAGGAAGTGAGACTGCTGAGGAATAAAAAGATTCCAGCCAGGGCCAAGAAGCAGGTGATTCAATGGCTGGAATCTGTAGAAGCAGCCAAAAAATCGTGAAGACACTGCAAGTGAGGAAGGCATTGGCAGTGGAAGAGTTAAGTAAAAAGTGTTAGAAAAAAGTAAACAATGAAAATAGACCAGATTCAAGCAAATTATCACTTGAAAGGTACTTAATGTGGGTTGATTGCCGATGTGACCAGCCATTGTTTAAATATTCACATTAACTGAAGGAAGAAGCTTAGAGTCTAATGTTTTCATTTTACTTGTGAGAAAAATGGGGCACACAAGCATGGAGCACCTTGTCCAAGGTCATACAGCCTTTTAGTCACAGCCCCAGGGTGTGGGGGCCACCTGGCCAGTCCTCTTTCCCTAGCACCATCCTACCCCTAATCATATGAAGCAGATGGTCATCTGGGCTTTCATTTTGCACATAGGGTTTCAAAATAAAAATAAAATAATCACAAAAATGCTGGCTCCAGCATGTTTCCAAGGAATTATTACTCACTGTTTTGCAGCTGCCCCTTGACACACCCCCAAAATGTCAGGATGGAGGAGGTGGTTATGAAGCACTGTTTCGTTAACCTTCACTAGTTGGCCAAAACCATCAGTTCACAATGATGGAAAAAGATTCCAGAAGCCAGTGACAATAGGTGAAGGAGCCCCAGCCTGGGGAATAGAAGGTAAGTCTATTCATCTACTCTGCAACGTAACATCTGCTCTGGGCCAGGTTCTGGACAGGATGCTGGGGTGGCAGTAACAATAATGTGTTGGCATCTCTGGAGCCATACACATTCCATTCATCTGTACGTGTGTTCTTGGGCATAGCTTCGGCTAAAACTGAGATTTTAGCTGAAACATAGCTTGGATCCAGGGGAACTCTGAAGACCCAGGGTCTATAGTCTCAGCCTGAGTGTCCTGAAAACAGCCTAGAGTCAGAGACCACTAAGGAGGCTGGAGATATTAATCAGGAACTTGAGACATTACCATGCTGGACAGCACAAATACAGAACATTTTAATCATCTCAGAGAGTTCTATTGGACAGCTCTGGCCAGAAGTGCCCTTTCCCGGATTTTCTGCTTCTCTGAGTGCTACCAGTTCTTCCAGCCTCTTCAAAGACTGATATAAGCAGAGACTGATATGAGTCACTGGTTTCTGGAAGAGGCAGAGCACCAGTACAACGGCTATTCCAGATCTGCTATCCTCAGAGGTACAAATGACACACCAGAGATAAAGGGCATCTGGAGCTCAATTCCTTAAACATTTCAGGCTTCTGTTCTGGTAAAAGGAACAGAAGGAATACTAGGGGGTTCAACCTTTAAGGTCAGAAAAATCTAGGTTCCTATCTCAGGTTCCGCATTACTAATGGGGTGATCTTTGGGCAAGGCTTTTGGGCACAAGTTTTCTTGTTTGATTGTTAGAAGGCTTAACTGAGACGATGGAAGAGACAGTGTCTAGCTCATGGTAAGTATATATTTCTTACTCGTTTCTTCTTGCCCTTTTGTATGCTAATCTCCCCTCTGCCAAGAATAGGAGCCACAGGTCACCTTCTCATCAGGTGACAGGTGGAGGCTAGTCATGTCTAGCTGTTCCACTCATTCTCTCAATGTGTATTTATTATGAAGGCACCAACTGCTGGCCTTAGGTTGTGCATCATAAAGAGATAGAACACAAGTCCCTGAAAGAAAGAGCTCACTGTCTCATGGAGAGACTGGTAGACAAACCAATAATTATACTGTTTCATTATTACTATTATTTATAGAGATGGGTTCTCACTATGTTGCCCAGGCTGGTCTTGAACTCCTGGCCTCAAGCGATCCTCCTGCCTCAGCCTCCCAAAGTGGGGAGGGATTACAGGCATGAGCCACTGTGCCCAGCCTAACCCAATAACTGTATAGTGGGGAAACCAGAACTTTGAGAATATGCAGGGAGGGAGTACAGAGGAGGAGATATTTCAACCAAGACAGAAAGGGTGAATAAAAGTTTGCCTGCTCAGCAAGCACATGGGAGAGGGCATGCTAAGCAGAGGTAACAGCACATACAAAAAAGGAAGACAGGAAAGCAAGGTAAATCCAATTATGAAGGTCCTTGAGCACTGGGCTGAGTTTGAACTAAAACTTGTAGGGGACACAAAGCCTCTAAGAGGAAGTCAAGTCATCATATTTCAGTATTGAAAATATTTCCATATTGCTAGTGTGGGGGATGGTTTAAAGAGGTAAGGCAAAAAAAGGGAGGCCAGCCTCTGTATGTTCCACTCTTCCCCTACTTCACTGTGTTCCAGCCGCAAGGGACTTCTCTGAGTTCCTTGAACGACAAACCATCAAGCTCTTTCCTGCCTCCGAGTCTTTGCACTTGCTGTTTCCTCTGCTTGGAACACTTCTCATGGCTGTTACAGAGCTTCATTTTTCTCAGCCTCAGGTGTCAAATCAAACATTTCCTCCTTTCCCTAAACCCTCAATCTAATTTATGTCCCCCAATTTGAAACTGTATTCTCATTTGTACTATATGACCAATAGTGGCCTTACTATTAGACTGTAAATTCCATGAGGGTGAGGGGGTGGGGGAAAAAATTCCATGAGGGTGGAGTTGTGTCTGCCCCCATTCCACACCAAGTCCCCAGCACCTAACAACGCCTGGCACTGAGCTAACACTCTCAAAAAATACTAGAGGGATGAGACTGTTAGAATACACGGGATGACCATGGCTTAACCTAAGGAAGAAGCAGCAAATCGGAGAAGACTAACATCAGACTCAAAGTGAACACAACACGCTTGAGACAAGAATTCAGCATTTGTTCCGATTGCACTGAGTTCTGACTACACTTTTGGCTGTATAGCCTGGGCAGGTCAACAACCTCTTATCCACCACACACCTCAGCATTCCCCTCCGTAAAAGGAGAACGACACCCTGCGAATGTCCTCGAGGCAGAAACAACAAGGCTAGGGCTAGGGCAGAGAGTCGTGGTGGCCCAAATGAGAACACCTGAAGAGCTGCTGACGTTCCTTGGGGGCGGAAGTCACTGCCTGATGTAAGTCCGGGACGTAAAATAGATCCACCTTAGGCGCAGCGCCATGGTTCTTTGTAACCTTGTAAAGCATCCGATGAGCAGCAGGAGCTGGAGAGTAATTTAGGGCCGTTATCATTTGTTTCTTTTACATAGTTTCACCATTTCTCAGCAGTTCTCTCTGAAATTTGTTTAATCGAAATCTAAGCTTGGAGGACGCTCAAGACTACAGAGTAAAAGGAAAATTCCCGCTGAGGGCTATTCGAGCAGCAGGCCGGCGGACGCTCATGCGCAGCGGCACCGGACGTGGCGGGGGGAGGCAGCGTGGAAGGTCCGCCCCGCCCCTCCTCCTTCCCGCGGGCCCAGCGGGACCCAGGGACTTCCGCGTTACTACATCTCCCTGAGGAGCCCAAGGCAGGCCTCCCTCTCTGCGCAAAGGGAGGGGTGGAGCCGCGGCTCCATTTCCCGCCTCGAGAGTACGGGTTGTTCTAATCGAGAAGGTTTCGCCCTTCCTCGCCGGCCTGTCAAGTCCCCAGAGACGTCGGGCAGACCCGGCACGGCCTCCGTCTGACCAGCCTGCAGAAAGTGGGTGCCGCAAAGCCCTCTGGGAAATGTGGTTTCCGAGAAGACCTCCGGGAAGCGGAGTCGAAGGGCGGCAACAGACATGTGCAGCCAATTAGGGCCGAGCTCGGGCCGTGTCACGTGACCTGCGCAGCCAGCTGTTCCGGAATTTTGCCTTTGCGGAAGCTGCTGGAAGCGTCGGGATCTCTGGACGGTAACTCCTGCCATCGCCTCAAGCTTAGGACTGGCTTTCCCAGCTCCTGCGCCTTCCCTGCTTCCCAGACGCGGCGCTGGCCGCACATTTGCATATATTTAAGCTTGTCCTGGCTCTCCTTGACTTCAAATTAACTTGCAGGCATTATAGGACCTCACCATACTCTACTATGCCTGGCGTCTGCAGCAGCCAAACTGAGCCGCTCGAGTTGCGTCAAAGCTTTAGTGAATAAGCCATTAATCAGTTATTTGATCGTCTCATTTTGGGAGACCTTTTCAACTACCTGTTCTCACTCCACAACCTTGTGCTCACCCATGACGTAAGTCCTGGGACCCCCTGTACATTCTCGCCCTCTTAGTTTCATTTCTTCTCCTATACAACCTAGATCCTAAAAAATCGTCTTCTACCTCATTACCTTCTGTAACAACCCCAAACCCTAGAGTAATACAATTGCCTGCTTTTGGTTTGCGAGGTGCCCCTGGAGGAGCAAAAATTCATCACCTAATCAAGGTCTCAGACTTCAGCTAAGCCCTAAGCTCAGTGGGCCGGTTGCAGCATTGCGGGGAAGGAGGCTAATAATTGAGGCGGGTGGGAGGGGGGGGCGGGAATCTGCTGCCAAGAACTCTGGTGGCAGTACAAGGCTTTGAAAGAAATATCTTTGTTGCCACCCGCCTCACCCCTACACATCATGTAAGATGTTAGTTATGAGAATATTCTAGATTGGCAAATTGGTAAGAAAGAAGATACTGTAAAGACTCAGAGAAATGTAAAGTAACATAAAGAACGAAGTAAGGAATAGCAAGAAAAGTCAGCAAAGATGTTAAATTGATGTAAGTTAAAAGAGTTAAATGAGCCCAAATAACGAATGATAATCTTTTAAAAAGCGTTATGATGAAAAGAGATTGGGTATTTCTGCTGGGAAGCCAGGCATAGGCAATGTTTTGTTAGCTTTCCAGAAAGATTAAACGATTGTACCAAAAAAATTCCCTTGAGAAGTGGCAGGTGTAAGAGGACTCTGGAAAACAGTAAGTAATCCAGCTTCAAAAAAATAATTTGTAAAAGGGAGACTTTTCTTGAGGGGAAATGGAGATCCAAAACAAATACGTTTGGACACATCAGAGGCTCCTACTGTGTGGCATCTGTAGCGGCAGAATCCCATGCAGACTGGGCTCCTGTTGTCACACAGGCCATTAAGCAAGCTCTTAGCCCCAGGTGGAGGCCACGCACAGCCTGAAACTTCTCAGGTAGTGTCCTAGCAAGCACTGGAGATCTGGTTTGTTTTCTTACCATGATAATGTTTTATTAATTTATATATTTCTTTTCTCTATAGCATGAGGTTCACTTTTCATCTGTGAAAAATCCGTGAAATACCTTAAACCATATCTGTGTATGGTGTTTTCACAAATCATGTGATTATTTTATATAATTAAGAAAAGCAGCAAACTGGTGAGCTAACAGTTAATGGAAGAGGTACTGCTTTGAAAGCAATCCAATTTATTACACTACTCTGTATCAACCTTACCTCCTACTTCTAAATTTAAACGCTTGCTGTTTACCAACAGGAAATTACCACTAACATTTACATGTGTCTCTGGGGAAAATTCATGCAAAGAATAGCCACATCTTTATATATGCAAGGCAGATATCCGGAACAAAACAAAATATTTCTGGAATCCCACATGACATTAATATTTTAGGAGTAGAGCTACAAGGTCCCCAAAGAACAAGAAAACCTGCACATTATAGAAAAAGAAATCACATCACATCAATTTTGGGTAAGATAAACCAATGCATCTCAAACTATTTCTGCAAAACCATTTGGTTTTGTTTGTTTGTTTCAATTCATTTCAATCAATACTTTTGTAAAATAAGAGTTTATTTCTAGAAAAAAATGAAACTATAATAAATTATAAAATATAAAATATAAGTCCTATATTCTAATTATTAGATTCAGCATACATAAAATCTCTCTAAAAACTGCAATGAAAGCTTCCAAAAATTTAAGCTCAATTCTATATTTAGTTCACAGCAGACCAGATCACCAACTCACACTTGTCCAAGGACCATATTTTGAATAGCACTGAGAGAAATCATCTAAAAATGGAGATCTTCTAGAAGGATATCACATATCACTCCCTGGCTCAAATTTGATTATTTTGATAGTATTGACTTTTGTTGAAGTAGTAATTATGTATAGTTTAAAAAGTCAACCAGGAGTGCAAGGTTTGAAAACACAAGAGGCCCCTGCACTTTCTTTCACTTTCCAACTCCAAAGTCCTCTTTCCTTTCCTTCCATGTTTCTGAATAATGAACATATAATGCTACTTAAGTGACATATGTCATTCCAAGGTACAAATAATAATGAATCGCGGTCAGCCACCTTAAGAAATAAAGCATTATATCTGCAGTTGAAGCTCTGTGTTACCCTCCCTGATTTCATTCCCTTCTGACAAAAGAAAACCATATCTTAAATTTGGTGTTTGTTATTCCCATACATCTTTATATACTTTTACTAGGTAGGTCTATATTTCCAAGTATATATTGTTTTTCATGTTTTTAAGTTTTATAAAATGTTATCATTTCTGAAAATTGTCTAACTTAACATGTTTTTGAGAATTATCCACAATGACAGATATACTTGTGGTTCATTAATTTCCTCAGTTGTACAGTATCTCATTATATGAATATACCACAGTTGACCCATTCTCCTGTTGGTGGACATTTGGGTTCTCTTTTTTCTTATTACAAACAATGGTGCAATGAACATTTTTGCCAATCAATGTCTCCTCTCGCACCCAGGGTCTATACCCATGAGTGATATTGTTGAGTCAAAGGATGTATGCATCTTTACCTTTAGATATTGCCTGCTATGTCCCCAAAGTGCTTGCGCCAATTTACACTTATCTGCAGGGTCTGAGAGTTCCCATTCCTCCATGTGACCACCATTTGAAATTGTCAGACTTTTTAATTTTCCCAATCCAATGGATTTAAAATGGTGTTTTATTGTGGTTTAGTTTGCATTTCCTTTATTTTAATGAGATTTGAGCATCTTTTCATACATTTACTGGCCATTTTAGTTTCTTATTCTGTGATTTGCCAGTTTATATTTTACCTGTCGAGTTTTTTAAACTAATTTATGAGTTATTTATATAGTCTGGATTCAAATCCTTTGTCAATTATGTATATCACAAATATTTTCCCCCAGTCTGGAGTTTGTTTTTTCATCCTCCTAATGATGTCTTTTTTTTTTTTTTTTTTTTTTTTTTGAGACAGAGTCTCACTCTGTTGCCTGGGCTAGAGTGCCGTGGCATCACCCCAGCTCACAGCAACCTCAAACTCCTGGACTCAAGCAATCCTTCTGCCTCAGCCTCCCGAGTAGCTGGGACTACAGGTATGCGTCACCATGCCCAGCTAATATTTTCTATATATATTTTTAGCTGTCCAAATCATTTCTTTCTATTTTTTAGTAGAGACGGGGTCTCGCTCTTGCTCAGGCTGGTCTTGAACTCCTGACCTTGAGCAATCCTCCTGCCTCGGCCTCCCAGAGTGCTAGGATTACAGGCGTGAGCCACCACGCCCGGCCATTAATGATGTTTTTTAATGCCCAGGCATTTTTAATTTTACTGATGTTGACTTTATCAGCTTTTTTCTTTATAAGTTATACTTTTTGTATTTTGTTAAATCTTTGTTCAAACCAAAGAGCATAAAACATATTCTCATATTTTCTTCTAAAAGTTTTCTTACTAGGCTCCTGAATTAAACTTGGATTTTTTATTTGATCTGAGAATTTCCATTTTATTTTTTCCTATATGTGTAACCAATTACTCATCATCATTTTTTGAAAAGTTTTTCTACACTGGCTGGGTGCAGTGGCTCATGCCTGTAATTTTTTCTATGTATTTTTAGTTGTCCAGCTAATTTCTTTCTTTTTTAGTAGAGACAGGGTCTTGCTCTTGCTCAGGCTGGTCTCGAACTCCTGAGTTCAAACCATCCACTTGCCTCGGCCTCCCGGAGTCCTAGGATTACAGCCACCATGCCCACCCCAGTCTCTAAAATCTTATGTCTTCCTTTTTTTCTCCTTTCTTGCAAGTTAGTTTATTCTAACTCTGATAGCTAGAAAAGTGAGAATTAATGGAAATGAGATTGCTTTGGTCCAATCTCAAGTGCCAATAAATGGTGAGAGTATTAAGCCTTTGTATTATTCAGAACTCTCTTGGTTACAAGTGACATAAACCCAACTTAAATTAGCTTAAGTTAGATGCAAGAGTTCTAAATAAAATGTTAGCAAATGCAGCACAACCATGTTGGTCTTATTTCAGTAATGTAACATTGGTCTCACTTAAAAAACAATGTATTAATATAAATCATCACTAATAAGGGAAACTGCCTTGGTTCAGAGTTCTGCAGTCTTACAAACTGAGTAAGGAAGTGCTCTCTGTACTTCTAGTTTGGTTGTTTCTTTTTGTTTTAGAAATTCATTATTTGCTTACAACTACAGAAGGTACAGGTTTAATTCTCTTAAATTCCACACACTCTTACCTATAAACACACTTCCACTTGCCTTCATTCTCCCATATAGTTATATTGTAAGTTCTGTTTCAGTCAATATTCAGCCCTGTCAGGATTATGTAAATATTATATACTAATGAGTCACATACTACGTTATATTTACATATCCTTTCCTTACAACTTTACAACTTTTGGGTTTCCCAGGAGTTCATAAATGGCCTCTTTTTTCTTTTTCTCTCTTTCTTTATTTGGGTTTAGTTTCCTGAAACTGTCACACAGAACTGTAAATCTCTTTTCAATACACTTAAAATATTAGGCAACTGATCAGTTGCATGTTCTTCATGGAGAAATCTCCCCTGGAGTTCTCTTGTTTTGCACCAACCTGGATTTGTTTTGCTCTGTGCCTGCTTCCAGCAGTTTGAGGGGAACTTCCCTTGACTAACATTGTTTGTATTCCTTTTGTCTCTTTCCTGTATTGGAATATCTGTGTCCTGGTTTCCATGGTTTCCTCTTTCTCGATTTCCTGGCTGTTTTTGGTGGAGCACATTCTCTCATTTTGAGAAGGGGTGCGTGGAAAATGAAATTTTGAGGTCTAACTCATCTGAGTATATCTTAATTCTGCTCTTTCATTTGCTACTTGGTGGGTCTAGAATTCTAGGTAGGAATCTTGTTTCTTTAGAACTTTAGAAGGGCTATTGTATCCCACTTCCAGTCTGGCCAATGAGAACACCAACACTGTTCTGATTCTCAGTTTTTTGTATGTGAGCTGTTTTTCCTGCTGTTATGATAGTCTCTTTATCTCTGATGCTCTGAAATTTCATAAAGATATGCTTTGATGTAGATTTCTTTTTCCCTCATTGCATTGCCCCTCTTAATCTGGAAGACTTTTCTTGTATTTCTTGTATTTCTGTGGGTGTGCGTATGTGTGTGTGTGTGAGAGAGAGAGCAAGAAATTTAACATACAATATGAGTAATATAAGTTATGAAACATAATAGTAAAACAAACATCTATGAACCCACCACCCAATTTAGGAAGTGAACTATTACGAATACATTGAACCATCCTGTGTGCTCTTTTCTGATCTCATTTCCTGTCTTCCCCCTTCCTACCGTGCCTCATCCCCAACCAACCACATAATCACTCTCATGACTTTTTTCTAACTCACTTGCTTTTCTTTATTGTTTCACTAAATATGTTATGTGTCTGTAAACCATGTCTTGCTTAGCCCAGAAGATCTTTTACTTGCCTTTGAACATCATAGAATGGCATCACACAGAGATGGCACTCTTCTGTGGCTTGCCTTTCATTCAGCATTGTTCTAAGAGTCCTCTATGCACAAAGCTGTAGTTCATTACCTTTTCATTGCAGTGTAGCATTCTGTTTTGTGAAGATAGCACAATTTATTTTATCTGTTCTCCTGACAACAGGCATTAGGTTATTTCTATCATGTCTGCTAGTGTGGTCCTTTCTTTCCCTCATTTTCTTTTTTTTATTTTTTTATTTTATTATTATTATGTTTTTGAATGGGGACCACAACAACAGGGTCTTGCAGTGGGGGAGCGAGACTGGGCTTGAGTCCCCCTTTCCCTCATTTTCTCCCTACTCTCTGAAACTTATATTAATCAGTTATTGGATCTTCTGGGATAAGCCTTGCATTTTCTTACCTCTTCTCTCCTGTTTTCTGTTTTGTTGTATTTTTCTTCTATTGCCTCAGAGAATTCCTCAAATTATACTCTAATTCATCTGTTGAATTTAATTTCTTCTATCATATTTTGAATTTCAAAGAGCTTTTATTCTGTGGATATTCCTTTTTATAGCTTACTGTTCTGTTGTCATAGTTTTCATAGATACAAGACTTATGAGGTTTAGGATTTTCTTTTGCTTTCTGCAGCCTCTGTTCACGCCTTACATGGCTGGTTGGGTGGTTGGTTGATAGATGTCTCCATCTTTCATGTTAGAAGTTCCCATCTGGTGTCAAGAGGTGCTAAGTTCTCTGCTCAGACATAAACGTGAAGGTACCAAGATGGTGATTTAGAGTTCTGTGTGTGTGGATGAAGTTCATCTGCCGGTGTGTGTGGATGAAGTTCATCTGCCGGTGGGCTGCCCAGTAGGGAGGTCAGGTGGGCCCAGCTGTTTCATTGGGGAAACATCAAATGTTAGTAGGTCTTTTCTCTTGGCCTACTCAGTATCCCCAGAGAGGACTCTTCCATTCTTCCTGGAGGATATAAGATTGCTTGCTGTCATTCTGGCTGCTGAGCAGGGAAAGTGAGTTGGGGGCTTTGCCATCCACAGGTAGAATTCTACTTAAGGCCCATTTTCAGTATAGTTCCCTGTTCTCAACTGTGCCTGATGCCACTGAATCCAGAGTCTCTTCATTTGAACATCATCTTCCACCGTGGGGGAGTGTAGTCGCCTAGCTGTGTAGGATGGGGGTGGAGATCTGGGAGTGCCTCTGCCCCTCAAACACACAGCCAAGATGTGTCTCCTATTTTCAGGCTCATCTCTCATCCCCATCCACAGAGGTATTCCAACTGGAGTCTTGCAGCAAAGAATCTGCTCGGAGCAAGGAATTCTTTTCACTATGCACCACTCCCCTTTTTAGGTTTAAGTTTCCACTTTCTCTGCTCTTCTTAGTCAATTGTCACTGACTTCATTGACCAGCTTCCAAAATTTTCTTGACATCATCATCTGTTCCTATATCCTTTCCAACTCTCTTTGTCCTTGTGCATTTATGCTTTATTTTGTTGTAACTTCTCCACTGTCATTTTGAGGCTTTGGGGAAGAGAAAGAAATGCACATGCTTTCAATGTCACTACCCATGACGCAGAGATGTTGGAAGCTGGACAAGTACCTGAGGGGAGAAGCAACAGAAGCTGCAGGAAGTCTGCAGGGCTTTGCTAGGATGTCTGCAGCAGCCTCTGGTTTACGGAGGCCTCCTTATGGCTGGATGACTGACTGCCTAGCATTGTCAGTATTCCGTTCCGAATTCTCTGTGTGTTCAGATCAGGGAGGCTTTTGCAAAGAGCAGCTGAGGAAGGTGCTGTTGAACTGGGAAAAGAATCAGCCTCAGTCAGAGCAAGCAAAAGTCTACTGGGAAAGCATTGACTGCCAAGATCTGGGTGAATCCCCCCACACCGTTCTCCCCATTAACTGGAGCTAATTCTGGGGAAGGAAGAGAGGGAGGCAATCTTGGGTGCTGTTGAGGAGTAGCCCAGGGTAGCAGAGTTCCCACTAGCAGCCTCTGCTCAGACTCGAGGAGTCACGGTGGGCATGCCTCCCAGCACCTGAAATTGAGTTCCTGAAGGGAGGAAAGAGCAGATTTCTCACCCCCAGTCAGAGGGCCCCCCCCAAAGGCCAGGACTTGGTTAATGACTACACCTGCTACTTTGCATCCAGAGTGGGGTGGAGAGCTGCAAACAGGAAAGCTGTGTTTCAAACAGGATGGTAACCCTACCCCTTGCATCCAGCAAACCAAGGGCAGACAGGACAGGTTCTGACAGTGGACATTGCCGTCGCCCCCTGTGTGGCCAGGGCTCTGTGACCTGGAGTTGAGGGGCTGTCTCGGATCTAGCCAGAGAAGCCCCAACTAGAAGGGGAGCTGAGTAGGTCCACGCGCGGTTTCTGAGGGGCAGATCCCTGCACTCAGTGTGAACACTCACCCTCTTCTGATAGTGAGCAACCTGCACTCTGCAGTCATCCTGAGACGTGAAGTCACACCTGAGCAGAGTCAGAAAATGGGAGAAGGGCCTGGAAGACCAGCTCTTCCCCTCCTGAGGAAGCAGGCCGACACTCATCCTCAGTGATAGCTGCCTGTGCTTTCCACAGAGCAGTGGGACTCGCGTCAGTGAGGAAATTGTCCTCCACGCAGCTCCCTTTCCGCTCTCAGCGTTGGGGGAGGGAGGGCAGAAGGAAAGACCTGCAGCAGACACAGTAGGGGCTTCGCCCACAGCCCCTCAGATCCCTGGGCCGGCTGTCCTGCCCACCACCTCCCCGTGTGCTTTCACTCCCACCGCCCTGCACCTGCGTCTCTTGGTAGAGAGCCTGGGAATTTTACCCTCCCTAGGGGCAGCCCTTAACAAATGACTGACAAACATGAGGGTCTGTGGAAGCAGGAACTCTGAGCCAGAGAAGATGAAGGACAGTATTACCTGCCTTGAGCACACCGCACTCACACCCACACACACATACCCCTCCACACACACACGCCACTCCACTGGGGTTGAAAGGAATAAAATACCTCCCCCGGGATGTAGGCTATGCATGAAATAATACACGAAATAATTATTGAAGGATAAGTGCTAAAATCATCCCAAGACAATATCCAAAGGCATCTACAACCCCAAAACAGCATTTTCCAGTGATTATCTATAGAATGACTCCTGCAGCAAACGCAGGAGTTCTTGGTAGGTAGGGGTGCAATTTGAAAGGACAAGCTAAGGCAATGTGTTCCATACCCACCACGAGGGGCATAGAACATGGCATCCTCCCCACCTATGACCTGGCCCCTTCCCTGCTCCCTCCAGCCCATGACAGAGCCAGGGCAGCCCTGGGACTCCCTCCCCTCTCCCCTGCCTACCTGGGCCAGTGGGGTCTGACGTGAACAGGGAGCTGGGGCCCTGCCTCTGCATCCACTCCTGTTTCTGACTTTCTCCCTTGCAAGTCTTCATTCCACAAACAGTGATTCACCACACACTACTCCACGGACTGTCCTGGTCTCCATCCTTGCTTCTGGTTCTTTCTCTGTCTCTCCCCGACTCCATTCCTGCCTCTTTCCTCCTCTCTCCCCTCCTTCCACTCTCACCACTTCTCTCTCTCCCCCTCCCTCTGTCCGTTCTCCCAGTCCTGGCCCCTTTGAATTACCTTGGCCTATGTCTCTGAAGACAGATGACGACACAGCAAATTTGACAGTGCCCACAGACGGAAACCAGCATGTTACAATGTAGTTTGTGCTAACAAGTCCATTTTTTTTTCTTTTACTCTTATAAATAACCATGTAATAAACATTATTTTAGATCTTTACCTATACTCTGATTAATTCTTTCAGGCTGTTGAAGGAATCCCTGGATGCAGTGTTTTTAGGTCAAAGGGTACAGACATTGTTAATTGTGGTATATTTAGAAAATTTTTACAGCAATGTCATATGTGTAACTGGACTTCTTTAAGTTCCAATCTCAGATTTAAAATAGGGTCACATGTGTTTTTCCAGGGGCCCTGAAGACAGTCATATTCTGGAATATCTCTGCAGAGTACTTGCCTAATCCCCTTTCTGCACACTAAAATATTCATTCACCTATTGATTTGTTCATCAACACATATCTATATCAAGCATGTGCCAAGTGCTAGTAATGACCCTGGACTAGACCCCCGGTGACTTAGAGCCTTGCCAAAATCAAGGGTGACTCCTTTGTTTAGTAGGCTCAATTTTGGTTACAGTGAGCTATGATGACACCACTGTACTCTGGCCAGGGTGAAAGAGCAAGACTCAGTCTCAAAAAAAAAAAAAAAAAGGAAGCTTTTGAATATCATAAGACAGAATGTGACCAAAGATCATTCTACCACCCATTTATTTATTCTCTACCCAGATCATACTAAACAACACTCAGCTCTCACCCACACTGTCCTCAGTCTCTGTTGGTTGAAACTTCTCCTTTTTTCAAACATCTAAATAGCTTCAGTTGTCCTATAATTTTTAGTCACTGCTTCAATGGAGAGAGGTGTTTAGCCTCATTTTATTTCCTCCCCCCAAGGCAGAATTCATGGCCATGGTGACCACACACACTTTTTTTTACCTCATTTGAGATAAATTTAATGGGCTGGTCCCTCTGTATTATCCAACAGCAACATGAAAACACCAAGCAATGTATTTTTCACTTGCAATATATACTCACGTATCTCAGTGTAACTTGTTCAGTAATCACAACTTTTAGCTACAAGGCAAGTATCAAGGGGTGTTTTAGGTCCACAGAGAGGAATTTGACTAAAGGTCTCCCAGAACACTTAGGTACACTTAGAAGCTCACAATCTAATGTGGGCTACAGGCATGTCAATCAGATAATCATAATACAGTATAAGAAATGCTTTTCTGCAGTTGTACTATAGTGGTGGTGGGATTTGGAGGGATAACCCAGAGAAGTCCAAC
Source organism: Eulemur rufifrons (assembly GCF_041146395.1). NCBI lineage: Eukaryota > Metazoa > Chordata > Mammalia > Primates > Lemuridae > Eulemur > Eulemur rufifrons. The sequence continues at coordinate 17,754,936 of NC_091002.1, forward strand.
ACATAATGATCAAGGGCAAGAAACTTTATTAGCTGTGTATCTGTCAGCTACTGCTGCATAACAAACACTGAAATAATCTCAGTGTCAAACAACAATACATATTTGTAAATTTCTCAGTCAGGACTGGAGGTTTGTTCTGCATTGATTCTGATCTTGGCTGGGCTTAAAAGGGCTTGGCTCCAGGCCATAAATTTGATTTAAGTCTGTTCCATGCACTGGGGGCCTGCTTGGACCTGTGGCTACCTAGTTATCATGGTAGAAAAAACAGGCATGCAAGACAGCAAGCCCAACATGCAAGCACATTTCAAGCCTCTGCTCACATCACGTGTACTAACATCCCGTTGACCAAAGTAGGTCACATGGTGAAGCTCAAAATCAAGGTACAAGGAAGTATATTCCTCCCATGGAAATGATAGCGAGAAGCAGTGAATATTTGCTGAATAATAAACTGATCTACCGCAAGCCAGATCTTGAAGAACCAAGAGATACTGTTTTAGAGAAAAGTGAGAGGAGTCAGCGTTCCATAGAGAGGAGCCACATCAGGAAAGATAGAGAGATACAAGGATGTAAGGTATGTTTAGCAAATTGTGAGTGGTTCAAAGTGCAGAATCCCAGGACACCTGTGGGAAATGCACAGTATTTTATTGAATGGCTACACCATCATTTATTCAATCAATCAATCTCCTAATTTTAACCACTAGAAATAACACTCAGAAGAATACCCTTTTAAGTACGTCTTTGCTTGCTGATCTAGTTAATTTTTCTAAGCATAAATTGCTCGAAGTAGAATTATTTATTCAAATATATACTCATTTAAGGTTTTCATACATATTGTCAAATTGCCTGCCAGATGGTTGTACCCATATGCATTCCCAGCAGTGGTGTCCGAAAGTGGCTTTTACTCGCACACTTGACAGCTCTGGGTATTTAACACATTGCTAATATGAGCAATTTTATCTCATGTTTATTATAATAGAACAATGACTTTTTATTTCTTTGTGGAAAAATAATTTTTGAACTAGAATTCTCCTACCAAAGCTCTCAACAAGTAGGAGGGTGGAACATAGATATTTTAAAAGGGAGGAATTATTAAAGATAAAAGCTGAAATTAATAAATTAGCAAAATAAGCAAACTTGATGAATAAAACAAAAAGCTGGTTCTTTAAAAAGAGAGAGAGAAAAAAAGGAAAAACTATCAAGCATGAGCAAAAAAGAAAAGAGACAGATAAATCACAAGTAACACAATGTCAGGTGTAAGAAATAGGGTTTTACTTCCACATATAAGGAAGAATTAAAAGTTATTAGAGAATTCTGTGTTAAAAGTTATGTTAATACACCTGAAAATTTACCTGACATGAGTGGTATTTCTTGAAAATAGAAGCTCCTAAAATTGATTCTAAAAAATATATATACTGAAATCATTGATAAAATGGAAAAAGTTGTAAATACTCTATGCCCCGAAGCAACTCTGCCCAGATGATTTTGTGAGTGGGTTCTAAGAAATCTTATTAAAAATACCATTTCTATGTTATTTAAACCAGATATTCAAACTGATGTAAAAGATGCAACTTATAATACAAAATGCAATGCATTTTATAATACGAAAATCTAAGCACTTATAGATATGAAAGTCTTAAATAAAATATTAGAAATCCAGATCCAACAGTGTATCAAAAGAATTGTGCACCATGGCCAAGTAGTGTTTATTCCACGAAGAATGACTGGTTCAACATTAAGAAATTTATGGTGGGGCCTGGCGCAGTGGCTCACGCCTGTAATCCTAGCACTCTGGGAGGCCAAGGCGGGAGGATTGCTTGAGCTCAGGAGTTTGAGACCAGTGTGAGCAAGAGCGAGACCCCATCTTTAAAAATAAAAAATAAAAATTTTAAAAATTAAAAATAAAGAAATTTATGTTGAACTAAGCATTCTGTAATACTCAGATGGTGAAAAGAAGAAAACACATATCATCTCAATATATGCCCAAGTGCATTACTTAAAGTATAACTTCCATTTTAGATGATGATAATAATGATAATGATAACAACAATGATGATAAACACGTTAGTAAGCAAAGAAGGGCTACGGACATTTTTTTATCAGAAGCCACAAACAGCAAACTTAACGGCAAAACATTAAACACTGGAGGTGTTTCTGTTGAATGGGGTGCTCACTATTATTGCCATTAATCAAAATGTTTTTGGAGTCTCAGAACAATGCCATTAGGTAAGAAAAACAAATGAAGGGGATAGATGTTAAAAGAAACAGCAAATTATCTTTAATTCCAGACTATATTTTTTCTTCCTAGACAATCAATGAAAACCAATGGAAAATATTATTGAAATTAATGAGAGGTCAGTAAAGTGGTTCAATTCAAGAAATACAAATCTATGACTTTCTTACATTCCAGCAATAGCCAGTTGGTAAATGTAATGAAAAAAGGAGATTCCATTCATAATTGCAATAACTGCAATAATCACAATTTCATAACTGTAAAATACCTGTATATAGAAAACTACCAGAAATATAGACAACTTATATGAAGAAAACTATAAAATATTCCAAAGGAGAGAAAAAAGTTGGAGAGGTGTACAATGTTGCATAGTATAAAGCTGTTCGTTTTCCTGAATCATTTTATGATTAATGCAACTTCAATCAAACTCCCTATAGGATTACCTTTGGAACTTGAAAGATTGATTCTAAAGTTGTCTGGAAGAGTGCGTGCATGAAAAGAGTCAAGAAATTTTTGAATGGCTTCATAGCCACACAGAATAAAGACTACATTTCCCATTCTCCCTTGCAGCTAGACATGTTCATGTGACTAAACTCTGACCAGTGAAAGCATTTTGTTGCAGCATCCAGAAATCTTTCCTAAGAGACAACATACATGTATTCTTTCCCCTTTGTCTATCCTGCTGTTTGGAACATGAAGTCCAAAAATGAAAATGTGCAGGCTGGACTTTGAGGATAAAGTTCACATTCTAGTAACTGCAGAACAGAAAGCCAGAAGGAGCCTGGGTTCCAGAGATTTTCATGAAAGAAAATTACATCAGCTCCAAATTAACAGGGAGCTTACTTAACATGAGAGAGAAATGAGCTTTGTATCTTATTTAAACCACTGTTACTTTAGGTTTTCTTCACTCACAGGTGAATCTAATCCTATTAAAACAACCTTTCATATTTTCTCCCATGCATATATGTGTATATATTTATATTCAGACCTATGTAAAAACACAAACACACAAGTTTTTATATATTTTTTGTCATTGTGGGGGGAAAAAACAAACTCTTCATCTTATTTTCCTCAGTCAATACATTGTGAAATATTACCCACGTCAATTTGTATAGCTCTGTAATAATTCATGTTTTTTTATGGCCTTAAAAAAGTATCAAAATGTATGCCCCCGTCTTCCTATTAGTGGGCATTTGCTTTGTTTCCAATTGTTTTGGTTTTTTTCCCTCACAATTAGTAAGCAAACTTTCAAACAGGTGCTCTTGTTTCTAAGACATAGAATTCTCAGAGTAGGCTAGCTGGGTAAAGGGTGCATGTATTTTGCTTTATTTTTTATTGTATTTTATTATTTTTTTTGAGACAGTGTCTCTCTCTGTTGCCCGGGCTAGAGTGAGTGCCGTGGCGTCAAGCTCACAGCAACCTCAAACTCCTGGGCTCAAGCGATCCTCCTGCCTCAGCCTCCCGAGTGGCTTACAGGCATGTGCCACCATGCCCAGCTAATTTTTTACTATATATATTTTTAGCTGTCCTGCTCATTTCTTTCTATTTTTAGTAGAGACGGGGTCTCGCTCTTGCTCAGGCTGTTCTCAAACTCCTGACCTCGAGCGATCCACCCGCCTCGGCCTCCCAGAGTGCTAGGATTACAGGCTTGAGCCACCGCACCTGGCCACTTGAAACACTTTGATTTCCCTCAGAAATGTGTGAGAGCCATTTTCCACATCCCCGCCAGCAATATCTCATTTTTATTTTTTAGCAGTCTGGTGGATGTAAAGTGTTGTTACCTCAATTTGCTTTTCTCAGACTATTATTCAATATTTGGTAATATAAGACTCCTATCTCTTCTTTTCATAGTTTTCAGGCATTTATTCTTTCATATAACAAGATCATTTTATCCAAATAAAACAAAAACCTATGGGATTCTAAATGGAATTATAACATACAGATTTTGAGAAAATTATAATTTTTGAGTTAAGCCTTCCTATCCCAGAACATGATAAACTTTTTATTGGTTAAATTCTTTTATGTCTTTCAACACACTTTATCATTTTATATGGTTTTTCCTAGCCTTTCTTGTTAAATTTATTCTTAAATATTCTGTGGCTTCTGAAGCTATTATAAATAGAATATTATCCCATCTCATTTTTAGGTATTTATTGGTAGAATAAAGAAAAGCTATGGATTTTTTTTCTATATTTATCTTGTAACAAGACACCTTATCAAATTATCTTATTCATATACTCTTATTGGAACCTCTGGCATTTTCTTGTTAAACAATAACTTTAGGAAAAAAAGGAATAGGTTTAGCTTTTTGTTTCCAATATTTATGTTAGCTATTTGATTTTCTTTTTTGACACTTTATAGAACCTCCAAGACCATGATAAGCAATAACAAACTATGTTTCTTATTTTTTATTCGTCTCTTTCAATTGCTACTGTTCCTTACTTCTATCCTTGCTTGGATCCCATCACGTCTTACTTCAGGGCAAGAATAATGTCTAATTTGCCACCACTCTATCCCTGGCACTCAGAACAGGGCTGAGTATGCACTACGAAATGAAAAATATACACATTTCAAGAAGGAAGTGGCTAAATGCTGAGTTCAGCTAAGATCAAATGAGATAAGGACTCAAAACTGTGTTTTAGATTTAGCAACAGAGAGATCATTGATGAACTTAGTGATACTATTTTAGTGGTGAGGGCAGAAGCCACAAGACAAAAATTGATGAATAAGACATTCCAGACCCAGGGGAACTTTTTGTGCCAACATTTGAGGACCTGAGTTTCGCTAGTGCTTCCAGGACCCTGAAAACATTTCAGGATGGCTGGACCTCACGGTGTACATGGATGACCGAGAGCCATGCTGAGAACTGTGCTTTGCCTAGGAAGTCAATGGACAGCTGTGGAAGAACTGTAAATGAAACAATTTTATCATTAGGGTTACTTTCTAGAAAGATCACTCCTTCTTAAAAAAAAAAAAAAAAAAAAAAAATAGCCAGGCATGGTGGCTCACGCCTGTAATCCTAACACTCTGGGAGGCTGAGGCGGGCGGATCGTTTGAGCTCAGGAGTTCAAGACCAGCCTGAGTAAGAATGAGACCCCGTCTCTACTAAAAAATAGAAAGAAATTAACTGGACAACTAAAAATATATAGAAAAAATTAGCCGGGCATGGCTGTGCATCCCTGTAGTCCCAGCTACTCGGGAGGCTGAGGCAGAAGGATTGCTTCAGCCCAGGAGTTTGAGGTTGCTGCGAGCTAGGCTGATGTCACAGCACTCTAGCCCAGGCAACAGAGCGAGAGTCTGTCTCAAAAAAAAAAAAAAAAAGTACCATTTCTTTAATTTGCCCATTTTTCTCCAGCCTTACCTGCATTGCCTTGGATCACCCCGTCCACACCCTCCCCACATATGGGTTGCTGCAACCACTTCCCGTCCATACTTGTCCTTCCTCAGTCCATTCTTCACATCGCTTCCAGAGCCATCTCTGTTTGGTTTGGGTTTTGTCTCACTTTGTGTTTCAGAGTAATCTTTTCTAGATTACAAGTCTAATTATACCTTTCTTCTGTTTAACATATGTCACTGGGAGTCAGTAAAGCTCTCCCCTGGCTTCTATCTGATCCCCTCCCAGGTGAGCTCCCAGGGACATCACAGCTATCTTTGGTTGGTAGAATCTCTATCCGAGGTTAACCCATTCTTAGGGCTCCAAAGAAGAAGCTCTGTTTCTACTCTAGGGAAACAGAGTTCAACGAGGATTCAGTGGCCATGCTTTGGGGTTTAAGGGTACAGATTTCTTCAAAATTGGCTTTCCCCGACCCTGAAGCCAGTTCAAATGGTGCTAAAAGCTGGTAATTGTGCTTATTCCATTCCTCTGCTGAACATTCCTTTCAGGTCCTGACACCCTTATATCTGCCAGGATAAGAGGGTGAGTTCTCTGGAAAGTCTGTCTGTAGATCTGTGTCTGAGGAAGGAACCAGGCAGAGGTGGATGGGGCTGGAAGAAGAGATTTCTTCTCAGAAGACTTCACATTCAAAATAGTTCAAGGCTAGGATTCAGTAATAATAATTAATAGTGACTATGATGTGGTAGAATGGTTTTCCGTCCACATAGTCCCCCTTTTCCACAAAGGCTGGCATCTCATGAGGCCGAGGTTATGGAATGAGCCCTGTAATCATGTAACTCAGGGTTGGGAAGGAGAAGCCACCCTTTTAAGCATCCTAAGACTCAGGAGAAATATATCCATTAATTTAGCAAATATTTGTAGTGCCAGACACTGTTCTAGGTGCTGGAGATACTGCAGTGAGCACAACAATCAGAAATCCCTACACTGGGGCACTGACATTCTCATGGCAAGGAGAGACAGACAACAAATAAATAAGAAATGCAGCCCTTTGATGGTGATTGGTGCTATAAAAAAAAATAAAGGAGTAAAGGGGTAGTTAGAAAGTGTTGCAGGGGGAACAAGTTTGCAATAGGATGATCAGGAAAGTCTTCTCTGACAGTTGATGTTTGAGCAAAGACCTAAATATGGCAAGGGAATGAGCTGCGTGGCTATCTAGGGTAAGAGTATTCAGGATGATTGGAAAACAAGTGCAAAGACCCTGGGTCTGGAGTATGCTGGCATATCCATGGAACTCAAGGAGGCCAGTCATATGCCCACACCTAATTACACATAAGTCTGGGAAATACTGTCCAGCTAGTGCCCAGCAGGAAGAAGAGAGAGATCTGGTGAACAGCTAACCCCTCTCTACCACAGGGTCAAGAAAGATGAGAACTGAGAATTGACCATGGGATTTAGCAATGTGGAGACTATTGGTGATCTTGGAAATCCAGTCTTGCTAGAGAGGTAAGTGTGAAAGTCGGCTTGGAGGGGGTTCAAGAGAGAATGAGACAGGAAGAATTGGAGGCAGGAATTGTTAAAAATAGCAACCACAACTTCTTTCAATAGGTTTTTCTGTAAAGGGAAGCAAAGCAATGAGGTAGTCGCTGGAAGGGTTGTGAGATAAAGAGTTTTGCTTTGTTTTTTTTTTTTGTTTTTTTTGAGAATGAAGAAATAGCAGCATGTTTTTGTGCTGATAGGAATGTTCTAGTAGAGAGAAAAAAGTGATGATTCAGGAAAGAGGGAAAATTGCTGGAGCAATGTCCTTGAATAAGCAAGAAAGGATGGGATCTAGCAATACAAGGTCGGCCTTGGAAAGGAACACAGATAGTTCATCTCTAGTTAACAGTGAGGAAAACATGGTATACAGACAGAGCTCTGGTAGGGAGTAATGTGTTGGGGGGAGGTTGTTGAAGTTATTTTCTAATCACTCATATTTTCTTGGTGAAACAATATGCAAAGTTATCAGCTGAGAGTGAAACTGGGGGAGGAAATGTTGGGGGTTTGAGCAGAAATAAGACAGTATGACATAGTTACTTAAAAGAATGAGAGATTGCTATCCAGAAGTTACTATTCCCAGTGGAGATGGTCCGGCTGCCTCTGAGATATTACACTCTGAGTCCATAGCCAGGTGAAGACCTCTGGCCTTGCCTTTCTCCTCTCTACCTGTAGACCTCTCCTTGCCCTGATGCAGAATCAGAACTGGAGAATAATAATAGATAACACTTGTGAGCGTGTACAAGGCCCAAGCACTGCTCTACACACTTTACATGTATTTAGTCATAAGAACTCTATGAAGTAGGTACTAGTACTATCAACCCCATTTTATAATGAGGAAACTGAGGCATGAGGTAAGTAACATAGTAGACACCTAACATGAATTTGAACTCAGGCACTCTGGCTCAGGGCCCACGCTCTTGACCTCTCTATATGCATGTATATGTCCTAGAAGTGTCAGAGCATGATAAATGCTGGAGGGGGCCGAGCTTGGGAGGAGTAAACACAATTTTGAAAGGTCTATAGCCTTTCAAGTAGGTGGGAGATGAGTCTCTGTGCTTAGGATAACGTTGGTGAGGGCTTGCAGCTATGAGAAGGGTGGCCACATGGTGACCCAGAGAGCAGAGGACCAAAAGGCAGAGCCACTATCAGTACAGAGACAAACTGAACAGGCTGGAGAAGACCTTCAGGAGTCTTCCCTACCCCGTGTAGACTCTGCATCAATCAGCATAGGATGCCTGGTTTAATCTTGATTTAATGTTCCCTTGGTTTCTGTGTGAGTTTCACCTGTTTCCATGATAGGGGAGCACAGTACCGGGATGGCAGCGATAGTGCTGACGTGGGGAAACGGCTCCCAGTTGACGAACACGTCATCAGCAAACAATGAACTTTATGAAGAACTTTATCAATGAAAAGTTTATCAACGAGTGGAGAACTAATCATTTTACTGGCATTATATCAGTAAACTGATTGAATGATTACCTCATTCAATGCTTGTGACACCCCTGTGAGTTACACAGCATTCCTCCCATATTCAGATAAGGGAAGTGAGGCCCAGAGAGGTTGTACCACAATACCAACGTCACATAGTAATACGTGGTGGAGGTGGCGCTTGAGGCCAAGCCCATTAGAGCGTGAAGCCTACACTGGCTGCGTTGTACTAGCTGCCTCTCTATTTTGGGATAAAGCATCAGGAGCACCAACGAACCCTACAGGGCCCCAGAAGCCTCTGGGGCAGGGCTCCCTGGGTGAGAGGGACTCCCTTTAATGAAGGCAATTGAGAAACAATCCTCTTTATTTGCCTATAACAGGGGCTCAGAAAAGCTAATTATCTTCCTGTGAACCAGTTAACTATTCAATTTTCTCCATTTGGGTAATTAATTATCAGAGACAAATGCAGGATCCAGCTAATTTTAGAAACATGCAGCTGTAGGGTCATCTAGGGAACAAACTCAGTTGAGAAAAGAGTTAGAACAGGCGCCAGGTTCTGCCACGGCTTAGAGGGAGAGGAGAGTGCTGAGGGACCTTGGGCTGGCTGGAGTGGAGGACAGGGACAAGAACACTTCTAGCAGGCTGGCTGGGATTCCCTCTGCACCAGAGAGGAACATAGTCAATGTCCTGCACACAGGATGCCACTGTTAGTACCATCTTACGGTACAGAGGGGGGCACTTCAGCTATCAGCTTCTTTAACTGCCTCCTTTCTCCCCTTGAGGGACTGGATGAGATCTGTTAGCCCCTCAGCCCTCACAATCTCACTTAGAGCCAGTTCATAAAGGTGGTAGGCTACAGAGAGAGAAATCTGGGGTCCTATCTCTAGCTATCAATACATGCTAACATTGCTAACATCATCAAGAGCCAAGTATATCTCATACCAAGGAGGTTAGATACTATCACTTCTCCATACTATAGATAAGAAAACAGAGGCTCAGAGAGGAGATGAAATTTGTTCAATATCTCATGGTTTGGATATGGCAGAATCTGGGGTTTGAGCTTAACTCCTGAACCTGTGATCTCACTGCCATCTAAAGTGACATGCTATATATACAATTTTCTGAGCAGTGCCACGGTAAAGATATTGGGCTATTGGGGGTAGCAAGGATTGGAGGAGAATTTGGTTCACCAAAACAAAGTCAAATGGTCAAGGAAGGATATTCAAACTCTCAGCAAGTTCGTCAGGGGGCAGGGGAATGTTCCTTCCATCTGCTAATGCAGAGAGTGTAGAGTTCTTGCCATTATTTATTCTGATGTCCTTCAAGGGGATCAAGAAAGATCGGGGAATACCTGGCCATAGACTCTGTCTCCTGGGCCAGTTGCTGGGAGTGAGCGTTGGGGTGCAGATGAGGATGACGACAGTTTCACTGGGTACTCAGTATATGCCAAGAAGTGTGACAATCACTTTAGCATGATTTAACTTGTTTTATCCTTACAACAATCCAAGAGATCCCCATTGCCATTGTACAGATGGATAAACTGAAACACAAAATGTAATCCCTTGCCTTTGGGTGAGGAAGCTGAATTCAAATCTAGGCATTTTGACTCCACAACCCGCATCCAAGTCAACTGGCCCCTAGCAGAGGATCAGAGAGAGAGAGCTGTTAAGGAGGCTATCCCAAACCATGGACAGCTCCCTCATGGCCCTCTGGTTGCGTAGCTTGCTTCCTGAGGCTGGCTAGTTGCACCTTCTGAGCACAACCCATGTCCACGCATTGTGAAGAGGTCTGCTTCCTTGCAGAAGGGAATTTTCCTTGCACTGACTCTTAGAGACCAGATGTCCTGGCTTGATTCAGGTCCCTGGGAAGCCCTGTGAAGTTGGGTCCTGAGCCAGGCACATCCCTCATCAGGGTTCTGAAGATCCATCCTCTGAGCTGCAAGGGTTTTCTCTAGGGTGGGCCAGGCAGAGAACTGCTACCCACATCAGCTCAGTAGTCTGTCTGTTCTCACCAACCCTGCTCTTCCCACATCTGCCACCCTTCTCATTTCCTATGAGAAAGCCTATCCCCTCTGCCTCAACTTCCCCATCTGTACCCCTACCATCCCTGCAAAAGCCCAGGGCCAAAACGGCATCCCCAAATTAGGTCTTCCTCATTTTTCCAGCCCTGAAGGGAGTTTCCAAGTTCAAAGCCAGGTTCCCTGGCCCAAGCTGCCAGCCCAGAGCCCCAGCAGGTGCAGCATGGTTGCTAAGCAACATCTCCAGATCTCTGTGTGTTCCTGTCACATGATTGTTGTTGCTAAGGAAACAAGTCCTCTGGCATCCCAGGACACAGCAAGGCCTAGGCAGCGGTGTGTTACCTGAGGCCTAAGAAAAACCCTGCTGTCCCATGTTCCTGACAAGTTGTGATTCCCTAAACTGAAATAGGGGACTATCAGGCTGATCCTTGCCTTTTATCCAGGTACTCTTAGAAGGGAATGTCTAAACTGGAGTCTTGGTCACTTGATGGGCACTCATGGGATCTAGTTTTTCAGGTGATCAGTTGTAAGAGCAGCTTTAGAGGGATATATCAGTAGGCGAGGGTTCAGAAGACAATCGCATATCCCCAATTCCCCCATTCTCTATCCTAGACTCCACTGTAAATGGAAAAGTTTTGGATTGGAGGTTGGGAAAGCTGAGGAGAAGCTGAGGACAGGAGAGTTGTTCCAGGGTCCCAGGACTACAGCAGCAAGAGAGCTGGACAAGGATCCCCCTCAACAACACCACTCTCCACACTCACAGCTCAAACTCTAACAGAGGGCAGATGCCGAGTGAGGGAGCGCTGCAATCTCCTTAGAGGGCTTGCCTCCCTAGATCTTGCAATCCACACTTCCTGGGGCTCCCTATCCTAGAAATAAGGTGGAAATGAGGAAATCCCTCTGAAGGAAAAAAAAGGGAGACATGAGCAATAGGAGAGGAAATATAAGAGAATTTAAGCACCAACGAGAAAGCACAATTGGATGACAGGAATTCCAAAAACAAAGAACAGAGAGAATTGACAGAAGGAAATTACCAAAGAAATAATTGAAACAGTTAGAAAAGAATTGAAATATCCCAGAAAAGAAAGGCATGAGTTTCCAGATTCAAAGACTCCAAAGAGTGGCCAAGAAAAACATTAGAAATGTTTCCACCCCGAGTCACACCTTTCAGAAATATTAGATCACTGATGGCAAAGAGAAGATCCTAAAAGCTTCTAGAGAATAAAAGCAATTTTCATAGAAAAATGTCCAATATCATAATGGCATCAGACTTCTAAAGTGGCAGATCGAAGACCCATGGAGCAACATCTTCTAAATATCACAGAAGAATGACTTCATCAGTTCTATCACAGCTGTTTTCACTTTCCAAGGACTCTTTTTTAACTGGCTGATCCCCCTTTCATGACATCCTGTCCCTTTTTTCATGTGTGCAGTGTCTCATGCTATCTTCTACCTATACAGTCTCGAATTCCTCAAAATTGCACCTGTTAGTATGGGTCTCTCTCTTTCACATTAAAGGCTTTTCTCAAATATTTGGGGATGTTTAGTGGTTTGGGGGTACTATGATGTTAGGGTTGGGGTTAAATTTAGGTGTTTAGGTTACCTGGTGGTACTTAAGACTAAAGCACTAAAAAGCTGACCAAAAGCTCTTTGCACTTGGCTTGTGTATGTGGTCCGTGGGCTTCACTGTGAGATATTCTCCTGGATCCATGTATGAGGTTCTTCTTCTTGGGTTGGTCAGATTTTCCAGAGAGAAGGGTCACCCACTCTACTGCCCAGAGGGTGTAATCCTGGCTATCAGCCTTCCAGCAGTTGTGAGAGAAGAAAAGGGTAAGAGCCTCACATTCGTTATGCAAATTTACACCTAATTTCCCTCTTATCAGCAGGGAACATCCCAGCCCTCAACTGTACCTGGTACCACCCCACCCACCCCCATCCAGAAACCCTTTTTTTACCTCCTCCAGAAAATAAACCTGCAATCTTCTGCTGGGTGAGGAGAGCATCTAGGAGTCTGCATCTTAGACTTTGAGCCAATCTTCCTGTTTTAGCTCCATCTAGTGCTACCAATTCCCAGAGCCTTTGGGAGCCTCTGCCATGAAATTGGGTTGCTGTTTCTTGGCTTTTGTCACTGTCCATTTAGGATTCAGCCTCCTGGGTCTGCTAAGTCACCGACCATTCATTCATCTGCTTTCCACCTTCTACAATTGTATTGTTGCTTGGAGATATTGTCTCTTCCCCTACCCTCTTTATCTTTGTAAATTTAAACCTTTTGAAAGTTCCAGCACTATTATTTTAGTAGGATTTTGGGAGAAAGGGTTAGCAATCAATTGCACTTATTCAATCTGCCATCTTGAACCATCCAAGGTCTTTATGTTGAATAATGACCAGAGTACTAAAACATCTGGGTCTAGACCACCCCTGGGTTCAAATGCTGGCTCTAGCATGAACTATCTGTTTAACCATGGGTAAGTTACAGAAACTCTGTACCTTAAACCGTATGCCAACACCTGTGGCAAGGCCAGTGGGTCTGGGGAAACCAAGATGAACATTCCAGGTTAGCTTCCACTCTTTCCAGCTCCAAACTGGTATGACCAGTTTTCCCACTCTGGTCTGTACCATGTAAATACAATATGTACCCTAAGTAAATTATCAAGCAAGTAGATGTTCTAGTTGTGCAAATATAGCTGGTAACAATGTAAATAGAGTAGTTAAATGAACTAGAGGCCAGCAAGGCACCGGCGGTTGTTTTCAAATAAGGTTGAATCTCTTCTGTTTAAGTATAATGGCCATTATTTCCCAAATGAATGACCCACACATTTATTTCTGAGCATCAAATTCATGTCGTCTGTTACTTGTTTTGCAGGGCAAATGACACCATCTGGACAGTGGAAACAGCACATGCTTGGGGAAGTCCCTGCCCCATCCCTACCCCCACCCCCACCCCCACCCCGAGTAGCTTAAGCAAAGTCTCCTCCCCCTCTAAATGAGCTTCCCTTTCTTCTGGTCTGCTTGGCTTTCATCTTTCTCCCTTTGCTCTTTGTCCTGCTGAGCATGCAGCAAATCTGCAGGTTCTGTGATCCTGCAGTTCAGCTTTAAAACAAAAAAAAACAAAAACAAAAACAAAACTCTTGCAATTTGTGAACTTTCCCTCCTGGAAGGCAGAAGCCATCGGCTTTTGTGAAAGTAGCTGCTGTAAGGAGTCAACCTTGTGATTGCAGAAGGAAAAGATCGAAGAGGGAAAGAAAGAGAAAAAGATAGAACAAGGGAGGAAGGCAAGCACATGGGAAGGAGAGAGAGAGAGAGAAACCAGCTGGCCCCCCAGGCTGAACCAGTTACACAGTCTTTAAGAAACAGGGATTCTTTAACGTGAATGCAAGTACCAGCTGGGGTATTTCCACTGCACATTCACTACCAAGCCAAAGATGAGTAGACATTTTTAAAGTGATGGCAGCTGTATCCTAGAAGATGTAGCTATTCAGGCTGTAATGTCTCCATGCCCTACCACTCCCTCTGTTTGGAAGGCTCGTGCTCCAATAACCTGTATTTCGATGGCTCTGGCCCCTAGCTTTAAACTCAAAACCCCTACTTCCAGGCAAGAGCCTCACACCGGATCATTCAGGGGCCCAGGAGTGTTTACCTGGATTTACAAGCCTAGGAGATGATCCTGAAAGGTTTGCAAGTATATTCTTCTTTGGCTCCAGCCACCTTCCACCAGGTACAGCTACATCTACTCAGTTATGCTCTCTACTTCCAGACACTGCCTCCGATGATGCTGAGATGCACTGGGGTAGCAAGGTGTCCTGCCAGGAGAACCGACTGAGGACCCACAGCTGTACTGCTTGAGGCTATGGCTTTACAAGGTGTCCAGTGTAGCAACTCTTCCAGTTTTCCCATTTATAGCATGTTTTTGTTTTTCAGAATTCCAAGTCCAATTCTCCCCTCCCCTCTTTAATTCTCTTCCTCCCTCTCTCCGCCCTTCCCCCTGCCACTTAGGAGTCAGACATGTGCCTGTTGGACACAAATCTGAGTGGAAACCACTCTCTGAACTAGAGTTGCTCAAGATGAGAGCCTCACTTAACTAGGTCATTTTGTTTTCTGGTTCCTTTGTTTAGGGTGAGTTTTCTCCCAAGAAGCCCTTCATACCCTCATGTAAACTGAAGTCTGCTTGGCAAGCTCAACAGCTCCATAGCGTAATACCCAGACATGCCTACACCCCATGCATGGGCATGGCTTAGACCAAGCCGGTACCCCGATACCTCCTTGATCCCAGTAAAACTTTTGTGATCCCTTTCATGTTTTTGTTGCTTTTGCCCAATAATTCCAGATTAGAACGTGAAAATATGATTTTATATTGACTAGGGCCCTTGGGTGCTTCTTCTTGAGAGTGGCTTCCTGGGACAATGACATCACATGCTAAATAACTCTTTGCTAAAGGGCTCTACGTACAGACAAATGCCATTCTCTAACATGCCCTAGGAACAAAGTAAGTAGGCCCTTTTTCTTTCCCTGCTCTTGGCCTCCTGTCTGGAAATCTGTCCCCACCACATCTCATTTACCCCCAAAATTGAGTGGTTTGAGGGTTACTCCAGTTCCCTGGTGGGAGGCAACTGTCTTTGGCACAAAGGAGGAAGCAAGTTGGTATGAATCATCTGGACCCCAACCAGTGTCTTCACCTACAGCCACTTCATCCTAAGATTGGCCAACATTTTGGTTCTTGGCTAGTTTCTTGGCTGGAGAGGGAGATTCTCCTGCTTGTTTTGGAGCTACTTCTTCATGCCTTACTCCTGATTCTTACTGTGGGCCCCAGGTGCAAATAACCCAGCTTTCTAACCTACTCTTTCTTTTGAGGGACAGCTTCTCTGCCTGCATTGCACATGGCCTTGGGGTTCTGCTCTCCCCTGGGCAATAGGAGCACTTAATTCATGCTGAGCCAATTGGACCCTCTCCCTCCTTGGCTTTTGAATCTTGAGCTGAATGATCCAAGGATGAAAGTGATTATACTAGAGATACTCTGTCCAAGCTTCCTTAAGGGACTGCTAATTCCTGCCTCCTGGATCCCAGAGCTGCCCTTTTTCCTGATCTTTCCCTAGCTGACCTATTCTGCTTTCTTTACAATTCTGTGACTTTTCCTATGGTCTTCCAATAAATCCCTTTTTGCTTACATTAGCCCAAGTCTGTATCTGTTGCTGGCCACCAAAGAGTCCTACCTGATTCCACAGGGACGGCCGTTTCTTTGTTGCTCTCTGCCACCTGGGTATCCTTTCCCTGAACCTGTTAATTCCAGAGCCCAGGAAGCTCAGGCTCGTCCCCCTGCCACATCCCCACAACTCCCAGGCAAACTTCAGCTTCTGATTCCTTATAGCTTCTTTCAGAAAGTGGCCATCCTCAGTTCGAAAAACACAAATGTTCTATCCATGATCCCTCTCCATTGACACAGCATTTATCAGGCAGGGTCCAACCAGGGAAACAGAACCATTCTAAGTATTTAAAAGAGAGGGTATTTAATGCAGAGAATGGTTATACAAATGACAGAAGAGCTGATAAGCCAAACAGAGGATGGTGAAGCAACTCAGAGCTTAGCAACGGCAGGAAGCCACTACCAGCCCTAGGAGAACGGGACAAAAAGGAGGTAGTAGTACTGGGGCTCTGGGTTGAGGGTCACTGGGAGAAGCTGGGACCATGGCAAACATATCTGATGAGAGCTGGGAGTCAAGGAGACAATGCAGACACTGCTAAAGATGCCACCCATGGCAAAGAGAGGGGGAGAAACACCTGGGTTCTCTTTTTTTCCTGTGAGCCCGTCTCTTGCCAGTGCCTCCCATGCTCAAGTCAGCTGCGTCCCAGCTGATGGAGGAGCCTGAGAAAGGAGCCTGCGAGGCCAGCCTCACCCTAACACAGAGCAAAGCAGGAGAAGAATAAGAATCGGATCTAAGAGCAGACAGACTTTGGACAGCACATGCTTCATCATTTAAATTACATTTGTTAGAGTATTATTTAATTTTTAGAATGAAATGAATTTAGCATTTAAATAAATAGAATGTAATATGTATATATCAAGTTTTGAAATGCATGCACTTTTTAAATTCCTTATTAAATCAGGTATTATCACACAAAATACAACAGGAAAGTCTTCTCTACTAGAAAAAGCTTTGTATCTTGACCATGCTCTGGACGTAATCAACAAACCTGTTCCTCCCTTCAATGTGCTGATGACACTTTCTTGGACTCATAAATTTGTAGGGAGGAGGATGCAGTGACGCCCAGACAGCGGTTTCACTGGCAAAAGCAGTGCCCAGTGTCCCCAAACCTCCAGGCCCTGGAGTCGTGAGAGAATAAACAGGGCAGTTGCCATTTGGTGACTTAGGAACACAAATCACTGAGTTCCTCCCCCTCCCCCCCCCCCCCCACCGCCCGTCTTCCCTGCTGTAATTTCCCTGCTGCTGATGACTGGAAGACAGGCTGGCCTCACATCAGAGCCCAGAGAAGTGGGAGTGGCACAATGACAGCAGCACTAGGACAAAACAGGATTCCTTTTCTTATCTAAGGTGTTAGAATGTGGGTAAATAAACATTTCTTGTTAGGCGATTTGTTTTAGATTAGTTTTGCTATTTTAACTATACAAGCAAGGCGAGCATGATTTGAGCACTCCATTTTATCAGCTTGTGCTGTCTTAAATCGAGGCTCCCGCATTCTGTTCTAGCTTATGTAATTCTGAGAAAGCGGTTCTGGTGCAGCCGGCAGGCTGAGTCCCCATAAGAGCAGAGCTGGCTGTCCTCCCTGCAGTTGTAATGAAATGGTGAGTCTAGGAATGGGAGAGGGAGGGGAGGATGGGAGGACGGACACAGGGTAGGCCCTCGATAATGCTCATTGCATAAACGTTTAATGGCAGAGACTGGGTCAGAGTCCCAGCATGCTGGGCTCAGTTGTCCCCACTGGCACAGACCCTGGCACCGCTCTCCAGAGGGGAGGCCAAATAGCCACCTGTGGTCCATCTGGGTTTAGATGTGCTTCCCCAGGAGCCTCTCTTGTAATGAACTTTTCTACAAAGAGTGGCAACAGCTGAAGTCTTCACCTGATGTCCTATCAACACCTAAAACTTAATGCGTTGGCACATGAATTTGTTAATCTCTACTCCGACCTACCCCTCCAGTCTTTCATATCTCAGACAATGGTACCTCCAGCATTCTGTTGTCTATGTTAGAAACCAGGATCTCATCCTTGAAATCACACTCCCCACTATCAGCATCATTATGCCCCTGCCAGCATCTAGTTTGTTCTATCTCCCAGACATCCCACAAGTCTGGCCACTTCTCTCCATCCCCACAGCTCAGGTCACCTGTTATTTAATATCTGTACTACATGGTTGCCTCCTAACTAATTATTCTGGATACGTTTTCCACTTGGTGATCGTTTGTTCATTCATTTCACAATTATTTACTGGGCAGGTATAGTATGTTAGATGTAGGAGATACAGTGATGAGAAAAACAAAGTCCTCGTCCTAATGGAACTAATGTTCTTACAGAAGTCAGTTATCTTTCCTAAAGCACAAATATTGTCATGTCTATCCCCAGACTAAAGTATGTCTGTGACATCCCACTGCCCTCAGCATAAAATCCAAACTCCCTAATAGACCTTCCTCCCTCGTTCATGACACTCCACTATCTCCTTTGCTTACTTTCCTTGCAATACAGAATCAATTTCGGTTACTCAAATGCACCAAGCCTTTGCATATCCTAGAACATTCTAAACCACACCCCTTGCTTAACAGCTACTCACCCATCGGTTCTGAACTCGGAGTTCTCTTGGCCCACGTTGCCAACGATGATGAGTTGAGTCATGTTGGGGATAATGGAATTTGGAGGACACCCAGGACTCCTGAGACCTGAAACCTGTCTTGCCACAGCCACTACAGGCCATTCCTTCTCCTCGTCTTTGAAAGAAATATGTTCCCAGAGATCAGGCCAGGCATATGCACACTCTTTCTTTCTCTGGCCTCTGGTTGTGCTGGGCTGAATAACGTGGGGGATTTCTTTGACGTAGGTAGGAGGGAGCCCAGAGGGATCTCAGAAGAGGATGTTTGCCATTTTTGGCTACTCAGCATCTGAGCGCCCATTCCACTCGGAGGGAACCAGAACCCCGCACATCACAGGCATGTGTTCAGTGACAGCAGCACTGGCAGAAATAACCTAACTGGGCTGCGCCTGCAGTAGGACCTTAACAGGCTTTTCTGGGGCCAGTTTTCCAGCCTTCCTATCAGTTCTGTGAGCTACTTGATATTCTTCCAGTGGATTCCTTTAGGATCACTGGATATGGTCTGTATTGTAAACGAGAAACCCTGAGTAGTATAATACAATATCCTTTCTGCTCCCCCTGCCCCCACCGCGGGACCCATCCCGATCCCCCCTCCGACGGTGCAGTACGGCACGCCCAGGGAATGATGGGTGCCCTCAGCGGACAGAGATTCTAAGTTTCACAGCAGATCTGGACTTATCCACCTCCCACAGGCTTTTCTCGATGGGTTGGCAACACCATGGCCCCGGTCACTTCCCTTCTCAGCCACAGGGGAGGAAGAGAGAGAGTATTTCAAAAAAGATCCAATCTTAGAAGAGGAAGATTCACTCTCACGCTGTGGCTGCATTAGAATCCTGGCCCTTGGCCCGCCATACTGTCATGTCTCCTGTCTAGGGAGAGAGGAGCTGGGCCTCTCCCTACAGTCTAGCAGTTGTGGATGAACAGGAAGTGTCTGTTGTTTTTCCAGGCATCCTGTGATTCCCTGCGAGATGGAATCCCGCGGAGGGGGGGTCCTCACCTTTGGGCCTTCACCCTGCTCATAAGGTAGCACTTCTCTCTCTCTCTGCTTCTATCTCAGGGCTTCTCCCTCTGGCGATTGCATTGACTCCTCTCACCCCTACAGCCATTTGCTCCTGCTGAGTCGTGGCTTTCTCGCCAAGCCCCTCCTGTGAACCCCACCGCTTCTTCTAACTGACGCTCGCTGCCTTCTCTGTGTCTCTCTCAACTTTGAGGACAGTCTGCAGCTTAAGTTTATCTCTTAGATCCAAACTTCTCGAAAGAGGACGTGATTGGATCTGTTGACCGCCACTCGTACAGAGAGGCTTGCACAGGGCCTGTGGACCCGGCCACTTTGCTCAGAAAGGCTAAAGATGTGGCCAACACACAGAACAAATGGATGGCACTTGCACTCCACCCTGGCATTTCAGACTCCCTCTGTACAAGCCTGAGCATGTCATCTCCACTCACAGGTCTGTTCTTTTCCTGTGTTCCTTAATTTAGGGGATGTTTTGCTGTTCTGCTGTAGATATCTTGTCTTCAGAACAAAGCCCCCTCTTGTAACCTACCTCTCCAGCCTCCTCTCCTGCGACTGCCACTGTTCTGCAATTATCTGAACTTCTCAATACATAATTTAAGAAATGAAACCAGCTCTCCTAATCCTCTGGCCAATGTATTCTCCTTTCAACCACACACCACACAAGGGGGCTTTGCTTGTACATCTCTGTCTCTACTTCTATTTTCTTTCCTCTACAAGACTGCAACCTGGAAAGCTTTAACATCCTCATCCTGAGAGTCCACAAAGCCTCTGGGGCAGAAACTGTGTCTCAGTGATCTTTGGAGCTGGCCAGGGTGAGTGTCAGTGAACACCTAAAGATTAATTCAGCAACAACCCTCAAACATCCTTCCTAGAGCATAGGACACACAGTCTCTCGTTTGTCCTCCATGCCGTGGTCCAGTAATTCACCACTGGGACATGTGCAAAAATGAGGGTCTGGGAGACAGCCTGGCAGGGTCCCACCATCCCGCCCCTGTGACGGAGACTGCCCAGGTGTGAATGGGTCTGCAGAATCGGGTCCTGGAAACACTTCTCTCCAAAGAGTGCAGTAGCTGAGAGGACACAGTTGTGACCTAGGTGGTCCTTTGCCTGACTTCCCAGGGGCTGTCAGCTGCCTGGCTGCTCCAAGTGCCTCTCTGTGGGATGAGCTGATTTCCTCTTGCTCTGTTGATTTCTCTTATGATGCTGCAGGATGCCTGGCCCAGGAATGACTCAGCTTATTTGCCTACTGACATGCCTGAAGTGCTGTAGGAGCAGGCAGAATGGTAAGGAGTCAAGTTGGAACCAAGATTTGAGTCTTACAGTCATGAGGAGGCCTGGCCTCATGCCCATAAAGACCATGGAGTGATCCAGGAGGGTTAGGACCTGGACCTGGACTGACCTCAGGAATAGGACAGGGGCTGTGGGAACTCTGCCAGCTCAGAAAGGGTTTAAGGGGTTGAAGGGTTCTCACTGAAGCCCAGGCTTTAAGACTATCCCACCAGGCAGCCAGAATTCGTGATGGGGAGACCAGCTGGCAGGTGATACAAATCAAGAGGTATATCAGGCCCTTATATAGCAACAATGAGACAGGAACCAATCTTTGTGGGTTTTTTTGAAACAGAATCTTGCTCTGTTGCCATGGGTAGAGTGCAGTGGTGTCATCATAGCTCACTGCAACCTCAGACTCCTGGGCTCAAGCGATCCTCCTGCCTCAGCCTCCCAAGTAGCTGGGACCACAGACATGCACCACCATGCCTGGCTAAATTTTCTATTTTTAGTAGAAATGGGGGACTTGTTCTTGCTCAGGCTGGTCTCGAACTCCTGACCTCAAGTGATTCTCCCACCTCGGCCTCCCAGAGTGCTAGGATTACAGGTGTGAGCCACTGCACCTAGCCATGAAATGGGACTTGAAGGAGGTAAAACTATGTATGAGGTGGAAAAGAGAAGCCTGTGTTCGGGCTGGGAGGTGTGCTACAGTAAAGTCCGTTTGGGCACTGGTATGTTGAGTGTGAATGAGCACGAAGCAGCAAGTGCTGCAGATGCTGATGAGAGGCAGAGGTAAGGGGCCGTATTCCTGGATATAATTTTAGTGATCCTACCTAGTGGTAAATATGGATTGTCACCCCACAGCATCTGACCCAATCGAAGTACAACTTTTGCTCTTAAGGAAGGTAGATGGGTTGCTTCTGTTTAGTATGAGTTCTTTTTATGTTGTGTTGTTTTGAGACAGGGTCTTGCTCTTTGCCCAGGCTAGAGTGTAGCGGTGTCACCATAGTGCACTGCAACAGCACACTCCTGGGCTGAAATGATCCTCCTGCCTCGGCCTCCCAAACAGCTGGGACTACAGGTGGGCACCATTTCTTCTATTTTTTGTAGAGATGGTATCTCACTATGTTGCTCCGGCTGGTCTCAAACTCCTGGCCTGAAGTGATTCTCCCCACTTCATGGCCCCCCAAAGAACTAGGATTACAGGGGTAAGCCACCACACCAGGCCAAGGTCGGTTAGGGTTTTTTTTTTAAGTGTAGGAGGCTGACTTGGCCTGGCCTCAGAGGCAAGGGAAACTGAAACAAAAAAGTAAGGAGGAATTGCAACCGAGTGGGCACTCAGATGTTCAGGACTCAACCCCAAACACACAGGATTCTGGAACAGGGCAGTATGACTAACTCTAGCCTACCCATTGCTTCAGATGCAGCCACTGCCCAGTTGGTGTTGGTTCAGGAAGGAGCTGTGGTTAACACTGCAGCTGGGTCCCCGGATGTTGTAGTAGGATAGGGATTAGGTGTTCAGAAGAGCTGTTAGCCTTCTGGGAAGGCATCTGCATGACCAAGAGGAAAGAGCACAGCTTTAGGTTCAGACTTCAAATACAACCTGCTAGCTGTTTATCCTTGAGCAAGTTATTCAGTCTCTTGGAGCCATTGGGCCCTCAGCTGTAAAATGGGAATCACAGTGTCTGCTTCCCAGGACTGTTGTGAGGATACATGACATAATCCCCGTGAAAGAATCTGATACACGTTGGATGTTCAGTTAAAGAGAATTCTCTTCTGCTTCTCCTACATGATCCTGTCTCAAGAACCCCAGGGAAGGGGACTGGGGTGACTTTATTCAATATGCATAAAGGGTTAATACCTGAATATTAAATGAATAAGAGAAAGAATATGAAAATAGGCAAAAGATAGAAGTAATTAATAAAAGAATATATTTTAATAGCTATTAATCATATATTAAATACAAATATGATATCATACATATACAAATGTACAGCCATATATATGCCACTTTATTAACAAAAAGGTGAATTATAACAATAATAAAACATTTCCACTTATCAGCTTGAGAGAGTTTATAAAGCATTTAATCGATTAATAAGTGAGGTGTGCCTCTTTGCACAATTTATAAACCATTCATATTTTTTTTCTGTGAACTATCTATTCATATCTTTTGTCCGGTTTTCTGACAGTGTTGGTCTTCTTCTTATGGGTATATAAGAGATCTTTATGCTTTGATTTTAACCTTTTAATTGACATGAGTATTACAAATATTTTTTCAGTTTGTCATTTGTCTCTTAACTTTGTTTATGGTATTTTGGTTGTACAGAAGTATTTTTTATGAAGTCAAAATCATCAACCAATGTTTTCCTTTTTTTTTTTTTTTTTTTTATTGAGACAGAGTCTCACTTTGTTGCCCAGGCTAGAGTGAGTGCCGTGGCGTCAGCCTAGCTCACAGCAACCTCAAACTCCTGGGCTCAAGGGATCCTCCTGTCTCAGCCTCCCGAGTAGTTGGGATTACAGGCATGCACCACCATGCCCGGCTAATTTTTTCTATATATATTTTTAGCTGTCCATATAATTTCTTTCTATTTTTTAGTAGAGATGGGGTCTCGCTCTCGCTCAGGCTGGTCTCGAACTCCTGAGCTCAAACGATCCGCCCACCTCGGCCTCCCAGAGTGCTAGGATTACAGGCGTGAACCACCGCGCCCGGCCAATGTTTTCCTTTTTGGCTTGGCAAAGAAGATAAAGTTTCACAGTACACAGTATGGGAAAGGCAATCCCGAATATGAGATTGCTGGCTTGAGCTAGTTCCACTGAAGCTACTTTACATTTAGATCTTCTAAGTCTCATATGGCTCTGACTCTAAGTTGTGTATTATGCAGTCTTCATTTAAAAACTTGGCTTCCCATATAGGTATGAGCCCAGGGAGGAAATGCACTGATCACACTGACCTGAGTGTTCTCATACTTTCAAAAGCTGTATTTATCAATGAAAATTATTTGACTATGATCTGGTTTATACATTGGTCTAATAAATTTGGTTAGTATGAGTCTGCCCTGGAGATGATTCTCTTCTCAGTGCTGACAAAATCAGATTTCTAAGTTGTAAGTCTGAGAATCAGACTCTGGGCTGTGGTAATTAATCCAAACTTTTCTGAGAAATGTCAGTATTACCACCTTCTCTCGGAAATATTCCCCAACATTTCCACGGCTATCCAAGTACCTTTCT
The DNA here is from genome assembly GCF_041146395.1 of Eulemur rufifrons. Taxonomy (NCBI): domain Eukaryota; kingdom Metazoa; phylum Chordata; class Mammalia; order Primates; family Lemuridae; genus Eulemur; species Eulemur rufifrons. The sequence goes on from NC_091002.1 coordinate 17,778,806, forward strand.
CAATGATAAGTAGTGAAGGTGAATGCGGCAGTAACTACATAACTAATAATAATTCATAATCAAACCTACCCTCTAATTTTGCACTTTCTAGGTACCCAACACTGTTCTTGGCGCTTTAATGGACTATTTAATAGCCACAACATTTCTATGATATAAACAATATTGGTTTCTAATTTTGATAGAAATTGGGGCCCAGAGAGATGGAATAACTTGATCAAAGTTTCAAAGTCAAGTAAGTGGTGCTGCCAGTATTGGAACCCTGGACTGTCTGCTTTTCTCTGTGTCTGCATTTGTATTATAATAGTTGATTATGACCCTGTCTTGAAATCTCCCTTCAGTTTAGGGAGCTTCACTGTTATCTAATTATTCCACTAACATTCCAATGATAAGTTGATAACCCCTTTCCCACTAACTTCTCCATCTCTTTCTGAATTTTCAAATCTCCTGCACATGAGACTGCATTATACAAAACTTAGGTCCCTGTACATTAAATTATAACACACAGGACCTCCTGCAAAATCCCTCTTCCCAGAAAATGTGAGCCTTCATTCTTCTACTAGCTTTGTGGCTGCTGTGTCATATTTAAAATATAATGGGTATCCTGTGCGTTGTCTTCTAGCCAGAAGCATTAGCTATAGGCTGTCATATTCCATATAAAGTCTTAAACCTTAAGGAAAGTGTCTATCTCTTATCATTTTCCAAAGCATTGATTTAGCTCTTTATTTTCTGAGTGTGAATATAGAATTTTATTTACCAGGTTCAGATGCTTTGGTAATGCTCAAATAACTAAAACTGACCAGTCTATAATTGAATTGAGTTATTTAAAGGATATAAAAATACTGTGCAATTTCGTTTTATGTGGTGCTATTTTTATGAGGACTAGAAAACATTCTGTAGACAGAAAAGTAAAAAATAGAAAGGGAGATTGCATTGTGCTGCGGGAAGAAACAAGAGAGAGAAACCTGGGAAGAAAGAAGGGGGATTAATAATTGATTATCACTGACTGTTGCCAGCCACCACACTAGATGCTTCATATGATATATATTTTGTTAATCCCCACAACCAGGCTGGGACATAGATTTATTGCATCCATTTCATGGATTAGGAAACTGAGGGTCAGAAAGGTTAAGTAACTTACTCAAGAGTTCGTGCAAAGTTGGGATGTGAGTGCAGTTCTCTCAGATCCTTAGTGTGCTGGGTACAGAAAGGAAGAACAGATCACAAAACTCAAACTGAAGTCTAGCAGAATAACTGAAAAGATCAAAGTGAAACTAAGTGGAGATGAGAAAAAAGGATGATCAGAGTGGCAGAAGAGGATGTGGAGCCGTGAGTAAGAGATAGGGCTTCTGAATCTGCCAGCCTGGAGCAGGGCAGGGGCAGGTGGCTGGAGCTGGCACTATTGGAGGTCAAGGTGGGAGATGGCTGGAGCGCCTCATCAAGTCAGAGAGACGCTGGCTCAAGGACAGCTGAATGAGGAGGATCTCCATGAAAGCAGATGGTTAACTTGACCCAGAGACGGGGGATCTGGCCCTCTCTGGGAGCAGAGGGAAGTCTGGGCAGAGGGAGGCCTGAACTCACTGGTTGACTCTTCCCTTTTGGAGGAGACTAGCCCTGTAAGTCTTCCATCAGTAAAGCCAGACTTAGGGACCATGGTATCAATAATGAATGCCCTAGCAACCCATTAAGATCTTTCCTGATGATTTAAGTGGGATTGCCACAGAAGGGTTTCCATTCATTCACAAAAGTACTCACTGGGTACTCTCTATGTGCCAGGCATGGCTGAAGTGATGGGGATAAAATGATATGCAAGAGAACTTTGATCCTTGTCCTTGTGGAACTCACAGTCTAGTGGACTAGACTGATACTAATCACATGATCAGACACATAAATATAAAATTGCAATTTTAATAAGTGCTCCAAAGGAAAGTTACACGATACTATAAGAGCATATTTAGTAAGGCATCCTGAAGAAAGCGATGCTTGTGTTGTGGTGCAGGGAATGAGTAGAAGTTAATTACTTAAAGGAAGGGTATTATATTCCAGGTAGAGAAACCATCAAGTGCAAAGGTCCCTTGTTTTAAATGGTTCATCCTGGAGGATGGAGGCTTAGGCCAGGATCAGGGGTTTGCATACATTTTACAATCTATCTGGATGTCTCCTTTCCTAACTGGAAATTTCCCTAATGTCTAACAAATCCATATTTCAGGTTGAAGATAGTGCTTCTGTCTTTAAGCATGAGATACTTTTCATTTATTCATGCATAGATACACACATATGTAAGTACCTATCTATCCAATCAGATCTCTAACCAAGCATCTTTTTATTTATCTAGTCATTGATTACCCATTCATATATCTATTTAATCATCCATTCATTATACCAATCATCAACCCATGTGTCTGTCTACCTATCCAGTAGACAACCATCCTTCTATCCATATATCTATACCTCTACCCACATTTTATATCTCCATGTGCTTATATATCCATTTATCCATCCATCTAACCACCTATTCATTCATTTACTCATGTATCCATCTATTCATTTATCCATCCATGTATTCATTTATTCATTTATTCTGTCCTCCAGCCAACCAACCATTTATTCATTTATCCATTCACCCATCCTATCCATGCACCTCCCATGTATCCATATACTTATCCATTTATCATCCATCCAATCATCCAAGTATTCATCTATCTTCTACCCATTTATTTACCCATCAATATATTCATCCATTTCTATTGCTGCTGTGGCAATTTACCACAAACTTAGTGGCTTAAGACAACACAGATTTATTACCTTACAGTTCTAGAAGTCAGCAGCCCAAAATGTGTCTGAAGGGGCTAAAATCAAGGTGTTGATAGAACTATAGTCCTTCTGGGGGTCCTAGGGGAGAATCTGTTTTCTTGACTTTTCCAGCCTGAGCCTGCCTGCATTCCTTGTCTCATGGCCCCTTCCTCCATCAAAGGCATCAGCATACCATCTTCAAATCCCTCTCTGACTCTGTCCCTTCCACCCTCCTCTTGTATTTATAAGGACCTTTGGGATTACATTGGCCCCACCCTGATAATCCAGGATCACCTCCCTATCTCAAGGTAAACTGACTAGCTTAATTCTTCCTTGCCATATAATCTAACATATTAAAAGTTTTTGGGGGGTCAAGACATATGCATATTAAGACTTCTTTGGGGGGCCATTATTCTGCCTACCACATATCCATCCATTTATGCATTCATCCATCCATTCATTCAATAATACATCCTTGTCTTCAACCACCAATCTATCAGTTTAGTCATCTATTTGCTCATCTATGTATGTATCTACCCATCCATCCATCCATTTATTTATCCATTCACCCAACTAATAATTCACTTGCCCACCATTCATTCATCAATAATATCAGCCACACAGCTGATAATAATTTCATTATATTCATGTATCCATTCAGCCACTATTTCATCCACCATTCATCCACCAATCATTCATGCATCAAATTGTCCATCTATACAACCTTCCATCTAATCATTTATGAGCTACTTTTATCTGCCTTGCCTCTTAATTAACTAAACAGTGCCCTTCTAAGACACCCCCCCACCACACACACATCCTCCACAATTTTGACCTACTTACCAAAACAGGTCATTGTATCTGAATCTTTGTCACTTGTTCTCAACCACCTACTTTTCTGATCCTAGCTCCAAATCACCTGGAGCTCCTGGCTGCTAAGCCTGACTCAGTTTTGCTTCTGGTACTTTGCACTGGCTGTATGCCGATGGATCTTTCTAGAACCTTCCTTTGTTTATGGGGCCCTGCCAGTATTGACTTTGTCTGAGTTGACGCTGATCTGTCCTTCTCCTGGTTATGCCTAGAAGACAGGAGGCAACAAGTAACCCTGCAATATGTATGAGTGTGCTTATAGGGAGGTGCGGGTTAGAGCTGTATGTCTCAATGTTTTTTCTGCTATGCACCCTTCCCCTTCATGGAGAGGTTTGGATGAAACCCACACTCCTCACAATCTATGTTGGATTTTTTCCCAGAGAAGTAAGACAAATAGTACTATAAAATATTTGTGATGTGATGGCCATAAAAGCATTTTGAAAATACTTGAATAATGAAAAAAGTCATTTAAAGATCTCAAAAATTGCCTTTATATAAGAAAAATACTAAATAGATATGACTAACTTTATTTTTAAGAACAGGTTCTCATTTCCCCCCAGAACTTTCCCCCACAGGTACTATTAATAAGGTGAGACAGCATATACTACTGAAGCAAAAGCATGGATAGTGGCAGTAACTATAAAATCACCACTCACAAACACGACCATAATTTACAGTTGTCAGAACTGCTAATGGTCTCTCACCACAGGCTGAGACCTAGATAAGGTGGACCAAGGGCCATGTGAAATTCCCAGCACTCAGCTAAAACGCCACCCCCTGCCCTGCTGCTCAGGAGAGCACGTCAGGAGAGCAAATGAATAGGAATGACATTATTATAAGACTAACAGCTCCCATTTACTTTTTTTAAAGAAAGGTAAATCACTCAGACTGTGGTGCTTTACATAGGATTAGCAACAAATTACTGGCCATATACCTCATGACTGATCATGTCAAGACATGACCATTGAGAATCGTGGCAAAACGACTGCTAGATTTCTATACAGTTTTAAGGTCAAGAATCCAGCATGGGCACAAGTTCAAACTGGAGTGAAATTGTCTGGGCAAGTCTGTGTAGCCCAACTCCTCTCCTGCAGATAGTGTTCATTCGTTGGGTGAGCAGAAGTGTTGAGACTTATCCATGGAGTTCAACACTGGCCCATGGGGGCATGGTCTACACTACTTGAAAACTTTTCAAGGAAAATACCATGGGAAATACGCTGTTATCAGAGCCTTGGCCAAAGTAGTATTTCAGAAATGAATGAAGAAGGGCAATTCCCTGTGACCAATCAGCAGTCTGGTCTGGGAAGATGTCACTTCTCAGCAGTTGGAAGATTCTAAGGCCCTGAGTTAAAAGATTTTGAAGGCACTGACATTTTAACGGTGTAAGGTCACTGGTTTATAACTATGGGCCCTGGCAGGTACTAAGACATGTGCAAACTATAAAGGGTTTATACTTCGATGTCTCATATATAAAATGCTACACTTGAAATCAACAATAATTTTTAGCTTATACCAAAACCCTTTCATATGCTGCATCTCATTTGATCCTTAAAACAATCCTGAGAAATTGCCTAGACAGGGCTTCCACCCATTTTTACAGACTAAATGACTACAGCTAGAAAGTCAAGGTCCCAGAGATGGCAATTAGAATTCATATTACAAGCCATTGCTAATTGATTGATAATGTCTGATAGAAACACTGAATTGATAAACATTCTGAGGTTAAATCCGGGATTAACAAGAAAGAAGGTGGTGAATCTGCCAGAATTTCTCCATGCATGTAAGGAAGAGGAACAGTAGTGGGTGTGATGCACATTTTTCATCAAACACTTTTCCAGGGTTTTCCTTCATTCAACCAACATGCGCTGAGCACTGCAAGGTACTTGTTAGGTGCTAAGGATACTGAAGACAAAAGAAAAGAAAAGTTACACTGTTTTATCTCTAGGATCTCACAGTCCAGTTATTTTCATCATCTCATTCTGTCCCCAATAAAAGATCTTGCTATCTCTTCATCAAAAATTCATTTCCAGTCCCATAATCCTAGCACTTTGGAAGGCCAAGGGAGGAGGATTGCTTGAGCCTGGGAGTCTGAGACCAGCCTGGGCAATGGGGAGACCTCATCTCTACCAAAAAAATTAGCTGGGTGTGGTGGCAGGCGCCTGCAGTCCCAGCTACTCAGGAAGCTGAGGTGGGAGGATCACTTGAGCCCAGGAGTTGGAGGGTACAGTGAGTTATGATGACACCACTGCACTCCAGTCCTGGGAACAGAGCGAGACTCTGTCTCAAAAAAAAAAAAAGAAAGAAAAATTAATTTCCTTTTCTTCCTGGGTACACAGGTAGACTACATTATTCAGCTTCCCTTGTGGTTTGATGTGGCCACGTAACTGAATTCCAGCCAATGACATGAGCAGAAGTGACGTGTCATTCTAGGCCAGTGCTTTTAAGAAGAGAGTGTGTCCTCACCACAATCTCTCTTTCTGCTAGCTGGATACAGATGGTGACAAAAAACCCTGGGGGATGATGTAGTCATTGGATAGAAGGAAACTGAACCCCTGAATCACCAGGTAGAGGACTTGTCTACTAAGAATGCTTTCCTTGAAATGCTATATGAACAAGAAATAAACTTTTTGTTGAAGCCATTATTCTTGTTACAGCAGCTAGTGAATGTTACTACCTAATACTACCAAATCTTGCTCTTAAGGGACCCGGCCTCTTTCGGCCTCCTCTCAACATGGCTTTCATCTACCACAGCTGGCATTTAATCCATATTTTCGGGTTGGTTTAGATGGGCACTCTTCAACCCTAGCCCAGGAATTCTGTCTTTGGCGGCGAGCACCAAAGGCATGTTGAAGATCCCTGCTTTATTCCATGCCTATAAGGGAATGGTAGTCATGTTTCTTTTTGGCGAGAATGATATCTTTCATTGTTGCTGTCAGACTCCATAATTGGTGCCGTAATGACTACCCAGAGACCATCCAGTGTTGTCATGGGCTCTGGAATCACACAGCCCATACTTAGCCACAGCTGGGTCCCCTACCTCAGTGGATCTCAAACTTTAGCATACATCTAAGCACAGACTGCTAGCCGCACCCCCAAACTTTCTGAGCCAGTTGATTTGGGCTAGAGCCCAAGAATTTGGATTTTTTTTTTTCTTTTTGAGACAGGCTCTTGCTCTGTTGCCCAGGCTAGAGTGCAGTGGTATCATCATAGCTCACTGCAACCTCAAACTCCTGGGCTCAAGCAATCCTCCTTCCTTAGCCTCCTGAATAGCTGGGACTACAGGCGCGTGCCACCATGCCTGGCTAATTTTTCTATTTTTTGTAGAAATAGGTTCTTGCTATGTTGCTCAGGCTGGTCTTGAATTCCTGACCTCAAGTGATCCTCCCACCTCAGCCTCCCAAAGTGCTAGGATTACAGGCATGAGCCACTGTGCCTGGCCTAAGAATTTGGATTTCTACCAAGTTCCTACATGCTGCTAGTGGTCCAGGAACCACTCTCTGGGAACCATTGCCCTCAGCAAAGCCAGTCGCGCTAAGCTGTAGCTGTTTATCTTTTTAAATCTGTAGAAGACATCTGAATTAGTCAAGGTTCTCCAGAGAAACAGAACCAATATAACACACACACACACACACACACACACACACACACGTAGGAGATTTATTATGGGAACTGGCTCATGTGATTATGGAAGCTGAAAAGTTCCACAATATGCCATCTGCAAGCTGGGGAACCAGGAAAGCCAGGGGTGTAATTCAGTCTGAGTCCAAAGGACTGAGAACCAGGAGCTGCAATGTTCAAGGGCAGAGGAAGATGGATGTCCCAGCTCTAGAAGAGAAAGGGGGACAATTGGCCCTTCCTCCATCATTTTGTTCTACTCAAGCCCTCAAGGGATGTTGCCCACCCACATTGGTGAGGGTGGATCCTCTCTACTCATTCTATTAATTCAAATGCTAATCTCTTCTGGGAACACCCTCACAGACACGCCCAGAAATAATGCCTTTCCAGCCCTCTAGGTATATAAAATTAACCATCACAACATCTGTATTCTGAAAATATTTTTGTTTTTATGCTTTTTTTTGTGTTTTGTTTTTACTCTTCCTTTTGTAAACTCTCAGCTTTGTTTTTTCCTGTGATACCTGGAGCAAGAGCCCAGGGGAAGCTAGACTGCTAGACACTGGACTGAACTGCTATCGGTGTGGCAGCTACTGCCTGCCCCATGTCAGCATTTAGGCTTGTGGCTGATGGACAGACACGATGATGGCTCTAGACTCTGCTGACTACCTGTAAAATGAGGGTAATAACAATATTTGCTTTGCAAGAATTAAATATGTTAACACACGTTAAGCATTTAAAACTGTGCCTGGTGCATATTAAGTGCTCAATAGATGTTAGCTATTGTGAACTGTCAGTGTAGCAGTGCATGTTTTATGAACGTGGGGACATCCTTCCCTGCAACTTTATTCCCTTCTAGGATATACTTCAGGACAAAGCAAAAGGAGTGGTAGGAGCTGGACTTCCCGGCATCTAGAGTTTTACCAACAACAGTAATGGAAGCATAAAAATCATTCACAATAAATGGAATGAGATAGGGAAATGCAGCTTACTGCCATCAGTCTGGTTCAAATTGCTCATGCTTGATCTGGATTCTTCTATCACTAACAGGTTACGAACCATGTAGTCAACATATGTTTGCTGAATGGGACTGAACTGTGGAACAACTCAAAATATCTGGATGTAGATCATATTTTGAGAAAACACTTAAAATTTTGGGCAAGCTTATGCAATAACCAAGCATGTTGTACATATACAGTAAATTAATGATGGGTGTCACTTGTATCACCCAAGGAAATACTAAGTCTATCAGTTATCTATTGCTGCATAACAAATCATTCCTAAAACTTGGTGGCTTAAAAATGATAATATACGTTTATTAGCTCACATAGTTTCTGTAGGTCATAAATTTGAGAATGGCTTGGTTGGGTGGCTAAGGGGTCTCTCAAGAGGTTTCAGTCAAAACACTGGCTGGGAATGTAGTCTCATCTGAAGGTTTGACTAAGCACGGAAGATCCACTTCGAAGATGGCCCATTCACATGTATATTGGCAAGAGGCCTTAGGTCCTTGCCATGTGGACCTCTCCATAGGGCTGATTGAATTTCCTCGTGACATGACAACTGACTTTCTCATTGCAAATGACTTTCCCATCCAAAAGAGCAAGACAGACGCTGCAATGTCATTTGTGACTTAGCCTTGGAAGTCACACTCTGTCCTCTCTGCAATATACTACTGGTTATACAGATCAGCTCTATTCAGTGTGAGAAGGGTCAATTTAAAGGTTTGAATTCCAGCAGGTGGAGATCATTGAGGGCTATCTTGGAGGATTGGCTATTATGTTTTACCTCAGCAAAACCAGGGAAATGAATTAATTAATTTAAAAAATTGTAGTGTTTTGTTCCTAGAATATAAAACAGCGCTGCTTCTTTTATTGTCAGTTTGCAGATGGCAGCCTGTCTAAATCAGTCAGTAACGCTGATGGAAGGATTGCACACATAAAGGAAAGGATTCCGCAGCAACTTGAGGCTTAGTAAAAAGCCTCAGCTTAAGCAAGTTTTTATGGCTGAAACTGCCTAACGGTTGTTGCAGGAAAGTACACCGCTGAGCGAGAATGAAGGATTTATGGAGCTGTTTCAGGGTAGGGTGACCAGTGTTTTTGAAAAATCCTGCCCAAGAACACTTGAGGTATGACTTTCTATAAATCACAGTTACTGAAAGGGACCATAGTCATTTTTTTATATAAACTTAGATTTTAAAAAATCAAAATAGTAGTAGTGCTATATTCATGGGTGAGAGCGAGAGCTCGGCCATACTTTAAGAATTAAATCAGTCAGATTAATCCATAAGAGATGGAGGCCATATATCAGCAGAAGGCACTCCAAAAGACAAGGTTCACCGGGCCAAAGGCAAGAAGAACAGAGATTGACTTCAATTGAACCAATGGAATTAATATGTTTCAAAAAGAGCAAGTCAACAAGAAGTCTATACAGAATATGGAAAAATGGGAGCCAGAGGAAAGGTAGTAATAGTAATGTAGTAACAAACCATTTGCTGAGCAGTTACCATGTGCTAAGTACTTTGCATGAATCATTTAATTCACATAACAATTCTATCAGTGGAGGGTGAAGTGACTTAGCTAAGATCACTAGTGGTAGAGCTGGGATTCGAACCACATCCATAAAGCTCCAAAGCCTATGGGTTTAATTATTCCTATCTTGTATTATCCTGGGGAATGGAGCTTTTGGCAGGAGGATCCCTTGTGGCAGGTTCACACCTAGGGCCGAGTTATAGGCATTGCACCGTTGTAGCTCAAGGATACTGGCCATTAGCATTATCCCCACAGTTCCAGGGTCCAGGTTCCAGAAGTCACCTTCCAGTCATGACTCCTCTTGCCATAGAGAGAAAACAAGGTCAACATCTTGATAAAACAGGCTAGGCTGCTTGGCAGGTACTCAAAGGAACCAAAAAAAAATTTTTTAAATGTTTAATCATGAAAGATTTCACACGTACAGAAAATAATATGAGATGACCCCAAATTAACCTTTACTGACATTTGGTCTCAGAGCTTTCAAACAACTCTGAGAGGTTAAAACATAAGGTCTTTACCTCAGGACAAACAGGCCCACGACCAGCACACCTATAAACTGGGTCAGAGTTTGCAAAAGCAGTATTATTGGAAATAAGCGTACAGCCTTGTAAGATTTTACTTTGAAGGACAGAACTCATCAGAGTGACTAAGTTGTGATATACTTCAGATCTCAGCACAAGCGCAGCTTTCCTGACCTCCTTGACAAAGGCAGATCCTTCTAGCATAATCTCTTACAGCATTATATACCTCTCCTTTATGCTCTTACCACTGCTGTGATGCTCCTCTTATTTGCATGACTGTTGGACTAATGCCTGTCACCTCCATAGACTGCAACTCCATGAGGGCTGAGTTTGTGTCAGATTTTATTCATAATTGTATTCCCAGCACTGTAGCGCACACTGTAAATATCTCTCCAATGAATACATTCAATTTTAAATATCAATCTCCTTAGATATCTACCCAAGAAAAACAAAAACCTATGTCCACACAAAGACTTGTAGGTAAAGGTTCATAGCCCCAGAGAGGAAAACATCCAAATGTCCATCATTTGGCACGTGGAAAATAAAAGGTAACATATCCATACAATGGAATACCATTCAGCAACAAAAAAGAATGAACTGACAAAATATTCTATAGTATGGACGAACCACAACATTTTGTTAAGTAAAATAAGCCATACACAAAAGACTACATGTTATACTATTTCATTTATGTGAAATTTCTAGAAAAGGCAAAACTATAAAGAAGAAAGCAGATCAATAGTTTCCTGGGCCTGGGGGTGGGATGAGGATTGACTGCAAATAAAAATAAGGGAACTTCTGAAGATGATAGAAATGGTTTAAAATTGGATTGTGATGATGGTTGCACAACTGTATAAATTTACTGAACATCATCTAACTGTACACATGCAGTAGACAAGTTGTATAGTATGTGAATTATATTGCAATAAAGCTATAAAAGTGTTTAAAAAATCAATCTCCTTACTTAGTCATTTTATCCCAACTCAGGTTCTATGAGACATTATTTCTGTGGGGCATTGTGCCAGAAACTGCTAGTTGAGTCTCTTGACTCTTTCTTTAGTGACAGACCCAATTTTTAAGTTGGCACATAGAAAAGCAAAATAAAATACCATATTTCCAGTCTCCTTTGCAACGTGTGGTGGCCATGTGGTCAACTTCTGGCCAATGAGACATAAGTAAAAGTGATGTGTAGTTTTTCCAGGAAGGCTGTTTAGGGACTTGGCTCCACTTTTTCCATTTTGCCTTTCCTTTTTCCTTCCAATGACATGTGGACTGTTGCTCCAGCAGCCATCTTGGACCAGGAAGTGACCTTGAGAATGAAAGCTAAGGATAGTGGAGCAAAAATATTGAAGCCTGGGTTCCTGAAGACACCATAGAGCTACCATGCCACCCTTGGACTGCCTACATACCAGATTTCTTTAATGCAAGGCAAAAATAAACTTCAATCTTTTTTTTTTTTTTTTTTTTTTTGAGACAGTCTCATTCTGTTGCCCAGGCTAGAGTGCCATGGCGTCAGCCTAGCTCACAGTAACCTCAGACTGCTGGACTCAAGCAATCCTACTGCCTCAGCCTTCGGAGTAGCTGGGACTACAGGCACGTGCCACCATGCCCGGCTAAATTTTTCCTATATATTTTTAGTTGTCCAGCTAATTTCTTTCTATTTTTTTTTTTTTAGTAGAGACGAGGTCTACACTCTTGCTCAGGCTGGTCTGGAACTCCTGAGCTCAAATGATCCGCCGCCTCGGCCTCCCAGAGTGTTGATTACAGGTGTGAGCCACCACGCCTGGCCTAACTTCAATCTTATTAGGCCTTTTTCCCCCCTATCATGTGCAGCCAAAGTTAATCCTAAGTGATACCAGTTTTAACAGGTGTTACAGGAAAAGAGAATTTGGTGGTCAAATAATTTTGAGAACTATTATATTAAAATTTAACAGATTTCATTAATGCAGGACCTCTTGGAGTTTTTAATATGCTAATAAGCAATCTCCAAGAACCGCCAAGAAGGGGTAGAGTATGCACAACTTTCCAAACTAACTTGAACCCAAAACCTCTTTTTAGTGGAACATCTCATGGGACAAATGATTTGGGAAAAACAAAATGTTGCTTTAAAAAATTCATACTTTGGCCTCTTCCTTTCTAATCCATCCTTTTTCTAGGTGGCTAGAGAGGTATTTCTGAAACATAAACTTGATGATATCCCATCCTTGTTTCAAATACTTGAATGATTCCTGTAGGATAAATTTCAAACTCCTCCATGTAACATGTAAGACCTTTTGTGATCTGCTCCTTGCCTTCTCTCTAGCCTCACCCTAACCATCTCCCTCTCTCACTATGACCCTCTTGCAGTGCTGAGAACTGACCATATTTTCCCTAGGTTTTTTTTTTTTTTTTTTTAACCTCTGCATATGCTCTCCTTCATGGAACACTTTCTATCTGCTACCTGGCATTCTACCTCTGATCTTTAAGACCAGGCTCAGATATCAGTATAACACTCATCCTACTATAAGCAATGCCTACTACAAGCCAGGCATTAGTGCTGAGTTACAAATGCAATCCTTGCCCTGGAGCAACATGGAATCAAAAGAAATTAGACAAGTACTGTATTCGTCAGGGTGTCCTAATGGCTGTAACAAATAACCTTCACATTTCAATGACGTGACATTATGATAGTTTATTTCTTGCTCACGGCACCATCCAGCGCAGGTAAGCACAGAGGCTCTACTCCATACATTCACTCAGGGACCCAGTCTTATGCCATTGCCATTTTCTGGAGCCTCTAAGTCCTCCACTGGATATTTTTGCATTTAGCCAGCACATGAGGAAAGGAGGACAGTTTGAAAGATCATACCAGAGTTTTTAGGGGATGTCCAGAAACAGGATATATCTACCACTTTTGTCCAGATTCCATTATCCAGAACTCAGTCACATAGGCCTACCTAATTACTGAGAAATGTGGTTTTGTTACTATCCTAGGAGGAAAATGAAATGGGCAGGTGAAAAGAGCTTCTTTTCCTGCTACAGATATATAAACAAGAACAATAAAGAAGCTCACGGTCTAATGGAAGAAACAGACAAGTGCATAGAGGCATGAAAGCAAGAGAGAACACAAGCAGGATGCAACTTGCATTTGTGGAGTTACTAACAGAAAGTTCTAGAACTGGTGAAAGCCCTTCTGTGTCTCTCTTCAAAGCTCCTAAGGATTGCTTTCCTGGGGCCCTTTGCAAATGGAGACATACTATAGGGTACAAAAATTCATGCATCACTGGTGTCACTCTCATAGCACACCTTCAGAGCCTCATAGAGTCAACCATCTCTGGTTCCAGCAGCTGCTGTGGCATCCAGCTCTGCGTGGGCACCATCTGACTGCACACAGCTGCATCCTGATAGTGCTTTGCCTTGCGGCCCTGCTGCGTGCCTCTTGCCAGGTTCCCTGTTGACATTGAGTTTTGGGATGCCGCAGAAGCCCACTTGGCACCTATGCAGCAACAACTGGTGTGAATCTGTATCCAATGAGAAACGAGTGGGTGGATATATTTCTTTCCCTTCCCCCTCCCATTGGCTATTCTGAGACCCATTTCATATGGTTTCTCAGAGGATAATCCCTTGAGCAGAACGAATCAACCACACTTAGTGGAGCCAGATTAATAACCATCCTGGCATTGGCTCTTCCTTCTTCCCTACCTTACTCCTTTTGCCTCACTCCTGCCATATAAAATCAGACACTGCTTCTGGAGAACTCGGGCCAAGACATCACCATGAATGGGTACAGCTAAAAGCCACTTAGCCGTCTGCTTCCCCTCCAGTGCTTCCTCACAGGTCCCCGGGAGCTGCTGAAGATTCCACTAATTCCTCTTGGTTCTGCAGACCCGACTCAAGATCAAGCCTGCCACCTCTCCTGAATGTAGCTCCTGGATCCTTCCTTCCTTTGCTTGTACCTGTCCCACTCATTTGTGAATCAGTCATATACTCCTAAAGATTTCTTGTTTGGTGACTTAACATTGTATCTCTGTGTATGTGTAACTTCTTATGTGCTACTGTCTTTTCTCGATGCTTAAGAACAGCAATTACCGCCAAGTCTACCTTCCCTCTCCCTCCCTCTTGCACACTTCCTCAGGCTGCCTCTTGCCTCTGTGCCTTGGCACATACACGCTGCTCTGTCTGGAGTCCCATTCCCTCTGCCCCCCACCTCATTTAAGTTATCTCAATTTTTGTGGGCAAGGGACTTTATTATTACTTTGTTATGCACCTAACTCCCACAATAGGACTCCCAAGTCTGTCTCTGATGTAACTCTGCTCCTAGCCCCTTACCAGAAACGAAAGTGCATAGACCGGAGCCACTTGGGCACTGCTGAGAGCTTTGGAATCCTTGATCCTAATGTTTGGGCTGGAGAGACTGTGCCTACTAGCTGCTTGGTCCTGCCTCAGGTTCTGCTTCTGCTCCTGCAGCAGCTGGTTTATAAGGTCAAGTACACTGTCCCTGTGAGGCGCAGCAGCAGTGGCGACAAGCAGCTCTCAGTATACTCACTCCGAGCAGCTTCATAGGATTGGAGAGCCTCAGGATCTATGTGTAAATCTCCACCTTGTCCTCAATTAGACTATAAGTTCCTTGAGGACAGGGATGTTGTCTGCCTTGTTTAATGCTGTATTGCTTGTGTCTAGAACAATACGTGGAACACAGTTGGTACTTAATAAATATTTGTTTAAGGAAGGAAGAAAGAGGAGGAAGGAAGGACCATGAGACATCTTGGCCAGCCTTGAGTCAAATGACAGAAACGTGCACAGGTGAAACAGATGGGTGGCAGGACGCTGCTACCTCTGTGTTTTCAAGCTGGAGAAATCTCTGGTGTCTGCCAAGAAGTGAAGAAGTATTACTCAGAAGAGAGTTAGGGCCACAGGCCGAAAGCCATTAGAAACCTGGGATTTCAAAGACGCTAAAAATATTTTCTCTCTGGGGTTACAGTAAGGCTCTGCTAAATCATTATAGTTATCCCTGACACAAACTGTGCTCATCTTAAATGTATCCCACTGATACTGGAATCATCAGATTCAGATCATTTCTGCTTTAATTGAGGTAGAAGGAGCCTCTACAGTCGGAATCCAATCAGTTTTTTAGTGGGTGCTGAGGAAACACCCATGATGGGACAGGCAGGGGGTGTGAGGAGGGCAGGTGCTTGCCAAGGTCGGGGAGGAGGGGCAGTAATGGGATGTCACACAGACTGTTCAGCAGCACAGGGCAAATTCCTCATCCCTCCTTTCCTAAGTGCTCCTCTCCATCTCTGGTCTCATTTCCTTCTTTCCTCCATCGATTTTCATAGCATTTATCACTACCTGCCCCTTGTATTTATTTAGTCTTTCGCCTATTCCACGAGAGCAAGAGCGTTGTCTTATTGACCACTGTATCTCCTGTCTTAGATCATTGTCTGGCATTTCGTGGGTACTCAAAACTTAACTGCTAACGAACGAATTGAGAATATAACAATTAGTTGAATCTCTGCCAAATGCTGGGCCCTGTCCTTGAGGATGCTACAAGGATGCTAGGGAAGACGGGCCCGACAATAAATGCACCAGAGCTAGACACCTGATTTCAAGGAGGTATATCCAAGGCGCCGCAGGATCCCCGGGGCTGGAAAACTCCCAGGTGTGCGGAGCCTTGGGAGGAAGCCCGTCGTGTGCCAGGAGCGCCAGGGAGTCAGGACAAGCGGCAGGAGACGCGGCTGCAGACAGACGAGGGTGCTCATCTCTTCGCTTGGCCTCACAGCATCTTGTTTTCCCGACCTGCGGGACCCTCGCCTCTCCTCGCATCTGTCTGCGTGATCTCGGCCCCAGCGGAGCCCCTCTGTTGCGGGACCCCAGCCACATCCTTTCCCACCGCGGGAGACGCCAGCCCCGGGTGTTCCAGCTTGCTAGCCTGCTACCTGCGAGACCTCCACCTGCAGGGTAAACCCCCGCCTCGGCCCCAGGTCCCCGCCCCCCGCCTGCGGTCTGCGGCGTGCAGGACCTCGCCCCGCCCCCTCGGCCCGCGGGACCCCGGCCCCGCCCCGCCCCCGTGGCCCGGCCGCCGAGTCCCGGGGGGCGGGGCCGCGCGCAGCAGCGTCCCCAAGGCGGGGGGCGCGAGGCAGGGGGCGGGGTGGCCCTAGCGTCAGCCAATCAGTGCCGCGATCACATCCATGCAAATACGAGCACAATGGAGCAAGCCCATCACTCGCCTCTGCAAGCAAGCTTGAAATGAGCTTCTGCCTGAGCGGCAGCCGGCATGACCAATAACTCTGTGTTTTGAGCCGGCGAGGCCCAATGGTGCGGCAGGGAAGGCGGGCCCGAGCTGGGTTAGGGTGTCCTTGCAGGGTGTCTGAGCTAAACTTCACCAAATAATAGCTGTTTGTATTTTGGCTGCTGCAGGAGCCATTTTAGGTAAGTTCTTCTCTTAACTTTTTATTTTCCTCCCTGGCCTCGGCCGACCGGCCTTGTCCGTAGGCCCCCGGCCCCGCCCCGCCGGCCGGGCTAGGGTGCCCCTATGAATGGAGCCGGGATGAGGGGCTGCGGCGGTGCTGAGGCCCGGCCGGGCCGGGGTCCGAGCGGGGCCGGCAGGCGGGCGGCCTGGCGGAGGGCAGGCGGCGGCCTGAGGCCTGAGGAGACGGGCCGGCCTCTGCCGCGCCGCGCTCGCGCTCGGGCGGCGCTCGGGCCGGGCGGCGGTCCTTGGGAGTGCGCCGCTGCGGGCCGCGCGGAGGGGCGGGGGTCCCGGCAGACCCCGGCCGCGGGCTTGGCGGGGGGGGGGGGCGGGGCGAGCGGGGGCGTCCCTGGGGCGGGCCGCGGAGGGACCCCGGGGCCCGGCGACGCTGGGGCGGGGCGGGGGTGACCGCTATTCCCGCCGCCACCCCCGCGGAGAAGTTGCTCTATTCGCGTCCTGCGTCTGTTTGCAGGGGTGGAGGAGGGTGGGCTGGTGCCAGGCTGCTGCTCCGGGAGGGGGCGGGGGCCCCGGCGCGTCCTCGGATCGCGCACCCCCTCCGCCCCCTTCTTACGCACTGGCGCGCGCTCGCCCCGAAAATTGGAGCCCTAGAGGGGTCCCGCAACCCCGCTGCCAAGTTTCGTGCATTATTAGATTGCATGTTTGAGCTTTAAAGAAAAAAAAAAAAGAATCTGTTTTCTTTAGGGTATTTATTTTCTTCGTTGTTGAGAAGTAACGGAGTCTGTTGCTCCCAAATTTCCAGGGACATGCCTGTCAGATGTGGAGAGGGTTGGCAGCTACTTAGGTTTTAAAAAGATGTTATTAGGAAATCCCCTCACTAGTGAGATAATTGAAATTCAAGTTTGTTTGCAGCTTCAGTTTTATTTGATCCAATTAAAAATGCATAAGCAGGCACTTTATATTTGTGTACATAAAGTATTCCTAGTTCCAGTTATGACTAATGTGACTGTGGTTTCAGTAGTGTGGGATCTAATAAGGCAGTATAATTCAATTTTGAGCTTGTAGGCCCGTGTTCTCCAAATTAAGGTTTATGGACCATTAGTAATCTGGCCAAGGTTTCTAGTGAATCCCTGGCGTCTCTGGGCATCTTTCTTTTGGGCTCTGTGTGTGCCTTATTTCTCACCCTCTGAAAACTGCTCATTTCTGGTGTAGCTCATCCACGAACAGAGAAAATACACATTTTAAATATTTACAGTTTTCAGGCTATCTGGAATATTGCCTGAGATTTGATTATTGTTTCCCAAAAGGTACATAAGAATATCATCCCAGTGAGCCCCACATTTTGACATACCGTATGGGAATATGTTTGTGGCCTCTGGAAAGATCGGGACAGAGACCACTCTGTTGTGCTCCCAAGGCCAATTTTGACCTGTCTGACTTATTGGGGGGTCTGTCCCATTGACTCCATGGCACAGTAGAATTTGACTGTCAGCCAAATTGGAAGATCAGGTTGGCAACCTCAAAGAGAGAGTTTTTGTGAACTTTGTGGCTCTCTGGCAACAGAAAGAAGGTTTGAGATCCATGTATGATAAAATGATTAGGCATGAATTGTCAAGTAACATGGTTTGTGCCAACCAGAGCAGGTGGTTTCATATAAGCAATGCATCACTGTAACCGAAGGCCTTGGGAAAATGTGGAGTGGTAAGATTATTAATTTTGGAGTTCTTTCTGTGCCAGGGCGGATTTCATAGATGAATGATGGTTCTTTTGTATTTAAACTTTTTTCTTGATTAATGGACAATTGAAAGCTAACCTGTACACATCTTTGGTTTTTGTTAGCTTTGGAGTCTCCCTTAAAGTAACCAGCCAGCAATACTGTTCTTGGTATAGTCTGGCCACCAGCAAAGTTAATCCAGATCTGTTGTGAAATTAGAGTTGTGTCTCAATATGGTATCACAGTCTCCTTGAAGCCGTGTTTTTTATTCTAGTTATTTCACATCGAGCTTTTCTGTTGTAGCACTGCAAACTTTGAATATGATCACTTTTACCGCAACTTTTACATATTCTATATTTTTTTTTTTTTTTTTTTTTTTTTTTTGAGACAGAGTCTCACTCTGTTGCCCAGGCTAGAGTGAGTGCCGTGGCGTCAGCCTAGCTCACAGCAACCTCAAACTCCTGAGCTCAAGCGATCCTCCTGTCTCAGCCTCCCGAGTAGCTGGGACTACAGGCATGCGCCACCATGCCCGGCTAATTTTTTCTATATATATATTTAGCTGTCCATATAATTTCTTTCTATTTTTAGTAGAGATGGGGTCTCGCTCTTGCTCAGGCTGGTCTCGAACTCCTGAGCTCAAACGATCCGCCCACCTCGGCCTCCCAGAGTGCTAGGATTACAGGCGTGAGCCACCGCGCCCGGCCTTATTCTATATCTTTGTAATAATTATTTTTATGATTTATTATTAGTATAGTTGGAGGTTCTCTAAACTCATCAGTGTATTACTTAAGGCGAACCATACAAGAAGCTGAAAGACCCATTAGAAGCAAAGTGGGAGGAACAGGACTAATGTTGCTGCATTTCTGGAAGATCCTTTGGCAGTTAGTTTTTTGAGTTTATTGATTTACTTATAACTATTTCAAATACCAAAGAAAATCTGAAGCAGAATCCTATCTCTTTAGAAACCACATCTTATTTGTGATTTTGCCATAATATTGCAGAAAATCTGTCAGAAACACAGGCTCTTGGGCTACCGTGTCTTGGAGATCTATTTGGTTTATAGAAGCTTCAAAGAAATGTTTTGGTTTTCTTGGAAGTATGGCTTTGCCTCAGGCAGAGTTTGTGGTTATGTCTTCCTGTGTTATACCATGAGGTTCCACAACCTCAAGCTTGATTCTCACTGTAGGTACCTGTTTTTCAAATTTCATGGAAAGACTTTGTATTGGTAATTACCAAATGGGGTCACTCACGGACTGCACATGTTTTGAAACTCTTTAAACAGGTTTAAGGATTCAAAGACTCTCCCTGCAAATGTATCTTTCGTACAGGACAGTAACAGTATCCCACATCAACCGAGGAGACTGTATTCTCCGTCCTTCCCCATTTTCTCACCATTATAGCAAGGCTTGAAATAGTTTTGTTTTTAATAAATATTTAGTGTTTCTCTTAGACTTCCAGACTTCATGTAAAGCTTTAGTTTAATTCAAGTGAAAGGCAGCGAATTCCATGGGACTGCCTGCATTTTCCTGTACCAGGTTACTGTATTGAAAACTCTGAAATACCTAGAATAATAGCTAGAGCTTAGATACCTGTTCCCTAGAAAACATTTTTGTTTGCAGTGGAATATGACATACTTGTGAGGGGAGCAAAAAGAACTAACATTGATTCAATACTTGGTGTGTGTCCAGCACTAAGCCAGATACTGGGGTTATAGAGATGAAAAAAATATCTCTGCTTTCTTAGCCATTTCATGATTCTGGACTGCAAGCTCAGAGAAATGAAGTAGCTTAATCAAGGCCATAAAACTAGTAATGATAGAGCTAGAATTTGAACCCAGATCATCTGGATCCAAAGCATATTTTTTCTATCAACAACTGACTCTCTCCCTCTCTCTCTAAAGATTTCTTTAAAACCTCGAATGGGCTGTCATGTTTTAGTGCTATGGTGCTGGGTTAACTAATACACTTTTCCTAAATTCTTCACATGTGTCCATTTTTACTTTTTTTCTTTTGAGATGGGATCTCACTCTTTCACCCAGAGTGGAGTGCAGTGGCCCTATCATAGCTCACTACAGCCTTGAGCTCTTGGGCTCAAGCTATCCTCCCATTTCAGCTTCCCTAATAGCTGGGATCACAGGCACGAACCACCATGCCTGGCTCATTTTTACTTTTCCATTTGAAAAATTTGTCTCCAAAGAGGGGTATTGCAGTACAATGAGGGCACCCTTTTCCCCCCTTGTCTCCATAGCGTAGGAGCAGTCTTCCTAGGGCGCTTAGGACCACAGGTATAGCCTGGTACAGTAATAACCATGAAGTGCAGAGGGAGAATGCAGTCACTTTTTCCTTGCCAAAATGTTCTTTTCTTTAGTTCATGTTGTGGAGGCGTTGATACCCTCATGAGAAATTCTGTTACTTCCATAAAAGTCCTGAAGGTAGTAAAATGGAGTTATTTTAAAATATCCATCCCTGTTCCCATTTCTGAACTAAATCATTTGCATAAAATCCAAGGAAAAATGTTTATTTTTGCCTGTAGAACCTGTATTTATTGGTTTTTATAGTCTGTAATAGTGATTCTGTACATCTTCCTCCATTTATTCTTTATCGCTTGCCATCATTGTTCTATTCGAAGACCTTTAGAATCTGTGATGATGTATATATAACTTAAATAGCTCCTATTTTGAGGAATCAAGGTTTTTTTTTTTAAATTGATGAACCTTTTTTCTGTATAGTCATAGTGAAGGAAGACTTCTTTCATTTT